>NW_026989755.1:663209-1326419 GCF_036321535.1 Camelus dromedarius
TTCGAAACTGGCATTAGGAAAATCTGCAAATTCATTGTTAATGTTTCTAGGTGTAAATATGCCATGTATGGTGGATGAAAGTTCTGTAATCTACATGTTAACAACTCATTCGAGAAAGTTTGTTGAAACTTGATGCATGTAGCGTGTTCGGAAATTGGAATGTCACTGTAAGTAAAACTATGTATATTACATTTCTATTGGGAAGAATTCGCTCCACGAGTATTTTTCTGCGTATCTGCCTCCTTTTAAAAACTGGCATTTGGAAAAACTTTCGAAATATGAGAAAATGCTTCAAAGAGTCAATATGGCTTTTTTGGTGGATGAAAGTTTGGTAATCCTTATGCTAACATCTCTGTAGTGAATACTTGTCGAATCCGTGATGCATATAGCTTTTCCGGAACATGGAATTTCACGATGACGGGTTCTATGTAAATTGCATGTCTATTGGGTAGAACTCACTCCAAGAGGATTTTTCTGCAAAAACTGCATGATTTTAGAAACTGACATTAGGAGAAATCTACTAAATCAGAATAAATCTTTCTATGTATAATTATGCATTGTCAGTTGGATGAAAGTTCGGTAATACACATGTTCACAACTCATTAAAGTATGTTTGTTGAATCCGTGATGCATGGAACATGTTCAGAACACAAAATGTCACGGTGAGTGAAACTAGGTAAATTACATATCTTTTGGGTACAACCCGCTCCAAGAGCATTTTTCTGCCAAATCTGCCTCATTTTCAAAACTGGCGTTAAAACTAAAATTTGAAATCTGAGAAAATTCTTCAAAGTGTCAGTAAGCCTTTTATGGTGGATGAAAGTGCTGTAATCTACTTGCTAACAACTCTGAAGTGAATATTTGTCACATCCATGATGCATGTAGTGTGTTCGGAACACGGAAATTCATGGTGAGCGAATCCATGTAAATTACACGTCTATTGGTTAGACCCACTCCAAGAGGTTTTTGCCGTGAAATGGGTCTCATTTTTGAAACTGGCTTTTGGAAAGCTCTGCGAATTCAGAGAAAATGCTTCAAAGTTTCAATATGTCTTCTATTATGTTTAAAGTCCTGGAATCCACATGGAAATAAATCTGTGGTGTATTTTTGTCAAATTATTTCTGCATGTAGCGTGTTCCGAACACGGAATTTCACGTTGAGCGATTCCATGGAATTTACATATCTATTGGATAGAACACGCTCCAACAGTTATTTCCTTTGTAAACTGCCTGATTTTCGAAACTGCTATTAGGAAAAAGCTACGAACTCAGAGTGAATGTTTCTAAGTGTACATATGCCTTGTATGGTGGATGAAATTTCTGTAATACACATGTACACAACTCTTTAAAAATGTTTGTCAAATCCGTGATGTATGTAGCCTGTTCAGAACACGGACTGTCACGGTGAGGGAAACTATGAAAATTACATATCTATTGGTTAGAACACGCTCCAGGAGCATTTTACTGGAAAATCTGACTCAGTTTGGAAACTGGTGTTATGAAAACGCTGCAAAATATGAGTAAGTTCTTTAAGGTGACAATATGTCTTCAATGGGTTATTCAAGATTTGTAATTCACATGCTAACAACTCAGCAGTGTATATTGGTTGAATCCGTGGTGCATGTACCTTTTTCAGAACACGGAATGTCACGGTGATGGTATCTATGAAAATGAGATATCTATTGGATAGAATATGCCCCAAGAGTGTTTTTCTGTGAAAACTGCCTGTTTTTCTTAACTGACGTTAGGAAAACCTGCGAAATCTAAATAAAAGTTTCTAGGTGTAAATATGCCTTGTATTGTGGTTTAAAAATCGGAAATCAACATGATCACGGTCATTAAATAATGTTTGTCAAAGCCGTGATGAATGTAACGTTTTCGGAACATGGAATGTCTCGGTGAGTGAAACTCTGAAAATAACAATTCAACTGGATGGAACTCACTTGAATTGAACGTTTATGTAAAAATTTCATGATTTTTGAAACTGGATGTAAGGACAAAAATGCGAAATCAGAATAACTACTTCTAGGTTTAAATATGCCTTGTATGGTGGATGAAAGTTCGGTAATCCACATGCTCACTCTCATTAAAGAATTTTTGTCGAATTCGTGATGCATGTAACGTGTTTGGAATACAGAATGTCATAGTGAAGGAAACAATGTAAGTTACATGTCTATTGGGTAGAACTCGCTTGAAGAGAATTTTTCTGCGAAATGTGCCTCATTTTCAAAACTGCCATTAGAAGAACCCTGTGAAATCTGAGAAAATGCTTCTAAGTGTCAATATGACATGAATGGTGAATGAAAGTCCGGTAATCATCATGATAATAACAGTGTAGTAATTATTTTGTAAACCGTGATTCATGTAGCGCTTTAGGAAAACGGAATTTCACGGTAATGAAACGATGTAAATTACAATTCTATTGAGTAGAACAAGCTAGAAGAGAATGTTTCTGCGAAAATTGCATGATTATCGAATCTGAAGTTTGGAAAAAGCTGCAAAACGGGAGTCAATATTTGTAGGTGTAAATGTGCCTTTATGTTGCAAGAAAGTTCGGTAATACATATGTTCACAACATACTAAAGAATCTTTTTCTAATCCGTGATGCATGTACCGTGTTCAGAACGTGGAATTTCACGGTGATTGAAACAATGTTAATTACTTCTCTATTGGGTAGAACTAGCTCGGAGAGAGTTTTTTGGGGAAAACTTCGTCATTTTTGAAACTGGCATTTGGAAAACGCTGCAAAATCTGAGAAAATACGTCTAAGAATCAATATTCAATGTATTGTGACGAAAGTTCGGTAATCCACATGCTAACAAATTTGTAGTGAATATTTGTCGAAACCTTTATGCATGTAGCATGTTCGGAACACGGAATTTCACGGCCAGGGAATTTATGTTAATTACATTTCTCTTGGTTAGAAATCACTCCAAGAGATTTTTCCTGAGAACTCGGCCAGATTTTCGAAACTGGCGATAGGAAAACCCTGCGAACTCAGATTAATAGATTCTCGGTGTAAATATGCCTTTTATGGTGGATGAAAGTTCTGTAATCCGCATGCTAACAACTCTGTACTGAATATTTGTCGAATCCGAGATACGTGAAGCGTGTTTGGAACACAGAATATCACGGTGAGCGAATCTATGTAAAATACAGGTCTCTTCGGTAGAACTCGCTCCAAGAGATTTTTCTGGGATATCTGCCTCATTTTCGAAACTGGCGTTTGATAATATATGCAAAATCTGTGAAAATGCTTCAAAGTGTCAATATGCCTTGTATTGTGATGGAAGTTCATACAACCACATGCAAACAATTCTGTGGTGAATATTTGTAGAAAGCGTTATGCATGTAGCGTGATCGTATCACAGAAATTCCCGGCGATGGAATCTATGTAAATTACACGCCTATTGGTTCGAATTCGCTCCAAAAAAGTTTCACTGAGACAACGGCCTGATTTCAAAACTGACATTAGGAAAAATCTGCAAATTCAGAGCTAATGTTTCTAGGTGTAAATATGCCATGTATGGTGGATGAAAGTTCTGTAATCTACATGTTCACAACTCATTCGAGAAAGTTTGTTGAAACCTTGATGCATGTAGCGTTTTCGGAAATTGGAATGTCACTGTGAGGAAAACTATGTATATTACATTTCTATTGGGAAGTACTCGCTCCATGAGAATTTTTCTGCGTATCTGCCTCCTTTTCAAAACTGGCATTAGGAAAAACTTTCGAAATATGAGAAAATGCTTCAAAGAGTCAATATGGCTTTTATGGTGGATGAAAGTTCGGTAATCCTTATGCTAACAACTCTGTAGTGAATATTTGTCGAATCCGTGATGCATGTGGCTTTTCCGGAACACGGAATTTCACGATGACGGGTTCTATGTAAATTGCATGTCTATAGGGTAGAACTCGCTCCAAGAGGATTTTTCTGCAAAAACTGCATGATTTTAGAAACTGACATTAGGAGAAATCTACTAAATCAGAATAAAACTTTCTATGTATAAATATGCATATTCAGTTGGATGAAAGTTCGGTAATACACATGTTCACAACTCATTAAAGAATGTTTGTTGAATCCGTGATGCATGGAACGCGTTCAGAACACGGAATTTCACGGTGAGTGAAACAAGGTAAATTACATATCTTTTGGGTTCAAATCGCTCCAAGAGCATTTTTCTGCCAAATCTGCCTCATTTTCAAAACTGGCGTTAAAACTAACCTGTGAAATCTGAGAAAATACTTCAAAGTGTCAGTAAGCCTTGTATGGTGGATGAAAGTGCTGTAATCTACTTGCTAACAACTCTGAACTGAATATTAGTCGCATCTGTGATGCATGTAGCGTGTTCGGAACACAGAATTTCACGGTGAGCGAATCCATGTAAATTACACGTCTATTGGTTAGACCCGCTCCAAGAGGTTTTTGCCGTGAAATAGACCTCATTTTGGAAACTGGCGTTTGGAAAGCTCTGCGAAATCAGAGAAAATGCTTCAAAGCGTCAATATGCCTTCTATTTTGATGATAGTCCTGTAATCCACATGCAAACAACTCTGTAGTGTATTTTTGTCGAAACATTTCTGCATGTAGCGTGTTCCGAACACGGAATTTCACGGTGAGCGAATCCATGGAATTTACATATCTATTGGATAGAACACGCTCCAACAGTTTTTTCCTTTGTAAACTGCCTGATTTTCGAAACTGCTATTACGAAAAAGCTGCGAACTCAGAGTGAATGTTTCTAGGTGTACATATGCCTTGTATGGTGGATGAAAGTTCTGTAATACACATGTACACAACTCTTTAAAAATGTTTGTCAAATCCGTGATGTATGTAGCCTGTTCAGAACACGGACTGTCACGGTGAGGGAAACTATGTAAATTACATATCTATTGGTTAGAACATGCTCCAGGAGCATTTTACTGGAAAATCTGCCTCAGTTTGGAAACTGGTGTCATGAAAACGCTGCAAAATATGAGTAAATTCTTTAAGGTGACAATATGTCTTCAATGGGTTATTCAAGATGTGTAATTCACATGCTAACAACTCAGCAGTGTATATTGGTTGAATCCGTGGTGCATGTACACTATTCATAACACGGAATGTTACGGTGATGGTATCTATGAAAAGAAGATGTCTATTGGTTAGAACATGCACCAAGAGTGTTTTTCTGAGAAAACTGCCTGATTCTCTTAACTGACATTAGGAAAACCTGCGAAATCTAAGTAAATGTTTCTAGGTGTAAATATGCCTTGTATTGTGGTTGAAAAATCGGTAATCCACATGCTCACGGTCATTAAATAATGTTTGTCAAAGCCGTGATGAATGTAAAGTTTTTGGAACACGGAATGTCTCGGTGAGTGAAACTCTGAAAATAATTCTACTGGATAGAACTCGCTTGAATTGAATGTTTCTGTGAAAATTTCATGCTTTTTGAAACTGGATGTAAGGAAAAACCTGCGAAATCAGAATAACTACTTCTAGGTGTAAATATGCCCTGTATGGTGGATGAAAGATTGGTAATCCACATGCTCACACTCATTAAAGAATATTTTTCGAATTCGTGATGCATGTAACATGTTTGGAATACGGAATGTCATAGTGAAGGAAACAATGTAAGTTACATATCTATTGGGTAGAACTCGCTTGAAGAGAATTTTTCTGCGAAATGTGACTCATTTTCAAAACTGCCATTAGGAGAACCCTGTGAAATCTGAAAAAATGCATCTAAGCGTCAATATGCCTTGAATGGTGAATGAAATTCCGGTAATCCACCTGTTAATAACAGTGTAGTAATTATTTTGTAAACCGTGATTCATGTAGCGCTTTTGGAAAACGGAATTTCACGGTAATGAAACGATGTAAATTACAATTCTATTGAGTAGAACGAGCTACAAGAGAAAGTTTCTGTGAAAATTGCATGATTATCGAATCTGAAGTTTGGAAAAAGCTGCAAAATGGGAGTCAATATTTGTAGGATTAAATATGAATTTTTGTTGCAAGAAAGTTCGGTAATCCACATTTTCACAACATACTAAATAATCTTTTTCTAATCCGTGATGCATGTACCGTGTTCAGAACGTGGAATTTCACGGTGATTGAAACAATGTAAATTACTTCTCTATTGGGTAGAACTAGCTCGGAGAGTGTTTTTCGGCGAAAACTTCGTCATTTTTGAAACTGGCATTTCCAAAACGCTGCAAAATCTGAGAAAATACTTCTAAGAATCAATATTCAATGTATTGTGACGAAAGTTCGATAATCCACATGCTAACAAATTTGTAGTGAGTATTTGTCGAATCCTTTATGCATGTAGCATGTTCAGAACACGGAATTTCACGGCCAGGGAATTTATGTTAATTACATTTCTCTTGGTTAGAAATCACTCCAAGAGATTTTTCCTGAGAACTCCGCCAGATTTTCGAACCTGGCGATAGGAAAACCCTGCGAACTCAGATTAATAGATTCTCGGTGTAAATATGCCTTGTATGGTGGATGAAAGTTCTGTAATCCGCATGCTAACAACTCTGTACTGAATATTTGTCGAATCCGAGATACGTGAAGCGTGATTGGAACACAGAATATCACGGTGAGCGAATCTATGTAAAATACAGGTCTCTTCGGTAGAACTCGCTCCAAGAGATTTTTCTGGGATATCTGCCTCATTTTCGAAACTGGCGTTTGATAATATATGCAAAATCTGGGAAAATGCTTCAAAGTGTCAATATGCCTTGTATTGTGATGGAAGTTCATACAACCACATGCAAACAATTCTGTGGTGAATATTTGTAGAAAGCGTTATGCATGTAGCGTGATCGTATCACAGAAATTCCCGGCGATGGAATCTATGTAAATTACACGCCTATTGGTTCGAATTCGCTCCAAAAATATTTCACTGAGACAACGGGCTGATTTTCAAAACTGGCATTAGGAAAAAGCTGCAAATTCAGAGCTAATGTTTCTAGGTGTAAATATGCCATGTATGGTGGATGAAAGTTCTGTAATCTACATGTTCACAACTCATTCGAGAAAGTTTGTTGAAACCTTGATGCATGTAGCGTTTTCGGAAATTGGAATGTCACTGTGAGGAAAAATATGTATATTACATTTTTATTGGGTAGTACTCGCTCCACGGGAATTTTTCTGCGTATCTGCCTCCTTTTCCAAACTGGCATTAGGAAAAACTTTCGAAATATGAGAAAATGCTTCAAAGAGTCAATATGGCTTTTATGGTGGATGAAAGTTCGGTAATCCTTATGCAAACAACTCTGTAGTGAATATTTGTCGAATCCGTGATACACGTAGCGTGTTCGGAACACGGAATTTCAAGATGACGTGTTCTATGTAAATTGTATGTCTATTGGGTAGAACTCGCTCCAAGAGGATTTTTCTGCAAAAACTGCATGATTTTAGAAACTGACATTAGGAGAAATCTACTAAATCAGAATAAAACTTTCTATGTATAAATATGCATTGTCAGTTGGATGAAAGTTCGGTAACACACATATTCGCAACTCATTAAAGAATGTTTGTTGAATCCGTGATGCATGGAACGCGTTCAGAACACGGAATGTCACAGTGAGTGAAACTAGGTAAATTAAATATCTTTTGGGTACAACTCCCTCCAAGAGCATTTTTCTGCCAAATCTGCCTCATTTTCAAACTGGCGTTAAAACTAATCTGTGAAATCTGAGAAAATTCTTCAAAGTGTCAGTAAGCCTTGTATGGTGGATGAAAGTGCTGTAATCTACTTGCTAACAACTCTGAAGTGAATATTTGTCTCATCTGTGATGCATGTAGCGTGTTCGGAACACAGAATTTCACGGTGAGCGAATCCATGTAAATTACACGTCTATTGGTTAGACCCGCTCCAAGAGGTTTTTGCCGTGAAATCGGCCTCATTTTGGAAACTGGCATATGGAAAGCTCTGCGAAATCAGAGAAAATGCTTCAAAGCATCAATATGTCTTCTATTTTGTTGAAAGCCCTGGAATCCACATGCAAACAACTCTGTAGTGTATTTTTGTCGAAACATTTCTGCATGTAGCGTGTTCCGAACACGGAATTTCATGGTGAGCGAATCCATGGAATTTACATATCTATTGGATAGAACACGCTCCAACAGTTTTTTCCTTTGTAAACTGCCTGATTTTCGAAACTGCTATTAGGAAAAAGCTGCAAACTCAGAGTGAATGTTTCTAGGAGTACATATGCCTTGTATGGTGGATGAAAGTTCTGTAATACACATGTACACAACTCTTTAAAAATGTTTGTCAAATCCGTGATGTATGTAGCCTGTTCGGAACACGGACTGTCACGGTGAGGGAAACTATGTAAATTACATATCTATTGGTTAGAACACGCTCCAGGAGCATTTTACTGGAAAATCTGCCTCAGTTTGGAAACTGGTGTCATGAAAACGCTGCAAAATATGAGTAAATTCTTTAAGGTGACAATATGTCTTCAATGGGTTATTCAAGATGTGTAATTCACATGCTAACAACTCAGCAGTGTATATTGGTTGAATCCGTGGTGCATATACCGTTTTCAGAACACGGAATGTCACGGTGATGGTATCTATGAAAATGAGATGTCTATTGGATAGAACATGCACCAAGAGTGTTTTTCTGCGAAAACTGCCTGATTTTCTTAACTGACGTTAGGAAAACCTGCGAAATCTAAGTAAATGTTTCTAGGTGTAAATATGCCTTGTATTGTGATTGAAAAACCGGTAATCCACATGCTCACGGTCATTAAATAATGTTTGTCAAAGCCGTGGTGAATATAAAGTTTTCGGAACACGGAATGTCTCGGTGAGTGAAACTCTGAAAATAACAATTCTACTGGATAGAACTCGCTTGAATTGAATGTTTCTGTGAAAATTTCATGATTTTTGAAACTGGATGTAAGGACAAACCTGCGAAATCAGAATTACTACTTCTAGGTTTAAATATGCCTTGTATGGTGTATGAAAGTTCGGTAATCCACATGCTCACTCTCATTAAAGAATGTTTGTCGAATTCGTGATGCATGTAACGTGTTTGGAATACGGAATGTCATAGTGAAGGAAACAATGTAAGTTACATGTCTATTGGGTAGAACTCGCTTGAAGAGAATTTTTTTGCGAAATGTGCCTCATTTTCAAAACTGCCATTAGGAGAACCCTGTGAAATCTGAGAAAATGCTTCTAAGTGTCAATATGCCTTGAATGGTGAATGAAAGTCCGGTATTCCACATGTTAATAACAGTGAAGTAATTATTTTTCAAACCGTGATTCATGTAGCGCTTTTGGAAAATGGAATTTCACGGTAATGAAACGATGTAAATTACAATTCTATTGAGTAGAACGAGCTAGAAGAGAATGTTTTCGAAAATTGCATGATTATCGAATCTGAAGTTTGGAAAAAGCTGCAAAACGGGAGTCAATATTTGTAGGTGTAAATGTGCCATTATGTTGCAAGAAAGTTCGGTAATCCACATATTCACAACATACTAAAGAATCTTTTTCTAATCTGTGATGCATGAACTGTGTTCAGAACGTGGAATTTCACGGTGATTGAAACAATGTAAATTACTTCTCTATTAGGTAGAATTAGCTCGGAGAATGTTTTTCGGCGAAAACTTCGTCATTTTTGAAACTGGCTTTTGCAAAACGCTGCAAAATCTGAGAAAATACTTCTAAGAATCAATATTCAATGTATTGTGATGAAAGTTCGGTAATCCACATGCTAACAAATTTGTAGTGAATATTTGTCGAATCCTTTATTCATGTAGCATGTTCAGAACACGGAATTTCACGGCCAGGGATTTATGTAAATTACATTTCTCCTGGTTAGAAATCACTCCAAGAGTTTTTTCCTGAGAAATCGGCCAGATTTTCGATACTGGCGAAAGGAAAGCCCTGCGAACTCAGATTAAGAGATTCTCGGTGTAAATATGCCTCGTATGGTGGATGAAAGTTCGGTAATCCGCATGCTAACAACTCTGTACTGAATATTTGTCGAATCCGAGATACGTGAAGCGTGTTTGGAACACAGAATATCACGATGAGCGAATCTATGTAAAATACAGGTCTCTTCGGTAGAACTCGCTCCAAGAGATTTTTCTGGGAAATCTGCCTCATTTTCGAAACTGGCGTTTGATAATATACGCAAAATCTGAGAAAATGCTTCAAAGTGTCAATATGCCTTTTATTGTGATGGAAGTTTGTAAAACCACATGCAAACAATTCTGTGGTGAATATTTGTAGAAAGCGTTATGCATGTAGCGTGATCGTATCACAGAAATTCCCGGCGATGGAATCTATGTAAATTACACTCCTATTGGTTCGAAATCACTCCAAAAATGTTTCCCTGAGAAAACGGCCTGATTTTCGAACCTCGCATTAGGAAAAAGCTGCAAATTTAGAGTTAAAGTTTCAAGGTGTAAATATGCCATGTATGGTGGATGAAAGTTCTGTAATCTACATGTTCACAACTCATTTGAGAAAGTTTGTTGAAATCTTGATGCATGTAGCGTGTTCGGAAATTAGAATGTCACTGTGAGGAAAACAATGTAAATTACATTTCTATTGGGAAGTACTCGCTCCACGAGTATTTTTCTGCGTATCTGCCTCCTTTTCAATACTGGCATTAGGAAAAACTTTCGAAATATGAGAAAATGCTTCAAAGAGTCAATATGGCTTTTATGGTGGATGAAAGTTCGGTAATCCTTATGCTAACAACTCTGTAGTGAATATTTGTCGAATCCGTGATGCATGTAGTTTTTCCGGAACACGGAATTTCACGATGACGGGTTCTATGTAAATTGCAGGTGTATAGGGTAGAACTCGCTCCAAGAGGATTTTTCTGCAAAAACTGCATGATTTTAGAAACTGACATTAGGAGAAATCTACTAAATCAGAATAAATTTTTCTATGTATAAATATGCATAGTCAGTTGGATGAAAGTTCGGTAATACACATGTTCACAACTCATTAAAGAATGTTTGTTGAATCCGTGATGCATGGAACGCGTTCAGAACACGGAATGTCACGGTGAGTGAAACTAGGTAAATTACATATCTTTTGGGTACAACTCGCTCCAAGAGAATTTTTCTGCCAAATCTGCCTCATTTTCAAACTGGCTTTAAAACTAACCTGTGAAATCTGAGAAAATTCTTCAAAGTGTCAGTAAGCCTTGTATGGTGGATGAAAGTGCTGTAATCTACTTGCTAACAACTCTGAAGTGAATATTTGTCGCATCCATGATGCATGTAGCGTGTTCGGAACACGGAATTTCACGGTGAGCGAATCCATGTAAATTACACGTCTATTGGTTAGACCCGGTTCAAGAGGTTATTGCCGTGAAATGGGCCTCATTTTGGAAACTGGCTTTTGGAAAGCTCTGCGAAATCAGAGAAAATGCTTCAAAGCGTCAATATGCCTTCTATTTTGATGAAAGTACTGGAATCCACATGCAAACAACTCTGTAGTGTATTTTTGTCGAATCATTTCTGCATGTAGCGTGTTCCGAACACGGAATTTCACGGTGAGCGAATCCATGGAATTTACATATCTATTGGATAGAACACGCTCCAACAGTTTTTTCCTTTGTAAACTGCCTGATTTTCGAAAGTGCTATTAGGAAAAAGCTGCGAACTCAGAGTGAATGTTTCTAGGTGTACATATGCCTTGTATGCTGGATGAAAGTTCTGTAATACACATGTACACAACTCTTTAAAAATGTTTGTCAAATCCGTGATGTATGTAGCCTGTTCGGAACACGGACTGTCACGGTGAGGGAAACTATGTAAATTACATATCTATTGGTTAGAACACGCTCCAGGAGCATTTTACTGGAAAATCTGCCTCAGTTAGGAAACTTGTGTTATGAAAACGCTGCAAAATATGAGTAAATACTTTAAGGTGACAATATGTCTTCAATGGGTTATTCAAGATGTGTAATTCACATGCTAACAACTCAGCATCGTATATTGGTTGAATCCGTGTTGCATATACCGTTTTCAGAACACGGAATGTCACGGAGATGATATCTATGAAAATGAGATGTCTATTGGATAGAACATGCACCAAGAGTGTTTTTCTGCGAAAACTACCTGATTTTCTTAACTGACGATAGAAAAACCTTCGAATTCTAAGTAAATGTTTCTAGGTGTAAATATGCCTTGTATTGTGGTTGAAAAATCGGTAATCCACATGCTCACGGTCATTAAATAATGTTTGTCAAAGCCGTGATGAATGTAACGTTTTCGGAACACGGAATGTCTCGGTGAGTGAAACTCTGAAAATAACAATTCTACTGGATAGAACTCGCTTGGATTGAATGTTTCTGTGAAAATTTCATGCTTTTTGAAACTGGATGTAAGGAAAAACCTGCGAAATCTGAATAACAACTTCTAGGTTTAAATATGCCTTGTATGGTGGATGAAAGATTGGTAATCCACATGCTCACACTCATTAAAGAATGTTTGTCGAATTCGTGATTCATGTAACTTGTTTGGAGTACGGAATGTCATAGTGAAGGAAACAATGTAAGTTACATGTCTATTGGGTAGAACTCGCTTGAAGAGAATTTTTCTGCGAAATGTGCCTCATTTTCAAAACTGCCATTAGGAGAACCCTGTGAAATCTGAGAAAATGCATCTAAGTGTCAATATGCCTTGAATGGTGAATGAAAGTCCGGTAATCCACATGTTAATAACAGTGTAGTAATTATTTTGTAAACCGTGATTCATGTAGCGCTTTTGGAAAACGGAATTTCACGGTAATGAAACGATGTAAATTAAAATTCTATTGAGTAGAACGAGCTAGAAGAGAATGTTTCTGTGAAAATTGCATGATTATCGAATCTGAAGTTTGGAAAAAGCTGGAAAACGGGAGTCAATATATGTAGGTGTAAATATGCATTTATGTTGCAAGAAAGTTCGGTAATCCACATTTTCACAACATACTAAAGAATCATTTTCTAATCTGTGATGCATGAACCGTGTTCAGAATGTGGAATTTCACGGTGATTGAAACAATGTAAATTACTTCTCTATTTGGTAGAACTAGCTCGGAGAGTGTTTTTCGGCGAAAACTTCGTCATTTTTGAAACTGGCATTTGCAAAACGCTGCAAAATCTGAGAAAATACTTCTAAGAATCAATATTCAATGTATTGTGATGAAAGTTCATTAATCCACATGCTAACAAATTTGTAGTGAATATTTGTCGAATCCTTTATGCATGTAGCATGTTCGGAACACGGAATTTCACGGCCAGGGGATTTATGTTAATTACATTTCTCTTGGTTAGAAATCACTCCAAGAGATTTTTCCTGAGAACTCGGCCAGATTTTCGAAACTGGCGATAGGAAAACCCTGCGAACTCAGATTAAGAGATTCTCGGTGTAAATATGCCTTGTATGGTGGATGAAAGTTCTGTAATCCGCATGCTAACAACTCTGTACTGAATATTTGTCGAATCCGAGATACGTGAAGCGTGATTGGAACACAGAATATCACGGTGAGCGAATCTATGTAAAATACAGCTCTCTTCGGTAGAACTCGCTCCAAGAGATTTTTCTGGGATATCTGCCTCATTTTCGAAACTGGCGTTTGATAATATATGCAAAATCTGGGAAAATGCTTCGAAGTGTCAATATGCCTTATATTGTGATGGAAGTTCATACAACCACATGCAAACAATTCTGTGGTGAATATTTGTAGAAAGCGTTATGCATGTAGCGTGATCGTATCACAGAAATTCCCGGCGATGGAATCTATGTAAATTACACGCCTATTGGTTCGAATACGCTCCAAAAATGTTTCACTGAGAAAACGGCCTGATTTTCAAAACTGGCATTAGGAAAAAGCTGCAAATTCAGAGCTAATGTTTCTAGGTGTAAATATGCCATGTATGGTGGATGAAAGTTCTGTAATCTACATGTTCACAACTCATTCGAGAAAGTTTGTTGAAACCTTGATGCATGTAGCGTTTTAGGAAATTGGAATGTCACTGTGAGGAAAAATATGTATATTACATTTCTATTGGGAAGTACTCGCTCCATGGGAATTTTTCTGCGTATCTGCCTCCTTTTCAAAACTGGCATTAGGAAAAACTTTCGAAATATGAGAAAATGCTTCAAAGAGTCAATATGGCTTTTATGGTGGATGAAAGTTCGGTAATCCTTATGCTAACAACTCTGTAGTGAATATTTGTCGAATCCGTGATACATGTAGCATGTTCGGAACACGGAATTTCACGATGACGTGTTCTATGTAAATTGCATGTCTATTGGGTAGAACTCGCTCCAAGAGGATTTTTCTGCAAAAACTGCATGATTTTAGAAACTGACATTAGGAGAAATCTACTAAATCAGAATAAAATTTTCTATGTATAAATATGCATTGTCAGTTGGATGAAAATTCGGTAACACACATATTCGCAACTCATTAAAGAATGTTTGTTGAATCCGTGATGCATGGAACGCGTTCAGAACACGGAATGTCACAGTGAGTGAAACTAGGTAAATTACATATCTTTTGGGTACAACTCCCTCCAAGAGCATTTTTCTGCCAAATCTGCCTCATTTTCAAATCTGGCGTTAAAACTACACTGTGAAATCTGAGAAAATTCTTCAAAGTGTCAGTAAGCCTTGTATGGTGGATGAAAGTGCTGTAATCTACTTGCTAACAACTCTGAAGTGAATATTTGTCTCATCCGTGATGCATGTAGCGTGTTCGGAACACAGAATTTCACGGTGAGAGAATCCATGTAAATTACACGTCTATTGGTTAGACCCGCTCCAAGAGGTTTTTGCCATGAAATCGGCCTCATTTTGGAAACTGGCATATGGAAAGCTCTGCGAAATCAGAGAAAATGCTTCAAAGCATCAATATGTCTTCTATTTTGTTGAAAGTCCTGGAATCCACATGCAAACAACTCTGTAGTGTATTTTTTCGAAACATTTCTGCATGTAGCGTGTTCCGAACACGGAATTTCACGGTGAGCGAATCCATGGAATTTACATATCTATTGGATAGAACACGCTCCAACAGTTTTTTCCTTTGTAAACTGCCTGATTTTCGAAAGTGCTATT
Source organism: Camelus dromedarius (assembly GCF_036321535.1). Taxonomy (NCBI): domain Eukaryota; kingdom Metazoa; phylum Chordata; class Mammalia; order Artiodactyla; family Camelidae; genus Camelus; species Camelus dromedarius. The sequence goes on from NW_026989755.1 coordinate 678,290, forward strand.
AGGAAAAAGCTGCGAACTCAGAGTGAATGTTTCTAGGTGTACATATGCCTTGTATGCTGGATGAAAGTTCTGTAATACACATGTACACAACTCTTTAAAAATGTTTGTCAAATCCGTGATGTATGTAGCCTGTTCGGAACACGGACTGTCACGGTGAGGGAAACTATGTAAATTACATATCTATTGGTTAGAACACGCTCCAGGAGCATTTTACTGGAAAATCTGCCTCAGTTAGGAAACTTGTGTTATGAAAACGCTGCAAAATATGAGTAAATACTTTAAGGTGACAATATGTCTTCAATGGGTTATTCAAGATGTGTAATTCACATGCTAACAACTCAGCATCGTATATTGGTTGAATCCGTGTTGCATATACCGTTTTCAGAACACGGAATGTCACGGAGATGATATCTATGAAAATGAGATGTCTATTGGATAGAACATGCACCAAGAGTGTTTTTCTGCGAAAACTACCTGATTTTCTTAACTGACGATAGAAAAACCTTCGAATTCTAAGTAAATGTTTCTAGGTGTAAATATGCCTTGTATTGTGGTTGAAAAATCGGTAATCCACATGCTCACGGTCATTAAATAATGTTTGTCAAAGCCGTGATGAATGTAACGTTTTCGGAACACGGAATGTCTCGGTGAGTGAAACTCTGAAAATAACAATTCTACTGGATAGAACTCGCTTGGATTGAATGTTTCTGTGAAAATTTCATGCTTTTTGAAACTGGATGTAAGGAAAAACCTGCGAAATCTGAATAACAACTTCTAGGTTTAAATATGCCTTGTATGGTGGATGAAAGATTGGTAATCCACATGCTCACACTCATTAAAGAATGTTTGTCGAATTCGTGATTCATGTAACTTGTTTGGAGTACGGAATGTCATAGTGAAGGAAACAATGTAAGTTACATGTCTATTGGGTAGAACTCGCTTGAAGAGAATTTTTCTGCGAAATGTGCCTCATTTTCAAAACTGCCATTAGGAGAACCCTGTGAAATCTGAGAAAATGCATCTAAGTGTCAATATGCCTTGAATGGTGAATGAAAGTCCGGTAATCCACATGTTAATAACAGTGTAGTAATTATTTTGTAAACCGTGATTCATGTAGCGCTTTTGGAAAACGGAATTTCACGGTAATGAAACGATGTAAATTAAAATTCTATTGAGTAGAACGAGCTAGAAGAGAATGTTTCTGTGAAAATTGCATGATTATCGAATCTGAAGTTTGGAAAAAGCTGGAAAACGGGAGTCAATATATGTAGGTGTAAATATGCATTTATGTTGCAAGAAAGTTCGGTAATCCACATTTTCACAACATACTAAAGAATCATATTCTAATCTGTGATGCATGAACCGTGTTCAGAATGTGGAATTTCACGGTGATTGAAACAATGTAAATTACTTCTCTATTGGGTAGAACTAGCTCGGAGAGTGTTTTTCGGCGAAAACTTCGTCATTTTTGAAACTGGCATTTGCAAAACGCTGCAAAATCTGAGAAAATACTTCTAAGAATCAATATTCAATGTATTGTGATGAAAGTTCATTAATCCACATGCTAACAAATTTGTAGTGAATATTTGTCGAATCCTTTATGCATGTAGCATGTTCGGAACACGGAATTTCACGGCCAGGGGATTTATGTTAATTACATTTCTCTTGGTTAGAAATCACTCCAATAGATTTTTCCTGAGAACTCGGCCAGATTTTCGAAACTGGCGATAGGAAAACCCTGCGAACTCAGATTAATAGATTCTCGGTGTAAATATGCCTTGTATGGTGGATGAAAGTTCTGTAATCCGCATGCTAACAACTCTGTACTGAATATTTGTCGAATCCGAGATACGTGAAGCACGTTGGGAACACAGAATATCACGGTGAGCGAATCTATGTAAAATACAGCTCTCTTCGGTAGAACTCGCTCCAAGAGATTTTTCTGGGATATCTGCCTCATTTTCGAAACTGGCGTTTGATAATATATGCAAAATCTGGGAAAATGCTTCGAAGTGTCAATATGCCTTATATTGTGATGGAAGTTCATACAACCACATGCAAACAATTCTGTGGTGAATATTTGTAGAAAGCGTTATGCATGTAGCGTGATCGTATCACAGAAATTCCCGGCGATGGAATCTATGTAAATTACACGCCTATTGGTTCGAATACGCTCCAAAAATGTTTCACTGAGAAAACGGCCTGATTTTCAAAACTGGCATTAGGAAAAAGCTGCAAATTCAGAGCTAATGTTTCTAGGTGTAAATATGCCATGTATGGTGGATGAAAGTTCTGTAATCTACATGTTCACAACTCATTCGAGAAAGTTTGTTGAAACCTTGATGCATGTAGCGTTTTAGGAAATTGGAATGTCACTGTGAGGAAAAATATGTATATTACATTTCTATTGGGAAGTACTCGCTCCATGGGAATTTTTCTGTGTATCTGCCTCCTTTTCAAAACTGGCATTAGGAAAAACTTTCGAAATATGAGAAAATGCTTCAAAGAGTCAATATGGCTTTTATGGTGGATGAAAGTTTGGTAATCCTTATGCTAACAACTCTGTAGTGAATATTTGTCGAATCCGTGATACATGTAGCATGTTCGGAACACGGAATTTCACGATGACGTGTTCTATGTAAATTGCATGTCTATTGGGTAGAACTCGCTCCAAGAGGATTTTTCTGCAAAAACTGCATGATTTTAGAAACTGACATTAGGAGAAATCTACTAAATCAGAATAAAATTTTCTATGTATAAATATGCATTGTCAGTTGGATGAAAATTCGGTAACACACATATTCGCAACTCATTAAAGAATGTTTGTTGAATCCGTGATGCATGGAACGCGTTCAGAACACGGAATGTCACAGTGAGTGAAACTAGGTAAATTACATATCTTTTGGGTACAACTCCCTCCAAGAGCATTTTTCTGCCAAATCTGCCTCATTTTCAAATCTGGCGTTAAAACTACACTGTGAAATCTGAGAAAATTCTTCAAAGTGTCAGTAAGCCTTGTATGGTGGATGAAAGTGCTGTAATCTACTTGCTAACAACTCTGAAGTGAATATTTGTCTCATCCGTGATGCATGTAGCGTGTTCGGAACACAGAATTTCACGGTGAGAGAATCCATGTAAATTACACGTCTATTGGTTAGACCCGCTCCAAGAGGTTTTTGCCGTGAAATCGGCCTCATTTTGGAAACTGGCATATGGAAAGCTCTGCGAAATCAGAGAAAATGCTTCAAAGCATCAATATGTCTTCTATTTTGTTGAAAGTCCTGGAATCCACATGCAAACAACTCTGTAGTGTATTTTTTCGAAACATTTCTGCATGTAGCGTGTTCCGAACACGGAATTTCACGGTGAGCGAATCCATGGAATTTACATATCTATTGGATAGAACACGCTCCAACAGTTTTTTCCTTTGTAAACTGCCTGATTTTCGAAAGTGCTATTAGGAAAAAGCTGCGAACTCAGAGTGAATGTTTCTAGGTGTACATATGCCTTGTATGCTGGATGAAAGTTCTGTAATACACATGTACACAACTCTTTAAAAATGTTTGTCAAATCCGTGATGTATGTAGCCTGTTCAGAACACGGACTGTCACGGTGAGGGAAACTATGTAAATTACATATCTATTGGTTAGAACACGCTCCAGGAGCATTTTACTGGAAAATCTGCCTCAGTTTGGAAACTGGTGTTATGAAAACGCTGCAAAATATGAGTAAATTCTTTAAGGTGACAATATGTCTTCAATGGGTTATTCAAGATGTGTAATTCACATGCTAACAACTCAGCAGCGTATATTGGTTGAATCCGTGGTGCATGTACCGTTTTCAGAACACGGAATGTCACGGTGATGGTATCTATGAAAATGAGATGTCTATTGGATAGAACATGCACCAAGAGTGTTTTTCTGCGAAAACTGCCTGATTTTCTTAACTGACGTTAAGAAAACCTGCGAAATCTAAGTAAATGTTTCTAGGTGTAAATATGCCTTGTATTGTGTTTGAAAAATCGGTAATCCACATGCTCACTGTCATTAAATAATGTTTGTCAAAGCCGTGGTGAATATAAAGTTTTCGGAACACGGAATGTCTCGGTGAGTGAAACTCTGAAAATAACAATTCTACAGGATAGAACTCGCTTGGATTGAATGTTTCTGTGAAAATTTCATGATTTTTGAAACTGGATGTAAGGACAAACCTGCGAAATCAGAATTACTTCTTCTAGGTTTAAATATGCCTTGTATGGTGGATGAAAGTTCGGTAATCCACATGCTCACTCTCATTAAAGAATGTATGTCGAATTCGTGATGCATGTAACGTGTTTGGAGTACGGAATGTCATAGTGAAGGAAACAATGTAAGTTACATGTCTATTGGGTAGAACTCGCTTGAAGAGAATTTTTTTGCGAAATGTGCCTCATTTTCTAAACTGCCATTAGGAGAACCCTGTGAAATCTGAGAAAATTCTTCTAAGTGTCAATATGCCTTGAATGGTGAATGAAAGTCCGGTATTCCACATGTTAATAACAGTGAAGTAATTATTTTTCAAACCGTGATTCATGTAGCGCTTTTGGAAAACGGAATTTCACGGTAATGAAACGATGTAAATTACAATTCTATTGAGTAGAACGAGCTAGAAGAGAATGTTTCTGTGAAAATTGCATGATTATCGAATCTGGAGTTTGGAAAAAGCTGCAAAACGGGAGACAATTTTTTTTAGGTGTAAATGTGCCTTTATGTTGCAAGAAAGTTCGGTAATCCACATGTTCACAACATACAAAAGAATCTTTTTCTAATCTGTGATGCATGAACCTTGTTCAGAACGTGGAATTTCACGGTGATTGAAACAATGTATATTACTTCTCTATTGGGTATAACTAGCTCGGAGAATGTTTTTCGGCGAAAACTTCGTCATTTTTGAAACTGGCTTTTGCAAAACGCTGCAAAATCTGAGAAAATACTTCTAAGAATCAATATTCAATGTATTGTGATGAAAGTTCGGTAATCCACATGCTAACAAATTTGTAGTGAATATTTGTCGAATCCTTTATGCATGTAGCATGTTCAGAACACGGAATTTCACGGCCAGGGATTTATGTAAATTACATTTCTCTTGGTTAGAAATCACTCCAAGAGTTTTTTCCTGAGAAATCGGCCAGATTTTCAATACTGGCGAATGGAAAGCCCTGCGAACTCAGATTAAGAGATTCTCGGTGTAAATATGCCTTGTATGGTGGATGAAAGTTCGGTAATCCGCATGCTAACAACTCTGTACTGAATATTTGTCGAATCTGAGATACGTGAAGCGTTTTTGGAACACAGAATATCACTGTGAGCGAATCTATGTAAAATACAGGTCTCTTCGGTAGAACTTGCTCCAAGAGACTTTTCTGGGAAATCTGCCTCATTTTCGAAACTGGCGTTTGATAATATACGCAAAATCTGAGAAAATGCTTCAAAGTGTCAATATGCCTTCTATTGTGATGGAAATTCGTAAAACCACATGCAAACAATTCTGTGGTGAATATTTGTAGAAAGCGTTATGCATGTAGCGTGATCGTATCACAGAAATTCCCGGCGATGGAATCTATGTAAATTACACGCCTATTGGTTAGAATTCGCTCCAAAAATGTTTCCCTGAGAAAACGGCATGATTTTCGAAACTGGCATTAGGAAAAACCTGCAAATTCAGAGTTAATGTTTCTAGGTGTAAATATGCCATGTATGGTGGATGAAAGTTCTGTAATCTACATGTTCACAACTCATTCGAGAAAGTTTGTTGAAACCTTGATGCATGTAGCATGTTCGGAAATTGGAATGTCACTGTGAGGAAAACAATGTAAATTACATTTCTATTGGGAAGTACTCGCTCCACGAGTATTTTTCTGCGTATCTGCCTCCTTTTCAAAACTGGCATTAGGAAAAACTTTCGAAATATGAGAAAATGATTCAAAGAGTCAATATGGCTTTTATGGTGGATGAAAGTTCGGTAATCCTTATGCTAACAACTCTGTAGTGAATATTTGTCGAATCCGTGATGCATGTAGCTTTTCCGGAACACGGAATTTCACGATGACGGGTTCTATGTAAATTGCATGTGTATAGGGTAGAACTCGCTCCAAGAGGATTTTTCTGCAAAAACTGCATGATTTTAGAAACTGACATTAGGAGAAATCTACTAAATCAGAATAAAACTTTCTATGTATAAATATGCATTGTCAGTTGGATGAAAGTTTGGTAATACACATGTTCACAACTTATTAAAGAATATTTGTTGAATCCGTGATGCATGGAACACGTTCAGAACACGGAATGTCACGGTGAGTGAAACTAGGTAAATTAAAAATCTTTTGGGTACAACTCGCTCCAAGAGCATTTTTCTGCCAAATCTGCCTCATTTTCAAACTGGCGTTAAAACTAACCTGTGTAATCTGAGAAAATTCTTCAAAGTGTCAGTAAGCCTTGTATGGTGGATGAAAGTGCTGTAATCTACGTGCTAACAACTATGAACTTAATATTTATCGCATCCGTGATGCATGTAGCGTGTTCGGAACACGGAATTTCACGGTGAGCGAATCCATGTAAATTACACGTCTATTGGTTAGACCCGCTCCAAGAGGTTATTGACGTGAAATGGGCCTCATTTTGGAAACTGGCTTTTGGAAAGCTCTGCGAAATCAGAGAAAATGCTTCAAAGCGTCAATATGCCTTCTATTTTGATGATAGTTCTGGAATCCACATGCAAACAACTCTGTAGTGTATTTTGGTCGAATCATTTCTGCATGTAGCGTGTTCCGAACACGGAATTTCACGGTGAGCGAATCCATGGAATTTACATATCTATTGTATAGAACACGCTCCAACAGTTTTTTCCTTTGTAAACTGCCTGATTTTCGAAACTGCTATTAGGAAAAAGCTGCGAACTCAGAGTGAATGTTTCTAGGTGTACATATGCCTTGTATGGTGGATGAAAGTTCTGTAATACACATGTACACAACTCTTTAAAAATGTTTGTCAAATCCGTGATGTATGTAGCCTGTTCGGAACACGGACTGTCACGGTGAGGGAAACTATGTAAATTACATATCTATTGGTTAGAACACGCTCCAGGAGCATTTTACTGGAAAATCTGCCTCAGTTTGGAAACTTGTGTTATGAAAACGCTGCAAAATATGAGTAAATTCTTTAAGGTGACAATATGTCTTCAATGGGTTATTCAAGATGTGTAATTCACATGCTAACAACTCAGCATCGTATATTGGTTGAATCCGTGGTGCATATACCTTTTTCAGAACACGGAATGTCACGGTGATGATATCTATGAAAATGAGATGTCTATTGGATAGAACATGCACCAAGAGTGTTTTTCTGCGAAAACTACCTGATTTTCTTAACTGACGATAGAAAAACCTTCGAATTCTAAGTAAATGTTTCTAGGTGTAAATATGCCTTGTATTGTGGTTGAAAAATCGGTAATCCACATGCTCACGGTCATTAAATAATGTTTGTCAAAGCCGTGATGAATGTAACGTTTTCGGAACACGGAATGTCTCGGTGAGTGAAACTCTGAAAATAACAATTCTACTGGATAGAACTCGCTTGGATTGAATGTTTCTGTGAAAATTTCATGCTTTTTGAAACTGGATGTAAGGAAAAACCTGCGAAATCAGAATAACAACTTCTAGGTTTAAATATGCCTTGTATGGTGTATGAAAGATTGGTAATCCACATGCTCACACTCATTAAAGAATGTTTGTCGAATTCGTGATGCATGTAACGTGTTTGGAGTACGGAATGTCATAGTGAAAGAAACAATGTAAGTTACATGTCTATTGGGTAGAACTCGCTTGAAGAGAATTTTTCTGCGAAATGTGCCTCATTTTCAAAACTGCCATTAGGAGAACCCTGTGAAATCTGAGAAAATGCATCTAAGTGTCAATATGCCTTGAATGGTGAATGAAAGTCCGGTAATCCACATGTTAATAACAGTGTAGTAATTATTTTGTAAACCGTGATTCATGTAGCGCTTTTGGAAAACGGAATTTCACGGTAATGAAACGATGTAAATTAAAATTCTATTGAGTAGAACGAGCTAGAAGAGAATGTTTCTGTGAAAATTGCATGATTATCGAATCTGAAGTTTGGAAAAAGCTGGAAAACGGGAGTCAATATATGTAGGTGTAAATATGCATTTATGTTGCAAGAAAGTTCGGTAATCCACATTTTCACAACATACTAAAGAATCATTTTCTAATCTGTGATGCATGAACCGTGTTCAGAATGTGGAATTTCACGGTGATTGAAACAATGTAAATTACTTCTCTATTGGGTAGAACTAGCTCGGAGAGTGTTTTTCGGCGAAAACTTCGTCATTTTTGAAACTGGCATTTGCAAAACGCTGCAAAATCTGAGAAAATACTTCTAAGAATCAATATTCAATGTATTGTGATGAAAGTTCATTAATCCACATGCTAACAAATTTGTAGTGAATATTTGTCGAATCCTTTATGCATGTAGCATGTTCGGAACACGGAATTTCACGGCCAGGGGATTTATGTTAATTACATTTCTCTTGGTTAGAAATCACTCCAAGAGATTTTTCCTGAGAACTCGGCCAGATTTTCGAAACTGGCGATAGGAAAACCCTGCGAACTCAGATTAATAGATTCTCGGTGTAAATATGCCTTGTATGGTGGATGAAAGTTCTGTAATCCGCATGCTAACAACTCTGTACTGAATATTTGTCGAATCCGAGATACGTGAAGCGTGATTGGAACACAGAATATCACGGTGAGCGAATCTATGTAAAATACAGCTCTCTTCGGTAAAACTCGCTCCAAGAGATTTTTCTGGGATATCTGCCTCATTTTCGAAACTGGCGTTTGATAATATATGCAAAATCTGGGAAAATGCTTCGAAGTGTCAATATGCCTTATATTGTGATGGAAGTTCATACAACCACATGCAAACAATTCTGTGGTGAATATTTGAGGAAAGCGTTATGCATGTAGCGTGATCGTATCACAGAAATTCCCGGCGATGGAATCTATGTAAATTACACGCCTATTGGTTCGAATACGCTCCAAAAATGTTTCACTGAGAAAACGGCCTGATTTTCAAAACTGGCATTAGGAAAAAGCTGCAAATTCAGAGCTAATGTTTCTAGGTGTAAATATGCCATGTATGGTGGATGAAAGTTCTGTAATCTACATGTTCACAACTCATTCGAGAAAGTTTGTTGAAACCTTGATGCATGTAGCGTTTTAGGAAATTGGAATGTCACTGTGAGGAAAAATATGTATATTACATTTCTATTGGGAAGTACTCGCTCCATGGGAATTTTTCTGCGTATCTGCCTCCTTTTCAAAACTGGCATTAGGAAAAACTTTCGAAATATGAGAAAATGCTTCAAAGAGTCAATATGGCTTTTATGGTGGATGAAAGTTCGGTAATCCTTATGCTAACAACTCTGTAGTGAATATTTGTCGAATCCGTGATACATGTAGCATGTTCGGAACACGGAATTTCACGATGACGTGTTCTATGTAAATTGCATGTCTATTGGGTAGAACTCGCTCCAAGAGGATTTTTCTGCAAAAACTGCATGATTTTAGAAACTGACATTAGGAGAAATCTAGTAAATCAGAATAAAATTTTCTATGTATAAATATGCATTGTCAGTTGGATGAAAATTCGGTAACACACATATTCGCAACTCATTAAAGAATGTTTGTTGAATCCGTGATGCATGGAACGCGTTCAGAACACGGAATGTCACAGTGAGTGAAACTAGGTAAATTACATATCTTTTGGGTACAACTCCCTCCAAGAGCATTTTTCTGCCAAATCTGCCTCATTTTCAAATCTGGCGTTAAAACTACACTGTGAAATCTGAGAAAATTCTTCAAAGTGTCAGTAAGCCTTGTATGGTGGATGAAAGTGCTGTAATCTACTTGCTAACAACTCTGAAGTGAATATTTGTCTCATCCGTGATGCATGTAGCGTGTTCGGAACACAGAATTTCACGGTGAGAGAATCCATGTAAATTACACGTCTATTGGTTAGACCCGCTCCAAGAGGTTTTTGCCGTGAAATCGGCCTCATTTTGGAAACTGGCATATGGAAAGCTCTGCGAAATCAGAGAAAATGCTTCAAAGCATCAATATGTCTTCTATTTTGTTGAAAGTCCTGGAATCCACATGCAAACAACTCTGTAGTGTATTTTTTCGAAACATTTCTGCATGTAGCGTGTTCCGAACACGGAATTTCACGGTGAGCGAATCCATGGAATTTACATATCTATTGGATAGAACACGCTCCAACAGTTTTTTCCTTTGTAAACTGCCTGATTTTCGAAACTGCTATTAGGAAAAAGCTGCGAACTCAGAGTGAATGTTTCTAGGTGTACATATGCCTTGTATGCTGGATGAAAGTTCTGTAATACACATGTACACAACTCTTTAAAAATGTTTGTCAAATCCGTGATGTATGTAGCCTGTTCGGAACACGGACTGTCACGGTGAGGGAAACTATGTAAATTACATATCTATTGGTTAGAACACGCTCCAGGAGCATTTTACTGGAAAATCTGCCTCAGTTTGGAAACTGGTGTTATGAAAACGCTGCAAAATATGAGTAAATTCTTTAAGGTGACAATATGTCTTCAATGGGTTATTCAAGATGTGTAATTCACATGCTAACAACTCAGCAGCGTATATTGGTTGAATCCGTGGTGCATGTACCGTTTTCAGAACACGGAATGTCACGGTGATGGTATCTATGAAAATGAGATGTCTATTGGATAGAACATGCACCAAGAGTGTTTTTCTGCGAAAACTGCCTGATTTTCTTAACTGACGTTAGGAAAACCTGCGAAATCTAAGTAAATGTTTCTAGGTGTAAATATGCCTTGTATTGTGGTTGAAAAATCGGTAATCCACATGCTCACTGTCATTAAATAATGTTTGTCAAAGCCGTGGTGAATATAAAGTTTTCGGAACACGGAATGTCTCGGTGAGTGAAACTCTGAAAATAACAATTCTACTGGATAGAACTCGCTTGGATTGAATGTTTCTGTGAAAATTTCATGATTTTTGAAACTGGATGTAAGGACAAACCTGCGAAATCAGAATTACTTCTTCTAGGTTTAAATATGCCTTGTATGGTGGATGAAAGTTCGGTAATCCACATGCTCACTCTCATTAAAGAATGTTTGTCGAATTCGTGATGCATGTAACGTGTTTGGAATACGGAATGTCATAGTGAAGGAAACAATGTAAGTTACATGTCTATTGGGTAGAACACGCTTGAAGAGAATTTTTTTGCGAAATGTGCCTCATTTTCTAAACTGCCATTAGGAGAACCCTGTGAAATCTGAGAAAATGCTTCTAAGTGTCAATATGCCTTGAATGGTGAATGAAAGTCCGGTATTCCACATGTTAATAACAGTGAAGTAATTATTTTTCAAACCGTGATTCATGTAGCGCTTTTGGAAAATGGAATTTCACGGTAATGAAACGATGTAAATTACAATTCTATTGAGTAGAACGAGCTAGAAGAGAATGTTTTCGAAAATTGCATGATTATCGAATCTGAAGTTTGGAAAAAGCTGGAAAACGGGAGTCAATATTTGTAGGTGTAAATGTGCCATTATGTTGCAAGAAAGTTCGGTAATCCACATATTCACAACATACTAAAGAATCTTTTTCTAATCTGTGATGCATGAACTGTGTTCAGAACGTGGAATTTCACGGTGATTGAAACAATGTAAATTACTTCTCTATTGGGTATAACTAGCTCGGAGAATGTTTTTCGGCGAAAACTTCGTCATTTTTGAAACTGGGTTTTGCAAAACGCTGCAAAATCTGAGAAAATACTTCTAAGAATCAATATTCAATGTATTGTGATGAAAGTTCGGTAATCCACATGCTAACAAATTTGTAGTGAATATTTGTCGAATCCTTTATTCATGTAGCATGTTCAGAACACGGAATTTCACGGCCAGGGATTTATGTAAATTACATTTCTCTTGGTTAGAAATCACTCCAAGTGTTTTTTCCTGAGAAATCAGCCAGATTTTCGATACTGGCGAAAGGAAAACCCTGCGAACTCAGATTAAGAGATTCTCGGTGTAAATATGCCTTGTATGGTGGATGAAAGTTCGGTAATCCTCATGCTAACAACTCTGTACTGAATATTTGTCGAATCTGAGATACGAGAAGCGTGTTTGGAACACAGAATATCACGGTGAGCGAATCTATGTGAAATACAGGTCTCTTCGGTAGAACTCGCTCCAAGAGATTTTTCTGGGAAATCTGCCTCATTTTCGAAACTGGCGTTTGATAATATACGCAAAATCTGAGAAAATGCTTCAATGTGTCAATATGCCTTTTATTGTGATGGAAGTTCGTAAAACCACATGCAAACAATTCTGTGGTGAATATTTGTAGAAAGCGTTATGCATGTAGCGTGATCGTATCACAGAAATTCCCGGCGATGGAATCTATGTAAATTACACGCCTATTGGTTCGAATTCACACCAAAAATGTTTCCCTGAGAAAACGGCCTGATTTTCGAAACTCGCATTAGGAAAAAGCTGCAAATTGAGTTAAAGTTTCAAGGTGTAAATATGCCATGTATGGTGGATGAAAGTTCTGTAATCTACATGTTCACAACTCATTTGAGAAAGTTTGTTGAAATCTTGATGCATGTAGCGTGTTCGGAAATTAGAATGTCACTGTGAGGAAAACAATGTAAATTACATTTCTATTGGGAAGTACACGCTCCACGAGTATTTTTCTGCGTATCTGCCTCCTTTTCAAAACTGGCATTAGGAAAAACTTTCGAAATATGAGAAAATGATTCAAAGAGTCAATATGGCTTTTATGGTGGATGAAAGTTCGGTAATCCTTATGCTAACAACTCTGTAGTGAATATTTGTCGAATCCGTGATGCATGTAGCTTTTCCGGAACACGGAATTTCACGATGACGGGTTCTATATAAATTGAATGTCTATAGGGTAGAACTAGCTCCAAGGGGATTTTTCTGCAAAAACTGCATGATTTTAGAAACTGACATTAGGAGAAATCTACTAAATCAGAATAAAACTTTCTATGTATAAATATGCATTGTCAGTTGGATGAAAGTTCGGTAATACACATGTTCACAACTCATTAAAGAATGTTTGTTGAATCTGTGATGCATGGAACGCGTTCAGAACACGGAATGTCACGGTGAGTGAAACTAGGTAAATTACATATCTTTTGGGTACAACTCGCTCCAAGAGCATTTTTCTGCCAAATCAGCCTCATTTTCAAAACTGGCGTTAAAACTAACCTGTGAAATCTGAGAAAATACTTCAAAGTGTCAGTAAGCCTTGTATGGTGGATGAAAGTGCTGTAATCTACTTGCTAACAACTCTGAAGTGAATATTTGTCGCATCCGTGATGCATGTAGCGTGTTCGGAACACGGAATTTCACGGTGAGCGAATCCATGTAAATTACACGTATATTGGTTAGACCCGCTCCAAGAGGTTATTGCCGTGAAATGGGCCTCATTTTGGAAACTGGCTTTTGGAAAGCTCTGCGAAATCAGAGAAAATGCTTCAAAGCGTCAATATGCCTTCTATTTTGATGAAAGTCGTGGAATCCACATGCAAACAACTCTGTAGTGTATTTTTGTCGAATAATTTCTGCATGTAGCTTGTTCCGAACATGGAATTTCACGGTGAGCGAATCCATGGAATTTACATATCTATTGGATAGAACACGCTCCAACAGTTTTTTCCTTTGTAAACTGCCTGATTTTCGAAACTGCTATTAGGAAAAAGCTGCGAACTCAGAGTGAATGTTTCTAGGTGTACATATGCCTTGTATGGTGGATGAAAGTTCTGTAATACACATGTACACAACTCTTTAAAAATGTTTGTCAAATCCGTGATGTATGTAGCCTGTTCGGAACACGGACTGTCACGGTGAGGGAAACTATGTAAATTACATATCTATTGGTTAGAACACGCTCCAGGAGCATTTTACTGGAAAATCTGCCTCAGTTTGGAAACTGGTGTTATGAAAACGCTGCAAAATATGAGTAAATTCTTTAAGGTGACAATATGTCTTCAATGGGTTATTCAAGATGTGTAATTCACATGCTAACAACTCAGCAGCGTATATTGGTTGAATCCGTGGTGCATGTACCGTTTTCAGAACACGGAATGTCACGGTGATGGTATCTATGAAAATGAGATGTCTATTGGATAGAACATGCACCAAGAGTGTTTTTCTGCGAAAACTGCCTGATTTTCTTAACTGACGTTAGGAAAACCTGCGAAATCTAAGTAAATGTTTCTAGGTGTAAATATGCCTTGTATTGTGGTTGAAAAATCGGTAATCCACATGCTCACTGTCATTAAATAATGTTTGTCAAAGCCGTGGTGAATATAAAGTTTTCGGAACACGGAATGTCTCGGTGAGTGAAACTCTGAAAATAACAATTCTACTGGATAGAACTCGCTTGGATTGAATGTTTCTGTGAAAATTTCATGATTTTTGAAACTGGATGTAAGGACAAACCTGCGAAATCAGAATTACTTCTTCTAGGTTTAAATATGCCTTGTATGGTGGATGAAAGTTCGGTAATCCACATGCTCACTCTCATTAAAGAATGTTTGTCGAATTCGTGATGCATGTAACGTGTTTGGAATACGGAATGTCATAGTGAAGGAAACAATGTAAGTTACATGTCTATTGGGTAGAACACGCTTGAAGAGAATTTTTTTGCAAAATGTGCCTCATTTTCTAAACTGCCATTAGGAGAACCCTGTGAAATCTGAGAAAATGCTTCTAAGTGTCAATATGCCTTGAATGGTGAATGAAAGTCCGGTATTCCACATGTTAATAACAGTGAAGTAATTATTTTTCAAACCGTGATTCATGTAGCGCTTTTGGAAAATGGAATTTCACGGTAATGAAACGATGTAAATTACAATTCTATTGAGTAGAACGAGCTAGAAGAGAATGTTTTCGAAAATTGCATGATTATCGAATCTGAAGTTTGGAAAAAGCTGGAAAACGGGAGTCAATATTTGTAGGTGTAAATGTGCCATTATGTTGCAAGAAAGTTCGGTAATCCACATATTCACAACATACTAAAGAATCTTTTTCTAATCTGTGATGCATGAACTGTGTTCAGAACGTGGAATTTCACGGTGATTGAAACAATGTAAATTACTTCTCTATTGGGTATAACTAGCTCGGAGAATGTTTTTCGGCGAAAACTTCGTCATTTTTGAAACTGGCTTTTGCAAAACGCTGCAAAATCTGAGAAAATACTTCTAAGAATCAATATTCAATGTATTGTGATGAAAGTTCGGTAATCCACATGCTAACAAATTTGTAGTGAATATTTGTCGAATCCTTTATTCATGTAGCATGTTCAGAACACGGAATTTCACGGCCAGGGATTTATGTAAATTACATTTCTCTTGGTTAGAAATCACTCCAAGAGTTTTTTCCTGAGAAATCAGCCAGATTTTCGATACTGGCGAAAGGAAAACCCTGCGAACTCAGATTAAGAGATTCTCGGTGTAAATATGCCTTGTATGGTGGATGAAAGTTCGGTAATCCGCATGCTAACAACTCTGTACTGAATATTTGTCGAATCTGAGATACGAGAAGCGTGTTTGGAACACAGAATATCACGGTGAGCGAATCTATGTGAAATACAGGTCTCTTCGGTAGAACTCGCTCCAAGAGATTTTTCTGGGAAATCTGCCTCATTTTCGAAACTGGCGTTTGATAATATACGCAAAATCTGAGAAAATGCTTCAATGTGTCAATATGCCTTTTATTGTGATGGAAGTTCGTAAAATCACATGCAAACAATTCTGTGGTGAATATTTGTAGAAAGCGTTATGCATGTAGCGTGATCGTATCACAGAAATTCCCGGCGATGGAATCTATGTAAATTACACGCCTATTGGTTCGAATTCACACCAAAAATGTTTCCCTGAGAAAACGGCCTGATTTTCGAAACTCGCATTAGGAAAAAGCTGCAAATTGAGTTAAAGTTTCAAGGTGTAAATATGCCATGTATGGTGGATGAAAGTTCTGTAATCTACATGTTCACAACTCATTTGAGAAAGTTTGTTGAAATCTTGATGCATGTAGCGTGTTCGGAAATTAGACTGTCACTGTGAGGAAAACAATGTAAATTACATTTCTATTGGGAAGTACACGCTCCACGAGTATTTTTCTGCGTATCTGCCTCCTTTTCAAAACTGGCATTAGGAAAAACTTTCGAAATATGAGAAAATGATTCAAAGAGTCAATATGGCTTTTATGGTGGATGAAAGTTCGGTAATCCTTATGCTAACAACTCTGTAGTGAATATTTGTTGAATCCGTGATGCATGTAGCTTTTCCGGAACACGGAATTTCACGATGACGGGTTCTATATAAATTGCATGTCTATAGGGTAGAACTAGCTCCAAGGGGATTTTTCTGCAAAAACTGCATGATTTTAGAAACTGACATTAGGAGAAATCTACTAAATCAGAATAAAACTTTCTATGTATAAATATGCATTGTCAGTTGGATGAAAGTTCGGTAATACACATGTTCACAACTCATTAAAGAATGTTTGTTGAATCTGTGATGCATGGAACGCGTTCAGAACACGGAATGTCACGGTGAGTGAAACTAGGTAAATTACATATCTTTTGGGTACAACTCGCTCCAAGAGCATTTTTCTGCCAAATCAGCCTCATTTTCAAAACTGGCGTTAAAACTAACCTGTGAAATCTGAGAAAATACTTCAAAGTGTCAGTAAGCCTTGTATGGTGGATGAAAGTGCTGTAATCTACTTGCTAACAACTCTGAAGTGAATATTTGTCGCATCCGTGATGCATGTAGCGTGTTCGGAACACGGAATTTCACGGTGAGCGAATCCATGTAAATTACACGTATATAGGTTAGACCCGCTCCAAGAGTTTATTGCCGTGAAATGGGCCTCATTTTGGAAACTGGCTTTTGGAAAGCTCTGCGGAATCAGAGAAAATGCTTCAAAGCGTCAATATGCCTTCTATTTTGATGAAAGTCGTGGAATCCACATGCAAACAACTCTGTAGTGTATTTTTGTCGAATAATTTCTGCATGTAGCTTGTTCCGAACATGGAATTTCACGGTGAGCGAATCCATGGAATTTACATATCTATTGGATAGAACACGCTCCAACTGTTTTTTCCTTTGTAAACTGCCTGATTTTCGAAACTGCTATTAGGAAAAAGCTGCGAACTCAGAGTGAATGTTTCTAGGTGTACATATGCCTTGTATGGTGGATGAAAGTTCTGTAATACACATGTACACAACTCTTTAAAAATGTTTGTCAAATCCGTGATGTATGTAGCCTGTTCGGAACACGGACTGTCACGGTGAGGGAAACTATGTAAATTACATATCTATTGGTTAGAACACGCTCCAGGAGCATTTTACTGGAAAATCTGCCTCAGTTTGGAAACTGGTGTCATGAAAACGCTGCAAAATATGAGTAAATTCTTTAAGGTGACAATATGTCTTCAATGGGTTATTCAAGATGTGTAATTCACATGCTAACAACTCAGCAGTGTATATTGGTTGAATCCGTGGTGCATGTACCGTTTTCAGAACACGGAATGTCACGGTGATGGTATCTATGAAAATGAGATGTCTATTGGATAGAACATGCACCAAGAGTGTTTTTCTGCGAAAACTGCCTGATTTTCTTAACTGACGTTAGGAAAACCTGCGAAATCTAAGTAAATGTTTCTAGGTGTAAATACGCCTTTTATTGTGGTTGAAAAATCGGTAATCTACATGCTCACGGTCATTAAATAATGTTTGTCAAAGCCGTGATGAATGTAACTTTTTCGGAACACGGAATGTCTCGGTGAGTGAAACTCTGAAAATAACAATTCTACTGGATAGAACTCGCTTGGATTGAATGTTTCTGTGAAAATTTCATGATTTTTGAAACTGGATGTAAGGACAAACCTGCGAAATCAGAATAACTACTTCTAGGTTTAAATATGCCTTTTATGGTGGATGAAAGTTCGGTAATCCACATGCTCACTCTCATTAAAGAATGTTTGTCGAATTCGTGATGCATGTAACGTGTTTGGAATACGGAATGTCATAGTGAAGGAAACAATGTAAGTTACATGTCTATTTGTAGAACTCGCTTGAAGAGAATTTTTCTGCGAAATGTGCCTCATTTTCAAAACTGCCATTAGGAGAACCCTGTGAAATCTGAGAAAATGCTTCTAAGTGTCAATATGCCTTGAATGGTGAATGAAAGTCCGGTATTCAACATGTTAATAACAGTGAAGTAATTATTTTTCAAACCGTGATTCATGTAGCGCTTTTGGAAAACGGAATTTCACGGTAATGAAACGATGTAAATTACAATTCTATTGAGTAGAACGAGCTAGAAGAGAATGTTTCTGTGAAAATTGCATGATTATCGAATCTGGAGTTTGGAAAAAGCTGCAAAACGGGAGACAATTTTTTTTAGGTGTAAATGTGCCTTTATGTTGCAAGAAAGTCCGGTAATCCACATGTTCACAACATACAAAAGAATCTTTTTCTAATCTGTGATGCATGAACCTTGTTCAGAACGTGGAATTTCACGGTGATTGAAACAATGTAAATTACTTCTCTATTGGGTATAACTAGCTCGGAGAATGTTTTTCGGCGAAAACTTCGTCATTTTTGAAACTGGCTTTTGCAAAACGCTGCAAAATCTGAGAAAATACTTCTAAGAATCAATATTCAATGTATTGTGATGAAAGTTCGGTAATCCACATGCTAACAAATTTGTAGTGAATATTTGTCGAATCCTTTATGCATGTAGCATGTTCAGAACACGGAATTTCACGGCCAGGGATTTATGTAAATTACATTTCTCTTGGTTAGAAATCACTCCAAGAGTTTTTTCCTGAGAAATCGGCCAGATTTTCGATACTGGCGAATGGAAAGCCTTGCGAACTCAGATTAAGAGATTCTCGGTGTAAATATGCCTTGTATGGTGGATGAAAGTTCGGTAATCCGCATGCTAACAACTCTGTACTGAATATTTGTCGAATCTGAGATACGTGAAGCGTTTTTGGAACACAGAATTTCACTGTGAGCGAATCTATGTAAAATACAGGTCTCTTCGGTAGAACTTGCTCCAAGAGACTTTTCTGGGAAATCTGCCTCATTTTCGAAACTGGCGTTTGATAATATACGCAAAATCTGAGAAAATGCTTCAATGTGTCAATATGCCTTCTATTGTGATGGAAGTTCGTAAAACCACATGCAAACAATTCTGTGGTGAATATTTGTAGAAAGCGTTATGCATGTAGCGTGATCGTATCACAGAAATTCCCGGCGATGGAATCTATGTAAATTACACGCCTATTGGTTAGAATTCGCTCCAAAAATGTTTCCCTGAGAAAACGGCCTGATTTTCGAAACTGGCATTAGGAAAAACCTGCAAATTCAGAGTTAATGTTTCTAGGTGTAAATATGCCATGTATGGTGGATGAAAGTTCTGTAATCTACATGTTCACAACTCATTCGAGAAAGTTTGTTGAAACCTTGATGCATGTAGCATGTTCGGAAATTGGAATGTCACTGTGAGGAAAACAATGTAAATTACATTTCTATTGGGAAGTACTCGCTCCACGAGTATTTTTCTGCGTATCTGCCTCCTTTTCAAAACTGGCATTAGGAAAAACTTTCGAAATATGAGAAAATGATTCAAAGAGTCAATATGGCTTTTATGGTGGATGAAAGTTCGGTAATCCTTATGCTAACAACTCTGTAGTGAATATTTGTCGAATCCGTGATGCATGTAGCTTTTCCGGAACACGGAATTTCACGATGACGGGTTCTATGTAAATTGCATGTGTATAGGGTAGAACTCGCTCCAAGAGGATTTTTCTGCAAAAACTGCATGATTTTAGAAACTGACATTAGGAGAAATCTACTAAATCAGAATAAAACTTTCTATGTATAAATATGCATTGTCAGTTGGATGAAAGTTCGGTAATACACATGTTCACAACTGATTAAAGAATATTTGTTGAATCCGTGATGCATGGAACACGTTCAGAACACGGAATGTCACGGTGAGTGAAACTAGGTAAATTACATATCTTTTGGGTACAACTCGCTCCAAGAGCATTTTTCTGCCAAATCTGCCTCATTTTCAAACTGGCGTTAAAACTAACCTGTGAAATCTGAGAAAATTCTTCAAAGTGTCAGTAAGCCTTGTATGGTGGATGAAAGTGCTGTAATCTACGTGCTAACAACTATGAACTTAATATTTGTCGCATCCGTGATGCATGTAGCGTGTTCGGAACACGGAATTTCACGGTGAGCGAATCCATGTAAATTACACGTCTATTGGTTAGACCCGCTCCAAGAGGTTATTGACGTGAAATGGGCCTCATTTTGGAAACTGGCTTTTGGAAAGCTCTGCGAAATCAGAGAAAATGCTTCAAAGCGTCAATATGCCTTCTATTTTGATGAAAGTCGTGGAATCCACATGCAAACAACTCTGTAGTGTATTTTTGTCGAATAATTTCTGCATGTAGCTTGTTCCGAACATGGAATTTCACGGTGAGCGAATCCATGGAATTTACATATCTATTGGATAGAACACGCTCCAACAGTTTTTTCCTTTGTAAACTGCCTGATTTTCGAAACTGCTATTAGGAAAAAGCTGCGAACTCAGAGTGAATGTTTCTAGGTGTACATATGCCTTGTATGGTGGATGAAAGTTCTGTAATACACATGTACACAACTCTTTAAAAATGTTTGTCAAATCCGTGATGTATGTAGCCTGTTCGGAACACGGACTGTCACGGTGAGGGAAACTATGTAAATTACATATCTATTGGTTAGAACACGCTCCAGGAGCATTTTACTGGAAAATCTGCCTCAGTTAGGAAACTTGTGTTATGAAAACGCTGCAAAATATGAGTAAATTCTTTAAGGTGACAATATGTCTTCAATGGGTTATTCAAGATGTGTAATTCACATGCTAACAACTCAGCATCGTATATTGGTTGAATCCGTGGTGCATATACCGTTTTCAGAACACGGAATGTCACGTTGATGATATCTATGAAAATGAGATGTCTATTGGATAGAACATGCACCAAGAGTCTTTTTCTGCGAAAACTACCTGATTTTCTTAACTGACGATAGAAAAACCTTCGAATTCTAAGTAAATGTTTCTAGGTGTAAATATGCCTTGTATTGTGGTTGAAAAATCGGTAATCCACATGCTCACGGTCATTAAATAATGTTTGTCAAAGCCGTGATGAATGTAACGTTTTCGGAACACGGAATGTCTCGGTGAGTGAAACTTTGAAAATAACAATTCTACTGGATAGAACTCGCTTGGATTGAATGTTTCTGTGAAAATTTCATGCTTTTTGAAACTGGATGTAAGGAAAAACCTGCGAAATCAGAATAACAACTTCTAGGTTTAAATATGCCTTGTATGGTGGATGAAAGATTGGTAATCCACATGCTCACACTCATTAAAGAATGTTTGTCGAATTCGTGATGCATGTAACGTGTTTGGAGTACGGAATGTCATAGTGAAAGAAACAATGTAAGTTACATGTCTATTGGGTAGAACTCGCTTGAAGAGAATTTTTCTGCGAAATGTGCCTCATTTTCAAAACTGCCATTAGGAGAACCCTGTGAAATCTGAGAAAATGCATCTAAGTGTCAATATGCCTTGAATGGTGAATGAAAGTCCGGTAATCCACATGTTAATAACAGTGTAGTAATTATTTTGTAAACCGTGATTCATGTAGCGCTTTTGGAAAACGGAATTTCACGGTAATGAAACGATGTAAATTAAAATTCTATTGAGTAGAACGAGCTAGAAGAGAATGTTTCTGTGAAAATTGCATGATTATCGAATCTGAAGTTTGGAAAAAGCTGGAAAACGGGAGTCAATATATGTAGGTGTAAATATGCATTTATGTTGCAAGAAAGTTCGGTAATCCACATTTTGACAACATAATAAAGAATCATTTTCTAATCTGTGATGCATGAACCGTGTTCAGAATGTGGAATTTCACGGTGATTGAAACAATGTAAATTACTTCTCTATTGGGTAGAACTAGCTCGGAGAGTGTTTTTCGGCGAAAACTTCGTCATATTTGAAACTGGCATTTGCAAAACGCTGCAAAATCTGAGAAAATACTTCTAAGAATCAATATTCAATGTATTGTGATGAAAGTTCATTAATCCACATGCTAACAAATTTGTAGTGAATATTTGTCGAATCCTTTATGCATGTAGCATGTTCGGAACACGGAATTTCACGGCCAGGGGATTTATGTTAATTACATTTCTCTTGGTTAGAAATCACTCCAAGAGATTTTTCCTGAGAACTCGGCCAGATTTTCGAAACTGGCGATAGGAAAACCCTGCGAACTCAGATTAATAGATTCTCGGTGTAAATATGCCTTGTATGGTGGATGAAAGTTCTGTAATCCGCATGCTAACAACTCTGTACTGAATATTTGTCGAATCCGAGATACGTGAAGCGTGATTGGAACACAGAATATCACGGTGAGCGAATCTATGTAAAATACAGCTCTCTTCGGTAGAACTCGCTCCAAGAGATTTTTCTGGGATATCTGCCTCATTTTCGAAACTGGCGTTTGATAATATATGCAAAATCTGGGAAAATGCTTCGAAGTGTCAATATGCCTTATATTGTGATGGAAGTTCATACAACCACATGCAAACAATTCTGTGGTGAATATTTGTAGAAAGCGTTATGCATGTAGCGTGATCGTATCACAGAAATTCCCGGCGATGGAATCTATGTAAATTACACGCCTATTGGTTCGAATTCGCTCCAAAAATGTTTCACTGAGAAAACGGCCTGATTTTCAAAACTGGCATTAGGAAAAAGCTGCAAATTCAGAGTTAATGTTTCTAGGTGTAAATATGCCATGTATGGTGGATGAAAGTTCTGTAATCTACATGTTCACAACTCATTCGAGAAAGTTTGTTGAAACCTTGATGCATGTAGCGTTTTCGGAAATTGGAATGTCACTGTGAGGAAAAATATGTATATTACATTTCTATTGGGAAGTACTCGCTCCATGGGAATTTTTCTGCGTATCTGCCTCCTTTTCAAAACTGGCATTAGGAAAAACTTTCGAAATATGAGAAAATGCTTCAAAGAGTCAATATGGCTTTTATGGTGGATGAAAGTTCGGTAATCCTTATGCTAACAACTCTGTAGTGAATATTTGTCGAATCCGTGATACATGTAGCATGTTCGGAACACGGAATTTCACGATGATGTGTTCTATGTAAATTGCATGTGTATAGGGTAGAACTCGCTCCAAGAGGATTTTTCTGCAAAAACTGCATGATTTTAGAAACTGACATTAGGAGAAATCTACTAAATCAGAATAAATTTTTCTATGTATAAATATGCATAGTCAGTTGGATGAAAGTTCGGTAATACACATGTTCACAACTCATTAAAGAATGTTTGTTGAATCCGTGATGCATGGAACGCGTTCAGAACACGGAATGTCACGGTGAGTGAAACTAGGTAAATTACATATCTTTTGGGTACAACTCGCTCCAAGAGAATTTTTCTGTCAAATCTGCCTCATTTTCAAAACTGGCGTTAAAACTAACCTGTGAAATCTGAGAAAATTCTTCAAAGTGTCAGTAAGCCTTGTATGGTGGATGAAAGTGCTGTAATCTACTTGCTAACAACTCTGAAGTGAATATTTGTCTCATCCGTGATGCATGTAGCGTGTTCGGAACACAGAATTTCACGGTGAGCGAATCCATGTAAATTACACGTCTATTGGTTAGACCCGCTCCAAGAGGTTTTTGCCGTGAAATCGGCCTCAATTTGGAAACTTGCATATGGAAAGCTCTGCGAAATCAGAGAAAATGCTTCAAAGCATCAATATGTCTTCTATTTTGTTGAAAGTCCTGGAATCCACATGCAAACAACTCTGTAGTGTATTTTTGTCGAAACATTTCTGCATGTAGCGTGTTCCGAACATGGAATTTCACGGTGAGCGAATCCATGGAATTTACATATCTATTGGATAGAACACGCTCCAACTGTTTTTTCCTTTGTAAACTGCCTGATTTTCGAAACTGCTATTAGGAAAAAGCTGCGAACTCAGAGTGAATGTTTCTAGGTGTACATATGCCTTGTATGGTGGATGAAAGTTCTGTAATACACATGTACACAACTCTTTAAAAATGTTTGTCAAATCCGTGATGTATGTAGCCTGTTCGGAACACGGACTGTCACGGTGAGGGAAACTATGTAAATTACATATCTATTGGTTAGAACACGCTCCAGGAGCATTTTACTGGAAAATCTGCCTCAGTTTGGAAACTGGTGTTATGAAAACGCTGCAAAATATGAGTAAATTCTTTAAGGTGACAATATGTCTTCAATGGGTTATTCAAGATGTGTAATTCACATGCTAACAACTCAGCAGTGTATATTGGTTGAATCCGTGGTGCATGTACCGTTTTCAGAACACGGAATGTCACGGTGATGGTATCTATGAAAATGAGATGTCTATTGGATAGAACATGCACCAAGAGTGTTTTTCTGCGAAAACTGCCTGATTTTCTTAACTGACGTTAGTAAAACCTGCGAAATCTAAGTAAATGTTTCTAGGTGTAAATATGCCTTGTATTGTGATTGAAAAATCGGTAATCCACATGGTCAATGTCATTAAATAATTTTTGTCAAAGCCGTGGTGAATATAAAGTTTTCGGAACACGGAATGTCTCGGTGAGTGAAACTCTGAAAATAACAATTCTACTGGTTAGAACTCGCTTGAATTGAATGTTTCTGTGAAAATTTCATGATTTTTGAAACTGGATGTAAGGACAAACCTGCGAAATCAGAATTACTACTTCTAGGTTTAAATATGCCTTGTATGGTGGATGAAAGTTGGTAATCCACATGCTCACTCTCATTAAAGAATGTTTGTCGAATTCATGATGCATGTAACGTGTTTGGAATACGGAATGTCATAGTGAAGGAAACAATGTAAGTTACATGTCTATTGGGTAGAACTCGCTTGAAGAGAATTTTTCTGCGAAATGTGCCTCAGTTTCCAAACTGCCTTTAGTAGAACCCTGTGAAATCTGAGAAAATGCTTCTAAGTGTCAATATGCCTTGAATGGTGAATGAAAGTCCGGTATTCCACATGTTAATAACAGTGAAGTAATTATTTTTCAAACCGTGATTCATGTAGCGCTTTTGGAAAATGGAATTTCACGGTAATGAAACGATGTAAATTACAATTCTATTGAGTAGAACGAGCTAGAAGAGAATGTTTTCGAAAATTGCATGATTATCGAATCTGAAGTTTGGAAAAACTGCAAAACGGGAGTCAATATTTGTAGGTGTAAATGTGCCATTATGTTGCAAGAAAGTTCGGTAATCCACATATTCACAACATACTAAAGAATCTTTTTCTAATCTGTGATGCATGAACTGTGTTCAGAACGTGGAATTTCACGGTGATTGAAACAATGTAAATTACTTCTCTATTGGGTAGAACTAGCTTGGAGAATGTTTTTCGGCGAAAACTTCGTCATTTTTGAAACTGGCTTTTGCAAAACGCTGCAAAATCTGAGAAAATACTTCTAAGAATCAATATTCAATGTATTGTGATGAAAGTTCGGTAATCCACATGCTAACAAATTTGTAGTGAATATTTGTCGAATCCTTTATTCATGTAGCATGTTCAGAACACGGAATTTCACGGCCAGGGGATTTATGTAAATTACATTTCTCTTGGTTAGAAATCACTCCAAGAGTTTTTTCCTGAGAAATCGGCCAGATTTTCGATACTGGCGAATGGAAAGCCCTGCGAACTCAGATTAAGAGATTCTCGGTGTAAATATGCCTTGTATGGTGGATGAAAGTTCGGTAATCCGCATGCTAACAACTCTGTACTGAATATTTGTCGAATCTGAGATACGTGAAGCGTTTTTGGTACACAGAATATCACTGTGAGCGAATCTATGTAAAATACAGGTCTCTTCGGTAGAACTTGCTCCAAGAGACTTTTCTGGGAAATCTGCCTCATTTTCGAAACTGGCGTTTGATAATATACGCAAAATCTGAGAAAATGCTTCAAAGTGTCAATATGCCTTCTATTGTGATGGAAATTCGTAAAACCACATGCAAACAATTCTGTGGTGAATATTTGTAGAAAGCGTTATGCATGTAGCGTGATCGTATCACAGAAATTCCCGGCGATGGAATCTATGTAAATTACACGCCTATTGGTTAGAATTCGCTCCAAAAATGTTTCCCTGAGAAAACGGCCTGATTTTCGAAACTGGCATTAGGAAAAACCTGCAAATTCAGAGTTAATGTTTCTAGGTGTAAATATGCCATGTATGGTGGATGAAAGTTCTGTAATCTACATGTTCACAACTCATTCGAGAAAGTTTGTTGAAACCTTGATGCATGTAGCATGTTCGGAAATTGGAATGTCACTGTGAGGAAAACAATGTAAATTACATTTCTATTGGGAAGTACTCGCTCCACGAGTATTTTTCTGCGTATCTGCCTCCTTTTCAAAACTGGCATTAGGAAAAACTTTCGAAATATGAGAAAATGATTCAAAGAGTCAATATGGCTTTTATGGTGGATGAAAGTTCGGTAATCCTTATGCTAACAACTCTGTAGTGAATATTAGTCGAATCCGTGATGCATGTAGCTTTTCCGGAACACGGAATTTCACGATGACGGGTTCTATGTAAATTGCATGTGTATAGGGTAGAACTCGCTCCAAGAGGATTTTTCTGCAAAAACTGCATGATTTTAGAAACTGACATAAGGAGAAATCTACTAAATCAGAATAAAACTTTCTATGTATAAATATGCATTGTCAGTTGGATGAAAGTTCGGTAATACACATGTTCACAACTGATTAAAGAATATTTGTTGAATCCGTGATGCATGGAACACGTTCAGATCACGGAATGTCACGGTGAGTGAAACTAGGTAAATTACATATCTTTTGGGTACAACTCGCTCCAAGAGCATTTTTCTGCCAAATCTGCCTCATTTTCAAACTGGCATTAAAACTAATCTGTGAAATCTGAGAAAATTCTTCAAAGTGTCAGTAAGCCTTGTATGGTGGATGAAAGTGCTGTAATCTACGTGCTAACAACTATGATCTTAATATTTGTCGCATCCGTGATGCATGTAGCGTGTTCGGAACACGGAATTTCACGGTGAGCGAATCCATGTAAATTACACGTCTATTGGTTAGACCCGCTCCAAGAGGTTATTGACGTGAAATGGGCCTCATTTTGGAAACTGGCTTTTGGAAAGCTCTGCGAAATCAGAGAAAATGCTTCAAAGCGTCAATATGCCTTCTATTTTGATGATAGTTCTGGAATCCACATGCAAACAACTCTGTAGTGTATTTTGGTCGAATCATTTCTGCATGTAGCGTGTTCCGAACACGGAATTTCACGGTGAGCGAATCCATGGAATTTACATATCTATTGTATAGAACACGCTCCAACAGTTTTTTCCTTTGTAAATTGCCTGATTTTCGAAACTGCTATTAGGAAAAAGCTGCGAACTCAGAGTGAATGTTTCTAGGAGTACATATGCCTTGTATGGTGGATGAAAGTTCTGTAATACACATGTACACAACTCTTTAAAAATGTTTGTCAAATCCGTGATGTATGTAGCCTGTTCGGAACACGGACTGTCACGGTGAGGGAAACTATGTAAATTACATATCTATTGGTTAGAACACGCTCCAGGAGCATTTTACTGGAAAATCTGCCTCAGTTAGGAAACTTGTGTTATGAAAACGCTGCAAAATATGAGTAAATTCTTTAAGGTGACAATATGTCTTCAATGGGTTATTCAAGATGTGTAATTCACATGCTAACAACTCAGCATCGTATATTGGTTGAATCCGTGGTGCATATACCGTTTTCAGAACACGGAATGTCACGGTGATGATATCTATGAAAATGAGATGTCTATTGGATAGAACATGCACCAAGAGTGTTTTTCTGCGTAAACTACCTGATTTTCTTAACTGACGATAGGAAAACCTTCGAAATCTAAGTAAATGTTTCTAGGTGTAAATATGCCTTGTATTGTGGTTGAAAAATCGGTAATCCACATGCTCACGGTCATTAAATAATGTTTGTCAAAGCCGTGATGAATGTAACGTTTACGGAACACGGAATGTCTCGGTGAGTGAAACTCTGAAAATAACAATTCTACTGGATAGAACTCGCTTGGATTGAATGTTTCTGTGAAAATTTCATGCTTTTTGAAACTGGATGTAAGGAAAAACCTGCGAAATCAGAATAACAACTTCTAGGTGTAAATATGCCTTGTATGGTGGATGAAAGATTGGTAATCCACATGCTCACACTCATTAAAGAATGTTTGTCGAATTCGTGATGCATGTAACGTGTTTGGAGTACGTAATGTCATAGTGAAGGAAACAATGTAAGTTACATGTCTATTGGGTAGAACTCGCTTGAAGAGAATTTTTCTGCGAAATGTGCCTCATTTTCAAAACTGCCATTAGGAGAACCCTGTGAAATCTGAGAAAATGCATCTAAGTGTCAATATGCCTTGAATGGTGAATGAAAGTCCGGTAATCCACATGTTAATAACAGTGTAGTAATTATTTTGTAAACCGTGATTCATGTAGCGCTTTTGGAAAACGGAATTTCACGGTAATGAAACGATGTAAATTAAAATTCTATTGAGTAGAACGAGCTAGAAGAGAATGTTTCTGTGAAAATTGCATGATTATCGAATCTGAAGTTTGGAAAAAGCTGGAAAACGGGAGTCAATATATGTAGGTGTAAATATGCATTTATGTTGCAAGAAAGTTCGGTAATCCACATTTTCAGAACATACTAAAGAATCATTTTCTAATCTGTGATGCATGAACCGTGTTCAGAATGTGGAATTTCACGGTGATTGAAACAATGTAAATTACTTCTCTATTGGGTAGAACTAGCTCGGAGAGTGTTTCTAGGCGAAAACTTCGTCATTTTTGAAACTGGCATTTGCAAAACGCTGCAAAATCTGAGAAAATACTTCTAAGAATCAATATTCAATGTATTGTGATGAAAGTTCATTAATCCACATGCTAACAAATTTGTAGTGAATATTTGTCGAATCCTTTATGCATGTAGCATGTTCGGAACACGGAATTTCACGGCCAGGGGATTTATGTTAATTACATTTCTCTTGGTTAGAAATCACTCCAAGAGATTTTTCCTGAGAACTCGGCCAGATTTTCGAAACTGGCGATAGGAAAACCCTGCGAACTCAGATTAATAGATTCTCGGTGTAAATATGCCTTGTATGGTGGATGAAAGTTCTGTAATCCGCATGCTAACAACTCTGTACTGAATATTTGTCGAATCCGAGATACGTGAAGCGTGATTGGAACACAGAATATCACGGTGAGCGAATCTATGTAAAATACAGCTCTCTTCGGTAGAACTCGCTCCAAGAGATTTTTCTGGGATATCTGCCTCATTTTCGAAACTGGCGTTTGATAATATATGCAAAATCTGGGAAAATGCTTCGAAGTGTCAATATGCCTTATATTGTGATGGAAGTTCATACAACCACATGCAAACAATTCTGTGGTGAATATTTGTAGAAAGCGTTATGCATGTAGCGTGATCGTATCACAGAAATTCCCGGCGATGGAATCTATGTAAATTACACGCCTATTGGTTCGAATACGCTCCAAAAATGTTTCACTGAGAAAACGGCCTGATTTTCAAAACTGGCATTAGGAAAAAGCTGCAAATTCAGAGCTAAAGTTTCTAGGTGTAAATATGCCATGTATGGTGGATGAAAGTTCTGTAATCTACATGTTCACAACTCATTCGAGAAAGTTTGTTGAAACCTTGATGCATGTAGCGTTTTCGGAGATTGGAATGTCACTGTGAGGAAAAATATGTATATTACATTTGTATTGGGAAGTACTCGCTCCATGGGAATTTTTCTGCGTATCTGCCTCCTTTTCAAAACTGGCATTAGGAAAAACTTTCGAAATATGAGAAAATGCTTCAAAGAGTCAATATGGCTTTTATGGTGGATGAAAGTTCGGTAATCCTTATGCTAACAACTCTGTAGTGAATATTTGTCGAATCCGTGATAATGTAGCATGTTCGGAACACGGAATTTCACAATGACGTGTTCTATGTAAATTGCATGTCTATAGGGTAGAACTCGCTCCAAGAGGATTTTTCTGCAAAAACTGCATGATTTTAGAAACTGACATTAGGAGAAATCTACTAAATCAGAATAAAACTTTCTATGTATAAATATGCATTGTCAGTTGGATGAAAATTCTTTAACACACATATTCGCAACTCATTAAAGAATGTTTGTTGAATCCGTGATGCATGGAACGCGTTCAGAACACGGAATGTCACAGTGAGTGAAACTAGGTAAATTACATATCTTTTGGGTACAACTCCCTCCAAGAGCATTTTTCTGCCAAATCTGCCTCATTTTCAAAACTGGCGTTAAAACTACACTGTGAAATCTGAGAAAATTCTTCAAAGTGTCAGTAAGCCTTGTATGATGGATGAAAGTGCTGTAATCTACTTGCTAACAACTCTGAAGTGAATATTTGTCTCATCCGTGATGCATGTAGCGTGTTCGGAACACAGAATTTCACGGTGAGAGAATCCATGTAAATTACACGTCTATTGGTTAGACCCGCTCCAAGAGGTTTTTGCCGTGAAATCGGCCTCATTTTGGAAACTGGCATATGGAAAGCTCTGCGAAATCAGAGAAAATGCTTCAAAGCATCAATATGTCTTCTATTTTGTTGAAAGTCCTGGAATCCACATGCAAACAACTCTGTAGTGTATTTTTTCGAAACATTTCTGCATGTAGCGTGTTCCGAACACGGAATTTCACGGTGAGCGAATCCATGGAATTTACATATCTATTGGATAGAACACGCTCCAACAGTTTTTTCCTTTGTAAACTGCCTGATTTTCGAAACTGCTATTAGGAAAAAGCTGCGAACTCAGAGTGAATGTTTCTAGGTGTACATATGCCTTGTATGCTGGATGAAAGTTCTGTAATACACATGTACACAACTCTTTAAAAATGTTTGTCAAATCCGTGATGTATGTAGCCTGTTCAGAACACGGACTATAACGGTGAGGGAAACTATGTAAATTACATATCTATTGGTTAGAACACGCTCCAGGAGCATTTTACTGGAAAATCTGCCTCAGTTTGGAAACTGGTGTTATGAAAACGCTGCAAAATATGAGTAAATTCTTTAAGGTGACAATATGTCTTCAATGGTTTATTCAAGATGTGTAATTCACATGCTAACAACTCAGCAGCGTATATTGGTTGAATCCGTGGTGCATGTACCGTTTTCAGAACACGGAATGTCACGGTGATGGTATCTATGAAAATGAGATGTCTATTGGATAGAACATGCACCAAGAGTGTTTTTCTGCGAAAACTGCCTGATTTTCTTAACTGACGTTAGGAAAACCTGCGAAATCTAAGTAAATGTTTCTAGGTGTAAATATGCCTTGTATTGTGGTTGAAAACTCGGTAATCCACATGCTCACTGTCATTAAATAATGTTTGTCAAAGCCGTGGTGAATATAAAGTTTTCGGAACACGGAATGTCTCGGTGAGTGAAACTCTGAAAATAACAATTCTACTGGATAGAACTCGCTTGGATTGAATGTTTCTGTGAAAATTTCATGATTTTTGAAACTGGATGTAAGGACAAACCTGCGAAATCAGAATTACTTCTTCTAGGTTTAAATATGCCTTGTATGGTGGACGAAAGTTCGGTAATCCACATGCTCACTCTCATTAAAGAATGTTTGTCGAATTCGTGATGCATGTAACGTGTTTGGAATACGGAATGTCATAGTGAAGGAAACAATGTAAGTTACATGTCTATTGGGTAGAACTCGCTTGAAGAGAATTTTTTTGCGAAATGTGCCTCATTTTCTAAACTGCCATTAGGAGAACCCTGTGAAATCTGAGAAAATGCTTCTAAGTGTCAATATGCCTTGAATGGTGAATGAAAGTCCGGTATTCCACATGTTAATAACAGTGAAGTAATTATTTTTCAAACCGTGATTCATGTAGCGCTTTTGGAAAATGGAATTTCACGGTAATGAAACGATGTAAATTACAATTCTATTGAGTAGAACGAGCTAGAAGAGAATGTTTTCGAAAATTGCATGATTATCGAATCTGAAGTTTGGAAAAAGCTGCAAAAGGGGAGTCAATATTTGTAGGTGTAAATGTGCCATTATGTTGCAAGAAAGTTCGGTAATCCACATATTCACAACATACTAAAGAATCTTTTTCTAATCTGTGATGCATGAACTGTGTTCAGAACGTGGAATTTCACGGTGATTGAAACAATGTAAATTACTTCTCTATTGGGTATAACTAGCTCGGAGAATGTTTTTCGGCGAAAACTTCGTCATTTTTGAAACTGGCTTTTGCAAAACGCTGCAAAATCTGAGAAAATACTTCTAAGAATCAATATTCAATGTATTGTGATGAAAGTTCGGTAATCCACATGCTAACAAATTTGTAGTGAATATTTGTCGAATCCTTTATTCATGTAGCATGTTCAGAACACGGAATTTCACGGCCAGGGATTTATGTAAATTACATTTCTCTTGGTTAGAAATCACTCCAAGAGTTTTTTCCTGAGAAATCAGCCAGATTTTCGATACTGGCGAAAGGAAAGCCCTGCGAACTCAGATTAAGAGATTCTCGGTGTAAATATGCCTTGTATGGTGGATGAAAGTTCGGTAATCCGCATGCTAACAACTCTGTACTGAATATTTGTCGAATCTGAGATACGAGAAGCGTGTTTGGAACACAGAATATCACGGTGAGCGAATCTATGTGAAATACAGGTCTCTTCGGTAGAACTCGCTCCAAGAGATTTTTCTGGGAAATCTGCCTCATTTTCGAAACTGGCGTTTGATAATATACGCAAAATCTGAGAAAATGCTTCAATGTGTCAATATGCCTTTTATTGTGATGGAAGTTCGTAAAACCACATGCAAACAATTCTGTGGTGAATATTTGTAGAAAGCGTTATGCATGTAGCGTGATCGTATCACAGAAATTCCCGGCGATGGAATCTATGTAAATTACACGCATATTGGTTCGAATTCACACCAAAAATGTTTCCCTGAGAAAACGGCCTGATTTTCGAAACTCGCATTAGGAAAAAGCTGCAAATTGAGTTAAAGTTTCAAGGTGTAAATATGCCATGTATGGTGGATGAAAGTTCTGTAATCTACATGTTCACAACTCATTTGAGAAAGTTTGTTGAAATCTTGATGCATGTAGCGTGTTTGGAAATTAGAATGTCACTGTGAGGAAAACAATGTAAATTACATTTCTATTGGGAAGTACTCGCTCCACGAGTATTTTTCTGCGTATCTGCCTCCTTTTCAAAACTGGCATTAGGAAAAACTTTCGAAATATGAGAAAATGATTCAAAGAGTCAATATGGCTTTTATGGTGGATGAAAGTTCGGTAATCCTTATGCAAACAACTCTGTAGTGAATATTTGTCGAATCCGTGATGCATGTAGCTTTTCCGGAACACGGAATTTCACGATGACGGGTTCTATGTAAATTGCATGTCTATAGGGTAGAACTCGCTCCAAGAGGATTTTTCTGCAAAAACTGCATGATTTTAGAAACTGACATTAGGAGAAATCTACTGAATCAGAATAAAACTTTCTATGTATAAATATGCATTGTCAGTTGGATGAAAGTTCGGTAATACACATGTTCACAACTCATTAAAGAATGTTTGTTGAATCTGTGATGCATGGAACGCGTTCAGAACACGGAATGTCACGGTGAGTGAAACTAGGTAAATTACATATCTTTTGGGTACAACTCGCTCCAAGAG
This sequence comes from Camelus dromedarius, assembly GCF_036321535.1. Lineage (NCBI taxonomy): Eukaryota > Metazoa > Chordata > Mammalia > Artiodactyla > Camelidae > Camelus > Camelus dromedarius. The sequence goes on from NW_026989755.1 coordinate 712,328, forward strand.
CATTTTTCTGCCAAATCTGCCTCATTTTCAAAACTGGCGTTAAAACTAACCTGTGAAATCTGAGAAAATACTTCAAAGTGTCAGTAAGCCTTGTATGGTGGATGAAAGTGCTGTAATCTACTTGCTAACAACTCTGAAGTGAATATTTGTCGCATCCGTGATGCATGTAGCGTGTTCGGAACACGGAATTTCACGGTGAGCGAATCCATGTAAATTACACGTCTATTGGTTAGACCCGCTCCAAGAGGTTATTGCCGTGATATGGGCCTCATTTTGGAAACTGGCTTTTGGAAAGCTCTGCGAAATCAGAGAAAATGCTTCAAAGCGTCAATATGCCTTCTATTTTGATGAAAGTCGTGGAATCCACATGCAAACAACTCTGTAGTGTATTTTTGTCGAATAATTTCTGCATGTAGCTTGTTCCGAACATGGAATTTCACGGTGAGCGAATCCATGGAATTTACATATCTATTGGATAGAACACGCTCCAACAGTTTTTTTTTTTGTAAACTGCCTGATTTTCGAAACTGCTATTAGGAAAAAGCTGCGAACTCAGAGTGAATGTTTCTAGGTGTACATATGCCTTGTATGGTGGATGAAAGTTCTGTAATACACATGTACACAACTCTTTAAAAATGTTTGTCAAATCCGTGATGTATGTAGCCTGTTCGGAACACGGACTGTCACGGTGAGGGAAACTATGTAAATTACATATCTATTGGTTAGAACACGCTCCAGGAGCATTTTACTGGAAAATCTGCCTCAGTTTGGAAACTGGTGTCATGAAAACGCTGCAAAATATGAGTAAATTCTTTAAGGTGACAATATGTCTTCAATGGGTTATTCAAGATGTGTAATTCACATGCTAACAACTCAGCAGTGTATATTGGTTGAATCCGTGGTGCATGTACCGTTTTCAGAACACGGAATGTCACGGTGATGGTATCTATGAAAATGAGATGTCTATTGGATAGAACATGCACCAAGAGTGTTTTTCTGCGAAAACTGCCTGATTTTCTTAACTGACGTTAGGAAAACCTGCGAAATCTAAGTAAATGTTTCTAGGTGTAAATACGCCTTTTATTGTGGTTGAAAAATCGGTAATCTACATGCTCACGGTCATTAAATAATGTTTGTCAAAGCCGTGATGAATGTAACGTTTTCGGAACACGGAATGTCTCGGTGAGTGAAACTCTGAAAATAACAATTCTACTGGATAGAACTCGCTTGGATTGAATGTTTCTGTGAAAATTTCATGATTTTTGAAACTGGATGTAAGGACAAACCTGCGAAATCAGAATAACTACTTCTAGGTTTAAATATGCCTTGTATGGTGGATGAAAGTTCGGTAATCCACATGCTCACTCTCATTAAAGAATGTTTGTCGAATTCGTGATGCATGTAACGTGTTTGGAATACGGAATGTCATAGTGAAGGAAACAATGTAAGTTACATGTCTATTTGTAGAACTCGCTTGAAGAGAATTTTTCTGCGAAATGTGCCTCATTTTCAAAACTGCCATTAGGAGAACCCTGTGAAATCTGAGAAAATGCTTCTAAGTGTCAATATGCCTTGAATGGTGAATGAAAGTCCGGTATTCCACATGTTAATAACAGTGAAGTAATTATTTTTCAAACCGTGATTCATGTAGCGCTTTTGGAAAACGGAATTTCACGGTAATGAAACGATGTAAATTACAATTCTATTGAGTAGAACGAGCTAGAAGAGAATGTTTCTGTGAAAATTGCATGATTATCGAATCTGGAGTTTGGAAAAAGCTGCAAAACGGGAGACAATTTTTTTTAGGTGTAAATGTGCCTTTATGTTGCAAGAAAGTTCGGTAATCCACATGTTCACAACATACAAAAGAATCTTTTTCTAATCTGTGATGCATGAACCTTGTTCAGAACGTGGAATTTCACGGTGATTGAAACAATGTAAATTACTTCTCTATTGGGTAGAACTAGCTCGGAGAATGTTTTTCGGCGAAAACTTCGTCATTTTTGAAACTGGCTTTTGCAAAACGCTGCAAAATCTGAGAAAATACTTCTAAGAATCAATATTCAATGTATTGTGATGAAAGTTCGGTAATCCACATGCTAACAAATTTGTAGTGAATATTTGTCGAATCCTTTATGCATGTAGCATGTTCGGAACACGGAATTTCACGGCCAGGGGATTTATGTAAATTACATTTCTCTTGGTTAGAAATCACTCCAAGAGTTTTTTCCTGAGAAATCAGCCAGATTTTCGATACTGGCGAAAGGAAAGCCCTGCGAACTCAGATTAAGAGATTCTCGGTGTAAATATGCCTTGTATGGTGGATGAAAGTTCGGTAATCCGCATGCTAACAACTCTGTACTGAATATTTGTCGAATCTGAGATACGAGAAGCGTGTTTGGAACACAGAATATCACGGTGAGCGAATCTATGTGAAATACAGGTCTCTTCGGTAGAACTCGCTCCAAGAGATTTTTCTGGGAAATCTGCCTCATTTTCGAAACTGGCGTTTGATAATATACGCAAAATCTGAGAAAATGCTTCAATTTGTCAATATGCCTTTTATTGTGATGGAAGTTCGTAAAACCACATGCAAACAATTCTGTGGTGAATATTTGTAGAAAGCGTTATGCATGTAGCGTGATCGTATCACAGAAATTCCCGGCGATGGAATCTATGTAAATTACACGCATATTGGTTCGAATTCACACCAAAAATGTTTCCCTGAGAAAACGGCCTGATTTTCGAAACTCGCATTAGGAAAAAGCTGCAAATTGAGTTAAAGTTTCAAGGTGTAAATATGCCATGTATGGTGGATGAAAGTTCTGTAATCTACATGTTCACAACTCATTTGAGAAAGTTTGTTGAAATCTTGATGCATGTAGCGTGTTTGGAAATTAGAATGTCACTGTGAGGAAAACAATGTAAATTACATTTCTATTGGGAAGTACTCGCTCCACGAGTATTTTTCTGCGTATCTGCCTCCTTTTCAAAACTGGCATTAGGAAAAACTTTCGAAATATGAGAAAATGATTCAAAGAGTCAATATGGCTTTTATGGTGGATGAAAGTTCGGTAATCCTTATGCAAACAACTCTGTAGTGAATATTTGTCGAATCCGTGATGCATGTAGCTTTTCCGGAACACGGAATTTCACGATGACGGGTTCTATGTAAATTGCATGTCTATAGGGTAGAACTCGCTCCAAGAGGATTTTTCTGCAAAAACTGCATGATTTTAGAAACTGACATTAGGAGAAATCTACTGAATCAGAATAAAATTTTCTATGTATAAATATGCATTGTCAGTTGGATGAAAGTTCGGTAATACACATGTTCACAACTCATTAAAGAATGTTTGTTGAATCTGTGATGCATGGAACGCGTTCAGAACACGGAATGTCACGGTGAGTGAAACTAGGTAAATTACATATCTTTTGGGTACAACTCGCTCCAAGAGCATTTTTCTGCCAAATCTGCCTCATTTTCAAAACTGGCGTTAAAACTAACCTGTGAAATCTGAGAAAATACTTCAAAGTGTCAGTAAGCCTTGTATGGTGGATGAAAGTGCTGTAATCTACTTGCTAACAACTCTGAAGTGAATATTTGTCGCATCCGTGATGCATGTAGCGTGTTCGGAACACGGAATTTCACGGTGAGCGAATCCATGTAAATTACACGTATATTGGTTAGACCCGCTCCAAGAGGTTATTGCCGTGATATGGGCCTCATTTTGGAAACTGGCTTTTGGAAAGCTCTGCGAAATCAGAGAAAATGCTTCAAAGCGTCAATATGCCTTCTATTTTGATGAAAGTCGTGGAATCCACATGCAAACAACTCTGTAGTGTATTTTTGTCGAATAATTTCTGCATGTAGCTTGTTCCGAACATGGAATTTCACGGTGAGCGAATCCATGGAATTTACATATCTATTGGATAGAACACGCTCCAACAGTTTTTTTTTTTGTAAACTGCCTGATTTTCGAAACTGCTATTAGGAAAAAGCTGCGAACTCAGAGTGAATGTTTCTAGGTGTACATATGCCTTGTATGGTGGATGAAAGTTCTGTAATACACATGTACACAACTCTTTAAAAATGTTTGTCAAATCCGTGATGTATGTAGCCTGTTCGGAACACGGACTGTCACGGTGAGGGAAACTATGTAAATTACATATCTATTGGTTAGAACACGCTCCAGGAGCATTTTACTGGAAAATCTGCCTCAGTTTGGAAACTGGTGTCATGAAAACGCTGCAAAATATGAGTAAATTCTTTAAGGTGACAATATGTCTTCAATGGGTTATTCAAGATGTGTAATTCACATGCTAACAACTCAGCAGTGTATATTGGTTGAATCCGTGGTGCATGTACCGTTTTCAGAACACGGAATGTCACGGTGATGGTATCTATGAAAATGAGATGTCTATTGGATAGAACATGCACCAAGAGTGTTTTTCTGCGAAAACTGCCTGATTTTCTTAACTGACGTTAGGAAAACCTGCGAAATCTAAGTAAATGTTTCTAGGTGTAAATACGCCTTTTATTGTGGTTGAAAAATCGGTAATCTACATGCTCACGGTCATTAAATAATGTTTGTCAAAGCCGTGATGAATGTAACGTTTTCGGAACACGGAATGTCTCGGTGAGTGAAACTCTGAAAATAACAATTCTACTGGATAGAACTCGCTTGGATTGAATGTTTCTGTGAAAATTTCATGATTTTTGAAACTGGATGTAAGGACAAACCTGCGAAATCAGAATAACTACTTCTAGGTTTAAATATGCCTTGTATGGTGGATGAAAGTTCGGTAATCCACATGCTCACTCTCATTAAAGAATGTTTGTCGAATTCGTGATGCATGTAACGTGTTTGGAATACGGAATGTCATAGTGAAGGAAACAATGTAAGTTACATGTCTATTTGTAGAACTCGCTTGAAGAGAATTTTTCTGCGAAATGTGCCTCATTTTCAAAACTGCCATTAGGAGAACCCTGTGAAATCTGAGAAAATGCTTCTAAGTGTCAATATGCCTTGAATGGTGAATGAAAGTCCTTTATTCCACATGTTAATAACAGTGAAGTAATTATTTTTCAAACCGTGATTCATGTAGCGCTTTTGGAAAACGGAATTTCACGGTAATGAAACGATGTAAATTACAATTCTATTGAGTAGAACGAGCTAGAAGAGAATGTTTCTGTGAAAATTGCATGATTATCGAATCTGGAGTTTGGAAAAAGCTGCAAAACGGGAGACAATTTTTTTTAGGTGTAAATGTGCCTTTATGTTGCAAGAAAGTTCGGTAATCCACATGTTCACAACATACAAAAGAATCTTTTTCTAATCTGTGATGCATGAACCTTGTTCAGAACGTGGAATTTCACGGTGATTGAAACAATGTAAATTACTTCTCTATTGGGTAGAACTAGCTCGGAGAATGTTTTTCGGCGAAAACTTCGTCATTTTTGAAACTGGCTTTTGCAAAACGCTGCAAAATCTGAGAAAATACTTCTAAGAATCAATATTCAATGTATTGTGATGAAAGTTCGGTAATCCACATGCTAACAAATTTGTAGTGAATATTTGTCGAATCCTTTATGCATGTAGCATGTTCGGAACACGGAATTTCACGGCCAGGGGATTTATGTAAATTACATTTCTCTTGGTTAGAAATCACTCCAAGAGATTTTTCCTAGAAAACGGCCGGATTTTCTATACTGGCGAAAGGAAAACCCTGCGAACTCAGATTAAGAGATTCTCTGTGTAAATATGCCTTGTATGGTGGATGAAAGTTCGGTAATCCTTATGCTAACAACTCTGTAGTGAATATTTGTCGAATCCGTGATGCATGTAGCTTTTCCGGAACACGGAATTTCACGATGACGGGTTCTATGTAAATTGCATGTCTATAGGGTAGAACTCGCTCCAAGAGGATTTTTCTGCAAAAACTGCATGATTTTAGAAACTGACATTAGGAGAAATCTACCAAATCAGAATAAAACTTTCTATGTATAAATATGCATTGTCAGTTGGATGAAAGTTCGGTAATACACATGTTCACAACTCATTAAAGAATGTTTGTTGAATCCATGATGCATGGAACGCGTTCAGAACACGGAATGTCACGGTGAGTGAAACTAGGTAAATTACATATCTTCTGGGTACAACTCGCTCCAAGAGCATTTTTCTGCCAAATCTGCCTCATTTTCAAAACTGGCGTTAAAACTAACCTGTGAAATCTGAGAAAATACTTCAAAGTGTCAGTAAGCCTTGTATGGTGGATGAAAGTGCTGTAATCTACTTGCTAACAACTCTGAAGTGAATATTTGTCTCATCCGTGATGCATGTAGCGTGTTCGGAACACAGAATTTCACGGTGAGCGAATCCATGTAAATTACACGTCTATTGGTTAGACCCGCTCCAAGAGGTTATTGCCGTGATATGGGCCTCATTTTGGAAACTGGCTTTTGGAAAGCTCTGCGAAATCAGAGAAAATGCTTCAAAGCGTCAATATGCCTTCTATTTTGATGAAAGTCGTGGAATCCACATGCAAACAACTCTGTAGTGTATTTTTGTCGAATAATTTCTGCATGTAGCTTGTTCCGAACATGGAATTTCACGGTGAGCGAATCCATGGAATTTACATATCTATTGGATAGAACACGCTCCAACAGTTTTTTTTTTTGTAAACTGCCTGATTTTCGAAACTGCTATTAGGAAAAAGCTGCGAACTCAGAGTGAATGTTTCTAGGTGTACATATGCCTTGTATGGTGGATGAAAGTTCTGTAATACACATGTACACAACTCTTTAAAAATGTTTGTCAAATCCGTGATGTATGTAGCCTGTTCGGAACACGGACTGTCACGGTGAGGGAAACTATGTAAATTACATATCTATTGGTTAGAACACGCTCCAGGAGCATTTTACTGGAAAATCTGCCTCAGTTTGGAAACTGGTGTCATGAAAACGCTGCAAAATATGAGTAAATTCTTTAAGGTGACAATATGTCTTCAATGGGTTATTCAAGATGTGTAATTCACATGCTAACAACTCAGCAGTGTATATTGGTTGAATCCGTGGTGCATGTACCGTTTTCAGAACACGGAATGTCACGGTGATGGTATCTATGAAAATGAGATGTCTATTGGATAGAACATGCACCAAGAGTGTTTTTCTGCGAAAACTGCCTGATTTTCTTAACTGACGTTAGGAAAACCTGCGAAATCTAAGTAAATGTTTCTAGGTGTAAATACGCCTTTTATTGTGGTTGAAAAATCGGTAATCTACATGCTCACGGTCATTAAATAATGTTTGTCAAAGCCGTGATGAATGTAACGTTTTCGGAACACGGAATGTCTCGGTGAGTGAAACTCTGAAAATAACAATTCTACTGGATAGAACTCGCTTGGATTGAATGTTTCTGTGAAAATTTCATGATTTTTGAAACTGGATGTAAGGACAAACCTGCGAAATCAGAATAACTACTTCTAGGTTTAAATATGCCTTGTATGGTGGATGAAAGTTCGGTAATCCACATGCTCACTCTCATTAAAGAATGTTTGTCGAATTCGTGATGCATGTAACGTGTTTGGACTACGGAATGTCATAGTGAAGGAAACAATGTAAGTTACATGTCTATTTGTAGAACTCGCTTGAAGAGAATTTTTCTGCGAAATGTGCCTCATTTTCAAAGCTGCCATTAGGAGAACCCTGTGAAATCTGAGAAAATGCTTCTAAGTGTCAATATGCCTTGAATGGTGAATGAAAGTCCGGTATTCCACATGTTAATAACAGTGAAGTAATTATTTTTCAAACCGTGATTCATGTAGCGCTTTTGGAAAACGGAATTTCACGGTAATGAAACGATGTAAATTACAATTCTATTGAGTAGAACGAGCTAGAAGAGAATGTTTCTGTGAAAATTGCATGATTATCGAATCTGGAGTTTGGAAAAAGCTGCAAAACGGGAGATCATTTTTTTTAGGTGTAAATGTGCCTTTATGTTGCAAGAAAGTTCGGTAATCCACATGTTCACAACATACAAAAGAATCTTTTTCTAATCTGTGATGCATGAACCTTGTTCAGAACGTGGAATTTCACGGTGATTGAAACAATGTAAATTACTTCTCTATTGGGTAGAACTAGCTCGGAGAATGTTTTTCGGCGAAAACTTCATCATTTTTGAAACTGGCTTTTGCAAAACGCTGCAAAATCTGAGAAAATACTTCTAAGAATCAATATTCAATGTATTGTGATGAAAGTTCGGTAATCCACATGCTAACAAATTTGTAGTGAATATTTGTCGAATCCTTTATGCATGTAGCATGTTCGGAACACGGAATTTCACGGCCAGGGGATTTATGTAAATTACATTTCTCTTGGTTAGAAATCACTCCAAGAGATTTTTCCTAGAAAACGGCCGGATTTTCTATACTGGCGAAAGGAAAACCCTGCGAACTCAGATTAAGAGATTCTCTGTGTAAATATGCCTTGTATGGTGGATGAAAGTTCGGTAATCCTTATGCTAACAACTCTGTAGTGAATATTTGTCGAATCCGTGATGCATGTAGCTTTTCCGGAACACGGAATTTCACGATGACGGGTTCTATGTAAATTGCATGTCTATAGGGTAGAACTCGCTCCAAGAGGATTTTTCTGCAAAAACTGCATGATTTTAGAAACTGACATTAGGAGAAATCTACCAAATCAGAATAAAACTTTCTATGTATAAATATGCATTGTCAGTTGGATGAAAGTTCGGTAATACACATGTTCACAACTCATTAAAGAATGTTTGTTGAATCTGTGATGCATGGAACGCGTTCAGAACACGGAATGTCACGGTGAGTGAAACTAGGTAAATTACATATCTTTTGGGTACAACTCGCTCCAAGAGCATTTTTCTGCCAAATCTGCCTCATTTTCAAAACTGGCGTTAAAACTAACCTGTGAAATCTGAGAAAATACTTCAAAGTGTCAGTAAGCCTTGTATGGTGGATGAAAGTGCTGTAATCTACTTGCTAACAACTCTGAAGTGAATATTTGTCTCATCCGTGATGCATATAGCGTGTTCGGAACACAGAATTTCACGGTGAGCGAATCCATGTAAATTACACGTCTATTGGTTAGACCCGCTCCAAGAGGTTTTTGCCGTGAAATCGGCCTCATTTTGGATACTGGCATATGGAAAGCTCTGCGAAATCAGAGAAAATGCTTCAAAGCAACAATATGTCTTCTATTTTGTTGAAAGTCCTGGAATCCACATGCAAACAACTCTGTAGTGTATTTTTTCGAAACATTTCTGCATGTAGCGTGTTCCGAACACGGAATTTCACGGTGAGCGAATCCATGGAATTTACATATCTATTGGATAGAACACGCTCCAACAGTTTTTTCCTTTGTAAACTGCCTGATTTTCGAAACTGCTATTAGGAAAAAGCTGCGAACTCAGAGTGAATGTTTCTAGGTGTACATATGCCTTGTATGGTGGATGAAAGTTCTGTAATACACATGTACACAACTCTTTAAAAATGTTTGTCAAATCCGTGATGTATGTAGCCTGTTCAGAACACGGACTGTCACGGTGAGGGAAACTATGTAAATTACATATCTATTGGTTAGAACACGCTCCAGGAGCATTTTACTGGAAAATCTGCCTCAGTTTGAAACTGGTGTTATGAAAACGCTGCAAAATATGAGTAAATTCTTTAAGGTGACAATATGTCTTCAATGGGTTATTCAAGATGTGTAATTCACATGCTAACAACTCAGCAGTGTATATTGGTTGAATCCGTGGTGCATGTACCGTTTTCAGAACACGGAATGTCACGGTGATGGTATCTATGAAAATAAGATGTCTATTGGATAGAACATGCACCAAGAGTGTTTTTCTGCGAAAACTGCCTGATTTTCTTAACTGACGTTAGGAAAACCTGCGAAATCTAAGTAAATGTTTCTAGGTGTAAATATGCCTTGTATTGTGGTTGAAAAATCGGTAATCCACATGCTCACTGTCATTAAATAATGTTTGTCAAATCCGTGGTGAATATAAAGTTTTCGGAACACGGAATGTCTCGGTGAGTGAAACTCTGAAAATAACAATTCTACTGGATAGAACTCGCTTGGATTGAATGTTTCTGTGAAAATTTCATGATTTTTGAAACTGGATGTAAGGACAAACCTGCGAAATCAGAATTACTTCTTCTAGGTTTAAATATGCCTTGTATGGTGGATGAAAGTTCGGTAATCCACATGCTCACTCTCATTAAAGAATGTTTGTCGAATTCGTGATGCATGTAACGTGTTTGGAATACGGAATGTCATAGTGAAGGAAACAATGTAAGTTACATGTCTATTGGGTAGAACTCGCTTGAAGAGAATTTTTTTGCGAAATGTGCCTCATTTTCCAAACTGCCATTAGGAGAACCCTGTGAAATCTGAGAAAATGCTTCTAAGTGTCAATATGCCTTGAATGGTGAATGAAAGTCCGGTATTCCACATGTTAATAACAGTGAAGTAATTATTTTTCAAACCGTGATTAATGTAGCGCTTTTGGAAAACGGAATTTCACGGTAATGAAACGATGTAAATTACAATTCTATTGAGTAGAACGAGCTAGAAGAGAATGTTTTCGAAAATTGCATGATTATCGAATCTGAAGTTTGGAAAAAGCTGCAAAACGGGAGTCAATATTTGTAGGTGTAAATGTGCCATTATATTGCAAGAAAGTACGGTAATCCACATATTCACAACATACTAAAGAATCTTTTTCTAATCTGTGATGCATGAACTGTGTTCAGAACGTGGAATTTCACGGTGATTGAAACAATGTAAATTACTTCTCTATTGGGTAGAACTAGCTCGGAGAATGTTTTTCGGCGAAAACTTCGTCATTTTTGAAACTGGCTTTTGCAAAACGCTGCAAAATCTGAGAAAATACTTCTAAGAATCAATATTCAATGTATTGTGATGAAAGTTCGGTAATCCACATGCTAACAAATTTGTAGTGAATATTTGTCGAATCCTTTATTCATGTAGCATGTTCAGAACACGGAATTTCACGGCCAGGGATTTATGTAAATTACATTTCTCTTGGTTAGAAATCACTCCAAGAGTTTTTTCCTGAGAAATCGGCCAGATTTTCGATACTGGCGAAAGGAAAACCCTGCGAACTCAGATTAAGAGATTCTCGGTGTAAATATGCCTTGTATGGTGGATGAAAGTTCGGTAATCCGCATGCTAACAACTCTGTACTGAATATTTGTCGAATCCGAGATACGTGAAGCGTGTTTGGAACACAGAATATCACGGTGAGCGAATCTATGTAAAATACAGGTCTCTTCGGTAGAACTCGCTCCAAGAGATTTTTCTGGGAAATCTGCCTCATTTTCGAAACTGGCGTTTGATAATATACGCAAAATCTGAGATAATGCTTCAAAGTGTCAATATGCCTTTTATTGTGATGGAAGTTCGTAAAATCACATGCAAACAATTCTGTGGTGAATATTTGTAGAAAGCGTTATGCATGTAGCGTGATCGTATCACAGAAATTCCCGGCGATGGAATCTATGTAAATTACACGCCTATTGGTTCGAATTCACACCAAAAATGTTTCCCTGAGAAAACGGCCTGATTTTCGAAACTCGCATTAGGAAAAAGCTGCAAATTCAGAGTTAAAGTTTCAAGGTGTAAATATGCCATGTATGGTGGATGAAAGTTCTGTAATCTACATGTTCACAACTCATTTGAGAAAGTTTGTTGAAATCTTGATGCATGTAGCGTGTTCGGAAATTAGAATGTCACTGTGAGGAAAACAATGTAAATTACATTTCTATTGGGAAGTACTCGCTCCACGAGTATTTTTCTGCGTATCTGCCTCCTTTTCAAAACTGGCATTAGGAAAAACTTTCGAAATATCAGAAAATGCTTCAAAGAGTCAATATGGCTTTTATGGTGGATGAAAGTTCGGTAATCCTTATGCTAACAACTCTGTAGTGAATATTTGTCGAATCCGTGATGCATGTAGCTTTTCCGGAACACGGAATTTCACGATGACGGGTTCTATGTAAATTGCATGTCTATAGGGTAGAACTCGCTCCAAGAGGATTTTTCTGCAAAAACTGCATGATTTTAGAAACTGACATTAGGAGAAATCTACTAAATCAGAATAAAACTTTCTATGTATAAATATGCATTGTCAGTTGGATGAAAGTTCGGTAATACACATGTTCACAACTCATTAAAGAATGTTTGTTGAATCTGTGATGCATGGAACGCGTTCAGAACACGGAATGTCACGGTGAGTGAAACTAGGTAAATTACATATCTTTTGGGTACAACTCGCTCCAAGAGCATTTTTCTGCCAAATCTGCCTCATTTTCAAAACTGGCGTTAAAACTAACCTGTGAAATCTGAGAAAATTCTTCAAAGTGTCAGTAAGCCTTTTTATGGTGGATGAAAGTGTTGTAATCTACTTGCTAACAACTCTGAAGTGAATATTTGTCGCATCCGTGATGCATGTAGCGTGTTCGGAACACGGAATTTCACGGTGAGCGAATCCATGTAAATTACACGTCTACTGGTTAGACCCGCTCCAAGAGGTTATTGCCGTGAAATGGGCCTCAATTTGGAAACTGGCTTTTGGAAAGCTCTGCGGAATCAGAGAAAATGCTTCAAAGCGTCAATATGCCTTTTATTTTGTTGAAAGTCCTGGAATCCACATGCAAACAACTCTGTAGTGTATTTTTGTCGAATCATTTCTCCATGTAGAGTGTTCCGAACACGGAATTTCACGGTGAGCGAATCCATGGAATTTACATATCTATTGGATAGAACACGCTCCAACAGTTTTTCCTTTGTAAACTGCCTGATTTTCGAAACTGCTATAAGGAAAAGCTGCGAACTCAGAGTGAATGTTTCTAGGTGTACATATGCCTTGTATGGCGGATGAAAGTTCTGTAATACACATGTACACAACTCATTAAAAATGTTTGTCAAATCCGTGATGAATGTAGCCTGTTCGGAACACGGACTGTCACGGTGAGGGAAACTATGTAAATTACATATCTATTGGTTAGAACACGCTCCATGAGCATTTTACTGAGAAATCTGCCTCAGTTTGGAAACTGGTGTCATGAAAACGCTGCAAAATATGAGTAAATTCTTTAAGGTGACAATATGTCTTCAATTGGTTATTCAAGATGTGTAATTCACATGCTAACAACTCAGCAGCGTATATTGGTTGAATCCGTGGTGCATGTACACTTTTCAGAACACGGAATGTCACGGTGATGGTATCTATGAAAATGAGATGTCTATTGGATAGAACATGCACCAAGAGTGTTTTTCTGCGAAAACTGCCTGATTTTCTTAACTGACGTTAGGAAAACCTGCGAAATCTAAGTAAATGTTTCTAGGTGTAAATACGCCTTGTATTGTGGTTGAAAAATCGGTAATCCATATGCTCACGGTGATTAAATAATGTTTGTCAAAGCCGTGATGAATGTAACATTTTCGGAACACGGAATGTCTCGGTGAGTGAAACTCTGAAAATAACAATTCTACTGGATAGAACTCGCTTGGATTGAATGTTTCTGTGAAAATTTCATGATTTTTGAAACTGGATGTAAGGACAAACCTGCGAAATCAGAATAACTACTTCTAGGTTTAAATATGCCTTGTATGGTGGATGAAAGTTCGGTAATCCACATGCTCACTCTCATTAAAGAATGTTTGTCGAATTCGTGATGCATGTAACGTGTTTGGAATACGGAATGTCATAGTGAAGGAAACAATGTAAGTTACATGTCTATTTGTAGAACTCGCTTGAAGAGAATTTTTCTGCGAAATGTGCCTCATTTTCCAAACTGCCATTAGGAGAACCCTGTGAAATCTGAGAAAATGCTTCTAAGTGTCAATATGTCTTGAATGGTGAATGAAAGTCCGGTATTCCACATGTTAATAACAGTGAAGTAATTATTTTTCAAACCGTGATTCATGTAGCGCTTTTGGAAAACGGAATTTCACGGTAATGAAACGATGTAAATTACAATTCTATTGAGTAGAACGAGCTAGAAGAGAATGTTTCTGTGAAAATTGCATGATTATCGAATCTGGAGTTTGGAAAAAGCTGCAAAACGGGAGACAATTTTTTTTAGGTGTAAATGTGCCTTTATGTTGCAAGAAAGTTCGGTAATCCACATGTTCACAACATACAAAAGAATCTTTTTCTAATCTGTGATGCATGAACCTTGTTCAGAACGTGGAATTTCACGGTGATTGAAACAATGTAAATTACTTCTCTATTGGGTAGAACTAGCTCGGAGAATGTTTTTCGGCGAAAACTTCGTCATTTTTGAAACTGGCTTTTGCAAAACGCTGCAAAATCTGAGAAAATACTTCTAAGAATCAATATTCAATGTATTGTGATGAAAGTTCGGTAATCCACATGCTAACAAATTTGTAGTGAATATTTGTCGAATCCTTTATGCATGTAGCATGTTCGGAACACGGAATTTCACGGCCAGGGGATTTATGTAAATTACATTTCTCTTGGTTAGAAATCACTCCAATAGATTTTTCCTAGAAAACGGCCGGATTTTCTATACTGGCGAAAGGAAAACCCTGCGAACTCAGATTAAGAGATTCTCTGTGTAAATATGCCTTGTATGGTGGATGAAAGTTCGGTAATCCTTATGCTAACAACTCTGTAGTGAATATTTGTCGAATCCGTGATGCATGTAGCTTTTCCGGAACACGGAATTTCACGATGACGGGTTCTATGTAAATTGCATGTCTATAGGGTAGAACTCGCTCCAAGAGGATTTTTCTGCAAAAACTGCATGATTTTAGAAACTGACATTAGGAGAAATCTACCAAATCAGAATAAAACTTTCTATGTATAAATATGCATTGTCAGTTGGATGAAAGTTCGGTAATACACATGTTCACAACTCATTAAAGAATGTTTGTTGAATCTGTGATGCATGGAACGCGTTCAGAACACGGAATGTCACGGTGAGTGAAACTAGGTAAATTACATATCTTTTGGGTACAACTCGCTCCAAGAGCATTTTTCTGCCAAATCTGCCTCATTTTCAAAACTGGCGTTAAAACTAACCTGTGAAATCTGAGAAAATTCTTCAAAGTGTCAGTAAGCCTTTTTATGGTGGATGAAAGTGTTGTAATCTACTTGCTAACAACTCTGAAGTGAATATTTGTCGCATCCGTGATGCATGTAGCGTGTTCGGAACACGGAATTTCACGGTGAGCGAATCCATGTAAATTACACGTCTACTGGTTAGACCCGCTCCAAGAGGTTATTGCCGTGAAATGGGCCTCATTTTGGAAACTGGCTTTTGGAAAGCTCTGCGGAATCAGAGAAAATGCTTCAAAGCGTCAATATGCCTTTTATTTTGTTGAAAGTCCTGGAATCCACATGCAAACAACTCTGTAGTGTATTTTTGTCGAATCATTTCTCCATGTAGAGTGTTCCGAACACGGAATTTCACGGTGAGCGAATCCATGGAATTTACATATCTATTGGATAGAACACGCTCCAACAGTTTTTCCTTTGTAAACTGCCTGATTTTCGAAACTGCTATAAGGAAAAGCTGCGAACTCAGAGTGAATGTTTCTAGGTGTACATATGCCTTGTATGGCGGATGAAAGTTCTGTAATACACATGTACACAACTCATTAAAAATGTTTGTCAAATCCGTGATGAATGTAGCCTGTTCGGAACACGGACTGTCACGGTGAGGGAAACTATGTAAATTACATATCTATTGGTTAGAACACGCTCCAGGAGCATTTTACTGAGAAATCTGCCTCAGTTTGGAAACTGGTGTCATGAAAACGCTGCAAAATATGAGTAAATTCTTTAAGGTGACAATATGTCTTCAATTGGTTATTCAAGATGTGTAATTCACATGCTAACAACTCAGCAGCGTATATTGGTTGAATCCGTGGTGCATGTACCGTTTTCAGAACACGGAATGTCACGGTGATGGTATCTATGAAAATGAGATGTCTATTGGATAGAACATGCACCAAGAGTGTTTTTCTGCGAAAACTGCCTGATTTTCTTAACTGACGTTAGGAAAACCTGCGAAATCTAAGTAAATGTTTCTAGGTGTAAATACGCCTTGTATTGTGGTTGAAAAATCGGTAATCCATATGCTCACGGTCATTAAATAATGTTTGTCAAAGCCGTGATGAATGTAACATTTTCGGAACACGGAATGTCTCGGTGAGTGAAACTCTGAAAATAACAATTCTACTGGATAGAACTCGCTTGGATTGAATGTTTCTGTGAAAATTTCATGATTTTTGAAACTGGATGTAAGGACAAACCTGCGAAATCAGAATAACTACTTCTAGGTTTAAATATGCCTTGTATGGTGGATGAAAGTTCGGTAATCCACATGCTCACTCTCATTAAAGAATGTTTGTCGAATTCGTGATGCATGTAACGTGTTTGGAATACGGAATGTCATAGTGAAGGAAACAATGTAAGTTACATGTCTATTTGTAGAACTCGCTTGAAGAGAATTTTTCTGCGAAATGTGCCTCATTTTCCAAACTGCCATTAGGAGAACCCTGTGAAATCTGAGAAAATGCTTCTAAGTGTCAATATGTCTTGAATGGTGAATGAAAGTCCGGTATTCCACATGTTAATAACAGTGAAGTAATTATTTTTCAAACCGTGATTCTTGTAGCGCTTTTGGAAAACGGAATTTCACGGTAATGAAACGATGTAAATTACAATTCTATTGAGTAGAACGAGCTAGAAGAGAATGTTTCTGTGAAAATTGCATGATTATCGAATCTGAAGTTTGGAAAAAGCTGCAAAACGGGAGTCAATTTTTTTTAGGTGTAAATGTGCCTTTATGTTGCAAGAAAGTTCGGTAATCCACATGTTCACAACATACAAAAGAATCTTTTTCTAATCCGTGATGCATGAACCGTGTTCAGAACGTGGAATTTCACGGTGATTGAAACAATGTAAATTACTTCTCTATTGGGTAGAACTAGCTCGGAGAGAGTTTTTCGGCGAAAACGTCGTCATTTTTAAACTAGCAATTGCAAAACGCTGCAAAATCTGAGAAAATACTTCTAAGAATCAATATTCAATGTATTGTGATGAAAGTTCGGTAATCCACATGCTAACAAATTTGTAGTGAATATTTGTCGAATCCTTTATGCATGTAGCATGTTCGGAACACGGAATTTCACGGCCAGGGGATTTATGTAAATTACATTTCTCTTGGTTAGAAATCACTCCAAGAGATTTTTCCTAGAAAACGGCCGGATTTTCTATACTGGCGAAAGGAAAACCCTGCGAACTCAGATTAAGAGATTCTCTGTGTAAATATGCCTTGTATGGTGGATGAAAGTTCGGTAATCCGCATGCTAACAACTCTGTACTGAATATTTGTCGAATCCGAGATACGTGAAGCATGTTGGGAACACAGAATATCACGGTGAGCGAATCTATGTAAAATACAGGTCTCTTCGGTAGAACTCGCTCCAAGAGATTTTTCTGGGAAATCTGCCTCATTTTCGAAACTGGCGTTTGATAATATACGCAAAATCTGAGAAAATGCTTCAAAGTGTCAATATGCCTTTTATTGTGATGGAAGTTCGTAAAACCACATGCAAACAATTCTGTGGTGAATATTTGTAGAAAGCGTTATGCATGTAGCGTGATCGTATCACAGAAATTCCCGGCGATGGAATCTATGTAAATTACACGCCTATTGGTTCGAATTCGCTCCAAAAATGTTTCCCTGAGAAAACGGCCTGATTTTCGAAACTGGCATTAGGAAAAAGCTGCAAATTCAGAGTTAAAGTATCAAGGTGTAAATATGCCATGTATGGTGGATGAAAGTTCTGTAATCTACATGTTCACAACTCATTTGAGAAAGTTTTTTGAAATCTTGATGCATGTAGCGTGTTCGGAAATTAGAATGTCACTGTGAGGAAAATAATGTAAATTACATTTCTATTGGGAAGTACTCGCTCCACGAGTATTTTTCTGCGTATCTGCCTCCTTTTCAAAACTGGCATTAGGAAAAAATTTTCGAAATATGAGAAAATGCTTCAAAGAGTCAATATGGCTTTTATGGTGGATGAAAGTTCGGTAATCCTTATGCTAAAAACTCTCTAGTGAATATTTGTCGAATCCGTGATGCATGTAGCTTTTCCGGAACACGGAATTTCACGATGACGGGTTCTATGTAAATTGCATGTCTATAGGGTAGAACTCGCTCCAAGAGGATTTTTCTGCAAAAACTGCATGATTTTAGAAACTGACATTAGGAGAAATCTACCAAATCAGAATAAAACTTTCTATGTATAAATATGCATTGTCAGTTGGATGAAATTTCGGTAATACACATGTTCACAACTCATTAAAGAATGTTTGTTGAATCAATGATGCATGGAACACGTTCAGAACACGGAATGTCACGGTGAGTGAAACTAGGTAAATTAAATATCTTTTGGGTACAACTCGCTCCAAGAGCATTTTTCTGCCAAATCTGCCTCATTTTCAAAACTGGCGTTAAAACTAACCTGTGAAATCTGAGAAAATACTTCAAAGTGTCAGTAAGCCTTGTATGGTGGATGAAAGTGCTGTAATCTACTTGCTAACAACTCTGAAGTGAATATTTGTTGCATCCGTGATGCATGTAGCGTGTTCGGAACACGGAATTTCACGGTGAGCGAATCCATGTAAATTACACGTCTATTGGTTAGACCCGCTCCAACAGTTTTTTCCTATGTAAACTGCCTGATTTTCGAAACTGCTATTAGGAAAAAGCTGCGAACTCAGAGTGAATGTTTCTAGGTGTACATATGCCTTGTATGGTGGATGAAAGTTCTGTAATACACATGTACACAACTCTTTAAAAATGTTTGTCAAATCCGTGATGTATGTAGCCTGTTCGGAACACGGACTGTCACGGTGAGGGAAACTATGTAAATTACATATCTATTGGTTAGAACACGCTCCAGGAGCATTTTACTGGAAAATCTGCCTCAGTTTGGAAACTGCTGTCATGAAAACGCTGCAAAACATGAGTAAATTCTTTAAGGTGACAATATGTCTTCAATGGGTTATTCAAGATGTGTAATTCACATGCTAACAACTCAGCAGCGTATATTGGTTGAATCCGTGGTGCATGTACCGTTTTCAGAACACGGAATGTCACGGTGATGGTATCTATGAAAATGAGATGTCTATTGGATAGAACATGCACCAAGAGTGTTTTTCTGCGAAAACTGCCTGATTTTCTTAACTGACGTTAGGAAAACCTGCGAAATCTAAGTAAATGTTTCTAGGTGTAAATACGCCTTGTATTGTGGTTGAAAAATCGGTAATCCATATGCTCACGGTCATTAAATAATGTTTGTCAAAGCCGTGATGAATGTAACATTTTCGGAACACGGAATGTCTCGGTGAGTGAAACTCTGAAAATAACAATTCTACTGGATAGAACTCGCTTGGATTAAATGTTTCTGTGAAAATTTCATGATTTTTGAAACTGGATGTAAGGACAAACCTGCGAAATCAGAATAACTACTTCTAGGTTTAAATATGCCTTGTATGGTGGATGAAAGTTCGGTAATCCACATGCTCACTCTCATTAAAGAATGTTTGTCGAATTCGTGATGCATGTAACGTGTTTGGAATACGGAATGTCATAGTGAAGGAAACAATGTAAGTTACATGTCTATTTGTAGAACTCGCTTGAAGAGAATTTTTCTGCGAAATGTGCCTCATTTTCCAAACTGCCATTAGGAGAACCCTGTGAAATCTGAGAAAATGCTTCTAAGTGTCAATATGTCTTGAATGGTGAATGAAAGTCCGGTATTCCACATGTTAATAACAGTGAAGTAATTATTTTTCAAACCGTGATTCATGTAGCGCTTTTGGAAAACGGAATTTCACGGTAATGAAACGATGTAAATTACAATTCTATTGAGTAGAACGAGCTAGAAGAGAATGTTTCTGTGAAAATTGCATGATTATCGAATCTGAAGTTTGGAAAAAGCTGCAAAACGGGAGTCAATTTTTTTTAGGTGTAAATGTGCCTTTATGTTGCAAGAAAGTTCGGTAATCCACATGTTCACAACATACAAAAGAATCTTTTTCTAATCCGTGATGCATGAACCGTGTTCAGAACGTGGAATTTCACGGTGATTGAAACAATGTAAATTACTTCTCTATTGGGTAGAACTAGCTCGGAGAGAGTTTTTCGGCGAAAACTTCGTCATTTTTAAACTAGCAATTGCAAAACGCTGCAAAATCTGAGAAAATACTTCTAAGAATCAATATTCAATGTATTGTGATGAAAGTTCGGTAATCCACATGCTAACAAATTTGTAGTGAATATTTGTCGAATCCTTTATGCATGTAGCATGTTCGGAACACGGAATTTCACGGCCAGGGGATTTATGTAAATTACATTTCTCTTGGTTAGAAATCACTCCAAGAGATTTTTCCTAGAAAACGGCCGGATTTTCTATACTGGCGAAAGGAAAACCCTGCGAACTCAGATTAATAGATTCTCGGTGTAAATATGCCTTGTATGGTGGATGAAAGTTCGGTAATCCGCATGCTAACAACTCTGTACTGAATATTTGTCGAATCCGAGATACGTGAAGCACGTTGGGAACACAGAATATCACGGTGAGCGAATCTATGTAAAATACAGGTCTCTTCGGTAGAACTCGCTCCAAGAGATTTTTCTGGGAAATCTGCCTCATTTTCGAAACTGGCGTTTGATAATATACGCAAAATCTGAGAAAATGCTTCAAAGTGTCAATATGCCTTTTATTGTGATGGAAGTTCGTAAAACCACATGCAAACAATTCTGTGGTGAATATTTGTAGAAAGCGTTATGCATGTAGCGTGATCGTATCACAGAAATTCCCGGCGATGGAATCTATGTAAATTACACGCCTATTGGTTCGAATTCGCTCCAAAAATGTTTCCCTGAGAAAACGGCCTGATTTTCGAAACTGGCATTAGGAAAAAGCTGCAAATTCAGAGTTAAAGTTTCAAGGTGTAAATATGCCATGTATGGTGGATGAAAGTTCTGTAATCTACATGTTCACAACTCATTTGAGAAAGTTTTTTGAAATCTTGATGCATGTAGCGTGTTCGGAAATTAGAATGTCACTGTGAGGAAAATAATGTAAATTACATTTCTATTGGGAAGTACTCGCTCCACGAGTATTTTTCTGCGTATCTGCCTCCTTTTCAAAACTGGCATTAGGAAAAAATTTTCGAAATATGAGAAAATGCTTCAAAGAGTCAATATGGCTTTTATGGTGGATGAAAGTTCGGTAATCCTTATGCTAAAAACTCTGTAGTGAATATTTGTCGAATCCGTGATGCATGTAGCTTTTCCGGAACACGGAATTTCACGATGACGGGTTCTATGTAAATTGCATGTCTATAGGGTAGAACTCGCTCCAAGAGGATTTTTCTGCAAAAACTGCATGATTTTAGAAACTGACATTAGGAGAAATCTACCAAATCAGAATAAAACTTTCTATGTATAAATATGCATTGTCAGTTGGATGAAATTTCGGTAATACACATGTTCACAACTCATTAAAGAATGTTTGTTGAATCCATGATGCATGGAACACGTTCAGAACACGGAATGTCACGGTGAGTGAAAATTGTAAATTACATATCTTTTGGGTACAACTCGCTCCAAGAGCATTTTTCTGCCAAATCTGCCTCATTTTCAAAACTGGCGTTAAAACTAACCTGTGAAATCTGAGAAAATACTTCAAAGTGTCAGTAAGCCTTGTATGGTGGATGAAAGTGCTGTAATCTACTTGCTAACAACTCTGAAGTGAATATTTGTCTCATCCGTGATGCATGTAGCGTGTTCGGAACACAGAATTTCACGGTGAGCGAATCCATGTAAATTACACGTCTATTGGTTAGACCCGCTCCAAGAGGTTTTTGCCGTGAAATCGGCCTCATTTTGGATACTGGCATATGGAAAGCTCTGCGAAATCAGAGAAAATGCTTCAAAGCAACAATATGTCTTCTATTTTGTTGAAAGTCCTGGAATCCACATGCAAACAACTCTGTAGTGTATTTTTTCGAAACATTTCTGCATGTAGCGTGTTCCGAACACGGAATTTCACGGTGAGCGAATCCATGGAATTTACATATCTATTGGATAGAACACGCTCCAACAGTTTTTCCTTTGTAAACTGCCTGATTTTCGAAACTGCTATAAGGAAAAGCTGCGAACTCAGAGTGAATGTTTCTAGGTGTACATATGCCTTGTATGGCGGATGAAAGTTCTGTAATACACATGTACACAACTCATTAAAAATGTTTGTCAAATCCGTGATGAATGTAGCCTGTTCGGAACACGGACTGTCACGGTGAGGGAAACTATGTAAATTACATATCTATTGGTTAGAACACGCTCCATGAGCATTTTACTGAGAAATCTGCCTCAGTTTGGAAACTGGTGTCATGAAAACGCTGCAAAATATGAGTAAATTCTTTAAGGTGACAATATGTCTTCAATTGGTTATTCAAGATGTGTAATTCACATGCTAACAACTCAGCAGCGTATATTGGTTGAATCCGTGGTGCATGTACCGTTTTCAGAACACGGAATGTCACGGTGATGGTATCTATGAAAATGAGATGTCTATTGGATAGAACATGCACCAAGAGTGTTTTTCTGCGAAAACTGCCTGATTTTCTTAACTGACGTTAGGAAAACCTGCGAAATCTAAGTAAATGTTTCTAGGTGTAAATACGCCTTGTATTGTGGTTGAAAAATCGGTAATCCATATGCTCACGGTCATTAAATAATGTTTGTCAAAGCCGTGATGAATGTAACATTTTCGGAACACGGAATGTCTCGGTGAGTGAAACTCTGAAAATAACAATTCTACTGGATAGAACTCGCTTGGATTGAATGTTTCTGTGAAAATTTCATGATTTTTGAAACTGGATGTAAGGACAAACCTGCGAAATCAGAATAACTACTTCTAGGTTTAAATATGCCTTGTATGGTGGATGAAAGTTCGGTAATCCACATGCTCACTCTCATTAAAGAATGTTTGTCGAATTCGTGATGCATGTAACGTGTTTGGAATACGGAATGTCATAGTGAAGGAAACAATGTAAGTTACATGTCTATTTGTAGAACTCGCTTGAAGAGAATTTTTCTGCGAAATGTGCCTCATTTTCCAAACTGCCATTAGGAGAACCCTGTGAAATCTGAGAAAATGCTTCTAAGTGTCAATATGTCTTGAATGGTGAATGAAAGTCCGGTATTCCACATGTTAATAACAGTGAAGTAATTATTTTTCAAACCGTGATTCATGTAGCGCTTTTGGAAAACGGAATTTCACGGTAATGAAACGATGTAAATTACAATTCTATTGAGTAGAACGAGCTAGAAGAGAATGTTTCTGTGAAAATTGCATGATTATCGAATCTGAAGTTTGGAAAAAGCTGCAAAACGGGAGTCAATTTTTTTTAGGTGTAAATGTGCCTTTATGTTGCAAGAAAGTTCGGTAATCCACATGTTCACAACATACAAAAGAATCTTTTTCTAATCCGTGATGCATGAACCGTGTTCAGAACGTGGAATTTCACGGTGATTGAAACAATGTAAATTACTTCTCTATTGGGTAGAACTAGCTCGGAGAGAGTTTTTCGGCGAAAACGTCGTCATTTTTAAACTAGCAATTGCAAAACGCTGCAAAATCTGAGAAAATACTTCTAAGAATCAATATTCAATGTATTGTGATGAAAGTTCGGTAATCCACATGCTAACAAATTTGTAGTGAATATTTGTCGAATCCTTTATGCATGTAGCATGTTCGGAACACGGAATTTCACGGCCAGGGGATTTATGTAAATTACATTTCTCTTGGTTAGAAATCACTCCAAGAGATTTTTCCTAGAAAACGGCCGGATTTTCTATACTGGCGAAAGGAAAACCCTGCGAACTCAGATTAATAGATTCTCTGTGTAAATATGCCTTGTATGGTGGATGAAAGTTCGGTAATCCGCATGCTAACAACTCTGTACTGAATATTTGTCGAATCCGAGATACGTGAAGCATGTTGGGAACACAGAATATCACGGTGAGCGAATCTATGTAAAATACAGGTCTCTTCGGTAGAACTCGCTCCAAGAGATTTTTCTGGGAAATCTGCCTCATTTTCGAAACTGGCGTTTGATAATATACGCAAAATCTGAGAAAATGCTTCAAAGTGTCAATATGCCTTTTATTGTGATGGAAGTTCGTAAAACCACATGCAAACAATTCTGTGGTGAATATTTGTAGAAAGCGTTATGCATGTAGCGTGATCGTATCACAGAAATTCCCGGCGATGGAATCTATGTAAATTACACGCCTATTGGTTCGAATTCGCTCCAAAAATGTTTCCCTGAGAAAACGGCCTGATTTTCGAAACTGGCATTAGGAAAAAGCTGCAAATTCAGAGTTAAAGTATCAAGGTGTAAATATGCCATGTATGGTGGATGAAAGTTCTGTAATCTACATGTTCACAACTCATTTGAGAAAGTTTTTTGAAATCTTGATGCATGTAGCGTGTTCGGAAATTAGAATGTCACTGTGAGGAAAATAATGTAAATTACATTTCTATTGGGAAGTACTCGCTCCACGAGTATTTTTCTGCGTATCTGCCTCCTTTTCAAAACTGGCATTAGGAAAAAATTTTCGAAATATGAGAAAATGCTTCAAAGAGTCAATATGGCTTTTATGGTGGATGAAAGTTCGGTAATCCTTATGCTAAAAACTCTCTAGTGAATATTTGTCGAATCCGTGATGCATGTAGCTTTTCCGGAACACGGAATTTCACGATGACGGGTTCTATGTAAATTGCATGTCTATAGGGTAGAACTCGCTCCAAGAGGATTTTTCTGCAAAAACTGCATGATTTTAGAAACTGACATTAGGAGAAATCTACCAAATCAGAATAAAACTTTCTATGTATAAATATGCATTGTCAGTTGGATGAAATTTCGGTAATACACATGTTCACAACTCATTAAAGAATGTTTGTTGAATCAATGATGCATGGAACACGTTCAGAACACGGAATGTCACGGTGAGTGAAACTAGGTAAATTACATATCTTTTGGGTACAACTCGCTCCAAGAGCATTTTTCTGCCAAATCTGCCTCATTTTCAAAACTGGCGTTAAAACTAACCTGTGAAATCTGAGAAAATACTTCAAAGTGTCAGTAAGCCTTGTATGGTGGATGAAAGTGCTGTAATCTACTTGCTAACAACTCTGAAGTGAATATTTGTTGCATCCGTGATGCATGTAGCGTGTTCGGAACACGGAATTTCACGGTGAGCGAATCCATGTAAATTACACGTCTATTGGTTAGACCCGCTCCAACAGTTTTTTCCTATGTAAACTGCCTGATTTTCGAAACTGCTATTAGGAAAAAGCTGCGAACTCAGAGTGAATGTTTCTAGGTGTACATATGCCTTGTATGGTGGATGAAAGTTCTGTAATACACATGTACACAACTCTTTAAAAATGTTTGTCAAATCCGTGATGTATGTAGCCTGTTCGGAACACGGACTGTCACGGTGAGGGAAACTATGTAAATTACATATCTATTGGTTAGAACACGCTCCAGGAGCATTTTACTGGAAAATCTGCCTCAGTTTGGAAACTGCTGTCATGAAAACGCTGCAAAACATGAGTAAATTCTTTAAGGTGACAATATGTCTTCAATGGGTTATTCAAGATGTGTAATTCACATGCTAACAACTCAGCAGCGTATATTGGTTGAATCCGTGGTGCATGTACCGTTTTCAGAACACGGAATGTCACGGTGATGGTATCTATGAAAATGAGATGTCTATTGGATAGAACATGCACCAAGAGTGTTTTTCTGCGAAAACTGCCTGATTTTCTTAACTGACGTTAGGAAAACCTGCGAAATCTAAGTAAATGTTTCTAGGTGTAAATACGCCTTGTATTGTGGTTGAAAAATCGGTAATCCATATGCTCACGGTCATTAAATAATGTTTGTCAAAGCCGTGATGAATGTAACATTTTCGGAACACGGAATGTCTCGGTGAGTGAAACTCTGAAAATAACAATTCTACTGGATAGAACTCGCTTGGATTGAATGTTTCTGTGAAAATTTCATGATTTTTGAAACTGGATGTAAGGACAAACCTGCGAAATCAGAATAACTACTTCTAGGTTTAAATATGCCTTGTATGGTGGATGAAAGTTCGGTAATCCACATGCTCACTCTCATTAAAGAATGTTTGTCGAATTCGTGATGCATGTAACGTGTTTGGAATACGGAATGTCATAGTGAAGGAAACAATGTAAGTTACATGTCTATTTGTAGAACTCGCTTGAAGAGAATTTTTCTGCGAAATGTGCCTCATTTTCAAAACTGCCATTAGGAGAACCCTGTGAAATCTGAGAAAATGCTTCTAAGTGTCAATATGTCTTGAATGGTGAATGAAAGTCCGGTATTCCACATGTTAATAACAGTGAAGTAATTATTTTTCAAACCGTGATTCATGTAGCGCTTTTGGAAAACGGAATTTCACGGTAATGAAACGATGTAAATTACAATTCTATTGAGTAGAACGAGCTAGAAGAGAATGTTTCTGTGAAAATTGCATGATTATCGAATCTGAAGTTTGGAAAAAGCTGCAAAACGGGAGTCAATTTTTTTTAGGTGTAAATGTGCCTTTATGTTGCAAGAAAGTTCGGTAATCCACATGTTCACAACATACAAAAGAATCTTTTTCTAATCCGTGATGCATGAACCGTGTTCAGAACGTGGAATTTCACGGTGATTGAAACAATGTAAATTACTTCTCTATTGGGTAGAACTAGCTCGGAGAGAGTTTTTCGGCGAAAACGTCGTCATTTTTAAACTAGCAATTGCAAAACGCTGCAAAATCTGAGAAAATACTTCTAAGAATCAATATTCAATGTATTGTGATGAAAGTTCGGTAATCCACATGCTAACAAATTTGTAGTGAATATTTGTCGAATCCTTTATGCATGTAGCATGTTCGGAACACGGAATTTCACGGCCAGGGGATTTATGTAAATTACATTTCTCTTGGTTAGAAATCACTCCAAGAGATTTTTCCTAGAAAACGGCCGGATTTTCTATACTGGCGAAAGGAAAACCCTGCGAACTCAGATTAATAGATTCTCGGTGTAAATATGCCTTGTATGGTGGATGAAAGTTCGGTAATCCGCATGCTAACAACTCTGTACTGAATATTTGTCGAATCCGAGATACGTGAAGCATGTTGGGAACACAGAATATCACGGTGAGCGAATCTATGTAAAATACAGGTCTCTTCGGTAGAACTCGCTCCAAGAGATTTTTCTGGGAAATCTGCCTCATTTTCGAAACTGGCGTTTGATAATATACGCAAAATCTGAGAAAATGCTTCAAAGTGTCAATATGCCTTGTATTGTGATGGAAGTTCGTAAAACCACATGCAAACAATTCTGTGGTGAATATTTGTAGAAAGCGTTATGCATGTAGCGTGATCGTATCACAGAAATTCCCGGCGATGGAATCTATGTAAATTACACGCCTATTGGTTCGAATTCGCTCCAAAAATGTTTCCCTGAGAAAACGGCCTGATTTTCGAAACTGGCATTAGGAAAAAGCTGCAAATTCAGAGTTAAAGTTTCAAGGTGTAAATATGCCATGTATGGTGGATGAAAGTTCTGTAATCTACATGTTCACAACTCATTTGAGAAAGTTTTTTGAAATCTTGATGCATGTAGCGTGTTCGGAAATTAGAATGTCACTGTGAGGAAAATAATGTAAATTACATTTCTATTGGGAAGTACTCGCTCCACGAGTATTTTTCTGCGTATCTGCCTCCTTTTCAAAACTGGCATTAGGAAAAAATTTTCGAAATATGAGAAAATGCTTCAAAGAGTCAATATGGCTTTTATGGTGGATGAAAGTTCGGTAATCCTTATGCTAAAAACTCTCTAGTGAATATTTGTCGAATCCGTGATGCATGTAGCTTTTCCGGAACACGGAATTTCACGATGACGGGTTCTATGTAAATTGCATGTCTATAGGGTAGAACTCGCTCCAAGAGGATTTTTCTGCAAAAACTGCATGATTTTAGAAACTGACATTAGGAGAAATCTACCAAATCAGAATAAAACTTTCTATGTATAAATATGCATTGTCAGTTGGATGAAATTTCGGTAATACACATGTTCACAACTCATTAAAGAATGTTTGTTGAATCCATGATGCATGGAACACGTTCAGAACACGGAATGTCACGGTGAGTGAAACTTGTAAATTACATATCTTTTGGGTACAACTCGCTCCAAGAGCATTTTTCTGCCAAATCTGCCTCATTTTCAAAACTGGCGTTAAAACTAACCTGTGAAATCTGAGAAAATACTTCAAAGTGTCAGTAAGCCTTGTATGGTGGATGAAAGTGCTGTAATCTACTTGCTAACAACTCTGAAGTGAATATTTGTTGCATCCGTGATGCATGTAGCGTGTTCGGAACACGGAATTTCACGGTGAGCGAATCCATGTAAATTACACGTATATTGGTTAGACCCGCTCCAAGAGGTTATTGCCGTGAAATGGGCCTCATTTTGGAAACTGGCTTTTGGAAAGCTCTGCGAAATCAGAGAAAATGCTTCAAAGCGTCAATATGCCTTCTATTTTGATGAAAGTCGTGGAATCCACATGCAAACAACTCTGTAGTGTATTTTTGTCGAATAATTTCTGCATGTAGCTTGTTCCGAACACGGAATTTCACGGTGAGCGAATCCATGGAATTTACATATCTATTGGATAGAACACGCTCCAACAGTTTTTTCCTTTGTAAACTGCCTGATTTTCGAAACTGCTATTAGGAAAAAGCTGCGAACACAGAGTGAATGTTTCTAGGTGTACATATGCCTTGTATGGTGGATGAAAGTTCTGTAATACACATGTACACAACTCTTTAAAAATGTTTGTCAAATCCGTGATGTATGTAGCCTGTTCGGAACACGGACTGTCACGGTGAGGGAAACTATGTAAATTACATATCTATTGGTTAGAACACGCTCCAGGAGCATTTTACTGGAAAATCTGCCTCAGTTTGGAAACTGGTGTCATGAAAACGCTGCAAAATATGAGTAAATTCTTTAAGGTGACAATATGTCTTCAATGGGTTATTCAAGATGTGTAATTCACATGCTAACAACTCAGCAGCGTATATTGGTTGAATCCGTGGTGCATGTACCGTTTTCAGAACACGGAATGTCACGGTGATGGTATCTATGAAAATGAGATGTCTATTGGATAGAACATGCACCAAGAGTGTTTTTCTGCGAAAACTGCCTGATTTTCTTAACTGACGTTAGGAAAACCTGCGAAATCTAAGTAAATGTTTCTAGGTGTAAATATGCCTTGTATTGTGGTTGAAAAATCGGTAATCCACATGCTCACTGTCATTAAATAATTTTTGTCAAAGCCGTGGTGAATATAAAGTTTTCGGAACACGGAATGTCTCGGTGAGTGAAACTCTGAAAATAACAATTCTACTGGTTAGAACTCGCTTGAATTGAATGTTTCTGTGAAAATTTCATGATTTTTGAAACTGGATGTAAGGACAAACCTGCGAAATCAGAATTACTACTTCTAGGTTTAAATATGCCTTGTATGGTGGATGAAAGTTCGGTAATCCACATGCTCACTCTCATTAAAGAATGTTTGTCGAATTCGTGATGCATGTAACGTGTTTGGAATACGGAATGTCATAGTGAAGGAAACAATGTAAGTTACATGTCTATTGGGTAGAACTCGCTTGAAGAGAATTTTTCTGCGAAATGTGCCTCAGTTTCCAAACTGCCTTTAGTAGAACCCTGTGAAATCTGAGAAAATGCTTCTAAGTGTCAATATGCCTTGAATGGTGAATGAAAGTCTGGTATTCCACATGTTAATAACAGTGAAGTAATTATTTTTCAAACCGTGATTCATGTAGCGATTTTGGAAAAGGGAATTTCACGGTAATGAAACGATGTAAATTAAAATTCTATTGAGTAGAACGAGCTAGAAGAGAATGTTTCTGTGAAAATTGCATGATTATCGAATCTGAAGTTTGGAAAAAGCTGGAAAACGGGAGTCAATATATGTAGGTGTAAATATGCATTTATGTTGCAAGAAAGTTCGGTAATCCACATTTTCAGAACATACTAAAGAATCATTTTCTAATCTGTGATGCATGAACCGTGTTCAGAATGTGGAATTTCACGGTGATTGAAACAATGTAAATTACTTCTCTATTGGGTAGAACTAGCTCGGAGAGTGTTTTTCGGCGAAAACTTCGTCATTTTTGAAACTGGCATTTGCAAAACGCTGCAAAATCTGAGAAAATACTTCTAAGAATCAATATTCAATGTATTGTGATGAAAGTTCATTAATCCACATGCTAACAAATTTGTAGTGAATATTTGTCGAATCCTTTATGCATGTAGCATGTTCGGAACACGGAATTTCACGGCCAGGGGATTTATGTTAATTACATTTCTCTTGGTTAGAAATCACTCCAAGAGATTTTTCCTGAGAACTCGGCCAGATTTTCGAAACTGGCGATAGGAAAACCCTGCGAACTCAGATTAATAGATTCTCGGTGTAAATATGCCTTGTATGGTGGATGAAAGTTCTGTAATCCGCATGCTAACAACTCTGTACTGAATATTTGTCGAATCCGAGATACGTGAAGAGTGATTGGAACACAGAATATCACGGTGAGCGAATCTATGTAAAATACAGCTCTCTTCGGTAGAACTCGCTCCAAGAGATTTTTCTGGGATATCTGCCTCATTTTCGAAACTGGCGTTTGATAATATATGCAAAATCTGGGAAAATGCTTCGAAGTGTCAATATGCCTTATATTGTGATGGAAGTTCATACAACCACATGCAAACAATTCTGTGGTGAATATTTGTAGAAAGCGTTATGCATGTAGCGTGATCGTATCACAGAAATTCCCGGCGATGGAATCTATGTAAATTACACGCCTATTGGTTCGAATACGCTCCAAAAATGTTTCACTGAGAAAACGGCCTGATTTTCAAAACTGGCATTAGGAAAAAGCTGCAAATTCAGTGCTAATGTTTCTAGGTGTAAATATGCCATGTATGGTGGATGAAAGTTCTGTAATCTACATGTTCACAACTCATTCGAGAAAGTTTGTTGAAACCTTGATGCATGTAGCGTTTTCGGAGATTGGAATGTCACTGTGAGGAAAAATATGTATATTACATTTCTATTGGGAAGTACTCGCTCCATGGGAATTTTTCTGCGTATCTGCCTCCTTTTCAAAACTGGCATTAGGAAAAACTTTCGAAATATGAGAAAATGCTTCAAAGAGTCAATATGGCTTTTATGGTGGATGAAAGTTCGGTAATCCTTATGCTAACAACTCTGTAGTGAATATTTGTCGAATCCGTGATAATGTAGCATGTTCGGAACACGGAATTTCACAATGACGTGTTCTATGTAAATTGCATGTCTATTGGGTAGAACTCGCTCCAAGAGGATTTTTCTGCAAAAACTGCATGATTTTAGAAACTGACATTAGGAGAAATCTACTAAATCAGAATAAAATTTTCTATGTATAAATATGCATTGTCAGTTGGATGAAAATTCGGTAACACACATATTCGCAACTCATTAAAGAATGTTTGTTGAATCCGTGATGCATGGAACGCGTTCAGAACACGGAATGTCACAGTGAGTGAAACTAGGTAAATTACATATCTTTTGGGTACAACTCCCTCCAAGAGCATTTTTCTGCCAAATCTGCCTCATTTTCAAATCTGGCGTTAAAACTACACTGTGAAATCTGAGAAAATTCTTCAAAGTGTCAGTAAGCCTTGTATGATGGATGAAAGTGCTGTAATCTACTTGCTAACAACTCTGAAGTGAATATTTGTCTCATCCGTGATGCATGTAGCGTGTTCGGAACACAGAATTTCACGGTGAGAGAATCCATGTAAATTACACGTCTATTGGTTAGACCCGCTCCAAGAGGTTTTTGCCGTGAAATCGGCCTCATTTTGGAAACTGGCATATGGAAAGCTCTGCGAAATCAGAGAAAATGCTTCAAAGCATCAATATGTCTTCTATTTTGTTGAAAGTCCTGGAATCCACATGCAAACAACTCTGTAGTGTATTTTTTCGAAACATTTCTGCATGTAGCGTGTTCCGAACACGGAATTTCACGGTGAGCGAATCCATGGAATTTACATATCTATTGGATAGAACACGCTCCAACAGTTTTTTCCTTTGTAAACTGCCTGATTTTCGAAACTGCTATTAGGAAAAAGCTGCGAACTCAGAGTGAATGTTTCTAGGTGTACATATGCCTTGTATGCTGGATGAAAGTTCTGTAATACACATGTACACAACTCTTTAAAAATGTTTGTCAAATCCGTGATGTATGTAGCCTGTTCAGAACACGGACTGTCACGGTGAGGGAAACTATGTAAATTACATATCTATTGGTTAGAACACGCTCCAGGAGCATTTTACTGGAAAATCTGCCTCAGTTTGGAAACTGGTGTTATGAAAACGCTGCAAAATATGAGTAAATTCTTTAAGGTGACAATATGTCTTCAATGGGTTATTCAAGATGTGTAATTCACATGCTAACAACTCAGCAGCGTATATTGGTTGAATCCGTGGTGCATGTACCGTTTTCAGAACACGGAATGTCACGGTGATGGTATCTATGAAAATGAGATGTCTATTGGATAGAACATGCACCAAGAGTGTTTTTCTGCGAAAACTGCCTGATTTTCTTAACTGACGTTAGGAAAACCTGCGAAATCTAAGTAAATGTTTCTAGGTGTAAATATGCCTTGTATTGTGGTTGAAAACTCGGTAATCCACATGCTCACTGTCATTAAATAATGTTTGTCAAAGCCGTGGTGAATATAAAATTTTCGGAACACGGAATGTCTCGGTGAGTGAAACTCTGAAAATAACAATTCTACTGGATAGAACTCGCTTGGATTGAATGTTTCTGTGAAAATTTCATGATTTTTGAAACTGGATGTAAGGACAAACCTGCGAAATCAGAATAACTACTTCTAGGTTTAAATATGCCTTGTATGGTGGACGAAAGTTCGGTAATCCACATGCTCACTCTCATTAAAGAATGTTTGTCGAATTCGAGATGCATGTAACGTGTTTGGAATACGGAATGTCATAGTGAAGGAAACAATGTAAGTTACATGTCTATTGGGTAGAACTCGCTTGAAGAGAATTTTTTTGCGAAATGTGCCTCATTTTCAAAACTGCCATTAGGAGAACCCTTTGAAATCTGAGAAAATGCTTCTAAGTGTCAATATGCCTTGAATGGTGAATGAAAGTCCGGTATTCCACATGTTAATAACAGTGAAGTAATTATTTTTCAAACCGTGATTCATGTAGCGCTTTTGGAAAATGGAATTTCACGGTAATGAAACGATGTAAATTACAATTCTATTGAGTAGAACGAGCTAGAAGAGAATGTTTTCGAAAATTGCATGATTATCGAATCTGAAGTTTGGAAAAAGCTGCAAAACGGGAGTCAATATTTGTAGGTGTAAATGTGCCATTATGTTGCAAGAAAGTTCGGTAATCCACATATTCACAACATACTAAAGAATCTTTTTCTAATCTGTGATGCAAGAACTGTGTTCAGAACGTGGAATTTCACGGTGATTGAAACAATGTAAATTACTTCTCTATTGGGTAGAACTAGCTCGGAGAATGTTTTTCGGCGAAAACCGTCATTTTTGAAACTGGCTTTTGCAAAACGCTGCAAAATCTGAGAAAATACTTCTAAGAATCAATATTCAATGTATTGTGATGAAAGTTCGGTAATCCACATGCTAACAAATTTGTAGTGAATATTTGTCGAATCCTTTATTCATGTAGCATGTTCAGAACACGGAATTTCACGGCCAGGGATTTATGTAAATTACATTTCTCTTGGTTAGAAATCACTCCAAGAGTTTTTTCCTGAGAAATCAGCCAGATTTTCGATACTGGCGAAAGGAAAGCCCTGCGAACTCAGATTAAGAGATTCTCGGTGTAAATATGCCTTGTATGGTGGATGAAAGTTCGGTAATCCGCATGCTAACAACTCTGTACTGAATATTTGTCGAATCTGAGATACGAGAAGCGTGTTTGGAACACAGAATATCACTGTGAGCGAATCTATGTGAAATACAGGTCTCTTCGGTAGAACTCGCTCCAAGAGATTTTTCTGGGAAATCTGCCTCATTTTCGAAACTGGCGTTTGATAATATACGCAAAATCTGAGAAAATGCTTCAATGTGTCAATATGCCTTTTATTGTGATGGAAGTTCGTAAAACCACATGCAAACAATTCTGTGGTGAATATTTGTAGAAAGCGTTATGCATGTAGCGTGATCGTATCACAGAAATTCCCGGCGATGGAATCTATGTAAATTACACGCCTATTGGTTCGAATTCACACCAAAAATGTTTCCCTGAGAAAACGGCCTGATTTTCGAAACTTGCATTAGGAAAAAGCTGCAAATTGAGTTAAAGTTTCAAGGTGTAAATATGCCATGTATGGTGGATGAAAGTTCTGTAATCTACATGTCCACAACTCATTTGAGAAAGTTTGTTGAAATCTTGATGCATGTAGCGTGTTTGGAAATTAGAATGTCACTATGAGGAAAACAATGTAAATTACATTTCTATTGGGAAGTACTCGCTCCACGAGTATTTTTCTGCGTATCTGCCTCCTTTTCAAAACTGGCATTAGGAAAAACTTTCGAAATATGAGAAAATGATTCAAAGAGTCAATATGGCTTTTATGGTGGATGAAAGTTCGGTAATCCTTATGCTAACAACTCTGTAGTGAATATTTGTCGAATCCGTGATGCATGTAGCTTTTCCGGAACACGGAATTTCACGATGACGGGTTCTATGTAAATTGCATGTCTATAGGGTAGAACTCGCTCCAAGAGGATTTTTCTGCAAAAACTGCATGATTTTAGAAACTGACATTAGGAGAAATCTACTAAATCAGAATAAAACTTTCTATGTAGAAATATGCATTGTCAGTTGGATGAAAGTTCGGTAATACACATGTTCACAACTCATTAAAGAATGTTTGTTGAATCTGTGATGCATGGAACGCGTTCAGAACACGGAATGTCACGGTGAGTGAAACTAGGTAAATTACATATCTTTTGGGTACAACTCGCTCCAAGAGCATTTTTCTGCCAAATCTGCCTCATTTTCAAAACTGGCATTAAAACTAACCTGTGAAATCTGAGAAAATACTTCAAAGTGTCAGTAAGCCTTGTATGGTGGATGAAAGTGCTGTAATCTACTTGCTAACAACTCTGAAGTGAATATTTGTCGCATCCGTGATGCATGTAGCGTGTTCGGAACACGGAATTTCACGGTGAGCGAATCCATGTAAATTACACGTATATTGGTTAGACCCGCTCCAAGAGGTTATTGCCGTGATATGGGCCTCATTTTGGAATATGGCTTTTGGAAAGCTCTGCGAAATCAGAGAAAATGCTTCAAAGCGTCAATATGCCTTCTATTTTGATGAAAGTCGTGGAATCCACATGCAAACAACTCTGTAGTGTATTTTTGTCGAATAATTTCTGCATGTAGCTTGTTCCGAACATGGAATTTCACGGTGAGCGAATCCATGGAATTTACATATCTATTGGATAGAACACGCTCCAACAGTTTTTTTTTTTGTAAACTGCCTGATTTTCGAAACTGCTATTAGGAAAAAGCTGCGAACTCAGAGTGAATGTTTCTAGGTGTACATATGCCTTGTATGGTGGATGAAAGTTCTGTAATACACATGTACACAACTCTTTAAAAATGTTTGTCAAATCCGTGATGTATGTAGCCTGTTCGGAACACGGACTGTCACGGTGAGGGAAACTATGTAAATTACATATCTATTGGTTAGAACACGCTCCAGGAGCATTTTACTGAGAAATCTGCCTCAGTTTGGAAACTGGTGTCATGAAAACGCTGCAAAATATGAGTAAATTCTTTAAGGTGACAATATGTCTTCAATGGGTTATTCAAGATGTGTAATTCACATGCTAACAACTCAGCAGTGTATATTGGTTGAATCCGTGGTGCATGTACCGTTTTCAGAACACGGAATGTCACGGTGATGGTATCTATGAAAATGAGATGTCTATTGGATAGAACATGCACCAAGAGTGTTTTTCTGCGAAAACTGCCTGATTTTCTTAACTGACGTTAGGAAAACCTGCGAAATCTAAGTAAATGTTTCTAGGTGTAAATACGCCTTTTATTGTGGTTGAAAAATCGGTAATCTACATGCTCACGGTCATTAAATAATGTTTGTCAAAGCCGTGATGAATATAAAGTTTTCGGAACACGGAATGTCTCGGTGAGTGAAACTCTGAAAATAACAATTCTACTGGATAGAACTCGCTTGGATTGAATGTTTCTGTGAAAATTTCATGATTTTTGAAACTGGATGTAAGGACAAACCTGCGAAATCAGAATAACTACTTCTAGGTTTAAATATGCCTTGTATGGTGGATGAAAGTTCGGTAATTCACATGCTCACTCTCATTAAAGAATGTTTGTCGAATTCGTGATGCATGTAACGTGTTTGGAATACGGAATGTCATAGTGAAGGAAACAATGTAAGTTACATGTCTATTTGTAGAACTCGCTTGAAGAGAATTTTTCTGCGAAATGTGCCTCATTTTCCAAACTGCCATTAGGAGAACCCTGTGAAATCTGAGAAAATGCTTCTAAGTGTCAATATGCCTTGAATGGTGAATGAAAGTCCGGTATTACACATGTTAATAACAGTGAAGTAATTATTTTTCAAACCGTGATTCATGTAGCGCTTTTGGAAAACGGAATTTCACGGTAATGAAACGATGTAAATTACAATTCTATTGAGTAGAACGAGCTAGAAGAGAATGTTTCTGTGAAAATTGCATGATTATCGAATCTGGAGTTTGGAAAAAGCTGCAAAACGGGAGACAATTTTTTTTAGGTGTAAATGTGCCTTTATGTTGCAAGAAAGTTCGGTAATCCACATGTTCACAACATACAAAAGAATCTTTTTCTAATCTGTGATGCATGAACCTTGTTCAGAACGTGGAATTTCACGGTGATTGAAACAATGTAAATTACTTCTCTATTGGGTAGAACTAGCTCGGAGAGAGTTTTTCGGCGAAAACTTCGTCATTTTTGAAACTGGCTTTTGCAAAACGCTGCAAAATCTGAGAAAATACTTCTAAGAATCAATATTCAATGTATTGTGATGAAAGTTCGGTAATCCACATGCTAACAAATTTGTAGTGAATATTTGTCGAATCCTTTATGCATGTAGCATGTTCGGAACACGGAATTTCACGGCCAGGGGATTTATGTAAATTACATTTCTCTTGGTTAGAAATCACTCCAAGAGATTTTTCCTAGAAAACGGCCGGATTTTCTATATGGCGAAAGGAAAACCCTGCGAACTCAGATTAAGAGATTCTCTGTGTAAATATGCCTTGTATGGTGGATGAAAGTTCGGTAATCCTTATGCTAACAACTCTGTAGTGAATATTTGTCGAATCCGTGATGCATGTAGCTTTTCCGGAACACGGAATTTCACGATGACGGGTTCTATGTAAATTGCATGTCTATAGGGTAGAACTCGCTCCAAGAGGATTTTTCTGCAAAAACTGCATGATTTTAGAAACTGACATTAGGAGAAATCTACCAAATCAGAATAAAACTTTCTATGTATAAATATGCATTGTCAGTTGGATGAAAGTTCGGTAATACACATGTTCACAACTCATTAAAGAATGTTTGTTGAATCCATGATGCATGGAACGCGTTCAGAACACGGAATGTCACGGTGAGTGAAACTAGGTAAATTACATATCTTCTGGGTACAACTCGCTCCAAGAGCATTTTTCTGCCAAATCTGCCTCATTTTCAAAACTGGCGTTAAAACTAACCTGTGAAATCTGAGAAAATACTTCAAAGTGTCAGTAAGCCTTGTATGGTGGATGAAAGTGCTGTAATCTACTTGCTAACAACTCTGAAGTGAATATTTGTCTCATCCGTGATGCATGTAGCGTGTTCGGAACACAGAATTTCACGGTGAGCGAATCCATGTAAATTACACGTCTATTGGTTAGACCCGCTCCAAGAGGTTTTTGCCGTGAAATCGGCCTCATTTTGGATACTGGCATATGGAAAGCTCTGCGAAATCAGAGAAAATGCTTCAAAGCAACAATATGTCTTCTATTTTGTTGAAAGTCCTGGAATCCACATGCAAACAACTCTGTAGTGTATTTTTTCGAAACATTTCTGCATGTAGCGTGTTCCGAACACGGAATTTCACGGTGAGCGAATCCATGGAATTTACATATCTATTGGATAGAACACGCTCCAACAGTTTTTTCCTTTGTAAACTGCCTGATTTTCGAAACTGCTATTAGGAAAAAGCTGCGAACTCAGAGTGAATGTTTCTAGGTGTACATATGCCTTGTATGGTGGATGAAAGTTCTGTAATACACATGTACACAACTCTTTAAAAATGTTTGTCAAATCCGTGATGTATGTAGCCTGTTCAGAACACGGACTGTCACGGTGAGGGAAACTATGTAAATTACATATCTATTGGTTAGAACACGCTCCAGGAGCATTTTACTGGAAAATCTGCCTCAGTTTGAAACTGGTGTTATGAAAACGCTGCAAAATATGAGTAAATTCTTTAAGGTGACAATATGTCTTCAATGGGTTATTCAAGATGTGTAATTCACATGCTAACAACTCAGCAGTGTATATTGGTTGAATCCGTGGTGCATGTACCGTTTTCAGAACACGGAATGTCACGGTGATGGTATCTATGAAAATGAGATGTCTATTGGATAGAACATGCACCAAGAGTGTTTTTCTGCGAAAACTGCCTGATTTTCTTAACTGACGTTAGGAAAACCTGCGAAATCTAAGTAAATGTTTCTAAGAGTAAATATGCCTTGTATTGTGGTTGAAAAATCGGTAATCCACATGCTCACTGTCATTAAATAATGTTTGTCAAAGCCGTGGTGAATATAAAGTTTTCGGAACACGGAATGTCTCGGTGAGTGAAACCCTGAAAATAACAATTCTACTGGATAGAACTCGCTTGGATTGAATGTTTCTGTGAAAATTTCATGATTTTTGAAACTGGATGTAAGGACAAACCTGCGAAATCAGAATTACTTCTTCTAGGTTTAAATATGCCTTGTATGGTGGATGAAAGTTCGGTAATCCACATGCTCACTCTCATTAAAGAATGTTTGTCGAATTCGTGATGCATGTAACGTGTTTGGAATACGGAATGTCATAGTGAAGGAAACAATGTAAGTTACATGTCT
Source organism: Camelus dromedarius (assembly GCF_036321535.1). NCBI lineage: Eukaryota > Metazoa > Chordata > Mammalia > Artiodactyla > Camelidae > Camelus > Camelus dromedarius. The sequence goes on from NW_026989755.1 coordinate 751,815, forward strand.
ATTGGGTAGAACTCGCTTGAAGAGAATTTTTTTGCGAAATGTGCCTCATTTTCCAAACTGCCATTAGGAGAACCCTGTGAAATCTGAGAAAATGCTTCTAAGTGTCAATATGCCTTGAATGGTGAATGAAAGTCCGGTATTCCACATGTTAATAACAGTGAAGTAATTATTTTTCAAACCGTGATTCATGTAGCGCTTTTGGAAAACGGAATTTCACGGTAATGAAACGGTGTAAATTAAAATTCTATTGAGTAGAACGAGCTAGAAGAGAATGTTTTCGAAAATTGCATGATTATCGAATCTGAAGTTTGGAAAAAGCTGCAAAACGGGAGTCAATATTTGTAGGTGTAAATGTGCCATTATGTTGCAAGAAAGTACGGTAATCCACATATTCACAACATACTAAAGAATCTTTTTCTAATCTGTGATGCATGAACTGTGTTCAGAACGTGGAATTTCACGGTGATTGAAACAATGTAAATTACTTCTCTATTGGGTAGAACTAGCTCGGAGAATGTTTTTCGGCGAAAACTTCGTCATTTTTGAAACTGGCATTTGCAAAACGCTGCAAAATCTGAGAAAATACTTCTAAGAATCAATATTCAATGTATTGTGATGAAAGTTCGGTAATCCACATGCTAACAAATTTGTAGTGAATATTTGTCGAATCCTTTATTCATGTAGCATGTTCAGAACACGGAATTTCACGGCCAGGGATTTATGTAAATTACATTTCTCTTGGTTAGAAATCACTCCAAGAGTTTTTTCCTGAGAAATCGGCCAGATTTTCGATACTGGCGAAAGGAAAACCCTGCGAACTCAGATTAAGAGATTCTCGGTGTAAATATGCCTTGTATGGTGGATGAAAGTTCGGTAATCCGCATGCTAACAACTCTGTACTGAATATTTGTCGAATCCGAGATACGTGAAGCGTGTTTGGAACACAGAATATCACGGTGAGCGAATCTATGTAAAATACAGGTCTCTTCGGTAGAACTCGCTCCAAGAGATTTTTCTGGGAAATCTGCCTCATTTTCGAAACTGGCGTATGATAATATACGCAAAATCTGAGATAATGCTTCAAAGTGTCAATATGCCTTTTATTGTGATGGAAGTTCGTAAAATCACATGCAAACAATTCTGTGGTGAATATTTGTAGAAAGCGTTATGCATGTAGCGTGATCGTATCACAGAAATTCCCGGCGATGGAATCTATGTAAATTACACGCCTATTGGTTCGAATTCACACCAAAAATGTTTCCCTGAGAAAACGGCCTGATTTTCGAAACTCGCATTAGGAAAAAGCTGCAAATTCAGAGTTAAAGTTTCAAGGTGTAAATATGCCATGTATGGTGGATGAAAGTTCTGTAATCTACATGTTCACAACTCATTTGAGAAAGTTTGTTGAAATCTTGATGCATGTAGCGTGTTCGGAAATTAGAATGTCACTGTGAGGAAAACAATGTAAATTACATTTCTATTGGGAAGTACTCGCTCCACGAGTATTTTTCTGCGTATCTGCCTCCTTTTCAAAACTGGCATTAGGAAAAACTATCAAAATATGAGAAAATGCTTCAAAGAGTCAATATGGCTTTTATGGTGGATGAAAGTTCGGTAATCCTTATGCTAACAACTCTGTAGTGAATATTTGTCGAATCCGTGATGCATGTAGCTTTTCCGGAACACGGAATTTCACGATGACGGGTTCTATGTAAATTGCATGTCTATAGGGTAGAACTCGCTCCAAGAGGATTTTTCTGCAAAAACTGCATGATTTTAGAAACTGACATTAGGAGAAATCTACTAAATCAGAATAAAACTTTCTATGTATAAATATGCATTGTCAGTTGGATGAAAGTTCGGTAATACACATGTTCACAACTCATTAAAGAATGTTTGTTGAATCTGTGATGCATGGAACGCGTTCAGAACACGGAATGTCACGGTGAGTGAAACTAGGTAAATTACATATCTTTTGGGTACAACTCGCTCCAAGAGCATTTTTCTGCCAAATCTGCCTCATTTTCAAAACTGGCGTTAAAACTAACCTGTGAAATCTGAGAAAATTCTTCAAAGTGTCAGTAAGCCTTTTTATGGTGGATGAAAGTGTTGTAATCTACTTGCTAACAACTCTGAAGTGAATATTTGTCGCATCCGTGATGCATGTAGCGTGTTCGGAACACGGAATTTCACGGTGAGCGAATCCATGTAAATTACACGTCTACTGGTTAGACCCGCTCCAAGAGGTTATTGCCGTGAAATGGGCCTCATTTTGGAAACTGGCTTTTGGAAAGCTCTGCGGAATCAGAGAAAATGCTTCAAAGCGTCAATATGCCTTTTATTTTGTTGAAAGTCCTGGAATCCACATGCAAACAACTCTGTAGTGTATTTTTGTCGAATCATTTCTCCATGTAGAGTGTTCCGAACACGGAATTTCACGGTGAGCGAATCCATGGAATTTACATATCTATTGGATAGAACACGCTCCAACAGTTTTTCCTTTGTAAACTGCCTGATTTTCGAAACTGCTATAAGGAAAAGCTGCGAACTCAGAGTGAATGTTTCTAGGTGTACATATGCCTTGTATGGCGGATGAAAGTTCTGTAATACACATGTACACAACTCATTAAAAATGTTTGTCAAATCCGTGATGAATGTAGCCTGTTCGGAACACGGACTGTCACGGTGAGGGAAACTATGTAAATTACATATCTATTGGTTAGAACACGCTCCAGGAGCATTTTACTGAGAAATCTGCCTCAGTTTGGAAACTGGTGTCATGAAAACGCTGCAAAATATGAGTAAATTCTTTAAGGTGACAATATGTCTTCAATTGGTTATTCAAGATGTGTAATTCACATGCTAACAACTCAGCAGCGTATATTGGTTGAATCCGTGGTGCATGTACCGTTTTCAGAACACGGAATGTCACGGTGATGGTATCTATGAAAATGAGATGTCTATTGGATAGAACATGCACCAAGAGTGTTTTTCTGCGAAAACTGCCTGATTTTCTTAACTGACGTTAGGAAAACCTGCGAAATCTAAGTAAATGTTTCTAGGTGTAAATACGCCTTGTATTGTGGTTGAAAAATCGGTAATCCATATGCTCACGGTCATTAAATAATGTTTGTCAAAGCCGTGATGAATGTAACATTTTCGGAACACGGAATGTCTCGGTGAGTGAAACTCTGAAAATAACAATTCTACTGGATAGAACTCGCTTGGATTGAATGTTTCTGTGAAAATTTCATGATTTTTGAAACTGGATGTAAGGACAAACCTGCGAAATCAGAATAACTACTTCTAGGTTTAAATATGCCTTGTATGGTGGATGAAAGTTCGGTAATCCACATGCTCACTCTCATTAAAGAATGTTTGTCGAATTCGTGATGCATGTAACGTGTTTGGAATACGGAATGTCATAGTGAAGGAAACAATGTAAGTTACATGTCTATTTGTAGAACTCGCTTGAAGAGAATTTTTCTGCGAAATGTGCCTCATTTTCAAAACTGCCATTAGGAGAACCCTGTGAAATCTGAGAAAATGCTTCTAAGTGTCAATATGTCTTGAATGGTGAATGAAAGTCCGGTATTCCACATGTTAATAACAGTGAAGTAATTATTTTTCAAACCGTGATTCATGTAGCGCTTTTGGAAAACGGAATTTCACGGTAATGAAACGATGTAAATTACAATTCTATTGAGTAGAACGAGCTAGAAGAGAATGTTTCTGTGAAAATTGCATGATTATCGAATCTGAAGTTTGGAAAAAGCTGCAAAACGGGAGTCAATTTTTTTTAGGTGTAAATGTGCCTTTATGTTGCAAGAAAGTTCGGTAATCCACATGTTCACAACATACAAAAGAATCTTTTTCTAATCCGTGATGCATGAACCGTGTTCAGAACGTGGAATTTCACGGTGATTGAAACAATGTAAATTACTTCTCTATTGGGTAGAACTAGCTCGGAGAGAGTTTTCCGGCGAAAACGTCGTCATTTTTAAACTAGCAATTGCAAAACGCTGCAAAATCTGAGAAAATACTTCTAAGAATCAATATTCAATGTATTGTGATGAAAGTTCGGTAATCCACATGCTAACAAATTTGTAGTGAATATTTGTCGAATCCTTTATGCATGTAGCATGTTCGGAACACGGAATTTCACGGCCAGGGGATTTATGTAAATTACATTTCTCTTGGTTAGAAATCACTCCAAGAGATTTTTCCTAGAAAACGGCCGGATTTTCTATACTGGCGAAAGGAAAACACTGCGAACTCAGATTAATAGATTCTCTGTGTAAATATGCCTTGTATGGTGGATGAAAGTTCGGTAATCCGCATGCTAACAACTCTGTACTGAATATTTGTCGAATCCGAGATACGTGAAGCATGTTGGGAACACAGAATATCACGGTGAGCGAATCTATGTAAAATACAGGTCTCTTCGGTAGAACTCGCTCCAAGAGATTTTTCTGGGAAATCTGCCTCATTTTCGAAACTGGCGTTTGATAATATACGCAAAATCTGAGAAAATGCTTCAAAGTGTCTATATGCCTTTTATTGTGATGGAAGTTCGTAAAACCACATGCAAACAATTCTGTGGTGAATATTTGTAGAAAGCGTTATGCATGTAGCGTGATCGTATCACAGAAATTCCCGGCGATGGAATCTATGTAAATTACACGCCTATTGGTTCGAATTCGCTCCAAAAATGTTTCCCTGAGAAAACGGCCTGATTTTCGAAACTGGCATTAGGAAAAAGCTGCAAATTCAGAGTTAAAGTTTCAAGGTGTAAATATGCCATGTATGGTGGATGAAAGTTCTGTAATCTACATGTTCACAACTCATTTGAGAAAGATTTTTGAAATCTTGATGCATGTAGCGTGTTCTGAAATTAGAATGTCACTGTGAGGAAAATAATGTAAATTACATTTCTATTGGGAAGTACTCGCTCCACGAGTATTTTTCTGCGTATCTGCCTCCTTTTCAAAACTGGCATTAGGAAAAAATTTTCGAAATATGAGAAAATGCTTCAAAGAGTCAATATGGCTTTTATGGTGGATGAAAGTTCGGTAATCCTTATGCTAAATACTCTGTAGTGAATATTTGTCGAATCCGTGATGCATGTAGCTTTTCCGGAACACGGAATTTCACGATGACGGGTTCTATGTAAATTGCATGTCTATAGGGTAGAACTCGCTCCAAGAGGATTTTTCTGCAAAAACTGCATGATTTTAGAAACTGACATTAGGAGAAATCTACCAAATCAGAATAAAACTTTCTATGTATAAATATGCATTGTCAGTTGGATGAAATTTCGGTAATACACATGTTCACAACTCATTAAAGAATGTTTGTTGAATCCATGATGCATGGAACACGTTCAGAACACGGAATGTCACGGTGAGTGAAACTAGGTAAATTACATATCTTTTGGGTACAACTCGCTCCAAGAGCATTTTTCTGCCAAATCTGCCTCATTTTCAAAACTGGCGTTAAAACTAACCTGTGAAATCTGAGAAAATACTTCAAAGTGTCAGTAAGCCTTGTATGGTGGATGAAAGTGCTGTAATCTACTTGCTAACAACTCTGAAGTGAATATTTGTTGCATCCGTGATGCATGTAGCGTGTTCGGAACACGGAATTTCACGGTGAGCGAATCCATGTAAATTACACGTCTATTGGTTAGACCCGCTCCAACAGTTTTTTCCTATGTAAACTGCCTGATTTTCGAAACTGCTATTAGGAAAAAGCTGCGAACTCAGAGTGAATGTTTCTAGGTGTACATATGCCTTGTATGGTGGATGAAAGTTCTGTAATACACATGTACACAACTATTTAAAAATGTTTGTCAAATCCGTGATGTATGTAGCCTGTTCGGAACACGGACTGTCACGGTGAGGGAAACTATGTAAATTACATATCTATTGGTTAGAACACGCTCCAGGAGCATTTTACTGGAAAATCTGCCTCAGTTTGGAAACTGCTGTCATGAAAACGCTGCAAAACATGAGTAAATTCTTTAAGGTGACAATATGTCTTCAATGGGTTATTCAAGATGTGTAATTCACATGCTAACAACTCAGCAGCGTATATTGGTTGAATCCGTGGTGCATGTACCGTTTTCAGAACACGGAATGTCACGGTGATGGTATCTATGAAAATGAGATGTCTATTGGATAGAACATGCACCAAGAGTGTTTTTCTGCGAAAACTGCCTGATTTTCTTAACTGACGTTAGGAAAACCTGCGAAATCTAAGTAAATGTTTCTAGGTGTAAATACGCCTTGTATTGTGGTTGAAAAATCGGTAATCCATATGCTCACGGTCATTAAATAATGTTTGTCAAAGCCGTGATGAATGTAACATTTTCGGAACACGGAATGTCTCGGTGAGTGAAACTCTGAAAATAACAATTCTACTGGATAGAACTCGCTTGGATTGAATGTTTCTGTGAAAATTTCATGATTTTTGAAACTGGATGTAAGGACAAACCTGCGAAATCAGAATAACTACTTCTAGGTTTAAATATGCCTTGTATGGTGGATGAAAGTTCGGTAATCCACATGCTCACTCTCATTAAAGAATGTTTGTCGAATTCGTGATGCATGTAACGTGTTTGGAATACGGAATGTCATAGTGAAGGAAACAATGTAAGTTACATGTCTATTTGTAGAACTCGCTTGAAGAGAATTTTTCTGCGAAATGTGCCTCATTTTCCAAACTGCCATTAGGAGAACCCTGTGAAATCTGAGAAAATGCTTCTAAGTGTCAATATGTCTTGAATGGTGAATGAAAGTCCGGTATTCCACATGTTAATAACAGTGAAGTAATTATTTTTCAAACCGTGATTCATGTAGCGCTTTTGGAAAACGGAATTTCACGGTAATGAAACGATGTAAATTACAATTCTATTGACTAGAACGAGCTAGAAGAGAATGTTTCTGTGAAAATTGCATGATTATCGAATCTGAAGTTTGGAAAAAGCTGCAAAACGGGAGTCAATTTTTTTTAGGTGTAAATGTGCCTTTATGTTGCAAGAAAGTTCGGTAATCCACATGTTCACAACATACAAAAGAATCTTTTTCTAATCCGTGATGCATGAACCGTGTTCAGAACGTGGAATTTCACGGTGATTGAAACAATGTAAATTACTTCTCTATTGGGTAGAACTAGCTCGGAGAGAGTTTTTCGGCGAAAACGTCGTCATTTTTAAACTAGCAATTGCAAAACGCTGCAAAATCTGAGAAAATACTTCTAAGAAACAATATTCAATGTATTGTGATGAAAGTTCGGTAATCCACATGCTAACAAATTTGTAGTGAATATTTGTCGAATCCTTTATGCATGTAGCATGTTCGGAACACGGAATTTCACGGCCAGGGGATTTATGTAAATTACATTTCTCTTGGTTAGAAATCACTCCAAGAGATTTTTCCTAGAAAACGGCCGGATTTTCTATACTGGCGAAAGGAAAACCCTGCGAACTCAGATTAATAGATTCTCGGTGTAAATATGCCTTGTATGGTGGATGAAATTTCGGTAATCCGCATGCTAACAACTCTGTACTGAATATTTGTCGAATCCGAGATACGTGAAGCATGTTGGGAACACAGAATATCACGGTGAGCGAATCTATGTAAAATATAGGTCTCTTCGGTAGAACTCGCTCCAAGAGATTTTTCTGGGAAATCTGCCTCATTTTCGAAACTGGCGTTTGATAATATACGCAAAATCTGAGAAAATGCTTCAAAGTGTCAATATGCCTTTTATTGTGATGGAAGTTCGTAAAACCACATGCAAACAATTCTGTGGTGAATATTTGTAGAAAGCGTTATGCATGTAGCGTGATCGTATCACAGAAATTCCCGGCGATGGAATCTATGTAAATTACACGCCTATTGGTTCGAATTCGCTCCAAAAATGTTTCCCTGAGAAAACGGCCTGATTTTCGAAACTGGCATTAGGAAAAAGCTGCAAATTCAGAGTTAAAGTTTCAAGGTGTAAATATGCCATGTATGGTGGATGAAAGTTCTGTAATCTACATGTTCACAACTCATTTGAGAAAGTTTTTTGAAATCTTGATGCATGTAGCGTGTTCGGAAATTAGAATGTCACTGTGAGGAAAATAATGTAAATTACATTTCTATTGGGAAGTACTCGCTCCACGAGTATTTTTCTGCGTATCTGCCTCCTTTTCAAAACTGGCATTAGGAAAAAATTTTCGAAATATGAGAAAATGCTTCAAAGAGTCAATATGGCTTTTATGGTGGATGAAAGTTCGGTAATCCTTATGCTAAAAACTCTGTAGTGAATATTTGTCGAATCCGTGATGCATGTAGCTTTTCCGGAACACGGAATTTCACGATGACGGGTTCTATGTAAATTGCATGTCTATAGGGTAGAACTCGCTCCAAGAGGATTTTTCTGCAAAAACTGCATGATTTTAGAAACTGACATTAGGAGAAATCTACCAAATCAGAATAAAACTTTCTATGTATAAATATGCATTGTCAGTTGGATGAAATTTCGGTAATACACATGTTCACAACTCATTAAAGAATGTTTGTTGAATCCATGATGCATGGAACACGTTCAGAACACGGAATGTCACGGTGAGTGAAACTTGTAAATTACATATCTTTTGGGTACAACTCGCTCCAAGAGCATTTTTCTGCCAAATCTGCCTCATTTTCAAAACTGGCGTTAAAACAAACCTGTGAAATCTGAGAAAATACTTCAAAGTGTCAGTAAGCCTTGTATGGTGGATGAAAGTGCTGTAATCTACTTGCTAACAACTCTGAAGTGAATATTTGTTGCATCCGTGATGCATGTAGCGTGTTCGGAACACGGAATTTCACGGTGAGCGAATCCATGTAAATTACACGTCTATTGGTTAGACCCGCTCCAACAGTTTTTTCCTATGTAAACTGCCTGATTTTCGAAACTGCTATTAGGAAAAAGCTGCGAACTCAGAGTGAATGTTTCTAGGTGTACATATGCCTTGTATGGTGGATGAAAGTTCTGTAATACACATGTACACAACTCTTTAAAAATGTTTGTCAAATCCGTGATGTATGTAGCCTGTTCGGAACACGGACTGTCACGGTGAGGGAAACTATGTAAATTACATATCTATTGGTTAGAACACGCTCCAGGAGCATTTTACTGGAAAATCTGCCTCAGTTTGGAAACTGCTGTCATGAAAACGCTGCAAAATATGAGTAAATTCTTTAAGGTGACAATATGTCTTCAATGGGTTATTCAAGATGTGTAATTCACATGCTAACAACTCAGCAGTGTATATTGGTTGAATCCGTGGTGCATGTACCGTTTTCAGAACACGGAATGTCACGGTGATGATATCTAAGAAAATGAGATGTCTATTGGATAGAACATGCACCAAGAGTGTTTTTCTGCGAAAACTGCCTGATTTTCTTAACTGACGTTAGGAAAACCTGCGAAATCTAAGTAAATGTTTCTAGGTGTAAATATGCCTTGTATTGTGATTGAAAAATCGGTAATCCACATGCTCACGGTCATTAAATAATGTTTGTCAAAGCCGTGATGAATGTAATGTTTTCGGAACACGGAATGTCTCGGTGAGTGAAACTCTGAAAATAACAATTCTACTGGATAGAACTCGCTTGGATTGAATGTTTCTGTGAAAATTTCATGATTTTTGAAACTGGATGTAAGGACAAACCTGCGAAATCAGAATAACTACTTCTAGATTTAAATATGCCTTGTATGGTGGATGAAAGTTCGGTAATCCACATTCTCACTCTCATTAAAGAATGTTTGTCGAATTCGTGATGCATGTAACGTGTTTGGAATACGGAATGTCATAGTGAAGGAAACAATGTAAGTTACATGTCTAATTTGTAGAACTCGTTTGAAGAGAATTTTTCTGCGAAATGTGCCTCATTTTCCAAACTGCCATTAGGAGAACCCTGTGAAATCTGAGAAAATGCTTCTAAGTGTCAATATGCCTTGAATGGTGAATGAAAGTCCGGTATTCCACATGTTAATAACAGTGAAGTAATTATTTTTCAAACCGTGATTCATGTAGCGCTTTTGGAAAACGGAATTTCACGGTAATGAAACGATGTAAATTAAAATTCTATTGAGTAGAACGAGCTAGAAGAGAATGTTTCTGTGAAAATTGCATGATTATCGAATCTGAAGTTTGGAAAAAGCTGCAAAACGGCAGTCAATTTTTTTTAGGTGTAAATGTGCCTTTATGTTGCAAGAAAGTTCGGTAATCCACATGTTCACAACATACAAAAGAATCTTTTTCTAATCCGTGATGCATGAACCGTGTTCAGAACGTGGAAATTCACGGTGATTGAAACAATGTAAATTACTCTTCTATTGGGTAGAACTAGCTCGGAGAGTGTTTTTCGGCGAAAAATTCGTCATTTTTAACTGGCAATTGCAAAACGCTGCAAAATCTGAGAAAATACTTCTAAGAATCAATATTCAATGTATTGTGATGAAAGTTCGGTAATCCACATGCTAACAAATTTGTAGTGAATATTTGTCTAATCCTTTATGCATGTAGCATGTTCGGAACACGGAATTTCACGGCCAGGGGATTTATGTAAATTACATTTCTCTTGGTTAGAAATCACTCCAAGAGATTTTTCCTAGAAAACGCCCGGATTTTCTATACTGGCGAAAGGAAAACCCTGCGAACTCAGATTAATAGATTCTCTGGGTAAATATGCCTTGTATGGTGGATGAAAGTACGGTAATCCGCATTCTAACAACTCTGTACTTAATATTTGTCGAATCCGAGATACGTGAAGCGTGTTTGGAACACAGAATATCACGGTGAGCGAATCTATGTAAAATATAGGTCTCTTCGGTAGAACTCGCTCCAAGAGATTTTTCTGGGAAATCTGCCTCATTTTCGAAACTGGCGTTTGATAATATACGCAAAATCTGAGAAAATGCTTCAAAGTGTCAATATGCCTTTTATTGTGATGGAAGTTTGTAAAACCACATGCAAACAATTCTGTGGTGAATATTTGTAGAAAGCGTTATGCATGTAGCGTGATCGTATCACAGAAATTCCCGGCGATGGAATCTATGTAAATTACACGCCTATTGGTTCGAATTCGCTCCAAAAATGTTTCCCTGAGAAAACGGCCTGATTTTCGAAACTGGCATTAGGAAAAAGCTGCAAATTCAGAGTTAAAGTTTCAAGGTGTAAATATGCCATGTATGGTGGATGAAAGTTCTGTAATCTACATGTTCACAACTCATTTGAGAAAGTTTGTTGAAATCTTGATGCATGTAGCGTGTTCGGAAATTAGAATGTCACTGTGAGGAAAACAATGTAAATTACATTTCTATTGGGAAGTACTCGCTCCACGAGTATTTTTCTGCGTATCTGCCTCCTTTTCAAAACTGGCATTAGGAAAAAATTTTCGAAATATGAGAAAATGCTTCAAAGAGTCAATATGGCTTTTATGGTGGATGAAAGTTCGGTAATCCTTATGCTAACAACTCTGTAGTGAATATTTGTCGAATCCGTGATGCATGTAGCTTTTCCGGAACACGGAATTTCACGATGACGGGTTCTATGTAAATTGCATGTCTATAGGGTAGAACTCGCTCCAAGAGGATTTTTCTGCAAAAACTGCATGATTTTAGAAACTGACATTAGGAGAAATCTACTAAATCAGAATAAAACTTTCTATGTATAAATATGCATTGTCAGTTGGATGAAAGTTCGGTAATACACATGTTCACAACTCATTAAAGAATGTTTGTTGAATCTGTGATGCATGGAACGCGTTCAGAACACGGAATGTCACGGTGAGTGAAACAAGGTAAATTACATATCTTTTGGGTACAACTCGCTCCAAGAGCATTTTTCTGCCAAATCTTCCTCATTTTCAAAACTGGCGTTAAAATTAACCTGTGAAATCTGAGAAAATACTTCAAAGTGTCAGTAAGCCTTGTATGGTGGATGAAAGTGCTGTAATCTACTTGCTAACAACTCTGAAGTGAATATTTGTTGCATCCGTGATGCATGTAGCGTGTTCGGAACACGGAATTTCACGGTGAGCGAATCCATGTAAATTACACGTATATTGGTTAGACCCGCTCCAAGAGGTTATTGCCGTGAAATGGGCCTCATTTTGGAAACTGGCTTTTGGAAAGCTCTGCGAAATCAGAGAAAATGCTTCAAAGCGTCAATATGCCTTCTATTTTGATGAAAGTCGTGGAATCCACATGCAAACAACTCTGTAGTGTATTTTTGTCGAATAATTTCTGCATGTAGCTTGTTCCGAACACGGAATTTCACGGTGAGCGAATCCATGGAATTTACATATCTATTGGATAGAACACGCTCCAACAGTTTTTTCCTTTGTAAACTGCCTGATTTTCGAAACTGCTATTAGGAAAAAGCTGCGAACTCAGAGTGAATGTTTCTAGGTGTACATATGCCTTGTATGGTGGATGAAAGTTCTGTAATACACATGTACACAACTCTTTAAAAATGTTTGTCAAATCCGTGATGTATGTAGCCTGTTCGGAACACGGACTGTCACGGTGAGGGAAACTATGTAAATTACATATCTATTGGTTAGAACACGCTCCAGGAGCATTTTACTGGAAAATCTGCCTCAGTTTGGAAACTGCTGTCATGAAAACGCTGCAAAATATGAGTAAATTCTTTAAGGTGACAATATGTCTTCAATGGGTTATTCAAGATGTGTAATTCACATGCTAACAACTCAGCAGTGTATATTGGTTGAATCCGTGGTGCATGTACCGTTTTCAGAACACGGACTGTCACGGTGATGATATCTAAGAAAATGAGATGTCTATTGGATAGAACATGCACCAAGAGTGTTTTTCTGCGAAAACTGCCTGATTTTCTTAACTGACGTTAGGAAAACCTGCGAAATCTAAGTAAATGTTTCTAGGTGTAAATACGCCTTTTATTGTGGTTGAAAAATCGGTAATCCACATGCTCACGGTCATTAAATAATGTTTGTCAAAGCCGTGATGAATGTAACTTTTTCGGAACACGGAATGTCTCGGTGAGTGAAACTCTGAAAATAACAATTCTACTGGATAGAACTCGCTTGGATTGAATGTTTCTGTGAAAATTTCATGATTTTTGAAACTGGATGTAAGGACAAACCTGCGAAATCAGAATAACTACCTCTAGGTTTAAATATGCCTTTTATGGTGGATGAAAGTTCGGTAATCCACATGCTCACTCTCATTAAAGAATGTTTGTCGAATTCGTGATGCATGTAACGTGTTTGGAATACGGAATGTCATAGTGAAGGAAACAATGTAAGTTACATGTCTATTTTGTAGAACTCGCTTGAAGAGAATTTTTCTGCAAAATGTGCCTCATTTTCAAAACTGCCTTTAGGAGAACCCTGTGAAATCTGAGAAAATGCTTCTAAGTGTCAATATGCCTTGAATGGTGAATGAAAGTCCGGTATTCCACATGTTAATAACAGTGAAGTAATTATTTTTCAAACCGTGATTCATGTAGCGCTTTTGGAAAACGGAATTTCACGGTAATGAAACGATGTAAATTACAATTCTATTGAGTAGAACGAGCTAGAAGAGAATGTTTCTGTGAAAACTGCATGATTATCGAATCTGAAGTTTGGAAAAAGCTGCAAAACGGGAGACAATTTTTTTTAGGTGTAAATGTGCCTTTATGTTGCAAGAAAGTTCGGTAATCCACATGTTCACAACATACAAAAAAATCTTTTTCTAATCCGTGATGCATGAACCTTGTTCATAACGTGGAATTTCACGGTGATTGAAACAATGTAAATTACTTTTCTATTGGGTAGAACTAGCTCGGAGAGAGTTTTTCGGCGAAAACGTCGTCATTTTTAAACTAGCAATTGCAAAACGCTGCAAAATCTGAGAAAATACTTCTAAGAATCAATATTCAATGTATTGTGATGAAAGTTCTGTAATCCACATGCTAACAAATTTGTAGTGAATATTTGTCGAAACCTTTATGCATGTAGCATGTTCGGAACACGGAATTTCACGGCCAGGGGATTTATGTAAATTACATTTCTCTTGGGTAGAAATCACTCCAAGAGGTTTTTCCTAGAAAACGGCCGGATTTTCTATACTGGCGAAAGGAAAACCCTGCGAACTCAGATTAAGAGATTCTCTGTGTAAATATGCCTTGTATGGTGGATGAAAGTTCGGTAATCCTTATGCTAACAACTCTGTAGTGAATATTTGTCGAATCCGTGATGCATGTAGCTTTTCCGGAACACGGAATTTCACGATGACGGGTTCTATGTAAATTGCATGTCTATAGGGTAGAACTCGCTCCAAGAGGATTTTTCTGCAAAAACTGCATGATTTTAGAAACTGACATTAGGAGAAATCTACCAAATCAGAATAAAACTTTCTATGTATAAATATGCATTGTCAGTTGGATGAAAGTTCGGTAATACACATGTTCACAACTCATTAAAGAATGTTTGTTGAATCCATGATGCATGGAACGCGTTCAGAACACGGAATGTCACGATGAGTGAAATAGGTAAATTACATATCTTCTGGGTACAACTCGCTCCAAGAGCATTTTTCTGCCAAATCTGCCTCATTTTCAAAACTGTCGTTAAAACTAACCTGTGAAATCTGAGAAAATAATTCAAAGTGTCAGTAAGCCTTGTATGGTGGATGAAAGTGCTGTAATCTACTTGCTAACAACTCTGAAGTGAATATTTTTCTCATCCGTGATGCATGTTTCGTGTTCGGAACACAGAATTTCACGGTGAGCGAATCCATGTAAATTACACGTCTATTGGTTAGACCCGCTCCAAGAGGTTTTTGCCGTGAAATCGGCCTCATTTTGGATACTGGCATATGGAAAGCTCTGCGAAATCAGGGAAAATGCTTCAAAGCAACAATATGTCTTCTATTTTGTTGAAAGTCCTGGAATCCACATGCAAACAACTCTGAAGTGTATTTTTTCGAAACATTTCTGCATGTAGCGTGTTCCGAACACGGAATTTCACGGTGAGCGAATCCATGGAATTTACATATCTATTGGATAGAACACGCTCCAACAGTTTTTTCCTTTGTAAACTGCCTGATTTTCGAAACTGCTATTAGGAAAAAGCTGCGAACTCAGAGTGAATGTTTCTAGGTGTACATATGCCTTGTATGGTGGATGAAAGTTCTGTAATACACATGTACACAACTCTTTAAAAATGTTTGTCAAATCCGTGATGTATGTAGCCTGTTCAGAACACGGACTGTCACGGTGAGGGAAACTATGTAAATTACATATCTATTGGTTAGAACACGCTCCAGGAGCATTTTACTGGAAAATCTGCCTCAGATTGAAACTGGTGTTATGAAAACGCTGCAAAATATGAGTAAATTCTTTAAGGTGACAATATGTCTTCAATGGGTTATTCAAGATGTGTAATTCACATGCTAACAACTCAGCAGTGTATATTGGTTGAATCCGTGGTGCATGTACCGTTTTCAGAACACGGAATGTCACGGTGATGGTATCTATGAAAATGAGATGTCTATTGGATAGAACATGCACCAAGAGTGTTTTTCTGCGAAAACTGCCTGATTTTCTTAACTGACGTTAGGAAAACCTGCGAAATCTAAGTAAATGTTTCTAGGTGTAAATATGCCTTGTATTGTGGTTGAAAAATCGGTAATCCACATGCTCACTCTCATTAAATAATGTTTGTCAAAGCCGTGGTGAATATAAAGTTTTCGGAACACGGAATGTCTCGGTGAGTGAAACTCTGAAAATAACAATTCTACTGGATAGAACTCGCTTGGATTGAATGTTTCTGTGAAAATTTCATGATTTTTGAAACTGGATGTAAGGACAAACCTGCAAAATCAGAATTACTTCTTCTAGGTTTAAATATGCCTTGTATGGTGGATGAAAGTTCGGTAATCCACATGCTCACTCTCATTAAAGAATGTTTGTCGAATTCGTGATGCATGTAACGTGTTTGGAATACGGAATGTCATAGTGAAGGAAACAATGTAAGTTACATGTCTATTGGGTAGAACTCGCTTGAAGAGAATTTTTTTGCGAAATGTGCCTCATTTTCCAAACTGCCATTAGGAGAACCCTGTGAAATCTGAGAAAATGCTTCTAAGTGTCAATATGCCTTGAATGGTGAATGAAAGTCCGGTATTCCACATGTTAATAACAGTGAAGTAATTATTTTTCAAACCGTGATTCATGTAGCGCTTTTGGAAAACGGAATTTCACGGTAATGAAACGATGTAAATTACAATTCTATTGAGTAGAACGAGCTAGAAGAGAATGTTTTCGAAAATTGCATGATTATCGAATCTGAAGTTTGGAAAAAGCTGCAAAACGGGAGTCAATATTTGTAGGTGTAAATGTGCCATTATGTTGCAAGAAAGTACGGTAATCCACATATTCACAACATACTAAAGAATCTTTTTCTAATCTGTGATGCATGAACTGTGTTCAGAACGTGGAATTTCACGGTGATTGAAACAATGTAAATTACTTCTCTATTGGGTAGAACTAGCTCGGAGAATGTTTTTCGGCGAAAACTTCGTCATTTTTGAAACTGGCTTTTGCAAAACGCTGCAAAATCTGAGAAAATACTTCTAAGAATCAATATTCAATGTATTGTGATGAAAGTTCGGTAATCCACATGCTAACAAATTTGTAGTGAATATTTGTCGAATCCTTTATTCATGTAGCATGTTCAGAACACGGAATTTCACGGCCAGGGATTTATGTAAATTACATTTCTCTTGGTTAGAAATCACTCCAAGAGTTTTCTCCTGAGAAATCGGCCAGATTTTCGATACTGGCGAAAGGAAAACCCTGCGAACTCAGATTAAGAGATTCTCGGTGTAAATATGCCTTGTATGGTGGATGAAAGTTCGGTAATCCGCATGCTAACAACTCTGTACTGAATATTTGTCGAATCCGAGATACGTGAAGCGTGTTTGGAACACAGAATATCACGGTGAGCGAATCTATGTAAAATACAGGTCTCTTCGGTAGAACTCGCTCCAAGAGATTTTTCTGGGAAATCTGCCTCATTTTCGAAACTGGCGTTTGATAATATACGCAAAATCTGAGATAATGCTTCAAAGTGTCAATATGCCTTTTATTGTGATGGAAGTTCGTAAAATCACATGCAAACAATTCTGTGGTGAATATTTGTAGAAAGCGTTATGCATGTAGCGTGATCGTATCACAGAAATTCCCGGCGATGGAATCTATGTAAATTACACGCCTATTGGTTCGAATTCACACCAAAAATGTTTCCCTGAGAAAACGGCCTGATTTTCGAAACTCGCATTAGGAAAAAGCTGCAAATTCAGAGTTAAAGTTTCAAGGTGTAAATATGCCATGTATGGTGGATGAAAGTTCTGTAATCTACATGTTCACAACTCATTTGAGAAAGTTTGTTGAAATCTTGATGCATGTAGCGTGTTCGGAAATTAGAATGTCACTGTGAGGAAAACAATGTAAATTACATTTCTATTGGGAAGTACTCGCTCCACGAGTATTTTTCTGCGTATCTGCCTCCTTTTCAAAACTGGCATTAGGAAAAAATTTTCGAAATATGAGAAAATGCTTCAAAGAGTCAATATGGCTTTTATGGTGGATGAAAGTTCGGTAATCCTTATGCTAACAACTCTGTAGTGAATATTTGTCGAATCCGTGATGCATGTAGCTTTTCCGGAACACGGAATTTCACGATGACGGGTTCTATGTAAATTGCATGTCTATAGGGTAGAACTCGCTCCAAGAGGATTTTTCTGCAAAAACTGCATGATTTTAGAAACTGACATTAGGAGAAATCTACTAAATCAGAATAAAACTTTCTATGTATAAATATGCATTGTCAGTTGGATGAAAGTTCGGTAATACACATGTTCACAACTCATTAAAGAATGTTTGTTGAATCTGTGATGCATGGAACGCGTTCAGAACACGGAATGTCACGGTGAGTGAAACAAGGTAAATTACATATCTTTTGGGTACAACTCGCTCCAAGAGCATTTTTCTGCCAAATCTTCCTCATTTTCAAAACTGGCGTTAAAACTAACCTGTGAAATCTGAGAAAATTCTTCAAAGTGTCAGTAAGCCTTGTATGGTGGATGAAAGTGCTGTAATCTACTTGCTAACAACTCTGAAGTGAATATTTGTTGCATCCGTGATGCATGTAGCGTGTTCGGAACACGGAATTTCACGGTGAGCGAATCCATGTAAATTACACGTATATTGGTTAGACCCGCTCCAAGAGGTTATTGCCGTGAAATGGGCCTCATTTTGGAAACTGGCTTTTGGAAAGCTCTGCGAAATCAGAGAAAATGCTTCAAAGCGTCAATATGCCTTCTATTTTGATGAAAGTCGTGGAATCCACATGCAAACAACTCTGTAGTGTATTTTTGTCGAATAATTTCTGCATGTAGCTTGTTCCGAACACGGAATTTCACGGTGAGCGAATCCATGGAATTTACATATCTATTGGATAGAACACGCTCCAACAGTTTTTTCCTTTGTAAACTGCCTGATTTTCGAAACTGCTATTAGGAAAAAGCTGCGAACTCAGAGTGAATGTTTCTAGGTGTACATATGCCTTGTATGGTGGATGAAAGTTCTGTAATACACATGTACACAACTCTTTAAAAATGTTTGTCAAATCCGTGATGTATGTAGCCTGTTCGGAACACGGACTGTCACGGTGAGGGAAACTATGTAAATTACATATCTATTGGTTAGAACACGCTCCAGGAGCATTTTACTGGAAAATCTGCCTCAGTTTGGAAACTGGTGTCATGAAAACGCTGCAAAATATGAGTAAATTCTTTAAGGTGACAATATGTCTTCAATGGGTTATTCAAGATGTGTAATTCACATGCTAACAACTCAGCAGTGTATATTGGTTGAATCCGTGGTGCATGTACCGTTTTCAGAACACGGAATGTCACGGTGATGGTATCTATGAAAATGAGATGTCTATTGGATAGAACATGCACCAAGAGTGTTTTTCTGCGAAAACTGCCTGATTTTCTTAACTGACGTTAGGAAAACCTGCGAAATCTAAGTAAAAGTTTCTAGGTGTAAATACGCCTTTTATTGTGGTTGAAAAATCGGTAATCCACATGCTCACGGTCATTAAATAATGTTTGTCAAAGCCGTGATGAATGTAACTTTTTCGGAACACGGAATGTCTCGGTGAGTGAAACTCTGAAAATAACAATTCTACTGGATAGAACTCGCTTGGATTGAATGTTTCTGTGAAAATTTCATGATTTTTGAAACTGGATGTAAGGACAAACCTGCGAAATCAGAATAACTACCTCTAGGTTTAAATATGCCTTTTATGGTGGATGAAAGTTCGGTAATCCACATGCTCACTCTCATTAAAGAATGTTTGTCGAATTCGTGATGCATGTAACGTGTTTGGAATACGGAATGTCATAGTGAAGGAAACAATGTAAGTTACATGTCTATTTTGTAGAACTCGCTTGAAGAGAATTTTTCTGCAAAATGTGCCTCATTTTCAAAACTGCCTTTAGGAGAACCCTGTGAAATCTGAGAAAATGCTTCTAAGTGTCAATATGCCTTGAATGGTGAATGAAAGTCCGGTATTCCACATGTTAATAACAGTGAAGTAATTATTTTTCAAACCGTGATTCATGTAGCGCTTTTGGAAAACGGAATTTCACGGTAATGAAACGATGTAAATTACAATTCTATTGAGTAGAACGAGCTAGAAGAGAATGTTTCTGTGAAAACTGCATGATTATCGAATCTGAAGTTTGGAAAAAGCTGCAAAACGGGAGACAATTTTTTTTAGGTGTAAATGTGCCTTTAAGTTGCAAGAAAGTTCGGTAATCCACATGTTCACAACATACAAAAGAATCTTTTTCTAATCCGTGATGCATGAACCTTGTTCATAACGTGGAATTTCACGGTGATTGAAACAATGTAAATTACTTTTCTATTGGGTAGAACTAGCTCGGAGAGAGTTTTTCGGCGAAAACGTCGTCATTTTTAAACTAGCAATTGCAAAACGCTGCAAAATCTGAGAAAATACTTCTAAGAATCAATATTCAATGTATTGTGATGAAAGTTCTGTAATCCACATGCTAACAAATTTGTAGTGAATATTTGTCGAATCCTTTATGCATGTAGCATGTTCGGAACACGGAATTTCACGGCCAGGGGATTTATGTAAATTACATTTCTCTTGGGTAGAAATCACTCCAAGAGATTTTTCCTAGAAAACGGCCGGATTTTCTATACTGGCGAAAGGAAAACCCTGCGAACTCAGATTAAGAGATTCTCTGTGTAAATATGCCTTGTATGGTGGATGAAAGTTCGGTAATCCTTATGCTAACAACTCTGTAGTGAATATTTGTCGAATCCGTGATGCATGTAGCTTTTCCGGAACACGGAATTTCACGATGACGGGTTCTATGTAAATTGCATGTCTATAGGGTAGAACTCGCTCCAAGAGGATTTTTCTGCAAAAACTGCATGATTTTAGAAACTGACATTAGGAGAAATCTACCAAATCAGAATAAAACTTTCTAAGTATAAATATGCATTGTCAGTTGGATGAAAGTTCGGTAATACACATGTTCACAACTCATTAAAGAATGTTTGTTGAATCCATGATGCATGGAACGCGTTCAGAACACGGAATGTCACGGTGAGTGAAACTAGGTAAATTACATATCTTCTGGGTACAACTCGCTCCAAGAGCATTTTTCTGCCAAATCTGCCTCATTTTCAAAACTGGCGTTAAAACTAACCTGTGAAATCTGAGAAAATACTTCAAAGTGTCAGTAAGCCTTGTATGGTGGATGAAAGTGCTGTAATCTACTTGCTAACAACTCTGAAGTGAATATTTTTCTCATCCGTGATGCATGTTTCGTGTTCGGAACACAGAATTTCACGGTGAGCGAATCCATGTAAATTACACGTCTATTGGTTAGACCCGCTCCAAGAGGTTTTTGCCGTGAAATCGGCCTCATTTTGGATACTGGCATATGGAAAGCTCTGCGAAATCAGAGAAAATGCTTCAAAGCAACAATATGTCTTCTATTTTGTTGAAAGTCCTGGAATCCACATGCAAACAACTCTGTAGTGTATTTTTTCGAAACATTTCTGCATGTAGCGTGTTCCGAACACGGAATTTCACGGTGAGCGAATCCATGGAATTTACATATCTATTGGATAGAACACGCTCCAACAGTTTTTTCCTTTGTAAACTGCCTGATTTTCGAAACTGCTATTAGGAAAAAGCTGCGAACTCAGAGTGAATGTTTCTAGGTGTACATATGCCTTGTATGGTGGATGAAAGTTCTGTAATACACATGTACACAACTCTTTAAAAATGTTTGTCAAATCCGTGATGTATGTAGCCTGTTCAGAACACGGACTGTCACGGTGAGGGAAACTATGTAAATTACATATCTATTGGTTAGAACACGCTCCAGGAGCATTTTACTGGAAAATCTGCCTCAGATTGAAACTGGTGTTATGAAAACGCTGCAAAATATGAGTAAATTCTTTAAGGTGACAATATGTCTTCAATGGGTTATTCAAGATGTGTAATTCACATGCTAACAACTCAGCAGTGTATATTGGTTGAATCCGTGGTGCATGTACCGTTTTCAGAACACGGAATGTCACGGTGATGGTATCTATGAAAATGAGATGTCTATTGGATAGAACATGCACCAAGAGTGTTTTTCTGCGAAAACTGCCTGATTTTCTTAACTGACGTTAGGAAAACCTGCGAAATCTAAGTAAATGTTTCTAGGTGTAAATATGCCTTGTATTGTGGTTGAAAAATCGGTAATCCACATGCTCACTGTCATTAAATAATGTTTGTCAAAGCCGTGGTGAATATAAAGTTTTCGGAACACGGAATGTCTCGGTGAGTGAAACTCTGAAAATAACAATTCTACTGGATAGAACTCGCTTGGATTGAATGTTTCTGTGAAAATTTCATGATTTTTGAAACTGGATGTAAGGACAAACCTGCGAAATCAGAATTACTTCTTCTAGGTTTAAATATGCCTTGTATGGTGGATGAAAGTTCGGTAATCCACATGCTCACTCTCATTAAAGAATGTTTGTCGAATTCGTGATGCATGTAACGTGTTTGGAATACGGAATGTCATAGTGAAGGAAACAATGTAAGTTACATGTCTATTGGGTAGAACTCGCTTGAAGAGAATTTTTTTGCGAAATGTGCCTCATTTTCCAAACTGCCATTAGGAGAACCCTGTGAAATCTGAGAAAATGCTTCTAAGTGTCAATATGCCTTGAATGGTGAATGAAAGTCCGGTATTCCACATGTTAATAACAGTGAAGTAATTATTTTTCAAACCGTGATTCATGTAGCGCTTTTGGAAAATGGAATTTCATGGTAATGAAACGATGTAAATTACAATTCTATTGAGTAGAACGAGCTAGAAGAGAATGTTTTCGAAAATTGCATGATTATCGAATCTGAAGTTTGGAAAAAGCTGCAAAACGGGAGTCAATATTTGTAGGTGTAAATGTGCCATTATGTTGCAAGAAAGTACGGTAATCCACATATTCACAACATACTAAAGAATCTTTTTCTAATCTGTGATGCATGAACTGTGTTCAGAACGTGGAATTTCACGGTGATTGAAACAATGTAAATTACTTCTCTATTGGGTAGAACTAGCTCGGAGAATGTTTTTCGGCGAAAACTTCGTCATTTTTGAAACTGGCTTTTGCAAAACGCTGCAAAATCTGAGAAAATACTTCTAAGAATCAATATTCAATGTATTGTGATGAAAGTTCGGTAATCCACATGCTAACAAATTTGTAGTGAATATTTGTCGAATCCTTTATTCATGTAGCATGTTCAGAACACGGAATTTCACGGCCAGGGATTTATGTAAATTACATTTCTCTTGGTTAGAAATCACTCCAAGAGTTTTCTCCTGAGAAATCGGCCAGATTTTCGATACTGGCGAAAGGAAAACCCTGCGAACTCAGATTAAGAGATTCTCGGTGTAAATATGCCTTGTATGGTGGATGAAAGTTCGGTAATCCGCATGCTAACAACTCTGTACTGAATATTTGTCGAATCCGAGATACGTGAAGCGTGTTTGGAACACAGAATATCACGGTGAGCGAATCTATGTAAAATACAGGTCTCTTCGGTAGAACTCGCTCCAAGAGATTTTTCTGGGAAATCTGCCTCATTTTCGAAACTGGCGTTTGATAATATACGCAAAATTTGAGATAATGCTTCAAAGTGTCAATATGCCTTTTATTGTGATGGAAGTTCGTAAAATCACATGCAAACAATTCTGTGGTGAATATTTGTAGAAAGCGTTATGCATGTAGCGTGATCGTATCACAGAAATTCCCGGCGATGGAATCTATGTAAATTACACGCCTATTGGTTCGAATTCACACCAAAAATGTTTCCCTGAGAAAACGGCCTGATTTTCGAAACTCGCATTAGGAAAAAGCTGCAAATTCAGAGTTAAAGTTTCAAGGTGTAAATATGCCATGTATGGTGGATGAAAGTTCTGTAATCTACATGTTCACAACTCATTTGAGAAAGTTTGTTGAAATCTTGATGCATGTAGCGTGTTCGGAAATTAGAATGTCACTGTGAGGAAAACAATGTAAATTACATTTCTATTGGGAAGTACTCGCTCCACGAGTATTTTTCTGCGTATCTGCCTCCTTTTCAAAACTGGCATTAGGAAAAACTATCAAAATATGAGAAAATGCTTCAAAGAGTCAATATGGCTTTTATGGTGGATGAAAGTTCGGTAATCCTTATGCTAACAACTCTGTAGTGAATATTTGTCGAATCCGTGATGCATGTAGCTTTTCCGGAACACGGAATTTCACGATGACGGGTTCTATGTAAATTGCATGTCTATAGGGTAGAACTCGCTCCAAGAGGATTTTTCTGCAAAAACTGCATGATTTTAGAAACTGACATTAGGAGAAATCTACTGAATCAGAATAAAACTTTCTATGTATAAATATGCATTGTCAGTTGGATGAAAGTTCGGTAATACACATGTTCACAACTCATTAAAGAATGTTTGTTGAATCTGTGATGCATGGAACGCGTTCAGAACACGGAATGTCACGGTGAGTGAAACTAGGTAAATTACATATCTTTTGGGTACAACTCGCTCCAAGAGAATTTTTCTGCCAAATCTGCCTCATTTTCAAAACTGGCGTTAAAACTAACCTGTGAAATCTGAGAAAATTCTTCAAAGTGTCAGTAAGCCTTGTATGGTGGATGAAAGTGCTGTAATCTACTTGCTAACAACTCTGAAGTGAATATTTGTCGCATCCGTGATGCATGTAGCGTGTTCGGAACACGGAATTTCACGGTGAGCGAATCCATGTAAATTACACGTCTACTGGTTAGACCCGCTCCAAGAGGTTATTGCCGTGAAATGGGCCTCATTTTGGAAACTGGCTTTTGGAAAGCTCTGCGAAATCAGAGAAAATGCTTCAAAGCGTCAATATGCCTTTTATTTTGTTGAAAGTCCTGGAATCCACATGCAAACAACTCTGTAGTGTATTTTTGTCGAATCATTTCTCCATGTAGAGTGTTCCGAACACGGAATTTCACGGTGAGCGAATCCATGGAATTTACATATCTATTGGATAGAACACGCTCCAACAGTTTTTCCTTTGTAAACTGCCTGATTTTCGAAAATGCTATAAGGAAAAGCTGCGAACTCAGAGTGAATGTTTCTAGGTGTACATATGCCTTGTATGGCGGATGAAAGTTCTGTAATACACATGTACACAACTCATTAAAAATGTTTGTCAAATCCGTGATGAATGTAGCCTGTTCGGAACACGGACTGTCACGGTGAGGGAAACTATGTAAATTACATATCTATTGGTTAGAACACGCTCCAGGAGCATTTTACTGAGAAATCTGCCTCAGTTTGGAAACTGGTGTCATGAAAACGCTGCAAAATATGAGTAAATTCTTTAAGGTGACAATATGTCTTCAATGGGTTATTCAAGATGTGTAATTCACATGCTAACAACTCAGCAGTGTATATTGGTTGAATCCGTGGTGCATGTACCGTTTTCAGAACACGGAATGTCACGGTGATGGTATCTATGAAAATGAGATGTCTATTGGATAGAACATGCACCAAGAGTGTTTTTCTGCGAAAACTGCCTGATTTTCTTAACTGACGTTAGGAAAACCTGCGAAATCTAAGTAAATGTTTCTAGGTGTAAATACGCCTTGTATTGTGGTTGAAAAATCGGTAATCCATATGCTCACGGTCATTAAATAATGTTTGTCAAAGCCGTGATGAATGTAACGTTTTCGGAACACGGAATGTCTCGGTGAGTGAAACTCTGAAAATAACAATTCTACTGGATAGAACTCGCTTGGATTGAATGTTTCTGTGAAAATTTCATGATTTTTGAAACTGGATGTAAGGACAAACCTGCGAAATCAGAATAACTACTTCTAGGTTTAAATATGCCTTGTATGGTGGATGAAAGTTCGGTAATCCACATGCTCACTCTCATTAAAGAATGTTTGTCGAATTCGTGATGCATGTAACGTGTTTGGAATACGGAATGTCATAGTGAAGGAAACAATGTAAGTTACATGTCTATTTGTAGAACTCGCTTGAAGAGAATTTTTCTGCGAAATGTGCCTCATTTTCAAAACTGCCATTAGGAGAACCCTGTGAAATCTGAGAAAATGCTTCTAAGTGTCAATATGCCTTGAATGGTGAATGAAAGTCCGGTATTCCACATGTTAATAACAGTGAAGTAATTATTTTTCAAACCGTGATTCATGTAGCGCTTTTGGAAAATGGAATTTCATGGTAATGAAACGATGTAAATTACAATTCTATTGAGTAGAACGAGCTAGAAGAGAATGTTTTCGAAAATTGCATGATTATCGAATCTGAAGTTTGGAAAAAGCTGCAAAACGGGAGTCAATATTTGTAGGTGTAAATGTGCCATTATGTTGCAAGAAAGTACGGTAATCCACATATTCACAACATACTAAAGAATCTTTTTCTAATCTGTGATGCATGAACTGTGTTCAGAACGTGGAATTTCACGGTGATTGAAACAATGTAAATTACTTCTCTATTGGGTAGAACTAGCTCGGAGAATGTTTTTCGGCGAAAACTTCGTCATTTTTGAAACTGGCTTTTGCAAAACGCTGCAAAATCTGAGAAAATACTTCTAAGAATCAATATTCAATGTATTGTGATGAAAGTTCGGTAATCCACATGCTAACAAATTTGTAGTGAATATTTGTCGAATCCTTTATTCATGTAGCATGTTCAGAACACGGAATTTCACGGCCAGGGATTTATGTAAATTACATTTCTCTTGGTTAGAAATCACTCCAAGAGTTTTCTCCTGAGAAATCGGCCAGATTTTCGATACTGGCGAAAGGA
The DNA here is from genome assembly GCF_036321535.1 of Camelus dromedarius. Classification (NCBI taxonomy): domain Eukaryota; kingdom Metazoa; phylum Chordata; class Mammalia; order Artiodactyla; family Camelidae; genus Camelus; species Camelus dromedarius. Next base: position 778,302 of record NW_026989755.1, read on the forward strand.
AAACCCTGCGAACTCAGATTAAGAGATTCTCGGTGTAAATATGCCTTGTATGGTGGATGAAAGTTCGGTAATCCGCATGCTAACAACTCTGTACTGAATATTTGTCGAATCCGAGATACGTGAAGCGTGTTTGGAACACAGAATATCACGGTGAGCGAATCTATGTAAAATACAGGTCTCTTCGGTAGAACTCGCTCCAAGAGATTTTTCTGGGAAATCTGCCTCATTTTCGAAACTGGCGTTTGATAATATACGCAAAATTTGAGATAATGCTTCAAAGTGTCAATATGCCTTTTATTGTGATGGAAGTTCGTAAAATCACATGCAAACAATTCTGTGGTGAATATTTGTAGAAAGCGTTATGCATGTAGCGTGATCGTATCACAGAAATTCCCGGCGATGGAATCTATGTAAATTACACGCCTATTGGTTCGAATTCACACCAAAAATGTTTCCCTGAGAAAACGGCCTGATTTTCGAAACTGGCATTAGGAAAAAGCTGCAAATTCAGAGTTAAAGTTTCAAGGTGTAAATATGCCATGTATGGTGGATGAAAGTTCTGTAATCTACATGTTCACAACTCATATGAGAAAGTTTGTTGAAATCTTGATGCATGTAGCGTGTTCGGAAATTAGAATGTCACTGTGAGGAAAACAATGTAAATTACATTTCTATTGGGAAGTACTCGCTCCACGAGTATTTTTCTGCGTATCTGCCTCCTTTTCAAAACTGGCATTAGGAAAAAATTTTCGAAATATGAGAAAATGCTTCAAAGAGTCAATATGGCTTTTATGGTGGATGAAAGTTCGGTAATCCTTATGCTAACAACTCTGTAGTGAATATTTGTCGAATCCGTGATGCATGTAGCTTTTCCGGAACACGGAATTTCACGATGACGGGTTCTATGTAAATTGCATGTCTATAGGGTAGAACTCGCTCCAAGAGGATTTTTCTGCAAAAACTGCATGACTTTAGAAACTGACATTAGGAGAAATCTACTAAATCAGAATAAAACTTTCTATGTATAAATATGCATTGTCAGTTGGATGAAAGTTCGGTAATACACATGTTCACAACTCATTAAAGAATGTTTGTTGAATCTGTGATGCATGCAACGCGTTCAGAACACGGAATGTCACGGTGAGTGAAACAAGGTAAATTACATATCTTTTGGGTACAACTCGCTCCAAGAGCATTTTTCTGCCAAATCTTCCTCATTTTCAAAACTGGCGTTAAAACTAACCTGTGAAATCTGAGAAAATTCTTCAAAGTGTCAGTAAGCCTTGTATGGTGGATGAAAGTGCTGTAATCTACTTGCTAACAACTCTGAAGTGAATATTTGTTGCATCCGTGATGCATGTAGCGTGTTCGGAACACGGAATTTCACGGTGAGCGAATCCATGTAAATTACACGTATATTGGTTAGACCCGCTCCAAGAGGTTATTGCCGTGAAATGGGCCTCATTTTGGAAACTGGCTTTTGGAAAGCTCTGCGAAATCAGAGAAAATGCTTCAAAGCGTCAATATGCCTTCTATTTTGATGAAAGTCGTGGAATCCACATGCAAACAACTCTGTAGTGTATTTTTGTCGAATAATTTCTGCATGTAGCTTGTTCCGAACACGGAATTTCACGGTGAGCGAATCCATGGAATTTACATATCTATTGGATAGAACACGCTCCAACAGTTTTTTCCTTTGTAAACTGCCTGATTTTCGAAACTGCTATTAGGAAAAAGCTGCGAACTCAGAGTGAATGTTTCTAGGTGTACATATGCCTTGTATGGTGGATGAAAGTTCTGTAATACACATGTACACAACTCTTTAAAAATGTTTGTCAAATCCGTGATGTATGTAGCCTGTTCGGAACACGGACTGTCACGGTGAGGGAAACTATGTAAATTACATATCTATTGGTTAGAACACGCTCCAGGAGCATTTTACTGGAAAATCTGCCTCAGTTTGGAAACTGGTGTCATGAAAACGCTGCAAAATATGAGTAAATTCTTTAAGGTGACAATATGTCTTCAATGGGTTATTCAAGATGTGTAATTCACATGCTAACAACTCAGCAGTGTATATTGGTTGAATCCGTGGTGCATGTACCGTTTTCAGAACACGGAATGTCACGGTGATGGTATCTATGAAAATGAGATGTCTATTGGATAGAACATGCACCAAGAGTGTTTTTCTGCGAAAACTGCCTGATTTTCTTAACTGACGTTAGGAAAACCTGCGAAATCTAAGTAAAAGTTTCTAGGTGTAAATACGCCTTTTATTGTGGTTGAAAAATCGGTAATCCACATGCTCACGGTCATTAAATAATGTTTGTCAAAGCCGTGATGAATGTAACTTTTTCGGAACACGGAATGTCTCGGTGAGTGAAACTCTGAAAATAACAATTCTACTGGATAGAACTCGCTTGGATTGAATGTTTCTGTGAAAATTTCATGATTTTTGAAACTGGATGTAAGGACAAACCTGCGAAATCAGAATAACTACCTCTAGGTTTAAATATGCCTTTTATGGTGGATGAAAGTTCGGTAATCCACATGCTCACTCTCATTAAAGAATGTTTGTCGAATTCGTGATGCATGTAACGTGTTTGGAATACGGAATGTCATAGTGAAGGAAACAATGTAAGTTACATGTCTATTTTGTAGAACTCGCTTGAAGAGAATTTTTCTGCAAAATGTGCCTCATTTTCAAAACTGCCTTTAGGAGAACCCTGTGAAATCTGAGAAAATGCTTCTAAGTGTCAATATGCCTTGAATGGTGAATGAAAGTCCGGTATTCCACATGTTAATAACAGTGAAGTAATTATTTTTCAAACCGTGATTCATGTAGCGCTTTTGGAAAACGGAATTTCACGGTAATGAAACGATGTAAATTACAATTCTATTGAGTAGAACGAGCTAGAAGAGAATGTTTCTGTGAAAACTGCATGATTATCGAATCTGAAGTTTGGAAAAAGCTGCAAAACGGGAGACAATTTTTTTTAGGTGTAAATGTGCCTTTAAGTTGCAAGAAAGTTCGGTAATCCACATGTTCACAACATACAAAAGAATCTTTTTCTAATCCGTGATGCATGAACCTTGTTCATAACGTGGAATTTCACGGTGATTGAAACAATGTAAATTACTTTTCTATTGGGTAGAACTAGCTCGGAGAGAGTTTTTCGGCGAAAACGTCGTCATTTTTAAACTAGCAATTGCAAAACGCTGCAAAATCTGAGAAAATACTTCTAAGAATCAATATTCAATGTATTGTGATGAAAGTTCTGTAATCCACATGCTAACAAATTTGTAGTGAATATTTGTCGAATCCTTTATGCATGTAGCATGTTCGGAACACGGAATTTCACGGCCAGGGGATTTATGTAAATTACATTTCTCTTGGGTAGAAATCACTCCAAGAGATTTTTCCTAGAAAACGGCCGGATTTTCTATACTGGCGAAAGGAAAACCCTGCGAACTCAGATTAAGAGATTCTCTGTGTAAATATGCCTTGTATGGTGGATGAAAGTTCGGTAATCCTTATGCTAACAACTCTGTAGTGAATATTTGTCGAATCCGTGATGCATGTAGCTTTTCCGGAACACGGAATTTCACGATGACGGGTTCTATGTAAATTGCATGTCTATAGGGTAGAACTCGCTCCAAGAGGATTTTTCTGCAAAAACTGCATGATTTTAGAAACTGACATTAGGAGAAATCTACCAAATCAGAATAAAACTTTCTAAGTATAAATATGCATTGTCAGTTGGATGAAAGTTCGGTAATACACATGTTCACAACTCATTAAAGAATGTTTGTTGAATCCATGATGCATGGAACGCGTTCAGAACACGGAATGTCACGGTGAGTGAAACTAGGTAAATTACATATCTTCTGGGTACAACTCGCTCCAAGAGCATTTTTCTGCCAAATCTGCCTCATTTTCAAAACTGGCGTTAAAACTAACCTGTGAAATCTGAGAAAATACTTCAAAGTGTCAGTAAGCCTTGTATGGTGGATGAAAGTGCTGTAATCTACTTGCTAACAACTCTGAAGTGAATATTTTTCTCATCCGTGATGCATGTTTCGTGTTCGGAACACAGAATTTCACGGTGAGCGAATCCATGTAAATTACACGTCTATTGGTTAGACCCGCTCCAAGAGGTTTTTGCCGTGAAATCGGCCTCATTTTGGATACTGGCATATGGAAAGCTCTGCGAAATCAGAGAAAATGCTTCAAAGCAACAATATGTCTTCTATTTTGTTGAAAGTCCTGGAATCCACATGCAAACAACTCTGTAGTGTATTTTTTCGAAACATTTCTGCATGTAGCGTGTTCCGAACACGGAATTTCACGGTGAGCGAATCCATGGAATTTACATATCTATTGGATAGAACACGCTCCAACAGTTTTTTCCTTTGTAAACTGCCTGATTTTCGAAACTGCTATTAGGAAAAAGCTGCGAACTCAGAGTGAATGTTTCTAGGTGTACATATGCCTTGTATGGTGGATGAAAGTTCTGTAATACACATGTACACAACTCTTTAAAAATGTTTGTCAAATCCGTGATGTATGTAGCCTGTTCAGAACACGGACTGTCACGGTGAGGGAAACTATGTAAATTACATATCTATTGGTTAGAACACGCTCCAGGAGCATTTTACTGGAAAATCTGCCTCAGATTGAAACTGGTGTTATGAAAACGCTGCAAAATATGAGTAAATTCTTTAAGGTGACAATATGTCTTCAATGGGTTATTCAAGATGTGTAATTCACATGCTAACAACTCAGCAGTGTATATTGGTTGAATCCGTGGTGCATGTACCGTTTTCAGAACACGGAATGTCACGGTGATGGTATCTATGAAAATGAGATGTCTATTGGATAGAACATGCACCAAGAGTGTTTTTCTGCGAAAACTGCCTGATTTTCTTAACTGACGTTAGGAAAACCTGCGAAATCTAAGTAAATGTTTCTAGGTGTAAATATGCCTTGTATTGTGGTTGAAAAATCGGTAATCCACATGCTCACTGTCATTAAATAATGTTTGTCAAAGCCGTGGTGAATATAAAGTTTTCGGAACACGGAATGTCTCGGTGAGTGAAACTCTGAAAATAACAATTCTACTGGATAGAACTCGCTTGGATTGAATGTTTCTGTGAAAATTTCATGATTTTTGAAACTGGATGTAAGGACAAACCTGCGAAATCAGAATTACTTCTTCTAGGTTTAAATATGCCTTGTATTGTGGTTGAAAAATCGGTAATCCACATGCTCACTGTCATTAAATAATGTTTGTCAAAGCCGTGGTGAATATAAAGTTTTCGGAACACGGAATGTCTCGGTGAGTGAAACTCTGAAAATAACAATTCTACTGGATAGAACTCGCTTGGATTGAATGTTTCTGTGAAAATTTCATGATTTTTGAAACTGGATGTAAGGACAAACCTGCGAAATCAGAATTACTTCTTCTAGGTTTAAATATGCCTTGTATGGTGGATGAAAGTTCGGTAATCCACATGCTCACTCTCATTAAAGAATGTTTGTCGAATTCGTGATGCATGTAACGTGTTTGGAATACGGAATGTCATAGTGAAGGAAACAATGTAAGTTACATGTCTATTGGGTAGAACTCGCTTGAAGAGAATTTTTTTGCGAAATGTGCCTCATTTTCCAAACTGCCATTAGGAGAACCCTGTGAAATCTGAGAAAATGCTTCTAAGTGTCAATATGCCTTGAATGGTGAATGAAAGTCCGGTATTCCACATGTTAATAACAGTGAAGTAATTATTTTTCAAACCGTGATTCATGTAGCGCTTTTGGAAAATGGAATTTCATGGTAATGAAACGATGTAAATTACAATTCTATTGAGTAGAACGAGCTAGAAGAGAATGTTTTCGAAAATTGCATGATTATCGAATCTGAAGTTTGGAAAAAGCTGCAAAACGGGAGTCAATATTTGTAGGTGTAAATGTGCCATTATGTTGCAAGAAAGTACGGTAATCCACATATTCACAACATACTAAAGAATCTTTTTCTAATCTGTGATGCATGAACTGTGTTCAGAACGTGGAATTTCACGGTGATTGAAACAATGTAAATTACTTCTCTATTGGGTAGAACTAGCTCGGAGAATGTTTTTCGGCGAAAACTTCGTCATTTTTGAAACTGGCTTTTGCAAAACGCTGCAAAATCTGAGAAAATACTTCTAAGAATCAATATTCAATGTATTGTGATGAAAGTTCGGTAATCCACATGCTAACAAATTTGTAGTGAATATTTGTCGAATCCTTTATTCATGTAGCATGTTCAGAACACGGAATTTCACGGCCAGGGATTTATGTAAATTACATTTCTCTTGGTTAGAAATCACTCCAAGAGTTTTCTCCTGAGAAATCGGCCAGATTTTCGATACTGGCGAAAGGAAAACCCTGCGAACTCAGATTAAGAGATTCTCGGTGTAAATATGCCTTGTATGGTGGATGAAAGTTCGGTAATCCGCATGCTAACAACTCTGTACTGAATATTTGTCGAATCCGAGATACGTGAAGCGTGTTTGGAACACAGAATATCACGGTGAGCGAATCTATGTAAAATACAGGTCTCTTCGGTAGAACTCGCTCCAAGAGATTTTTCTGGGAAATCTGCCTCATTTTCGAAACTGGCGTTTGATAATATACGCAAAATTTGAGATAATGCTTCAAAGTGTCAATATGCCTTTTATTGTGATGGAAGTTCGTAAAATCACATGCAAACAATTCTGTGGTGAATATTTGTAGAAAGCGTTATGCATGTAGCGTGATCGTATCACAGAAATTCCCGGCGATGGAATCTATGTAAATTACACGCCTATTGGTTCGAATTCACACCAAAAATGTTTCCCTGAGAAAACGGCCTGATTTTCGAAACTCGCATTAGGAAAAAGCTGCAAATTCAGAGTTAAAGTTTCAAGGTGTAAATATGCCATGTATGGTGGATGAAAGTTCTGTAATCTACATGTTCACAACTCATTTGAGAAAGTTTGTTGAAATCTTGATGCATGTAGCGTGTTCGGAAATTAGAATGTCACTGTGAGGAAAACAATGTAAATTACATTTCTATTGGGAAGTACTCGCTCCACGAGTATTTTTCTGCGTATCTGCCTCCTTTTCAAAACTGGCATTAGGAAAAACTATCAAAATATGAGAAAATGCTTCAAAGAGTCAATATGGCTTTTATGGTGGATGAAAGTTCGGTAATCCTTATGCTAACAACTCTGTAGTGAATATTTGTCGAATCCGTGATGCATGTAGCTTTTCCGGAACACGGAATTTCACGATGACGGGTTCTATGTAAATTGCATGTCTATAGGGTAGAACTCGCTCCAAGAGGATTTTTCTGCAAAAACTGCATGATTTTAGAAACTGACATTAGGAGAAATCTACTGAATCAGAATAAAACTTTCTATGTATAAATATGCATTGTCAGTTGGATGAAAGTTCGGTAATACACATGTTCACAACTCATTAAAGAATGTTTGTTGAATCTGTGATGCATGGAACGCGTTCAGAACACGGAATGTCACGGTGAGTGAAACTAGGTAAATTACATATCTTTTGGGTACAACTCGCTCCAAGAGAATTTTTCTGCCAAATCTGCCTCATTTTCAAAACTGGCGTTAAAACTAACCTGTGAAATCTGAGAAAATTCTTCAAAGTGTCAGTAAGCCTTGTATGGTGGATGAAAGTGCTGTAATCTACTTGCTAACAACTCTGAAGTGAATATTTGTCGCATCCGTGATGCATGTAGCGTGTTCGGAACACGGAATTTCACGGTGAGCGAATCCATGTAAATTACACGTCTACTGGTTAGACCCGCTCCAAGAGGTTATTGCCGTGAAATGGGCCTCATTTTGGAAACTGGCTTTTGGAAAGCTCTGCGAAATCAGAGAAAATGCTTCAAAGCGTCAATATGCCTTTTATTTTGTTGAAAGTCCTGGAATCCACATGCAAACAACTCTGTAGTGTATTTTTGTCGAATCATTTCTCCATGTAGAGTGTTCCGAACACGGAATTTCACGGTGAGCGAATCCATGGAATTTACATATCTATTGGATAGAACACGCTCCAACAGTTTTTCCTTTGTAAACTGCCTGATTTTCGAAAATGCTATAAGGAAAAGCTGCGAACTCAGAGTGAATGTTTCTAGGTGTACATATGCCTTGTATGGCGGATGAAAGTTCTGTAATACACATGTACACAACTCATTAAAAATGTTTGTCAAATCCGTGATGAATGTAGCCTGTTCGGAACACGGACTGTCACGGTGAGGGAAACTATGTAAATTACATATCTATTGGTTAGAACACGCTCCAGGAGCATTTTACTGAGAAATCTGCCTCAGTTTGGAAACTGGTGTCATGAAAACGCTGCAAAATATGAGTAAATTCTTTAAGGTGACAATATGTCTTCAATGGGTTATTCAAGATGTGTAATTCACATGCTAACAACTCAGCAGTGTATATTGGTTGAATCCGTGGTGCATGTACCGTTTTCAGAACACGGAATGTCACGGTGATGGTATCTATGAAAATGAGATGTCTATTGGATAGAACATGCACCAAGAGTGTTTTTCTGCGAAAACTGCCTGATTTTCTTAACTGACGTTAGGAAAACCTGCGAAATCTAAGTAAATGTTTCTAGGTGTAAATACGCCTTGTATTGTGGTTGAAAAATCGGTAATCCATATGCTCACGGTCATTAAATAATGTTTGTCAAAGCCGTGATGAATGTAACGTTTTCGGAACACGGAATGTCTCGGTGAGTGAAACTCTGAAAATAACAATTCTACTGGATAGAACTCGCTTGGATTGAATGTTTCTGTGAAAATTTCATGATTTTTGAAACTGGATGTAAGGACAAACCTGCGAAATCAGAATAACTACTTCTAGGTTTAAATATGCCTTGTATGGTGGATGAAAGTTCGGTAATCCACATGCTCACTCTCATTAAAGAATGTTTGTCGAATTCGTGATGCATGTAACGTGTTTGGAATACGGAATGTCATAGTGAAGGAAACAATGTAAGTTACATGTCTATTTGTAGAACTCGCTTGAAGAGAATTTTTCTGCGAAATGTGCCTCATTTTCAAAACTGCCATTAGGAGAACCCTGTGAAATCTGAGAAAATGCTTCTAAGTGTCAATATGCCTTGAATGGTGAATGAAAGTCCGGTATTCCACATGTTAATAACAGTGAAGTAATTATTTTTCAAACCGTGATTCATGTAGCGCTTTTGGAAAATGGAATTTCATGGTAATGAAACGATGTAAATTACAATTCTATTGAGTAGAACGAGCTAGAAGAGAATGTTTTCGAAAATTGCATGATTATCGAATCTGAAGTTTGGAAAAAGCTGCAAAACGGGAGTCAATATTTGTAGGTGTAAATGTGCCATTATGTTGCAAGAAAGTACGGTAATCCACATATTCACAACATACTAAAGAATCTTTTTCTAATCTGTGATGCATGAACTGTGTTCAGAACGTGGAATTTCACGGTGATTGAAACAATGTAAATTACTTCTCTATTGGGTAGAACTAGCTCGGAGAATGTTTTTCGGCGAAAACTTCGTCATTTTTGAAACTGGCTTTTGCAAAACGCTGCAAAATCTGAGAAAATACTTCTAAGAATCAATATTCAATGTATTGTGATGAAAGTTCGGTAATCCACATGCTAACAAATTTGTAGTGAATATTTGTCGAATCCTTTATTCATGTAGCATGTTCAGAACACGGAATTTCACGGCCAGGGATTTATGTAAATTACATTTCTCTTGGTTAGAAATCACTCCAAGAGTTTTCTCCTGAGAAATCGGCCAGATTTTCGATACTGGCGAAAGGAAAACCCTGCGAACTCAGATTAAGAGATTCTCGGTGTAAATATGCCTTGTATGGTGGATGAAAGTTCGGTAATCCGCATGCTAACAACTCTGTACTGAATATTTGTCGAATCCGAGATACGTGAAGCGTGTTTGGAACACAGAATATCACGGTGAGCGAATCTATGTAAAATACAGGTCTCTTCGGTAGAACTCGCTCCAAGAGATTTTTCTGGGAAATCTGCCTCATTTTCGAAACTGGCGTTTGATAATATACGCAAAATTTGAGATAATGCTTCAAAGTGTCAATATGCCTTTTATTGTGATGGAAGTTCGTAAAATCACATGCAAACAATTCTGTGGTGAATATTTGTAGAAAGCGTTATGCATGTAGCGTGATCGTATCACAGAAATTCCCGGCGATGGAATCTATGTAAATTACACGCCTATTGGTTCGAATTCACACCAAAAATGTTTCCCTGAGAAAACGGCCTGATTTTCGAAACTCGCATTAGGAAAAAGCTGCAAATTCAGAGTTAAAGTTTCAAGGTGTAAATATGCCATGTATGGTGGATGAAAGTTCTGTAATCTACATGTTCACAACTCATTTGAGAAAGTTTGTTGAAATCTTGATGCATGTAGCGTGTTCGGAAATTAGAATGTCACTGTGAGGAAAACAATGTAAATTACATTTCTATTGGGAAGTACTCGCTCCACGAGTATTTTTCTGCGTATCTGCCTCCTTTTCAAAACTGGCATTAGGAAAAACTTTCGAAATATGAGAAAATGATTCAAAGAGTCAATATGGCTTTTATGGTGGATGAAAGTTCGGTAATCCTTATGCTAACAACTCTGTAGTGAATATTTGTCGAATCCGTGATGCATGTAGCTTTTCCGGAACACGGAATTTCACGATGACGGGTTCTATGTAAATTGCATGTCTATAGGGTAGAACTCGCTCCAAGAGGATTTTTCTGCAAAAACTGCATGATTTTAGAAACTGACATTAGGAGAAATCTACTGAATCAGAATAAAACTTTCTATGTATAAATATGCATTGTCAGTTGGATGAAAGTTCGGTAATACACATGTTCACAACTCATTAAAGAATGTTTGTTGAATCTGTGATGCATGGAACGCGTTCAGAACACGGAATGTCACGGTGAGTGAAACTAGGTAAATTACATATCTTTTGGGTACAACTCGCTCCAAGAGAATTTTTCTGCCAAATCTGCCTCATTTTCAAAACTGGCGTTAAAACTAACCTGTGAAATCTGAGAAAATTCTTCAAAGTGTCAGTAAGCCTTGTATGGTGGATGAAAGTGCTGTAATCTACTTGCTAACAACTCTGAAGTGAATATTTGTCGCATCCGTGATGCATGTAGCGTGTTCGGAACACGGAATTTCACGGTGAGCGAATCCATGTAAATTACACGTCTACTGGTTAGACCCGCTCCAAGAGGTTATTGCCGTGAAATGGGCCTCATTTTGGAAACTGGCTTTTGGAAAGCTCTGCGAAATCAGAGAAAATGCTTCAAAGCGTCAATATGCCTTTTATTTTTTTGAAAGTCCTGGAATCCACATGCAAACAACTCTGTAGTGTATTTTTGTCGAATCATTTCTCCATGTAGAGTGTTCCGAACACGGAATTTCACGGTGAGCGAATCCATGGAATTTACATATCTATTGGATAGAACACGCTCCAACAGTTTTTCCTTTGTAAACTGCCTGATTTTCGAAAATGCTATAAGGAAAAGCTGCGAACTCAGAGTGAATGTTTCTAGGTGTACATATGCCTTGTATGGCGGATGAAAGTTCTGTAATACACATGTACACAACTCATTAAAAATGTTTGTCAAATCCGTGATGAATGTAGCCTGTTCGGAACACGGACTGTCACGGTGAGGGAAACTATGTAAATTACATATCTATTGGTTAGAACACGCTCCAGGAGCATTTTACTGAGAAATCTGCCTCAGTTTGGAAACTGGTGTCATGAAAACGCTGCAAAATATGAGTAAATTCTTTAAGGTGACAATATGTCTTCAATGGGTTATTCAAGATGTGTAATTCACATGCTAACAACTCAGCAGTGTATATTGGTTGAATCCGTGGTGCATGTACCGTTTTCAGAACACGGAATGTCACGGTGATGGTATCTATGAAAATGAGATGTCTATTGGATAGAACATGCACCAAGAGTGTTTTTCTGCGAAAACTGCCTGATTTTCTTAACTGACGTTAGGAAAACCTGCGAAATCTAAGTAAATGTTTCTAGGTGTAAATACGCCTTGTATTGTGGTTGAAAAATCGGTAATCCATATGCTCACGGTCATTAAATAATGTTTGTCAAAGCCGTGATGAATGTAACGTTTTCGGAACACGGAATGTCTCGGTGAGTGAAACTCTGAAAATAACAATTCTACTGGATAGAACTCGCTTGGATTGAATGTTTCTGTGAAAATTTCATGATTTTTGAAACTGGATGTAAGGACAAACCTGCGAAATCAGAATAACTACTTCTAGGTTTAAATATGCCTTGTATGGTGGATGAAAGTTCGGTAATCCACATGCTCACTCTCATTAAAGAATGTTTGTCGAATTCGTGATGCATGTAACGTGTTTGGAATACGGAATGTCATAGTGAAGGAAACAATGTAAGTTACATGTCTATTTGTAGAACTCGCTTGAAGAGAATTTTTCTGCGAAATGTGCCTCATTTTCAAAACTGCCATTAGGAGAACCCTGTGAAATCTGAGAAAATGCTTCTAAGTGTCAATATGCCTTGAATGGTGAATGAAAGTCCGGTATTCCACATGTTAATAACAGTGAAGTAATTATTTTTCAAACCGTGATTCATGTAGCGCTTTTGGAAAATGGAATTTCATGGTAATGAAACGATGTAAATTACAATTCTATTGAGTAGAACGAGCTAGAAGAGAATGTTTTCGAAAATTGCATGATTATCGAATCTGAAGTTTGGAAAAAGCTGCAAAACGGGAGTCAATATTTGTAGGTGTAAATGTGCCATTATGTTGCAAGAAAGTACGGTAATCCACATATTCACAACATACTAAAGAATCTTTTTCTAATCTGTGATGCATGAACTGTGTTCAGAACGTGGAATTTCACGGTGATTGAAACAATGTAAATTACTTCTCTATTGGGTAGAACTAGCTCGGAGAATGTTTTTCGGCGAAAACTTCGTCATTTTTGAAACTGGCTTTTGCAAAACGCTGCAAAATCTGAGAAAATACTTCTAAGAATCAATATTCAATGTATTGTGATGAAAGTTCGGTAATCCACATGCTAACAAATTTGTAGTGAATATTTGTCGAATCCTTTATTCATGTAGCATGTTCAGAACACGGAATTTCACGGCCAGGGATTTATGTAAATTACATTTCTCTTGGTTAGAAATCACTCCAAGAGTTTTCTCCTGAGAAATCGGCCAGATTTTCGATACTGGCGAAAGGAAAACCCTGCGAACTCAGATTAAGAGATTCTCGGTGTAAATATGCCTTGTATGGTGGATGAAAGTTCGGTAATCCGCATGCTAACAACTCTGTACTGAATATTTGTCGAATCCGAGATACGTGAAGCGTGTTTGGAACACAGAATATCACGGTGAGCGAATCTATGTAAAATACAGGTCTCTTCGGTAGAACTCGCTCCAAGAGATTTTTCTGGGAAATCTGCCTCATTTTCGAAACTGGCGTTTGATAATATACGCAAAATTTGAGATAATGCTTCAAAGTGTCAATATGCCTTTTATTGTGATGGAAGTTCGTAAAATCACATGCAAACAATTCTGTGGTGAATATTTGTAGAAAGCGTTATGCATGTAGCGTGATCGTATCACAGAAATTCCCGGCGATGGAATCTATGTAAATTACACGCCTATTGGTTCGAATTCACACCAAAAATGTTTCCCTGAGAAAACGGCCTGATTTTCGAAACTCGCATTAGGAAAAAGCTGCAAATTCAGAGTTAAAGTTTCAAGGTGTAAATATGCCATGTATGGTGGATGAAAGTTCTGTAATCTACATGTTCACAACTCATTTGAGAAAGTTTGTTGAAATCTTGATGCATGTAGCGTGTTCGGAAATTAGAATGTCACTGTGAGGAAAACAATGTAAATTACATTTCTATTGGGAAGTACTCGCTCCACGAGTATTTTTCTGCGTATCTGCCTCCTTTTCAAAACTGGCATTAGGAAAAACTTTCGAAATATGAGAAAATGATTCAAAGAGTCAATATGGCTTTTATGGTGGATGAAAGTTCGGTAATCCTTATGCTAACAACTCTGTAGTGAATATTTGTCGAATCCGTGATGCATGTAGCTTTTCCGGAACACGGAATTTCACGATGACGGGTTCTATGTAAATTGCATGTCTATAGGGTAGAACTCGCTCCAAGAGGATTTTTCTGCAAAAACTGCATGATTTTAGAAACTGACATTAGGAGAAATCTACTGAATCAGAATAAAACTTTCTATGTATAAATATGCATTGTCAGTTGGATGAAAGTTCGGTAATACACATGTTCACAACTCATTAAAGAATGTTTGTTGAATCTGTGATGCATGGAACGCGTTCAGAACACGGAATGTCACGGTGAGTGAAACTAGGTAAATTACATATCTTTTGGGTACAACTCGCTCCAAGAGAATTTTTCTGCCAAATCTGCCTCATTTTCAAAACTGGCGTTAAAACTAACCTGTGAAATCTGAGAAAATTCTTCAAAGTGTCAGTAAGCCTTGTATGGTGGATGAAAGTGCTGTAATCTACTTGCTAACAACTCTGAAGTGAATATTTGTCGCATCCGTGATGCATGTAGCGTGTTCGGAACACGGAATTTCACGGTGAGCGAATCCATGTAAATTACACGTCTACTGGTTAGACCCGCTCCAAGAGGTTATTGCCGTGAAATGGGCCTCATTTTGGAAACTGGCTTTTGGAAAGCTCTGCGAAATCAGAGAAAATGCTTCAAAGCGTCAATATGCCTTTTATTTTTTTGAAAGTCCTGGAATCCACATGCAAACAACTCTGTAGTGTATTTTTGTCGAATCATTTCTCCATGTAGAGTGTTCCGAACACGGAATTTCACGGTGAGCGAATCCATGGAATTTACATATCTATTGGATAGAACACGCTCCAACAGTTTTTCCTTTGTAAACTGCCTGATTTTCGAAAATGCTATAAGGAAAAGCTGCGAACTCAGAGTGAATGTTTCTAGGTGTACATATGCCTTGTATGGCGGATGAAAGTTCTGTAATACACATGTACACAACTCATTAAAAATGTTTGTCAAATCCGTGATGAATGTAGCCTGTTCGGAACACGGACTGTCACGGTGAGGGAAACTATGTAAATTACATATCTATTGGTTAGAACACGCTCCAGGAGCATTTTACTGAGAAATCTGCCTCAGTTTGGAAACTGGTGTCATGAAAACGCTGCAAAATATGAGTAAATTCTTTAAGGTGACAATATGTCTTCAATGGGTTATTCAAGATGTGTAATTCACATGCTAACAACTCAGCAGTGTATATTGGTTGAATCCGTGGTGCATGTACCGTTTTCAGAACACGGAATGTCACGGTGATGGTATCTATGAAAATGAGATGTCTATTGGATAGAACATGCACCAAGAGTGTTTTTCTGCGAAAACTGCCTGATTTTCTTAACTGACGTTAGGAAAACCTGCGAAATCTAAGTAAATGTTTCTAGGTGTAAATACGCCTTGTATTGTGGTTGAAAAATCGGTAATCCATATGCTCACGGTCATTAAATAATGTTTGTCAAAGCCGTGATGAATGTAACGTTTTCGGAACACGGAATGTCTCGGTGAGTGAAACTCTGAAAATAACAATTCTACTGGATAGAACTCGCTTGGATTGAATGTTTCTGTGAAAATTTCATGATTTTTGAAACTGGATGTAAGGACAAACCTGCGAAATCAGAATAACTACTTCTAGGTTTAAATATGCCTTGTATGGTGGATGAAAGTTCGGTAATCCACATGCTCACTCTCATTAAAGAATGTTTGTCGAATTCGTGATGCATGTAACGTGTTTGGAATACGGAATGTCATAGTGAAGGAAACAATGTAAGTTACATGTCTATTTGTAGAACTCGCTTGAAGAGAATTTTTCTGCGAAATGTGCCTCATTTTCAAAACTGCCATTAGGAGAACCCTGTGAAATCTGAGAAAATGCTTCTAAGTGTCAATATGTCTTGAATGGTGAATGAAAGTCCGGTATTCCACATGTTAATAACAGTGAAGTAATTATTTTTCAAACCGTGATTCATGTAGCGCTTTTGGAAAACGGAATTTCACGGTAATGAAACGATGTAAATTACAATTCTATTGAGTAGAACGAGCTAGAAGAGAATGTTTCTGTGAAAATTGCATGATTATCGAATCTGAAGTTTGGAAAAAGCTGCAAAACGGGAGTCAATTTTTTTTAGGTGTAAATGTGCCTTTATGTTGCAAGAAAGTTCGGTAATCCACATGTTCACAACATACAAAAGAATCTTTTTCTAATCCGTGATGCATGAACCGTGTTCAGAACGTGGAATTTCACGGTGATTGAAACAATGTAAATTACTTCTCTATTGGGTAGAACTAGCTCGGAGAGAGTTTTCCGGCGGAAACGTCGTCATTTTTAAACTAGCAATTGCAAAACGCTGCAAAATCTGAGAAAATACTTCTAAGAATCAATATTCAATGTATTGTGATGAAAGTTCGGTAATCCACATGCTAACAAATTTGTAGTGAATATTTGTCGAATCCTTTATGCATGTAGCATGTTCGGAACACGGAATTTCACGGCCAGGGGATTTATGTAAATTACATTTCTCTTGGTTAGAAATCACTCCAAGAGATTTTTCCTAGAAAACGGCCGGATTTTCTATACTGGCGAAAGGAAAACCCTGCGAACTCAGATTAAGAGATTCTCTGTGTAAATATGCCTTGTATGGTGGATGAAAGTTCGGTAATCCGCATGCTAACAACTCTGTACTGAATATTTGTCGAATCCGAGATACGTGAAGCATGTTGGGAACACAGAATATCACGGTGAGCGAATCTATGTAAAATACAGGTCTCTTCGGTAGAACTCGCTCCAAGAGATTTTTCTGGGAAATCTGCCTCATTTTCGAAACTGGCGTTTGATAATATACGCAAAATCTGAGAAAATGCTTCAAAGTGTCAATATGCCTTTTATTGTGATGGAAGTTCGTAAAACCACATGCAAACAATTCTGTGGTGAATATTTGTAGAAAGCGTTATGCATGTAGCGTGATCGTATCACAGAAATCCCCGGCGATGGAATCTATGTAAATTACACGCCTATTGGTTCGAATTCGCTCCAAAAATGTTTCCCTGAGAAAACGGCCTGATTTTCGAAACTGGCATTAGGAAAAAGCTGCAAATTCAGAGTTAAAGTTTCAAGGTGTAAATATGCCATGTATGGTGGATGAAAGTTCTGTAATCTACATGTTCACAACTCATTTGAGAAAGTTTGTTGAAATCTTGATGCATGTAGCGTGTTCGGAAATTAGAATGTCACTGTGAGGAAAATAATGTAAATTACATTTCTATTGGGAAGTACTCGCTCCACGAGTATTTTTCTGCGTATCTGCCTCCTTTTCAAAACTGGCATTAGGAAAAAATTTTCGAAATATGAGAAAATGCTTCAAAGAGTCAATATGGCTTTTATGGTGGATGAAAGTTCGGTAATCCTTATGCTAAAAACTCTGTAGTGAATATTTGTCGAATCCGTGATGCATGTAGCTTTTCCAGAACACGGAATTTCACGATGACGGGTTCTATGTAAATTGCATGTCTATAGGGTAGAACTCGCTCCAAGAGGATTTTTCTGCAAAAACTGCATGATTTTAGAAACTGACATTAGGAGAAATCTACCAAATCAGAATAAAACTTTCTATGTATAAATATGCATTGTCAGTTGGATGAAATTTCGGTAATACACATGTTCACAACTGATTAAAGAATGTTTGTTGAATCCATGATGCATGGAACACGTTCAGAACACGGAATGTCACGGTGAGTGAAACTAGGTAAATTACATATCTTTTGGGTACAACTCGCTCCAAGAGCATTTTTCTGCCAAATCTGCCTCATTTTCAAAACTGGCGTTAAAACTAACCTGTGAAATCTGAGAAAATACTTCAAAGTGTCAGTAAGCCTTGTATGGTGGATGAAAGTGCTGTAATCTACTTGCTAACAACTCTGAAGTGAATATTTGTTGCATCCGTGATGCATGTAGCGTGTTCGGAACACGGAATTTCACGGTGAGGGAATCCATGTAAATTACACGTCTATTGGTTAGACACGCTCCAACAGTTTTTTCCTAAGTAAACTGCCTGATTTTCGAAACTGCTATTAGGAAAAAGCTGCGAACTCAGAGTGAATGTTTCTAGGTGTACATATGCCTTGTATGGTGGATGAAATTTCTGTAATACACATGTACACAACTCTTTAAAAATGTTTGTCAAATCCGTGATGTATGTAGCCTGTTCGGAACACGGACTGTCACGGTGAGGGAAACTATGTAAATTACATATCTATTGGTTAGAACACGCTCCAGGAGCATTTTACTGGAAAATCTGCCTCAGTTTGGAAACTGGTGTCATGAAAACGCTGCAAAATATGAGTAAATTCTTTAAGGTGACAATATGTCTTCAATGGGTTATTCAAGATGTGTAATTCACATGCTAACAACTCAGCAGTGTATATTGGTTGAATCCGTGGTGCATGTACCGTTTTCAGAACACGGAATGTCACGGTGATGATATCTAAGAAAATGAGATGTCTATTGGATAGAACATGCACCAAGAGTGTTTTTCTGCGAAAACTGCCTGATTTTCTTAACTGACGTTAGGAAAACCTGCGAAATCTAAGTAAATGTTTCTAGGTGTAAATACGCCTTGTATTGTGGTTGAAAAATCGGTAATCCATATGCTCACGGTCATTAAATAATGTTTGTCAAAGCCGTGATGAATGTAACTTTTTCGGAACACGGAATGTCTCGGTGAGTGAAACTCTGAAAATAACAATTCTACTGGATAGAACTCGCTTGGATTGAATGTTTCTGTGAAAATTTCATGATTTTTGAAACTGGATGTAAGGACAAACCTGCGAAATCAGAATAACTACTTCTAGATTTAAATATGCCTTGTATGGTGGATGAAAGTTCGGTAATCCGCATTCTCACTCTCATTAAAGAATGTTTGTCGAATTCGTGATGCATGTAACGTGTTTGGAATACGGAATGTCATAGTGAAGGAAACAATGTAAGTTACATGTCTAATTTGTAGAACTCGTTTGAAGAGAATTTTTCTGCGAAATGTGCCTCATTTTCCAAACTGCCATTAGGAGAACCCTGTGAAATCTGAGAAAATGCTTCTAAGTGTCAATATGCCTTGAATGGTGAATGAAAGTCCGGTATTCCACATGTTAATAACAGTGAAGTAATTATTTTTCAAACCGTGATTCATGTAGCGCTTTTGGAAAACGGAATTTCACGGTAATGAAACGATGTAAATTACAATTCTATTGAGTAGAACGAGCTAGAAGAGAATGTTTCTGTGAAAATTGCATGATTATCGAATCTGAAGTTTGGAAAAAGCTGCAAAACGGGAGTCAATTTTTTTTAGGTGTAAATGTGCCTTTATGTTGCAAGAAAGTTCGGTAATCCACATGTTCACAACATACAAAAGAATCTTTTTCTAATCCGTGATGCACGAACCGTGTTCAGAACGTGGAAATTCACGGTGATTGAAACAATGTAAATTACTACTCTATTGGATAGAACTAGCTCGGAGAGTGTTTTTCGGCGAAAACTTCGTCATTTTTAACTGGCAATTGCAAAACGCTGCAAAATCTGAGAAAATACTTCTAAGAATCAATATTCAATGTATTGTGATGAAAGTTCGGTAATCCACATGCTAACAAATTTGTAGTGAATATTTGTCTAATCCTTTATGCATGTAGCATGTTCGGAACACGGAATTTCACGGCCAGGGGATTTATGTAAATTACATTTCTCTTGGTTAGAAATCACTCCAAGAGATTTTTCCTAGAAAACGCCCGGATTTTCTATACTGGCGAAAGGAAAACCCTGCGAACTCAGATTAATAGATTCTCTGGGTAAATATGCCTTGTATGGTGGATTAAAGTACGGTAATCCGCATTCTAACAACTCTGTACTGAATATTTGTCGAATCCGAGATACGTGAAGCATGTTGGGAACACAGAATATCACGGTGAGCGAATCTATGTAAAATACAGGTCTCTTCGGTAGAACTCGCTCCAAGAGATTTTTCTGGGAAATCTGCCTCATTTTCGAAACTGGCGTTTGATAATATACGCAAAATCTGAGAAAATGCTTCAAAGTGTCAATATGCCTTTTATTGTGATGGAAGTTTGAAAAACCACATGCAAACAATTCTGTGGTGAATATTTGTAGAAAGCGTTATGCATGTAGCGTGATCGTATCACAGAAATTCCCGGCGATGGAATCTATGTAAATTACACGCCTATTGGTTCGAATTCGCTCCAAAAATGTTTCCCTGAGAAAACGGACTGATTTTCGAAACTGGCATTAGGAAAAAGCTGCAAATTCAGAGTTAATGTTTCTAGGTGTAAATATGCCATGTATGGTGGATGAAAGTTCTGTAATCTACATGTTCACAACTCATTCGAGAAAGTTTGTTGAAACCTTGATGCATGTAGCGTTTTCGGAAATTGGAATGTCACTGTGAGGAAAACAATGTAAATTACATTTCTATTGGGAAGTACTCGCTCCACTGAGAATTTTTCTGCGTATCTGCCTCCTTTTCAAAACTGGCATTAGGAAAAACTTTCGAAATATGAGAAAATGCTTCAAAGAGTCAATATGGCTTTTATGGTGGATGAAAGTTCGGTAATCCTTATGCTAACAACTCTGTAGTGAATATTAGTCGAATCCGTGATGCATGTAGCTTTTCCGGAACACGGAATTTCACAATGACGTGTTCTATGTAAATTGCATGTCTATAGGGTAGAACTCGCTCCAAGATGAATTTTCTGCAAAAACTGCATGATTTTAGAAACTGACATTAGGAGAAATCTACCAAATCAGTATAAAACTTTCTATGTATAAATATGCATTGTCAGTTGGATGAAAGTTCGGTAATACACATGTTCACAACTCATTAAAGAATGTTTGTTGAATCCATGATGCATGGAACGCGTTCAGAACACGGAATGTCACGGTGAGTGAAACTAGGTAAATTACATATCTTTTGGGTACAACTCGCTCCAAGAGCATTTTTCTGCCAAATCTGCCTCATTTTCAAAACTGGCGTTAAAACTAACCTGTGAAACCTGAGAAAATTCTTCAAAGTGTCAGTAAGCCTTGTATGGTGGATGAAAGTGCTGTAATCTACTTGCTAACAACTCTGAAGTGAATATTTGTCGCATCCGTGATGCATGTAGCGTGTTCGAAACATGGAATTTCACGGTGAGCGAATCCATGTAAATTACACGTATATTGGTTAGACCCGCTCCAAGAGGTTATTGCCGTGAAATGGGCCTCATTTTGGAAACTGGCTTTTGGAAAGCTCTGCGAAATCAGAGAAAATGCTTCAAAGCGTCAATATGCCTTCTATTTTGATGAAAGTCCTGGAATCCACATGCAAACAACTCTGAAGTGTATTTTTATCGAATCATTTCTGCATGTAGCGTGTTCCGAACACGGAATTTCACGGTGAGCGAATCCATGGAATTTACATATCTATTGGATAGAACACGCTCCAACAGTTTTTTCCTTTGTAAACTGCCTGATTTTCGAAACTGCTATTAGGAAAAAGCTGCGAACTCAGAGTGAATGTTTCTAGGTGTACATATGCCTTGTATGGTGGATGAAAGTTCTGTAATACACATGTACACAACTCTTTAAAAATGTTTGTCAAATCCGTGATGTATGTAGCCTGTTCAGAACACGGACTGTCACGGTGAGGGAAACTATGTAAATTAAATATCTATTGGTTAGAACAAGCTCCAGGAGCATTTTACTGGAAAATCTGCCTCAGTTTGGAAACTGGTGTCATGAAAACGCTGCAAAATATGAGTAAATTCTTTAAGGTGACAATATGTCTTCAATGGGTTATTCAAGATGTGTAATTCACATGCTAACAACTCAGCAGTTTATATTGGTTGAATCCGTGGTGCATGTACCGTTTTCAGAACACGGAATGTCACGGTGATGATATCTATGAAAATGAGATGTCTATTGGATAGAACATGCACCAAGAGTGTTTTTCTGCGAAAACTGCCTGATTTTCTTAACTGACGTTAGGAAAACGTGCGAAATCTAAGTAAATGTTTCTAGGTGTAAATACGCCTTGTATTGTGGTTGAAAAATCGGTAATCCATATGCTCACGTTCATTAAATAATGTTTGTCAAAGCCGTGATGAATGTAACGTTTTCGGAACACGGAATGTCTCGGTGAGTGAAACTGAAAATAACAATTCTACTGGATAGAACTCGCTTGGATTGAATGTTTCTGTGAAAATTTCATGATTTTTGAACCTGGATGTAAGGACAAACCTGCGAAATCAGTATAACTACTTCTAGGTTTAAATATGCCTTGTATGGTGGATGAAAGTTCGGAAATCCACATGCTCACTCTCATTAAAGAATATTTGTCGAATTCGTGATGCATGTAACGTGTTTGGAATACGGAATGTCATAGTGAAGGAAACAATGTAAGTTACATGTCTATTTTGTAGAACTCGCTTGAAGAGAATTTTTCTGCGAAATGTGCCTCATTTTCCAAACTGCCATTAGGAGAACCCTGTGAAATCTGAGAAAATGCTTCTAAGTGTCAATATGCCTTGAATGGTGAATGAAAGTCCGGTATTCCACATGTTAATAACAGTGAAGTAATTATTTTTCAAACCTTGATTCATGTAGCGCTTTTGGAAAACGGAATTTCACGGTAATGAAACGATGTAAATTACAATTCTATTGAGTAGAACGAGCTAGAAGAGAATGTTTCTGTGAAAATTGCATGATTATCGAGTCTGAAGTTTGGAAAAAGCTGCAAAAGGGGAGTCAATATTTGTAGGTGTAAATGTGCCTTTATGTTGCAAGAAAGTTCGGTAATCCACATGTTCACAACATACTAAAGAATCTTTTTCTAATCCGTGATGCATGAACCGTGTTCAGAACGTGGAATTTCACGGTGATTGAAACAATGTAAATTACTTCTCTATTGGGTAGAACTAGCTCGGAGAATGTTTTTCGGCGAAAACTTCGTCATTTTTAAACTGGCAATTGCAAAACGCTGCAAAATCTGAGAAAATACTTCTAAGAACCAATATTCAATGTATTGTGATGAAAGTTCGGTAATCCACATGCTAACAAATTTGTAGTGAATATTTGTCGAATCCTTTATGCATGTAGCATGTTCGGAACACGGAATTTCACGGCCAGGGGATTTATGTAAATTACATTTCTCTTGGTTAGAAATCACTCCAAGAGATTTTTCCTAGAAAACGGCCGGATTTTCTATACTGGCGAAAGGAAAACACTGCGAACTCAGATTAATAGATTCTCGGTGTAAATATGCCTTGTATGGTGGATGAAAGTTCGGTAATCCGCATGCTAACAACTCTGTACTGAATATTTGTCGAATCCGAGATACGTGAAGCGTTTTTGGAACACAGAATATCACGGTGAGCGAATCTATGTAAAATACATGTCTCTTCGGTAGAACTCGCTTCAAGAGATTTTTCTGGGAAATCTGCCTCATTTTCGAAACTGGCGTTTGATAATATATGCAAAATCTGAGAAAATGCTTCAAAGTGTCAATATGCCTTGTATTGTGATGGAAGTTCGTAAAACCACATGCAAACAATTCTGTGGTGAATATTTGTAGAAAGCGTTATGCATGTAGCGTAATCGTATCACAGAAATTCCCGGCGATGGAATCTATGTAAATTACACGCCTATTGGTTCGAATTCGCTCCAAAAATGTTTCCCTGAGAAAACGGCCTGATTTTCGAAACTGGCATTAGGAAAAAGCTGCAAATTCAGAGTTAATGTTTCTAGGTGTAAATATGCCATGTATGGTGGATGAAAGTTCTGTAATCTACATGTTCACAACTCATTCGAGAAAGTTTGTTGAAACCTTGATGCATGTAGCGTTTTCGGAAATTGGAATGTCACTGTGAGGAAAACAATGTAAATTACATTTCTATTGGGAAGTACTCGCTCCACTGAGAATTTTTCTGCGTATCTGCCTCCTTTTCAAAACTGGCATTAGGAAAAACTTTCGAAATATGAGAAAATGCTTCAAAGAGTCAATATGGCTTTTATGGTGGATGAAAGTTCGGTAATCCTTATGCTAACAACTCTGTAGTGAATATTTGTCGAATCCGTGATGCATGTAGCTTTTCCGGAACACGGAATTTCACGATGACGGGTTCTATGTAAATTGCATGTCTATAGGGTAGAACTCGCTCCAAGAGGATTTTTCTGCAAAAACTGCATGATTTTAGAAACTGACATTAGGAGAAATCTACCAAATCAGAATAAAACTTTCTATGTATAAATATGCATTGTCAGTTGGATGAAAGTTCGGTAATACACATGTTCACAACTCATTAAAGAATGTTTGTTGAATCCATGATGCATGGAACGCATTCAGAACACGGAATGTCACGGTGAGTGAAACTAGGTAAATTACATATCTTCTGGGTACAACTCGCTCCAAGAGCATTTTTCTGCCAAATCTGCCTCATTTTCAAAACTGGCGTTAAAACTAACCTGTGAAATCTGAGAAAATACTTCAAAGTGTCAGTAAGCCTTGTATGGTGGATGAAAGTGCTGTAATCTACTTGCTAACAACTCTGAAGTGAATATTTGTTGCATCCGTGATGCATGTAGCGTGTTCGGAACACGGAATTTCACGGTGAGGGAATCCATGTAAATTACACGTCTATTGGTTAGACACGCTCCAACAGTTTTTTCCTAAGTAAACTGCCTGATTTTCGAAACTGCTATTAGGAAAAAGCTGCGAACTCAGAGTGAATGTTTCTAGGTGTACATATGCCTTGTATGGTGGATGAAATTTCTGTAATACACATGTACACAACTCTTTAAAAATGTTTGTCAAATCCGTGATGTATGTAGCCTGTTCGGAACACGGACTGTCACGGTGAGGGAAACTATGTAAATTACATATCTATTGGTTAGAACACGCTCCAGGAGCATTTTACTGGAAAATCTGCCTCAGTTTGGAAACTGGTGTCATGAAAACGCTGCAAAATATGAGTAAATTCTTTAAGGTGACAATATGTCTTCAATGGGTTATTCAAGATGTGTAATTCACATGCTAACAACTCAGCAGTGTATATTGGTTGAATCCGTGGTGCATGTACCGTTTTCAGAACACGGAATGTCACGGTGATGATATCTAAGAAAATGAGATGTCTATTGGATAGAACATGCACCAAGAGTGTTTTTCTGCGAAAACTGCCTGATTTTCTTAACTGACGTTAGGAAAACCTGCGAAATCTAAGTAAATGTTTCTAGGTGTAAATACGCCTTGTATTGTGGTTGAAAAATCGGTAATCCATATGCTCACGGTCATTAAATAATGTTTGTCAAAGCCGTGATGAATGTAACTTTTTCGGAACACGGAATGTCTCGGTGAGTGAAACTCTGAAAATAACAATTCTACTGGATAGAACTCGCTTGGATTGAATGTTTCTGTGAAAATTTCATGATTTTTGAAACTGGATGTAAGGACAAACCTGCGAAATCAGAATAACTACTTCTAGATTTAAATATGCCTTGTATGGTGGATGAAAGTTCGGTAATCCGCATTCTCACTCTCATTAAAGAATGTTTGTCGAATTCGTGATGCATGTAACGTGTTTGGAATACGGAATGTCATAGTGAAGGAAACAATGTAAGTTACATGTCTAATTTGTAGAACTCGTTTGAAGAGAATTTTTCTGCGAAATGTGCCTCATTTTCCAAACTGCCATTAGGAGAACCCTGTGAAATCTGAGAAAATGCTTCTAAGTGTCAATATGCCTTGAATGGTGAATGAAAGTCCGGTATTCCACATGTTAATAACAGTGAAGTAATTATTTTTCAAACCGTGATTCATGTAGCGCTTTTGGAAAACGGAATTTCACAGTAATGAAACGATGTAAATTACAATTCTATTGAGTAGAACGAGCTAGAAGAGAATGTTTCTGTGAAAATTGCATGATTATCGAATCTGAAGTTTGGAAAAAGCTGCAAAACGGGAGTCAATTTTTTTTAGGTGTAAATGTGCCTTTATGTTGCAAGAAAGTTCGGTAATCCACATGTTCACAACATACAAAAGAATCTTTTTCTAATCCGTGATGCACGAACCGTGTTCAGAACGTGGAAATTCACGGTGATTGAAACAATGTAAATTACTACTCTATTGGATAGAACTAGCTCGGAGAGTGTTTTTCGGCGAAAACTTCGTCATTTTTAACTGGCAATTGCAAAACGCTGCAAAATCTGAGAAAATACTTCTAAGAATCAATATTCAATGTATTGTGATGAAAGTTCGGTAATCCACATGCTAACAAATTTGTAGTGAATATTTGTCTAATCCTTTATGCATGTAGCATGTTCGGAACACGGAATTTCACGGCCAGGGGATTTATGTAAATTACATTTCTCTTGGTTAGAAATCACTCCAAGAGATTTTTCCTAGAAAACGCCCGGATTTTCTATACTGGCGAAAGGAAAACCCTGCGAACTCAGATTAATAGATTCTCTGGGTAAATATGCCTTGTATGGTGGATTAAAGTACGGTAATCCGCATTCTAACAACTCTGTACTGAATATTTGTCGAATCCGAGATACGTGAAGCATGTTGGGAACACAGAATATCACGGTGAGCGAATCTATGTAAAATACAGGTCTCTTCGGTAGAACTCGCTCCAAGAGATTTTTCTGGGAAATCTGCCTCATTTTCGAAACTGGCGTTTGATAATATACGCAAAATCTGAGAAAATGCTTCAAAGTGTCAATATGCCTTTTATTGTGATGGAAGTTTGAAAAACCACATGCAAACAATTCTGTGGTGAATATTTGTAGAAAGCGTTATGCATGTAGCGTGATCGTATCACAGAAATTCCCGGCGATGGAATCTATGTAAATTACACGCCTATTGGTTCGAATTCGCTCCAAAAATGTTTCCCTGAGAAAACGGACTGATTTTCGAAACTGGCATTAGGAAAAAGCTGCAAATTCAGAGTTAATGTTTCTAGGTGTAAATATGCCATGTATGGTGGATGAAAGTTCTGTAATCTACATGTTCACAACTCATTCGAGAAAGTTTGTTGAAACCTTGATGCATGTAGCGTTTTCGGAAATTGGAATGTCACTGTGAGGAAAACAATGTAAATTACATTTCTATTGGGAAGTACTCGCTCCACTGAGAATTTTTCTGCGTATCTGCCTCCTTTTCAAAACTGGCATTAGGAAAAACTTTCGAAATATGAGAAAATGCTTCAAAGAGTCAATATGGCTTTTATGGTGGATGAAAGTTCGGTAATCCTTATGCTAACAACTCTGTAGTGAATATTAGTCGAATCCGTGATGCATGTAGCTTTTCCGGAACACGGAATTTCACAATGACGTGTTCTATGTAAATTGCATGTCTATAGGGTAGAACTCGCTCCAAGATGAATTTTCTGCAAAAACTGCATGATTTTAGAAACTGACATTAGGAGAAATCTACCAAATCAGTATAAAACTTTCTATGTATAAATATGCATTGTCAGTTGGATGAAAGTTCGGTAATACACATGTTCACAACTCATTAAAGAATGTTTGTTGAATCCATGATGCATGGAACGCGTTCAGAACACGGAATGTCACGGTGAGTGAAACTAGGTAAATTACATATCTTTTGGGTACAACTCGCTCCAAGAGCATTTTTCTGCCAAATCTGCCTCATTTTCAAAACTGGCGTTAAAACTAACCTGTGAAACCTGAGAAAATTCTTCAAAGTGTCAGTAAGCCTTGTATGGTGGATGAAAGTGCTGTAATCTACTTGCTAACAACTCTGAAGTGAATATTTGTCGCATCCGTGATGCATGTAGCGTGTTCGAAACATGGAATTTCACGGTGAGCGAATCCATGTAAATTACACGTATATTGGTTAGACCCGCTCCAAGAGGTTATTGCCGTGAAATGGGCCTCATTTTGGAAACTGGCTTTTGGAAAGCTCTGCGAAATCAGAGAAAATGCTTCAAAGCGTCAATATGCCTTCTATTTTGATGAAAGTCCTGGAATCCACATGCAAACAACTCTGAAGTGTATTTTTATCGAATCATTTCTGCATGTAGCGTGTTCCGAACACGGAATTTCACGGTGAGCGAATCCATGGAATTTACATATCTATTGGATAGAACACGCTCCAACAGTTTTTTCCTTTGTAAACTGCCTGATTTTCGAAACTGCTATTAGGAAAAAGCTGCGAACTCAGAGTGAATGTTTCTAGGTGTACATATGCCTTGTATGGTGGATGAAAGTTCTGTAATACACATGTACACAACTCTTTAAAAATGTTTGTCAAATCCGTGATGTATGTAGCCTGTTCAGAACACGGACTGTCACGGTGAGGGAAACTATGTAAATTAAATATCTATTGGTTAGAACAAGCTCCAGGAGCATTTTACTGGAAAATCTGCCTCAGTTTGGAAACTGGTGTCATGAAAACGCTGCAAAATATGAGTAAATTCTTTAAGGTGACAATATGTCTTCAATGGGTTATTCAAGATGTGTAATTCACATGCTAACAACTCAGCAGTTTATATTGGTTGAATCCGTGGTGCATGTACCGTTTTCAGAACACGGAATGTCACGGTGATGATATCTATGAAAATGAGATGTCTATTGGATAGAACATGCACCAAGAGTGTTTTTCTGCGAAAACTGCCTGATTTTCTTAACTGACGTTAGGAAAACGTGCGAAATCTAAGTAAATGTTTCTAGGTGTAAATACGCCTTGTATTGTGGTTGAAAAATCGGTAATCCATATGCTCACGTTCATTAAATAATGTTTGTCAAAGCCGTGATGAATGTAACGTTTTCGGAACACGGAATGTCTCGGTGAGTGAAACTGAAAATAACAATTCTACTGGATAGAACTCGCTTGGATTGAATGTTTCTGTGAAAATTTCATGATTTTTGAACCTGGATGTAAGGACAAACCTGCGAAATCAGTATAACTACTTCTAGGTTTAAATATGCCTTGTATGGTGGATGAAAGTTCGGAAATCCACATGCTCACTCTCATTAAAGAATATTTGTCGAATTCGTGATGCATGTAACGTGTTTGGAATATGGAATGTCATAGTGAAGGAAACAATGTAAGTTACATGTCTATTTTGTAGAACTCGCTTGAAGAGAATTTTTCTGCGAAATGTGCCTCATTTTCCAAACTGCCATTAGGAGAACCCTGTGAAATCTGAGAAAATGCTTCTAAGTGTCAATATGCCTTGAATGGTGAATGAAAGTCCGGTATTCCACATGTTAATAACAGTGAAGTAATTATTTTTCAAACCTTGATTCATGTAGCGCTTTTGGAAAACGGAATTTCACGGTAATGAAACGATGTAAATTACAATTCTATTGAGTAGAACGAGCTAGAAGAGAATGTTTCTGTGAAAATTGCATGATTATCGAGTCTGAAGTTTGGAAAAAGCTGCAAAAGGGGAGTCAATATTTGTAGGTGTAAATGTGCCTTTATGTTGCAAGAAAGTTCGGTAATCCACATGTTCACAACATACTAAAGAATCTTTTTCTAATCCGTGATGCATGAACCGTGTTCAGAACGTGGAATTTCACGGTGATTGAAACAATGTAAATTACTTCTCTATTGGGTAGAACTAGCTCGGAGAATGTTTTTCGGCGAAAACTTCGTCATTTTTAAACTGGCAATTGCAAAACGCTGCAAAATCTGAGAAAATACTTCTAAGAACCAATATTCAATGTATTGTGATGAAAGTTCGGTAATCCACATGCTAACAAATTTGTAGTGAATATTTGTCGAATCCTTTATGCATGTAGCATGTTCGGAACACGGAATTTCACGGCCAGGGGATTTATGTAAATTACATTTCTCTTGGTTAGAAATCACTCCAAGAGATTTTTCCTAGAAAACGGCCGGATTTTCTATACTGGCGAAAGGAAAACACTGCGAACTCAGATTAATAGATTCTCGGTGTAAATATGCCTTGTATGGTGGATGAAAGTTCGGTAATCCGCATGCTAACAACTCTGTACTGAATATTTGTCGAATCCGAGATACGTGAAGCGTTTTTGGAACACAGAATATCACGGTGAGCGAATCTATGTAAAATACATGTCTCTTCGGTAGAACTCGCTTCAAGAGATTTTTCTGGGAAATCTGCCTCATTTTCGAAACTGGCGTTTGATAATATATGCAAAATCTGAGAAAATGCTTCAAAGTGTCAATATGCCTTGTATTGTGATGGAAGTTCGTAAAACCACATGCAAACAATTCTGTGGTGAATATTTGTAGAAAGCGTTATGCATGTAGCGTAATCGTATCACAGAAATTCCCGGCGATGGAATCTATGTAAATTACACGCCTATTGGTTCGAATTCGCTCCAAAAATGTTTCCCTGAGAAAACGGCCTGATTTTCGAAACTGGCATTAGGAAAAAGCTGCAAATTCAGAGTTAATGTTTCTAGGTGTAAATATGCCATGTATGGTGGATGAAAGTTCTGTAATCTACATGTTCACAACTCATTCGAGAAAGTTTGTTGAAACCTTGATGCATGTAGCGTTTTCGGAAATTGGAATGTCACTGTGAGGAAAACAATGTAAATTACATTTCTATTGGGAAGTACTCGCTCCACTGAGAATTTTTCTGCGTATCTGCCTCCTTTTCAAAACTGGCATTAGGAAAAACTTTCGAAATATGAGAAAATGCTTCAAAGAGTCAATATGGCTTTTATGGTGGATGAAAGTTCGGTAATCCTTATGCTAACAACTCTGTAGTGAATATTTGTCGAATCCGTGATGCATGTAGCTTTTCCGGAACACGGAATTTCACGATGACGGGTTCTATGTAAATTGCATGTCTATAGGGTAGAACTCGCTCCAAGAGGATTTTTCTGCAAAAACTGCATGATTTTAGAAACTGACATTAGGAGAAATCTACCAAATCAGAATAAAACTTTCTATGTATAAATATGCATTGTCAGTTGGATGAAAGTTCGGTAATACACATGTTCACAACTCATTAAAGAATGTTTGTTGAATCCATGATGCATGGAACGCATTCAGAACACGGAATGTCACGGTGAGTGAAACTAGGTAAATTACATATCTTCTGGGTACAACTCGCTCCAAGAGCATTTTTCTGCCAAATCTGCCTCATTTTCAAAACTGGCGTTAAAACTAACCTGTGAAATCTGAGAAAATACTTCAAAGTGTCAGTAAGCCTTGTATGGTGGATGAAAGTGCTGTAATCTACTTGCTAACAACTCTGAAGTGAATATTTGTCTCATCCGTGATGCATGTTTCGTGTTCGGAACACAGAATTTCACGGTGAGCGAATCCATGTAAATTACACGTCTATTGGTTAGACCCGCTCCAAGAGGTTTTTGCCGTGAAATCGGCCTCATTTTGGATACTGGTATATGGAAAGCTCTGCGAAATCAGAGAAAATGCTTCAAAGCAACAATATGTCTTCTATTTTGTTGAAAGTCCTGGAATCCACATGCAAACAACTCTGTAGTGTATTTTTTCGAAACATTTCTGCATGTAGCGTGTTCCGAACACGGAATTTCACGGTGAGCGAATCCATGGAATTTACATATCTATTGGATAGAACACGCTCCAACAGTTTTTTCCTTTGTAAACTGCCTGATTTTCGAAACTGCTATTAGGAAAAAGCTGCGAACTCAGAGTGAATGTTTCTAGGTGTACATATGCCTTGTATGGTGGATGAAAGTTCTGTAATACACATGTACACAACTCTTTAAAAATGTTTGTCAAATCCGTGATGTATGTAGCCTGTTCAGAACACGGACTGTCACGGTGAGGGAAACTATGTAAATTACATATCTATTGGTTAGAACACGCTCCAGGAGCATTTTACTGGAAAATCTGCCTCAGTTTGAAACTGGTGTCATGAAAACGCTGCAAAATATGAGTAAATTCTTTAAGGTGACAATATGTCTTCAATGGGTTATTCAAGATGTGTAATTCACATGCTAACAACTCAGCAGTGTATATTGGTTGAATCCGTGGTGCATGTACCGTTTTCAGAACACGGAATGTCACGGTGATGGTATCTATGAAAATGAGATGTCTATTGGATAGAACATGCACCAAGAGTGTTTTTCTGCGAAAACTGCCTGATTTTCTTAACTGACGTTAGGAAAACCTGCGAAATCTAAGTAAATGTTTCTAGGTGTAAATATGCCTTGTATTGTGGTTGAAAAATCGGTAATCCACAAGCTCACTGTCATTAAATAATGTTTGTCAAATCCGTGGTGAATATAAAGTTTTCGGAACACGGAATGTCTCGGTGAGTGAAACTCTGAAAATAACAATTCTACTGGATAGAACTCGCTTGGATTGAATGTTTCTGTGAAAATTTCATGATTTTTGAAACTGGATGTAAGGACAAACCTGCGAAATCAGAATTACTTCTTCTAGGTTTAAATATGCCTTGTATGGTGGATGAAAGTTCGGTAATCCACATGCTCACTCTCATTAAAGAATGTTTGTCGAATTCGTGATGCATGTAACGTGTTTGGAATACGGAATGTCATAGTGAAGGAAACAATGTAAGTTACATGTCTATTGGGTAGAACTCACTTGAAGAGAATTTTTTTGCGAAATGTGCCTCATTTTCCAAACTGCCATTAGGAGAACCCTGTGAAATCTGAGAAAATGCTTCTAAGTGTCAATATGTCTTGAATGGTGAATGAAAGTCCGGTATTCCACATGTTAATAACAGTGAAGTAATTATTTTTCAAACCGTGATTCATGTAGCGCTTTTGGAAAATGGAATTTCACGGTAATGAAACGATGTAAATTACAATTCTATTGAGTAGAACGAGCTAGAAGAGAATGTTTTCGAAAATTGCATGATTATCGAATCTGAAGTTTGGAAAAAGCTGCAAAACGGGAGTCAATATTTGTAGGTGTAAATGTGCCATTATGTTGCAAGAAAGTACGGTAATCCACATATTCACAACATACTAAAGAATCTTTTTCTAATCTGTGATGCATGAACTGTGTTCAGAACGTGGAATTTCACGGTGATTGAAACAATGTAAATTACTTCTCTATTGGGTAGAACTAGCTCGGAGAATGTTTTTCGGCGAAAACTTCGTCATTTTTGAAACTGGCTTTTGCAAAACGCTGCAAAATCTGAGAAAATACTTCTAAGAATCAATATTCAATGTATTGTGATGAAAGTTCGGTAATCCACATGCTAACAAATTTGTAGTGAATATTTGTCGAATCCTTTATTCATGTAGCATGTTCAGAACACGGAATTTCACGGCCAGGGATTTATGTAAATTACATTTCTCTTGGTTAGAAATCACTCCAAGAGTTTTCTCCTGAGAAATCGGCCAGATTTTCGATACTGGCGAAAGGAAAACACTGCGAACTCAGATTAAGAGATTCTCGGTGTAAATATGCCTTGTATGGTGGATGAAAGTTCGGTAATCCGCATGCTAACAACTCTGTACTGAATATTTGTCGAATCCGAGATACGTGAAGCGTGTTTGGAACACAGAATATCACGGTGAGCAAATCTATGTGAAATACAGGTCTCTTCGGTAGAACTCGCTCCAAGAGATTTTTCTGGGAAATCTGCCTCATTTTCGAAACTGGCGTTTGATAATATACGCAAAATTTGAGATAATGCTTCAAAGTGTCAATATGCCTTTTATTGTGATGGAAGTTCGTAAAATCACATGCAAACAATTCTGTGGTGAATATTTGTAGAAAGCGTTATGCATGTAGCGTGATCGTATCACAGAAATTCCCGGCGATGGAATCTATGTAAATTACACGCCTATTGGTTCGAATTCACACCAAAAATGTTTCCCTGAGAAAACGGCCTGATTTTCGAAACTGGCATTAGGAAAAAGCTGCAAATTCAGAGTTAAAGTTTCAAGGTGTAAATATGCCATGTATGGTGGATGAAAGTTCTGTAATCTACATGTTCACAACTCATTTGAGAAAGTTTGTTGAAATCTTGATGCATGTAGCGTGTTCGGAAATTAGAATGTCACTGTGAGGAAAACAATGTAAATTACATTTCTATTGGGAAGTACTCGCTCCACGAGTATTTTTCTGCGTATCTGCCTCCTTTTCAAAACTGGCATTAGGAAAAACTTTCGAAATATGAGAAAATGATTCAAAGAGTCAATATGGCTTTTATGGTGGATGAAAGTTCGGTAATCCTTATGCTAACAACTCTGTAGTGAATATTTGTCGAATCCGTGATGCATGTAGCTTTTCCGGAACACGGAATTTCACGATGACGGGTTCTATGTAAATTGCATGTCTATAGGGTAGAACTCGCTCCAAGAGGATTTTTCTGCAAAAACTGCATGATTTTAGAAACTGACATTAGGAGAAATCTACTGAATCAGAATAAAACTTTCTATGTATAAATATGCATTGTCAGTTGGATGAAAGTTCGGTAATACACATGTTCACAACTCATTAAAGAATGTTTGTTGAATCTGTGATGCATGGAACGCGTTCAGAACACGGAATGTCACGGTGAGTGAAACTAGGTAAATTACATATCTTTTGGGTACAACTCGCTCCAAGAGCATTTTTCTGCCAAATCTGCCTCATTTTCAAAACTAGGCGTTAAAACTAACCTGTGAAATCTGAGAAAATTCTTCAAAGTGTCAGTAAGCCTTGTATGGTGGATGAAAGTGCTGTAATCTACTTGCTAACAACTCTGAAGTGAATATTTGTCGCATCCGTGATGCATGTAGCGTGTTCGGAACACGGAATTTCACGGTGAGCGAATCCATGTAAATTACACGTCTACTGGTTAGACCCGCTCCAAGAGGTTATTGCCGTGAAATGGGCCTCATTTTGGAAACTGGCTTTTGGAAAGCTCTGCGAAATCAGAGAAAATGCTTCAAAGCGTCAATATGCCTTTTATTTTGTTGAAAGTCCTGGAATCCACATGCAAACAACTCTGTAGTGTATTTTGTCGAATCATTTCTCCATGTAGAGTGTTCCGAACACGGAATTTCACGGTGAGCGAATCCATGGAATTTACATATCTATTGGATAGAACACGCTCCAACAGTTTTTCCTTTGTAAACTGCCTGATTTTCGAAAATGCTATAAGGAAAAGCTGCGAACTCAGAGTGAATGTTTCTAGGTGTACATATGCCTTGTATGGCGGATGAAAGTTCTGTAATACACATGTACACAACTCATTAAAAATGTTTGTCAAATCCGTGATGAATGTAGCCTGTTCGGAACACGGACTGTCACGGTGAGGGAAACTATGTAAATTACATATCTATTGGTTAGAACACGCTCCAGGAGCATTTTACTGAGAAATCTGCCTCAGTTTGGAAACTGGTGTCATGAAAACGCTGCAAAATATGAGTAAATTCTTTAAGGTGACAATATGTCTTCAATGGGTTATTCAAGATGTGTAATTCACATGCTAACAACTCAGCAGTGTATATTGGTTGAATCCGTGGTGCATGTACCGTTTTCAGAACACGGAATGTCACGGTGATGGTATCTATGAAAATGAGATGTCTATTGGATAGAACATGCACCAAGAGTGTTTTTCTGCGAAAACTGCCTGATTTTCTTAACTGACGTTAGGAAAACCTGCGAAATCTAAGTAAATGTTTCTAGGTGTAAATACGCCTTGTATTGTGGTTGAAAAATCGGTAATCCATATGCTCACGGTCATTAAATAATGTTTGTCAAAGCCGTGATGAATGTAACGTTTTCGGAACACGGAATGTCTCGGTGAGTGAAACTCTGAAAATAACAATTCTACTGGATAGAACTCGCTTGGATTGAATGTTTCTGTGAAAATTTCATGATTTTTGAAACTGGATGTAAGGACAAACCTGCGAAATCAGAATAACTACTTCTAGGTTTAAATATGCCTTGTATGGTGGATGAAAGTTCGGTAATCCACATGCTCACTCTCATTAAAGAATGTTTGTCGAATTCGTGATGCATGTAACGTGTTTGGAATACGGAATGTCATAGTGAAGGAAACAATGTAAGTTACATGTCTATTTGTAGAACTCGCTTGAAGAGAATTTTTCTGCGAAATGTGCCTCATTTTCAAAACTGCCATTAGGAGAACCCTGTGAAATCTGAGAAAATGCTTCTAAGTGTCAATATGTCTTGAATGGTGAATGAAAGTCCGGTATTCCACATGTTAATAACAGTGAAGTAATTATTTTTCAAACCGTGATTCATGTAGCGCTTTTGGAAAACGGAATTTCACGGTAATGAAACGATGTAAATTACAATTCTATTGAGTAGAACGAGCTAGAAGAGAATGTTTCTGTGAAAATTGCATGATTATCGAATCTGAAGTTTGGAAAAAGCTGCAAAACGGGAGTCAATTTTTTTTAGGTGTAAATGTGCCTTTATGTTGCAAGAAAGTTCGGTAATCCACATGTTCACAACATACAAAAGAATCTTTTTCTAATCCGTGATGCATGAACCGTGTTCAGAACGTGGAATTTCACGGTGATTGAAACAATGTAAATTACTTCTCTATTGGGTAGAACTAGCTCGGAGAGTGTTTTTCGGCGATAACTTCGTCATTTTTAAACTGGCAATTGCAAAACGCTGCAAAATCTGAGAAAATACTTCTAAGAATCAATATTCAATGTATTGTGATGAAAGTTCGGTAATCCACATGCTAACAAATTTGTAGTGAATATTTGTCGAATCCTTTATGCATGTAGCATGTTCGGAACACGGAATTTCACGGCCAGGGGATTTATGTAAATTACATTTCTCTTGGTTAGAAATCACTCCAACAGATTTTTCCTAGAAAACGGCCGGATTTTCTATACTGGCGAAAGGAAAACCCTGCGAACTCAGATTAAGAGATTCTCTGTGTAAATATGCCTTGTATGGTGGATGAAAGTTCGGTAATCCGCATGCTAACAACTCTGTACTGAATATTTGTCGAATCCGAGATACGTGAAGCATGTTGGGAACACAGAATATCACGGTGAGCGAATCTATGTAAAATACAGGTCTCTTCGGTAGAACTCGCTCCAAGAGATTTTTCTGGGAAATCTGCCTCATTTTCGAAACTGGCGTTTGATAATATACGCAAAATCTGAGAAAATGCTTCAAAGTGTCAATATGCCTTTTATTGTGATGGAAGTTCGTAAAACCACATGCAAACAATTCTGTGGTGAATATTTGTAGAAAGCGTTATGCATGTAGCGTGATCGTATCACAGAAATTCCCGGCGATGGAATCTATGTAAATTACACGCCTATTGGTTCGAATTCGCTCCAAAAATGTTTCCCTGAGAAAACGGCCTGATTTTCGAAACTGGCATTAGGAAAAAGCTGCAAATTCAGAGTTAAAGTTTCAAGGTGTAAATATGCCATGTATGGTGGATGAAAGTTCTGTAATCTACATGTTCACAACTCATTTGAGAAAGTTTGTTGAAATCTTGATGCATGTAGCGTGTTCGGAAATTAGAATGTCACTGTGAGGAAAATAATGTAAATTACATTTCTATTGGGAAGTACTCGCTCCACGAGTATTTTTCTGCGTATCTGCCTCCTTTTCAAAACTGGCATTAGGAAAAAATTTTCGAAATATGAGAAAATGCTTCAAAGAGTCAATATGGCTTTTATGGTGGATGAAAGTTCGGTAATCCTTATGCTAAAAACTCTGTAGTGAATATTTGTCGAATCCGTGATGCATGTAGCTTTTCCAGAACACGGAATTTCACGATGACGGGTTCTATGTAAATTGCATGTCTATAGGGTAGAACTCGCTCCAAGAGGATTTTTCTGCAAAAACTGCATGATTTTAGAAACTGACATTAGGAGAAATCTACCAAATCAGAATAAAACTTTCTATGTATAAATATGCATTGTCAGTTGGATGAAATTTCGGTAATACACATGTTCACAACTGATTAAAGAATGTTTGTTGAATCCATGATGCATGGAACACGTTCAGAACACGGAATGTCACGGTGAGTGAAACTAGGTAAATTACATATCTTTTGGGTACAACTCGCTCCAAGAGCATTTTTCTGCCAAATCTGCCTCATTTTCAAAACTGGCGTTAAAACTAACCTGTGAAATCTGAGAAAATACTTCAAAGTGTCAGTAAGCCTTGTATGGTGGATGAAAGTGCTGTAATCTACTTGCTAACAACTCTGAAGTGAATATTTTTTACATCCGTGATGCATGTAGCGTGTTCGGAACACGGAATTTCACGGTGAGGGAATCCATGTAAATTACACGTCTATTGGTTAGACACGCTCCAACAGTTTTTTCCTATGTAAACTGCCTGATTTTCGAAACTGCTATTAGGAAAAAGCTGCGAACTCAGAGTGAATGTTTCTAGGTGTACATATGCCTTGTATGGTGGATGAAATTTCTGTAATACACATGTACACAACTCTTTAAAAATGTTTGTCAAATCCGTGATGTATGTAGCCTGTTCGGAACACGGACTGTCACGGTGAGGGAAACTATGTAAATTACATATCTATTGGTTAGAACACGCTCCAGGAGCATTTTACTGGAAAATCTGCCTCAGTTTGGAAACTGGTGTCATGAAAACGCTGCAAAATATGAGTAAATTCTTTAAGGTGACAATATGTCTTCAATGGGTTATTCAAGATGTGTAATTCACATGCTAACAACTCAGCAGTGTATATTGGTTGAATCCGTGGTGCATGTACCGTTTTCAGAACACGGAATGTCACGGTGATGATATCTAAGAAAATGAGATGTCTATTGGATAGAACATGCACCAAGAGTGTTTTTCTGCGAAAACTGCCTGATTTTCTTAACTGACGTTAGGAAAACCTGCGAAATCTAAGTAAATGTTTCTAGGTGTAAATACGCCTTGTATTGTGGTTGAAAAATCGGTAATCCATATGCTCACGGTCATTAAATAATGTTTGTCAAAGCCGTGATGAATGTAAATTTTTCGGAACACGGAATGTCTCGGTGAGTGAAACTCTGAAAATAACAATTCTACTGGATAGAACTCGCTTGGATTGAATGTTTCTGTGAAAATTTCATGATTTTTGAAACTGGATGTAAGGACAAACCTGCGAAATCAGAATAACAACTTCTAGATTTAAATATGCCTTGTATGGTGGATGAAAGTTCGGTAATCCGCATTCTCACTCTCATTAAAGAATGTTTGTCGAATTCGTGATGCATGTAACGTGTTTGGAATACGGAATGTCATAGTGAAGGAAACAATGTAAGTTACATGTCTAATTTGTAGAACTCGTTTGAAGAGAATTTTTCTGCGAAATGTGCCTCATTTTCCAAACTGCCATTAGGAGAACCCTGTGAAATCTGAGAAAATGCTTCTAAGTGTCAATATGCCTTGAATGGTGAATGAAAGTCCGGTATTCCACATGTTAATAACAGTGAAGTAATTATTTTTCAAACCGTGATTCATGTAGCGCTTTTGGAAAACGGAATTTCACGGTAATGAAACGATGTAAATTACAATTCTATTGAGTAGAACGAGCTAGAAGAGAATGTTTCTGTGAAAATTGCATGATTATCGAATCTGAAGTTTGGAAAAAGCTGCAAAACGGGAGTCAATTTTTTTTAGGTGTAAATGTGCCTTTATGTTGCAAGAAAGTTCGGTAATCCACATGTTCACAACATACAAAAGAATCTTTTTCTAATCCGTGATGCACGAACCGTGTTCAGAACGTGGAAATTCACGGTGATTGAAACAATGTAAATTACTACTCTATTGGATAGAACTAGCTCGGAGAGTGTTTTTCGGCGAAAACTTCGTCATTTTTAACTGGCAATTGCAAAACGCTGCAAAATCTGAGAAAATACTTCTAAGAATCAATATTCAATGTATTGTGATGAAAGTTCGGTAATCCACATGCTAACAAATTTGTAGTGAATATTTGTCTAATCCTTTATGCATGTAGCATGTTCGGAACACGGAATTTCACGGCCAGGGGATTTATGTAAATTACATTTCTCTTGGTTAGAAATCACTCCAAGAGATTTTTCCTAGAAAACGCCCGGATTTTCTATACTGGCGAAAGGAAAACCCTGCGAACTCAGATTAATAGATTCTCTGGGTAAATATGCCTTGTATGGTGGATTAAAGTACGGTAATCCGCATTCTAACAACTCTGTACTGAATATTTGTCGAATCCGAGATACGTGAAGCATGTTGGGAACACAGAATATCACGGTGAGCGAATCTATGTAAAATACAGGTCTCTTCGGTAGAACTCGCTCCAAGAGATTTTTCTGGGAAATCTGCCTCATTTTCGAAACTGGCGTTTGATAATATACGCAAAATCTGAGAAAATGCTTCAAAGTGTCAATATGCCTTTTATTGTGATGGAAGTTTGAAAAACCACATGCAAACAATTCTGTGGTGAATATTTGTAGAAAGCGTTATGCATGTAGCGTGATCGTATCACAGAAATTCCCGGCGATGGAATCTATGTAAATTACACGCCTATTGGTTCGAATTCGCTCCAAAAATGTTTCCCTGAGAAAACGGCCTGATTTTCGAAACTGGCCTTAGGAAAAAGCTGCAAATTCAGAGTTAATGTTTCTAGGTGTAAATATGCCATGTATGGTGGATGAAAGTTCTGTAATCTACATGTTCACAACTCATTCGAGAAAGTTTGTTGAAACCTTGATGCATGTAGCGTTTTCGGAAATTGGAATGTCACTGTGAGGAAAACAATGTAAATTACATTTCTATTGGGAAGTACTCGCTCCACTGAGAATTTTTCTGCGTATCTGCCTCCTTTTCAAAACTGGCATTAGGAAAAACTTTCGAAATATGAGAAAATGCTTCAAAGAGTCAATATGGCTTTTATGGTGGATGAAAGTTCGGTAATCCTTATGCTAACAACTCTGTAGTGAATATTAGTCGAATCCGTGATGCATGTAGCTTTTCCGGAACACGGAATTTCACAATGACGTGTTCTATGTAAATTGCATGTCTATAGGGTAGAACTCGCTCCAAGATGATTTTTCTGCAAAAACTGCATGATTTTAGAAACTGACATTAGGAGAAATCTACCAAATCAGTATAAAACTTTCTATGTA
The DNA here is from genome assembly GCF_036321535.1 of Camelus dromedarius. NCBI lineage: Eukaryota > Metazoa > Chordata > Mammalia > Artiodactyla > Camelidae > Camelus > Camelus dromedarius. The sequence goes on from NW_026989755.1 coordinate 819,575, forward strand.
TAAATATGCATTGTCAGTTGGATGAAAGTTCGGTAATACACATGTTCACAACTCATTAAAGAATGTTTGTTGAATCCATGATGCATGGAACGCGTTCAGAACACGGAATGTCACGGTGAGTGAAACTAGGTAAATTACATATCTTTTGGGTACAACTCGCTCCAAGAGCATTTTTCTGCCAAATCTGCCTCATTTTCAAAACTGGCGTTAAAACTAACCAGTGAAACCTGAGAAAATTCTTCAAAGTGTCAGTAAGCCTTGTATGGTGGATGAAAGTGCTGTAATCTACTTGCTAACAACTCTGAAGTGAATATTTGTCGCATCCGTGATGCATGTAGCGTGTTCGAAACATGGAATTTCACGGTGAGCGAATCCATGTAAATTACACGTATATTGGTTAGACCCGCTCCAAGAGGTTATTGCCGTGAAATGGGCCTCATTTTGGAAACTGGCTTTTGGAAAGCTCTGCGAAATCAGAGAAAATGCTTCAAAGCGTCAATATGCCTTCTATTTTGATGAAAGTCCTGGAATCCACATGCAAACAACTCTGAAGTGTATTTTTATCGAATCATTTCTGCATGTAGCGTGTTCCGAACACGGAATTTCACGGTGAGCGAATCCATGGAATTTACATATCTATTGGATAGAACACGCTCCAACAGTTTTTTCCTTTGTAAACTGCCTGATTTTCGAAACTGCTATTAGGAAAAAGCTGCGAACTCAGAGTGAATGTTTCTAGGTGTACATATGCCTTGTATGGTGGATGAAAGTTCTGTAATACACATGTACACAACTCTTTAAAAATGTTTGTCAAATCCGTGATGTATGTAGCCTGTTCAGAACACGGACTGTCACGGTGAGGGAAACTATGTAAATTAAATATCTATTGGTTAGAACAAGCTCCAGGAGCATTTTACTGGAAAATCTGCCTCAGTTTGGAAACTGGTGTCATGAAAACGCTGCAAAATATGAGTAAATTCTTTAAGGTGACAATATGTCTTCAATGGGTTATTCAAGATGTGTAATTCACATGCTAACAACTCAGCAGTTTATATTGGTTGAATCCGTGGTGCATGTACCGTTTTCAGAACACGGAATGTCACGGTGATGATATCTATGAAAATGAGATGTCTATTGGATAGAACATGCACCAAGAGTGTTTTTCTGCGAAAACTGACTGATTTTCTTAACTGACGTTAGGAAAACGTGCGAAATCTAAGTAAATGTTTCTAGGTGTAAATACGCCTTGTATTGTGGTTGAAAAATCGGTAATCCATATGCTCACGGTCATTAAATAATGTTTGTCAAAGCCGTGATGAATGTAACGTTTTCGGAACACGGAATGTCTCGGTGAGTGAAACTCTGAAAATAACAATTCTACTGGATAGAACTCGCTTGGATTGAATGTTTCTGTGAAAATTTCATGATTTTTGAAACTGGATGTAAGGACAAACCTGCGAAATCAGTATAACTACTTCTAGGTTTAAATATGCCTTGTATGGTGGATGAAAGTTCGGAAATCCACATGCTCACTCTCATTAAAGAATATTTGTCGAATTCGTGATGCATGTAACGTGTTTGGAATACGGAATGTCATAGTGAAGGAAACAATGTAAGTTACATGTCTATTTTGTAGAACTCGCTTGAAGAGGATTTTTCTGCGAAATGTGCCTCATTTTCCAAACTGCCATTAGGAGAACCCTGTGAAATCTGAGAAAATGCTTCTAAGTGTCAATATGCCTTGAATGGTGAATGAAAGTCCGGTATTCCACATGTTAATAACAGTGAAGTAATTATTTTTCAAACCGTGATTCATGTAGCGCTTTTGGAAAACGGAATTTCACGGTAATGAAACGATGTAAATTACAATTCTATTGAGTAGAACGAGCTAGAAGAGAATGTTTCTGTGAAAATTGCATGATTATCGAGTCTGAAGTTTGGAAAAAGCTGCAAAAGGGGAGTCAATATTTGTAGGTGTAAATGTGCCTTTATGTTGCAAGAAAGTTCGGTAATCCACATGTTCACATCATACTAAAGAATCTTTTTCTAATCCGTGATGCATGAACCGTGTTCAGAACGTGGAATTTCACGGTGATTGAAACAATGTAAATTACTTCTCTATTGGGTAGAACTAGCTCGGAGAGTGTTTTTCGGCGAAAACTTCGTCATTTTTAAACTGGCAATTGCAAAACGCTGCAAAATCTGAGAAAATACTTCTAAGAACCAATATTCAATGTATTGTGATGAAAGTTCGGTAATCCACATGCTAACAAATTTGTAGTGAATATTTGTCGAATCCTTTATGCATGTAGCATGTTCGGAAAACGGAATTTCACGGCCAGGGGATTTATGTAAATTACATTTTTCTTGGTTAGAAATCACTCCAAGAGATTTTTCCTAGAAAACGCCCGGATTTTCTATACTGGCGAAAGGAAAACCCAGCGAACTCAGATTAATAGATTCTCGGTGTAAATATGCCTTGTATGGTGGATGAAAGATCGGTAATCCGCATGCTAACAACTCTGTACTGAATATTTGTCGAATCCGAGATACGTGAAGCGTGTTTGGAACACAGAATATCACGGTGAGCGAATCTATATAAAATACATGTCTCTTCGGTAGAACTCGCTCCAAGAGATTTTTCTGGGAAATCTGCCTCATTTTCGAAACTGGCGTTTGATAATATACGCAAAATCTGAGAAAATGCTTCAAAGTGTCAATATGACTTTTATTTTGATGGAAGTTCGTAAAACCACATGCAAACAATTCTGTGGTGAATATTTGTAGAAAGCATTATGCATGTCGCGTGATCGTATCACAGAAATTCCCGGCGATGGAATCTATGTAAATTACACGCCTATTGGTTCGAATTCGCTCCAAAAATGTTTCCCTGAGAAAACGGCCTGATTTTCGAAACTGGCTTTAGGAAAAAGCTGCAAATTCAGAGTTAAAGTTTCAAGGTGTAAATATGCCATGTATGGTGGATGAAAGTTCTGTAATCTACATGTTCACAACTCATTTGAGAAAGTTTGTTGAAATCTTGATGCATGTAGCGTGTTCGGAAATTAGAATGTCACTGTGAGGAAAACAATGTAAATTACATTTCTATTGGGAAGTACTCGCTCCACAAGTATTTTTCTGCGTATCTGCCTCCTTTTCAAAACTGGCATTAGGAAAAACTTTCGAAATATGAGAAAATGATTCAAAGAGTCAATATGGCTTTTATGGTGGATGAAAGTTCGGTAATCCTTATGCTAACAACTCTGTAGTGAATATTTGTCGAATCCGTGATGCATGTAGCTTTTCTGGAACACGGAATTTCACGATGACGGGTTCTATGTAAATTGCATGTCTATAGGGTAGAACTCGCACCAAGAGGATTTTTCTGCAAAAACTGCATGATTTTAGAAACTGACATTAGGAGAAATCTACTAAATCAGAATAAAACTTTCTATGTATAAATATGCATTGTCAGTTGGATGAAAGTTCGGTAATACACATGTTCACAACTCATTAAAGAATGTTTGTTGAATCTGTGATGCATGGAACGCGTTCAGAACACGGAATGTCACGGTGAGTGAAACTAGGTAAATTACATCTCTTTTGGGTACAACTCGCTCCAAGAGCATTTTTCTGCCAAATCTGCCTCATTTTCAAAACTGGCGTTAAAACTAACCTGTGAAATCTGAGAAAATTCTTCAAAGTGTCAGTAAGCCTTGTATGGTGGATGAAAGTGCTGTAATCTACTTGCTAACAACTCTGAAGTGAATATTTGTCGCATCCGTGATGCATGTAGCGTGTTCGGAACACGGAATTTCACGGTGAGCGAATCCATGTAAATTACACGTCTACTGGTTAGACCCGCTCCAAGAGGTTATTGCCGTGAAATGGGCCTCATTTTGGAAACTGGCTTTTGGAAAGCTCTGCGGAATCAGAGAAAATGCTTCAAAGCGTCAATATGCCTTTTATTTTGTTGAAAGTCCTGGAATCCACATGCAAACAACTCTGTAGTGTATTTTTGTCGAATCATTTCTCCATGTAGAGTGTTCCGAACACGGAATTTCACGGTGAGCGAATCCATGGAATTTACATATCTATTGGATAGAACACGCTCCAACAGTTTTTCCTTTGTAAACTGCCTGATTTTCGAAACTGCTATAAGGAAAAGCTGCGAACTCAGAGTGAAAGTTTCTAGGTGTACATATGCCTTGTATGGTGGATGAAAGTTCTGTAATACACATGTACACAACTCATTAAAAATGTTTGTCAAATCCGTGATGAATGTAGCCTGTTCGGAACACGGACTGTCACGGTGAGGGAAACTATGTAAATTACATATCTATTGGTTAGAACACGCTCCAGGAGCATTTTACTGAGAAATCTGCCTCAGTTTGGAAACTGGTGTCATGAAAACGCTGCAAAATATGAGTAAATTCTTTAAGGTGACAATATGTCTTCAATGGGTTATTCAAGATGTGTAATTCACATGCTAACAACTCAGCAGTGTATATTGGTTGAATCCGTGGTGCATGTACCGTTTTCAGAACACGGAATGTCACGGTGATGGTATCTATGAAAATGAGATGTCTATTGGATAGAACATGCACCAAGAGTGTTTTTCTGCGAAAACTGCCTGATTTTCTTAACTGACGTTAGGAAAACCTGCGAAATCTAAGTAAATGTTTCTAGGTGTAAATACGCCTTGTATTGTGGTTGAAAAATCGGTAATCCATATGCTCACGGTCATTAAATAATGTTTGTCAAAGCCGTGATGAATGTAACGTTTTCGGAACACGGAATGTCTCGGTGAGTGAAACTCTGAAAATAACAATTCTACTGGATAGAACTCGCTTGGATTGAATGTTTCTGTGAAAATTTCATGATTTTTGAAACTGGATGTAAGGACAAACCTGCAAAATCAGAATAACTACTTCTAGGTTTAAATATGCCTTGTATGGTGGATGAAAGTTCGGTAATCCACATGCTCACTCTCATTAAAGAATGTTTGTCGAATTCGTGATGCATGTAACGTGTTTGGAATACGGAATGTCATAGTGAAGGAAACAATGTAAGTTACATGTCTATTTGTAGAACTCGCTTGAAGAGAATTTTTCTGCGAAATGTGCCTCATTTTCAAAACTGCCATTAGGAGAACCCTGTGAAATCTGAGAAAATGCTTCTAAGTGTCAATATGTCTTGAATGGTGAATGAAAGTCCGGTATTCCACATGTTAATAACAGTGAAGTAATTATTTTTCAAACCGTGATTCATGTAGCGCTTTTGGAAAACGGAATTTCACGGTAATGAAACGATGTAAATTACAATTCTATTGAGTAGAACGAGCTAGAAGAGAATGTTTCTGTGAAAATTGCATGATTATCGAATCTGAAGTTTGGAAAAAGCTGCAAAACGGGAGTCAATTTTTTTTAGGTGTAAATGTGCCTTTATGTTGCAAGAAAGTTCGGTAATCCACATGTTCACAACATACAAAAGAATCTTTTTCTAATCCGTGATGCATGAACCGTGTTCAGAACGTGGAATTTCACGGTGATTGAAACAATGTAAATTACTTCTCTATTGGGTAGAACTAGCTCGGAGAGAGTTTTTCGGCGAAAACTTCGTCATTCTTAAACTAGCAATTGCAAAACGCTGCAAAATCTGAGAAAATACTTCTAAGAATCAATATTCAATGTATTGTGATGAAAGTTCGGTAATCCACATGCTAACAAATTTGTAGTGAATATTTGTCGAATCCTTTATGCATGTAGCATGTTCGGAACACGGAATTTCACGGCCAGGGGATTTATGTAAATTACATTTCTCTTGGTTAGAAATCACTCCAAGAGATTTTTCCTAGAAAACGGCCGGATTTTCTATACTGGCGAAAGGAAAACCCTGCGAACTCAGATTAAGAGATTCTCTGTGTAAATATGCCTTGTATGGTGAATGAAAGTTCGGTAATCCGCATGCTAACAACTCTGTACTGAATATTTGTCGAATCCGAGATACGTGAAGCATGTTGGGAACACAGAATATCACGGTGAGCGAATCTATGTAAAATACAGGTCTCTTCGGTAGAACTCGCTCCAAGAGATTTTTCTGGGAAATATGCCTCATTTTCGAAACTGGCGTTTGATAATATACGCAAAATATGAGAAAATGCTTCAAAGTGTCAATATGCCTTTTATTGTGATGGAAGTTCGTAAAACCACATGCAAACAATTCTGTGGTGAATATTTGTAGAAAGCGTTATGCATGTAGCGTGATCGTATCACAGAAATTCCCGGCGATGGAATCTATGTAAATTACACGCCTATTGGTTAGAATTCGCTCCAAAAATGTTTCCCTGAGAAAACGGCCTGATTTTCGAAACTGGCATTAGGAAAAAGCTGCAAATTCAGAGTTAATGTTTCTAGGTGTAAATATGCCATGTATGGTGGATGAAAGTTCTGTAATCTACATGTTCACAACTCATTCGAGAAAGTTTGTTGAAACCTTGATGCATGTAGCGTTTTCGGAAATTGGAATGTCACTGTGAGGAAAACAATGTAAATTACATTTCTATTGGGAAGTACTCGCTCCACTGAGAATTTTTCTGCGTATCTGCCTCCTTTTCAAAACTGGCATTAGGAAAAACTTTCGAAATATGAGAAAATGCTTCAAAGAGTCAATATGGCTTTTATGGTGGATGAAAGTTCGGTAATCCTTATGCTAACAACTCTGTAGTGAATATTAGTCGAATCCGTGATGCATGTAGCTTTTCTGGAACACGGAATTTCACAATGACGGGTTCTATATAAATTGCATGTCTATAGGGTAGAACTCGCTCCAAGAGGATTTTTCTGCAAAAACTGCATGATTTTAGAAACTGACATTAGGAGAAATCTACCAAATGAGAATAAAACTTTCTATGTATAAATATGCATTGTCAGTTGGATGAAAGTTCGGTAATACACATGTTCACAACTCATTAAAGAATGTTTGTTGAATCCATGATGCATGGAACGCGTTCAGAACACGGAATGTCACGGTGAGTGAAACTAGGTAAATTACATATCTTTTGGGTACAACTCGCTCCAAGAGCATTTTTCTGCCAAATCTGCCTCATTTTCAAAACTGGCGTTAAAACTAACCTGTGAAATCTGAGAAAATTCTTCAAAGTGTCAGTAAGCCTTGTATGGTGGATGAAAGTGCTGTAATCTACTTGCTAACAACTCTGAAGTGAATATTTGTCGCATCCGTGATGCATGTAGCGTGTTCGAAACATGGAATTTCACGGTGAGCAAATCCATGTAAATTAAACGTCTATTGGTTAGACCCGCTCCAAGAGGTTATTGCCGTGAAATGGGCCTCATTTTGGAAACTGGCTTTTGGAAAGCTCTGCGAAATCAGAGAAAATGCTTCAAAGCGTCAATATGCCTTCTATTTTGATGAAAGTCCTGGAATCCACATGCAAACAACTCTGAAGTGTATTTTTGTCGAATCATTTCTGCATGTAGCGTGTTCCGAACACGGAATTTCACGGTGAGCGAATCCATGGAATTTACATATCTATTGGATAGAACACGCTCCAACAGTTTTTTCCTTTGTAAACTGCCTGATTTTCGAAACTGCTATTAGGAAAAAGCTGCGAACTCAGAGTGAATGTTTCTAGGTGTACATATGCCTTGTATGGCGGATGAAAGTTCTGTAATACACATGTACACAACTCATTAAAAATGTTTGTCAAATCCGTGATGAATGTAGCCTGTTCGGAACACGGACTGTCACGGTGAGGGAAACTATGTAAATTACATATCTATTGGTTAGAACACGCTCCAGGAGCATTTTACTGAGAAATCTGCCTCAGTTTGGAAACTGGTGTCATGAAAACGCTGCAAAATATGAGTAAATTCTTTAAGGTGACAATATGTCTTCAATGGGTTATTCAAGATGTGTAATTCACATGCTAACAACTCAGCAGTGTATATTGGTTGAATCCGTGGTGCATGTACCGTTTTCAGAACACGGAATGTCACGGTGATGGTATCTATGAAAATGAGATGTCTATTGGATAGAACATGCACCAAGAGTGTTTTTCTGCGAAAACTGCCTGATTTTCTTAACTGACGTTAGGAAAACCTGCGAAATCTAAGTAAATGTTTCTAGGTGTAAATACGCCTTGTATTGTGGTTGAAAAATCGGTAATCCACATGCTCACGGTCATTAAATAATGTTTGTCAAAGCCGTGATGAATGTAACGTTTTCGGAACACGGAATGTCTCGGTGAGTGAAACTCTGAAAATAACAATTCTACTGGATAGAACTCGCTTGGATTGAATGTTTCTGTGAAAATTTCATGATTTTTGAAACTGGATGTAAGGACAAACCTGCGAAATCAGAATAACTACTTCTAGGTTTAAATATGCCTTGTATGGTGGATGAAAGTTCGGTAATCCACATGCTCACTCTCATTAAAGAATGTTTGTCGAATTCGTGATGCATGTAACGTGTTTGGAATACGGAATGTCATAGTGAAGGAAACAATGTAAGTTACATGTCTATTTGTAGAACTCGCTTGAAGAGAATTTTTCTGCGAAATGTGCCTCATTTTCAAAACTGCCATTAGGAGAACCCTGTGAAATCTGAGAAAATGCTTCTAAGTGTCAATATGTCTTGAATGGTGAATGAAAGTCCGGTATTCCACATGTTAATAACAGTGAAGTAATTATTTTTCAAACCGTGATTCATGTAGCGCTTTTGGAAAACGGAATTTCACGGTAATGAAACGATGTAAATTACAATTCTATTGAGTAGAACGAGCTAGAAGAGAATGTTTCTGTGAAAATTGCATGATTATCGAATCTGAAGTTTGGAAAAAGCTGCAAAACGGGAGTCAATTTTTTTTAGGTGTAAATGTGCCTTTATGTTGCAAGAAAGTTCGGTAATCCACATGTTCACAACATACAAAAGAATCTTTTTCTAATCCGTGATGCATGAACCGTGTTCAGAACGTGGAATTTCACGGTGATTGAAACAATGTAAATTACTTCTCTATTGGGTAGAACTAGCTCGGAGAGTGTTTTTCGGCGATAACTTCGTCATTTTTAAACTGGCAATTGCAAAACGCTGCAAAATCTGAGAAAATACTTCTAAGAACCAATATTCAATGTATTGTGATGAAAGTTCGGTAATCCACATGCTAACAAATTTGTAGTGAATATTTGTCGAATCCTTTATGCATGTAGCATGTTCGGAACACGGAATTTCACGGCCAGGGGATTTATGTAAATTACATTTCTCTTGGTTAGAAATCACTCCAACAGATTTTTCCTAGAAAACGGCCGGATTTTCTATACTGGCGAAAGGAAAACCCTGCGAACTCAGATTAAGAGATTCTCTGTGTAAATATGCCTTGTATGGTGGATGAAAGTTCGGTAATCCGCATGCTAACAACTCTGTACTGAATATTTGTCGAATCCGAGATACGTGAAGCATGTTGGGAACACAGAATATCACGGTGAGCGAATCTATGTAAAATACAGGTCTCTTCGGTAGAACTCGCTCCAAGAGATTTTTCTGGGAAATCTGCCTCATTTTCGAAACTGGCGTTTGATAATATATGCAAAATCTGAGAAAATGCTTCAAAGTGTCAATATGCCTTGTATTTTGATGGAAGTTCGTAAAACCACATGCAAACAATTCTGTGGTGAATATTTGTAGAAAGCGTTATGCATGTAGCGTGATCGTATCACAGAAATTCCCGGCGATGGAATCTATGTAAATTACACGCCTATTGGTTAGAATTCGCTCCAAAAATGTTTCCCTGAGAAAACGGCCTGATTTTCGAAACTGGCATTAGGAAAAAGCTGCAAATTCAGAGTTAATGTTTCTAGGTGTAAATATGCCATGTATGGTGGATGAAAGTTCTGTAATCTACATGTTCACAACTCATTCGAGAAAGTTTGTTGAAACCTTGATGCATGTAGCGTTTTCGGAAATTGGAATGTCACTGTGAGGAAAACAATGTAAATTACATTTCTATTGGGAAGTACTCGCTCCACTGAGAATTTTTCTGCGTATCTGCCTCCTTTTCAAAACTGGCATTAGGAAAAACTTTCGAAATATGAGAAAATGCTTCAAAGAGTCAATATGGCTTTTATGGTGGATGAAAGTTCGGTAATCCTTATGCTAACAACTCTGTAGTGAATATTAGTCGAATCCGTGATGCATGTAGCTTTTCCGGAACACGGAATTTCACAATGACGTGTTCTATGTAAATTGCATGTCTATAGGGTAGAACTCGCTCCAAGATGATTTTTCTGCAAAAACTGCATGATTTTAGAAACTGACATTAGGAGAAATCTACCAAATCAGTATAAAACTTTCTATGTATAAATATGCATTGTCAGTTGGATGAAAGTTCGGTAATACACATGTTCACAACTCATTAAAGAATGTTTGTTGAATCCATGATGCATGGAACGCGTTCAGAACACGGAATGTCACGGTGAGTGAAACTAGGTAAATTACATATCTTTTGGGTACAACTCGCTCCAAGAGCATTTTTCTGCCAAATCTGCCTCATTTTCAAAACTGGCGTTAAAACTAACCAGTGAAACCTGAGAAAATTTTTCAAAGTGTCAGTAAGCCTTGTATGGTGGATGAAAGTGCTGTAATCTACTTGCTAACAACTCTGAAGTGAATATTTGTCGCATCCGTGATGCATGTAGCGTGTTCGAAACATGGAATTTCACGGTGAGCGAATCCATGTAAATTACACGTATATTGGTTAGACCCGCTCCAAGAGGTTATTGCCGTGAAATGGGCCTCATTTTGGAAACTGGCTTTTGGAAAGCTCTGCGAAATCAGAGAAAATGCTTCAAAGCGTCAATATGCCTTCTATTTTGATGAAAGTCCTGGAATCCACATGCAAACAACTCTGAAGTGTATTTTTATCGAATCATTTCTGCATGTAGCGTGTTCCGAACACGGAATTTCACGGTGAGCGAATCCATGGAATTTACATATCTATTGGATAGAACACGCTCCAACAGTTTTTTCCTTTGTAAACTGCCTGATTTTCGAAACTGCTATTAGGAAAAAGCTGCGAACTCAGAGTGAATGTTTCTAGGTGTACATATGCCTTGTATGGTGGATGAAAGTTCTGTAATACACATGTACACAACTCTTTAAAAATGTTTGTCAAATCCGTGATGTATGTAGCCTGTTCAGAACACGGACTGTCACGGTGAGGGAAACTATGTAAATTAAATATCTATTGGTTAGAACAAGCTCCAGGAGCATTTTACTGGAAAATCTGCCTCAGTTTGGAAACTGGTGTCATGAAAACGCTGCAAAATATGAGTAAATTCTTTAAGGTGACAATATGTCTTCAATGGGTTATTCAAGATGTGTAATTCACATGCTAACAACCCAGCAGTTTATATTGGTTGAATCCGTGGTGCATGTACCGTTTTCAGAACACGGAATGTCACGGTGATGATATCTATGAAAATGAGATGTCTATTGGATAGAACATGCACCAAGAGTGTTTTTCTGCGAAAACTGACTGATTTTCTTAACTGACGTTAGGAAAACGTGCGAAATCTAAGTAAATGTTTCTAGGTGTAAATACGCCTTGTATTGTGGTTGAAAAATCGGTAATCCATATGCTCACGGTCATTAAATAATGTTTGTCAAAGCCGTGATGAATGTAACGTTTTCGGAACACGGAATGTCTCGGTGAGTGAAACTCTGAAAATAACAATTCTACTGGATAGAACTCGCTTGGATTGAATGTTTCTGTGAAAATTTCATGATTTTTGAAACTGGATGTAAGGACAAACCTGCGAAATCAGTATAACTACTTCTAGGTTTAAATATGCCTTGTATGGTGGATGAAAGTTCGGAAATCCACATGCTCACTCTCATTAAAGAATATTTGTCGAATTCGTGATGCATGTAACGTGTTTGGAATACGGAATGTCATAGTGAAGGAAACAATGTAAGTTACATGTCTAATTTGTAGAACTCGTTTGAAGAGAATTTTTCTGCGAAATGTGCCTCATTTTCCAAACTGCCATTAGGAGAACCCTGTGAAATCTGAGAAAATGCTTCTAAGTGTCAATATGCCTTGAATGGTGAATGAAAGTCCGGTATTCCACATGTTAATAACAGTGAAGTAATTATTTTTCAAACCGTGATTCATGTAGCGCTTTTGGAAAACGGAATTTCACGGTAATGAAACGATGTAAATTACAATTCTATTGAGTAGAACGAGCTAGAAGAGAATGTTTCTGTGAAAATTGCATGATTATCGAGTCTGAAGTTTGGAAAAAGCTGCAAAAGGGGAGTCAATATTTGTAGGTGTAAATGTGCCTTTATGTTGCAAGAAAGTACGGTAATCCACATGTTCACATCATACTAAAGAATCTTTTTCTAATCCGTGATGCATGAACCGTGTTCAGAACGTGGAATTTCACGGTGATTGAAACAATGTAAATTACTTCTCTATTGGGTAGAACTAGCTCGGAGAGTGTTTTTCGGCGAAAACTTCGTCATTTTTAAACTGGCAATTGCAAAACGCTGCAAAATCTGAGAAAATACTTCTAAGAACCAATATTCAATGTATTGTGATGAAAGTTCGGTAATCCACATGCTAACAAATTTGTAGTGAATATTTGTCGAATCCTTTATGCATGTAGCATGTTCGGAAAACGGAATTTCACGGCCAGGGGATTTATGTAAATTACATTTTTCTTGGTTAGAAATCACTCCAAGAGATTTTTCCTAGAAAACGCCCGGATTTTCTATACTGGCGAAAGGAAAACCCAGCGAACTCAGATTAATAGATTCTCGGTGTAAATATGCCTTGTATGGTGGATGAAAGATCGGTAATCCGCATGCTAACAACTCTGTACTGAATATTTGTCGAATCCGAGATACGTGAAGCGTGTTTGGAACACAGAATATCACGGTGAGCGAATCTATATAAAATACATGTCTCTTCGGTAGAACTCGCTCCAAGAGATTTTTCTGGGAAATCTGCCTCATTTTCGAAACTGGCGTTTGATAATATACGCAAAATCTGAGAAAATGCTTCAAAGTGTCAATATGACTTTTATTTTGATGGAAGTTCGTAAAACCACATGCAAACAATTCTGTGGTGAATATTTGTAGAAAGCATTATGCATGTCGCGTGATCGTATCACAGAAATTCCCGGCGATGGAATCTATGTAAATTACACGCCTATTGGTTCGAATTCGCTCCAAAAATGTTTCCCTGAGAAAACGGCCTGATTTTCGAAACTGGCTTTAGGAAAAAGCTGCAAATTCAGAGTTAAAGTTTCAAGGTGTAAATATGCCATGTATGGTGGATGAAAGTTCTGTAATCTACATGTTCACAACTCATTTGAGAAAGTTTGTTGAAATCTTGATGCATGTAGCGTGTTCGGAAATTAGAATGTCACTGTGAGGAAAACAATGTAAATTACATTTCTATTGGGAAGTACTCGCTCCACGAGTATTTTTCTGCGTATCTGCCTCCTTTTCAAAACTGGCATTAGGAAAAACTTTCGAAATATGAGAAAATGATTCAAAGAGTCAATATGGCTTTTATGGTGGATGAAAGTTCGGTAATCCTTATGCTAACAACTCTGTAGTGAATATTTGTCGAATCCGTGATGCATGTAGCTTTTCTGGAACACGGAATTTCACGATGACGGGTTCTATGTAAATTGCATGTCTATAGGGTAGAACTCGCACCAAGAGGATTTTTCTGCAAAAACTGCATGATTTTAGAAACTGACATTAGGAGAAATCTACTAAATCAGAATAAAACTTTCTATGTATAAATATGCATTGTCAGTTGGATGAAAGTTCGGTAATACACATGTTCACAACTCATTAAAGAATGTTTGTTGAATCTGTGATGCATGGAACGCGTTCAGAACACGGAATGTCACGGTGAGTGAAACTAGGTAAATTACATCTCTTTTGGGTACAACTCGCTCCAAGAGCATTTTTCTGCCAAATCTGCCTCATTTTCAAAACTGGCGTTAAAACTAACCTGTGAAATCTGAGAAAATTCTTCAAAGTGTCAGTAAGCCTTGTATGGTGGATGAAAGTGCTGTAATCTACTTGCTAACAACTCTGAAGTGAATATTTGTCGCATCCGTGATGCATGTAGCGTGTTCGGAACACGGAATTTCACGGTGAGCGAATCCATGTAAATTACACGTCTACTGGTTAGACCCGCTCCAAGAGGTTATTGCCGTGAAATGGGCCTCATTTTGGAAACTGGCTTTTGGAAAGCTCTGCGGAATCAGAGAAAATGCTTCAAAGCGTCAATATGCCTTTTATTTTGTTGAAAGTCCTGGAATCCACATGCAAACAACTCTGTAGTGTATTTTTGTCGAATCATTTCTCCATGTAGAGTGTTCCGAACACGGAATTTCACGGTGAGCGAATCCATGGAATTTACATATCTATTGGATAGAACACGCTCCAACAGTTTTTCCTTTGTAAACTGCCTGATTTTCGAAACTGCTATAAGGAAAAGCTGCGAACTCAGAGTGAAAGTTTCTAGGTGTACATATGCCTTGTATGGCGGATGAAAGTTCTGTAATACACATGTACACAACTCATTAAAAATGTTTGTCAAATCCGTGATGAATGTAGCCTGTTCGGAACACGGACTGTCACGGTGAGGGAAACTATGTAAATTACATATCTATTGGTTAGAACACGCTCCAGGAGCATTTTACTGAGAAATCTGCCTCAGTTTGGAAACTGGTGTCATGAAAACGCTGCAAAATATGAGTAAATTCTTTAAGGTGACAATATGTCTTCAATGGGTTATTCAAGATGTGTAATTCACATGCTAACAACTCAGCAGTGTATATTGGTTGAATCCGTGGTGCATGTACCGTTTTCAGAACACGGAATGTCACGGTGATGGTATCTATGAAAATGAGATGTCTATTGGATAGAACATGCACCAAGAGTGTTTTTCTGCGAAAACTGCCTGATTTTCTTAACTGACGTTAGGAAAACCTGCGAAATCTAAGTAAATGTTTCTAGGTGTAAATACGCCTTGTATTGTGGTTGAAAAATCGGTAATCCATATGCTCACGGTCATTAAATAATGTTTGTCAAAGCCGTGATGAATGTAACGTTTTCGGAACACGGAATGTCTCGGTGAGTGAAACTCTGAAAATAACAATTCTACTGGATAGAACTCGCTTGGATTGAATGTTTCTGTGAAAATTTCATGATTTTTGAAACTGGATGTAAGGACAAACCTGCAAAATCAGAATAACTACTTCTAGGTTTAAATATGCCTTGTATGGTGGATGAAAGTTCGGTAATCCACATGCTCACTCTCATTAAAGAATGTTTGTCGAATTCGTGATGCATGTAACGTGTTTGGAATACGGAATGTCATAGTGAAGGAAACAATGTAAGTTACATGTCTATTTGTAGAACTCGCTTGAAGAGAATTTTTCTGCGAAATGTGCCTCATTTTCAAAACTGCCATTAGGAGAACCCTGTGAAATCTGAGAAAATGCTTCTAAGTGTCAATATGTCTTGAATGGTGAATGAAAGTCCGGTATTCCACATGTTAATAACAGTGAAGTAATTATTTTTCAAACCGTGATTCATGTAGCGCTTTTGGAAAACGGAATTTCACGGTAATGAAACGATGTAAATTACAATTCTATTGAGTAGAACGAGCTAGAAGAGAATGTTTCTGTGAAAATTGCATGATTATCGAATCTGAAGTTTGGAAAAAGCTGCAAAACGGGAGTCAATTTTTTTTAGGTGTAAATGTGCCTTTATGTTGCAAGAAAGTTCGGTAATCCACATGTTCACAACATACAAAAGAATCTTTTTCTAATCCGTGATGCATGAACCGTGTTCAGAACGTGGAATTTCACGGTGATTGAAACAATGTAAATTACTTCTCTATTGGGTAGAACTAGCTCGGAGAGAGTTTTTCGGCGAAAACTTCGTCATTCTTAAACTAGCAATTGCAAAACGCTGCAAAATCTGAGAAAATACTTCTAAGAATCAATATTCAATGTATTGTGATGAAAGTTCGGTAATCCACATGCTAACAAATTTGTAGTGAATATTTGTCGAATCCTTTATGCATGTAGCATGTTCGGAACACGGAATTTCACGGCCAGGGGATTTATGTAAATTACATTTCTCTTGGTTAGAAATCACTCCAAGAGATTTTTCCTAGAAAACGGCCGGATTTTCTATACTGGCGAAAGGAAAACCCTGCGAACTCAGATTAATAGATTCTCTGTGTAAATATGCCTTGTATGGTGAATGAAAGTTCGGTAATCCGCATGCTAACAACTCTGTACTGAATATTTGTCGAATCCGAGATACGTGAAGCATGTTGGGAACACAGAATATCACGGTGAGCGAATCTATGTAAAATACAGGTCTCTTCGGTAGAACTCGCTCCAAGAGATTTTTCTGGGAAATATGCCTCATTTTCGAAACTGGCGTTTGATAATATACGCAAAATATGAGAAAATGCTTCAAAGTGTCAATATGCCTTTTATTGTGATGGAAGTTCGTAAAACCACATGCAAACAATTCTGTGGTGAATATTTGTAGAAAGCGTTATGCATGTAGCGTGATCGTATCACAGAAATTCCCGGCGATGGAATCTATGTAAATTACACGCCTATTGGTTAGAATTCGCTCCAAAAATGTTTCCCTGAGAAAACGGCCTGATTTTCGAAACTGGCATTAGGAAAAAGCTGCAAATTCAGAGTTAATGTTTCTAGGTGTAAATATGCCATGTATGGTGGATGAAAGTTCTGTAATCTACATGTTCACAACTCATTCGAGAAAGTTTGTTGAAACCTTGATGCATGTAGCGTTTTCGGAAATTGGAATGTCACTGTGAGGAAAACAATGTAAATTACATTTCTATTGGGAAGTACTCGCTCCACTGAGAATTTTTCTGCGTATCTGCCTCCTTTTCAAAACTGGCATTAGGAAAAACTTTCGAAATATGAGAAAATGCTTCAAAGAGTCAATATGGCTTTTATGGTGGATGAAAGTTCGGTAATCCTTATGCTAACAACTCTGTAGTGAATATTAGTCGAATCCGTGATGCATGTAGCTTTTCTGGAACACGGAATTTCACAATGACGGGTTCTAAGTAAATTGCATGTCTATAGGGTAGAACTCGCTCCAAGAGGATTTTTCTGCAAAAACTGCATGATTTTAGAAACTGACATTAGGAGAAATCTACCAAATGAGAATAAAACTTTCTATGTATAAATATGCATTGTCAGTTGGATGAAAGTTCGGTAATACACATGTTCACAACTCATTAAAGAATGTTTGTTGAATCCATGATGCATGGAACGCGTTCAGAACACGGAATGTCACGGTGAGTGAAACTAGGTAAATTACATATCTTTTGGGTACAACTCGCTCCAAGAGCATTTTTCTGCCAAATCTGCCTCATTTTCAAAACTGGCGTTAAAACTAACCTGTGAAATCTGAGAAAATTCTTCAAAGTGTCAGTAAGCCTTGTATGGTGGATGAAAGTGCTGTAATCTACTTGCTAACAACTCTGAAGTGAATATTTGTCGCATCCGTGATGCATGTAGCGTGTTCGGAACACGGAATTTCACGGTGAGCGAATCCATGTAAATTACACGTCTACTGGTTAGACCCGCTCCAAGAGGTTATTGCCGTGAAATGGGCCTCATTTTGGAAACTGGCTTTTGGAAAGCTCTGCGGAATCAGAGAAAATGCTTCAAAGCGTCAATATGCCTTTTATTTTGTTGAAAGTCCTGGAATCCACATGCAAACAACTCTGTAGTGTATTTTTGTCGAATCATTTCTCCATGTAGAGTGTTCCGAACACGGAATTTCACGGTGAGCGAATCCATGGAATTTACATATCTATTGGATAGAACACGCTCCAACAGTTTTTCCTTTGTAAACTGCCTGATTTTCGAAACTGCTATAAGGAAAAGCTGCGAACTCAGAGTGAAAGTTTCTAGGTGTACATATGCCTTGTATGGCGGATGAAAGTTCTGTAATACACATGTACACAACTCATTAAAAATGTTTGTCAAATCCGTGATGAATGTAGCCTGTTCGGAACACGGACTGTCACGGTGAGGGAAACTATGTAAATTACATATCTATTGGTTAGAACACGCTCCAGGAGCATTTTACTGAGAAATCTGCCTCAGTTTGGAAACTGGTGTCATGAAAACGCTGCAAAATATGAGTAAATTCTTTAAGGTGACAATATGTCTTCAATGGGTTATTCAAGATGTGTAATTCACATGCTAACAACTCAGCAGTGTATATTGGTTGAATCCGTGGTGCATGTACCGTTTTCAGAACACGGAATGTCACGGTGATGGTATCTATGAAAATGAGATGTCTATTGGATAGAACATGCACCAAGAGTGTTTTTCTGCGAAAACTGCCTGATTTTCTTAACTGACGTTAGGAAAACCTGCGAAATCTAAGTAAATGTTTCTAGGTGTAAATACGCCTTGTATTGTGGTTGAAAAATCGGTAATCCATATGCTCACGGTCATTAAATAATGTTTGTCAAAGCCGTGATGAATGTAACGTTTTCGGAACACGGAATGTCTCGGTGAGTGAAACTCTGAAAATAACAATTCTACTGGATAGAACTCGCTTGGATTGAATGTTTCTGTGAAAATTTCATGATTTTTGAAACTGGATGTAAGGACAAACCTGCAAAATCAGAATAACTACTTCTAGGTTTAAATATGCCTTGTATGGTGGATGAAAGTTCGGTAATCCACATGCTCACTCTCATTAAAGAATGTTTGTCGAATTCGTGATGCATGTAACGTGTTTGGAATACGGAATGTCATAGTGAAGGAAACAATGTAAGTTACATGTCTATTTGTAGAACTCGCTTGAAGAGAATTTTTCTGCGAAATGTGCCTCATTTTCAAAACTGCCATTAGGAGAACCCTGTGAAATCTGAGAAAATGCTTCTAAGTGTCAATATGTCTTGAATGGTGAATGAAAGTCCGGTATTCCACATGTTAATAACAGTGAAGTAATTATTTTTCAAACCGTGATTCATGTAGCGCTTTTGGAAAACGGAATTTCACGGTAATGAAACGATGTAAATTACAATTCTATTGAGTAGAACGAGCTAGAAGAGAATGTTTCTGTGAAAATTGCATGATTATCGAATCTGAAGTTTGGAAAAAGCTGCAAAACGGGAGTCAATTTTTTTTAGGTGTAAATGTGCCTTTATGTTGCAAGAAAGTTCGGTAATCCACATGTTCACAACATACAAAAGAATCTTTTTCTAATCCGTGATGCATGAACCGTGTTCAGAACGTGGAATTTCACGGTGATTGAAACAATGTAAATTACTTCTCTATTGGGTAGAACTAGCTCGGAGAGAGTTTTTCGGCGAAAACTTCGTCATTCTTAAACTAGCAATTGCAAAACGCTGCAAAATCTGAGAAAATACTTCTAAGAATCAATATTCAATGTATTGTGATGAAAGTTCGGTAATCCACATGCTAACAAATTTGTAGTGAATATTTGTCGAATCCTTTATGCATGTAGCATGTTCGGAACACGGAATTTCACGGCCAGGGGATTTATGTAAATTACATTTCTCTTGGTTAGAAATCACTCCAAGAGATTTTTCCTAGAAAACGGCCGGATTTTCTATACTGGCGAAAGGAAAACCCTGCGAACTCAGATTAATAGATTCTCTGTGTAAATATGCCTTGTATGGTGAATGAAAGTTCGGTAATCCGCATGCTAACAACTCTGTACTGAATATTTGTCGAATCCGAGATACGTGAAGCATGTTGGGAACACAGAATATCACGGTGAGCGAATCTATGTAAAATACAGGTCTCTTCGGTAGAACTCGCTCCAAGAGATTTTTCTGGGAAATATGCCTCATTTTCGAAACTGGCGTTTGATAATATACGCAAAATATGAGAAAATGCTTCAAAGTGTCAATATGCCTTTTATTGTGATGGAAGTTCGTAAAACCACATGCAAACAATTCTGTGGTGAATATTTGTAGAAAGCGTTATGCATGTAGCGTGATCGTATCACAGAAATTCCCGGCGATGGAATCTATGTAAATTACACGCCTATTGGTTAGAATTCGCTCCAAAAATGTTTCCCTGAGAAAACGGCCTGATTTTCGAAACTGGCATTAGGAAAAAGCTGCAAATTCAGAGTTAATGTTTCTAGGTGTAAATATGCCATGTATGGTGGATGAAAGTTCTGTAATCTACATGTTCACAACTCATTCGAGAAAGTTTGTTGAAACCTTGATGCATGTAGCGTTTTCGGAAATTGGAATGTCACTGTGAGGAAAACAATGTAAATTACATTTCTATTGGGAAGTACTCGCTCCACTGAGAATTTTTCTGCGTATCTGCCTCCTTTTCAAAACTGGCATTAGGAAAAACTTTCGAAATATGAGAAAATGCTTCAAAGAGTCAATATGGCTTTTATGGTGGATGAAAGTTCGGTAATCCTTATGCTAACAACTCTGTAGTGAATATTAGTCGAATCCGTGATGCATGTAGCTTTTCTGGAACACGGAATTTCACAATGACGGGTTCTAAGTAAATTGCATGTCTATAGGGTAGAACTCGCTCCAAGAGGATTTTTCTGCAAAAACTGCATGATTTTAGAAACTGACATTAGGAGAAATCTACCAAATGAGAATAAAACTTTCTATGTATAAATATGCATTGTCAGTTGGATGAAAGTTCGGTAATACACATGTTCACAACTCATTAAAGAATGTTTGTTGAATCCATGATGCATGGAACGCGTTCAGAACACGGAATGTCACGGTGAGTGAAACTAGGTAAATTACATATCTTTTGGGTACAACTCGCTCCAAGAGCATTTTTCTGCCAAATCTGCCTCATTTTCAAAACTGGCGTTAAAACTAACCTGTGAAATCTGAGAAAATTCTTCAAAGTGTCAGTAAGCCTTGTATGGTGGATGAAAGTGCTGTAATCTACTTGCTAACAACTCTGAAGTGAATATTTGTCGCATCCGTGATGCATGTAGCGTGTTCGAAACATGGAATTTCACGGTGAGCAAATCCATGTAAATTAAACGTCTATTGGTTAGACCCGCTCCAAGAGGTTATTGCCGTGAAATGGGCCTCATTTTGGAAACTGGCTTTTGGAAAGCTCTGCGAAATCAGAGAAAATGCTTCAAAGCGTCAATATGCCTTCTATTTTGATGAAAGTCCTGGAATCCACATGCAAACAACTCTGAAGTGTATTTTTGTCGAATCATTTCTGCATGTAGCGTGTTCCGAACACGGAATTTCACGGTGAGCGAATCCATGGAATTTACATATCTATTGGATAGAACACGCTCCAACAGTTTTTTCCTTTGTAAACTGCCTGATTTTCGAAACTGCTATTAGGAAAAAGCTGCGAACTCAGAGTGAATGTTTCTAGGTGTACATATGCCTTGTATGGTGGATGAAAGTTCTGTAATACACATGTACACAACTCTTTAAAAATGTTTGTCAAATCCGTGATGTATGTAGCCTGTTCGGAACACGGACTGTCACGGTGAGGGAAACTATGTAAATTACATATCTATTGGTTAGAACACGCTCCAGGAGCATTTTACTGGAAAATCTGCCTCAGTTTGGAAACTGGTGTCATGAAAACGCTGCAAAATATGAGTAAATCCTTTAAGGTGACAATATGTCTTCAATGGGTTATTCAAGATGTGTAATTCACATGCTAACAACTCAGCAGTGTATATTGGTTGAATCCGTGGTGCATGTACCGTTTTCAGAACACGGAATGTCACGGTGATGATATCTAAGAAAATGAGATGTCTATTGGATAGAACATGCACCAAGAGTGTTTTTCTGCGAAAACTGCCTGATTTTCTTAACTGACGTTAGGAAAACCTGCGAAATCTAAGTAAATGTTTCTAGGTGTAAATACGCCTTGTATTGTGGTTGAAAAATCGGTAATCCACATGCTCACGGTCATTAAATAATGTTTGTCAAAGCCGTGATGAATGTAACGTTTTCGGAACACGGAATGTCTCGGTGAGTGAAACTCTGAAAATAACAATTCTACTGGATAGAACTCGCTTGGATTGAATGTTTCTGTGAAAATTTCATGATTTTTGAAACTGGATGTAAGGACAAACCTGCGAAATCAGAATAACTACTTCTAGGTTTAAATATGCCTTGTATGGTGGATGAAAGTTCGGTAATCCACATGCTCACTCTCATTAAAGAATGTTTGTCGAATTCGTGATGCATGTAACGTGTTTGGAATACGGAATGTCATAGTGAAGGAAACAATGTAAGTTACATGTCTATTTTGTAGAACTCGCTTGAAGAGAATTTTTCTGCGAAATGTGCCTCATTTTCCAAACTGCCATTAGGAGAACCCTGTGAAATCTGAGAAAATGCTTCTAAGTGTCAATATGCCTTGAATGGTGAATGAAAGTCCGGTATTCCACATGTTAATAACAGTGAAGTAATTATTTTTCAAACCGTGATTCATGTAGCGCTTTTGGAAAACGGAATTTCACGGTAATGAAACGATGTAAATTACAATTCTATTGAGTAGAAGGAGCTAGAAGAGAATGTTTCTGTGAAAATTGCATGATTATCGAGTCTGAAGTTTGGAAAAAGCTGCAAAACGGGAGTCAATATTTGTAGGTGTAAATGTGCCTTTATGTTGCAAGAAAGTTCGGTAATCCACATGTTCACAACATACTAAAGAATCTTTTTCTAATCCGTGATGCATGAACCGTGTTCAGAACGTGGAATTTCACGGTGATTGAAACAATGTAAATTACTTCTCTATTGGGTAGAACTAGCTCGGAGAGTGTTTTTCGGCGAAAACTTCGTCATTTTTTAACTGGCAATTGCAAAACGCTGCAAAATCTGAGAAAATACTTCTAAGAACCAATATTCAATGTATTGTGATGAAAGTTCGGTAATCCACATGCTAACAAATTTGTAGTGAATATTTGTCGAATCCTTTATGCATGTAGCATGTTCGGAACACGGAATTTCACGGCCAGGGGATTTATGTAAATTACATTTCTCTTGGTTAGAAATCACTCCAAGAGATTTTTCCTAGAAAACGGCCGGATTTTCTATACTGGCGAAAGGAAAACACTGCGAACTCAGATTAATAGATTCTCTGTGTAAATATGCCTTGTATGGTGGATGAAAGTTCGGTAATCCGCATGCTAACAACTCTGTACTGAATATTTGTCGAATCCGAGATACGTGAAGCGTTTTTGGAACACAGAATATCACGGTGAGCGAATCTATGTAAAATACATGTCTCTACGGTAGAACTCGCTCCAAGAGATTTTTCTGGGAAATCTGCCTCATTTTCGAAACTGGCGTTTGATAATATATGCAAAATCTGAGAAAATGCTTCAAAGTGTCAATATGCCTTGTATTGTGATGGAAGTTCGTAAAACCACATGCAAACAATTCTGTGGTGAATATTTGTAGAAAGCGTTATGCATGTAGCGTGATCGTATCACAGAAATTCCCGGCGATGGAATCTATGTAAATTACACGCCTATTGGTTAGAATTCGCTCCAAAAATGTTTCCCTGAGAAAACGGCCTGATTTTCGAAACTGGCATTAGGAAAAAGCTGCAAATTCAGAGTTAATGTTTCTAGGTGTAAATATGCCATGTATGGTGGATGAAAGTTCTGTAATCTACATGTTCACAACTCATTCGAGAAAGTTTGTTGAAACCTTGATGCATGTAGCGTTTTCGGAAATTGGAATGTCACTGTGAGGAAAACAATGTAAATTACATTTCTATTGGGAAGTACTCGCTCCACTGAGAATTTTTCTGCGTATCTGCCTCCTTTTCAAAACTGGCATTAGGAAAAACTTTCGAAATATGAGAAAATGCTTCAAAGAGTCAATATGGCTTTTATGGTGGATGAAAGTTCGGTAATCCTTATGCTAACAACTCTGTAGTGAATATTAGTCGAATCCGTGATGCATGTAGCTTTTCTGGAACACGGAATTTCACAATGACGGGTTCTATGTAAATTGCATGTCTATAGGGTAGAACTCGCTCCAAGAGGATTTTTCTGCAAAAACTGCATGATTTTAGAAACTGACATTAGGAGAAATCTACCAAATGAGAATAAAATTTTCTATGTATAAATATGCATTGTCAGTTGGATGAAAGTTCGGTAATACACATGTTCACAACTCATTAAAGAATGTTTGTTGAATCCATGATGCATGGAACGCGTTCAGAACACGGAATGTCACGGTGAGTGAAACTAGGTAAATTACATATCTTTTGGGTACAACTCGCTCCAAGAGCATTTTTCTGCCAAATCTGCCTCATTTTCAAAACTGGCGTTAAAACTAACCTGTGAAATCTGAGAAAATTCTTCAAAGTGTCAGTAAGCCTTGTATGGTGGATGAAAGTGCTGTAATCTACTTGCTAACAACTCTGAAGTGAATATTTGTCGCATCCGTGATGCATGTAGCGTGTTCGAAACATGGAATTTCACGGTGAGCGAATCCATGTAAATTAAACGTCTATTGGTTAGACCCGCTCCAAGAGGTTATTGCCGTGAAATGGGCCTCATTTTGGAAACTGGCTTTTGGAAAGCTCTGCGAAATCAGAGAAAATGCTTCAAAGCGTCAATATGCCTTCTATTTTGATGAAAGTCCTGGAATCCACATGCAAACAACTCTGAAGTGTATTTTTGTCGAATCATTTCTGCATGTAGCGTGTTCCGAACACGGAATTTCACGGTGAGCGAATCCATGGAATTTACATATCTATTGGATAGAACACGCTCCAACAGTTTTTTCCTTTGTAAACTGCCTGATTTTCGAAACTGCTATTAGGAAAAAGCTGCGAACTCAGAGTGAATGTTTCTAGGTGTACATATGCCTTGTATGGTGGATGAAAGTTCTGTAATACACATGTACACAACTCTTTAAAAATGTTTGTCAAATCCGTGATGTATGTAGCCTGTTCGGAACACGGACTGTCACGGTGAGGGAAACTATGTAAATTACATATCTATTGGTTAGAACACGCTCCAGGAGCATTTTACTGGAAAATCTGCCTCAGTTTGGAAACTGGTGTCATGAAAACGCTGCAAAATATGAGTAAATTCTTTAAGGTGACAATATGTCTTCAATGGGTTATTCAAGATGTGTAATTCACATGCTAACAACTCAGCAGTGTATATTGGTTGAATCCGTGGTGCATGTACCGTTTTCAGAACACGGAATGTCACGGTGATGATATCTAAGAAAATGAGATGTCTATTGGATAGAACATGCACCAAGAGTGTTTTTCTGCGAAAACTGCCTGATTTTCTTAACTGACGTTAGGAAAACCTGCGAAATCTAAATAAATGTTTCTAGGTGTAAATACGCCTTGTATTGTGGTTGAAAAATCGGTAATCCACATGCTCACGGTCATTAAATAATGTTTGTCAAAGCCGTGATGAATGTAACGTTTTCGGAACACGGAATGTCTCGGTGAGTGAAACTCTGAAAATAACAATTCTACTGGATAGAACTCGCTTGGATTGAATGTTTCTGTGAAAATTTCATGATTTTTGAAACTGGATGTAAGGACAAACCTGCGAAATCAGAATAACTACTTCTAGGTTTAAATATGCCTTGTATGGTGGATGAAAGTTCGGTAATCCACATGCTCACTCTCATTAAAGAATGTTTGTCGAATTCGTAATGCATGTAACGTGTTTGGAATACAGAATGTCATAGTGAAGGAAACAATGTAAGTTACATGTCTATTTTGTAGAACTCGCTTGAAGAGAATTTTTCTGCGAAATGTGCCTCATTTTCCAAACTGCCATTAGGAGAACCCTGTGAAATCTGAGAAAATGCTTCTAAGTGTCAATATGCCTTGAATGGTGAATGAAAGTCCGGTATTCCACATGTTAATAACAGTGAAGTAATTATTTTTCAAACCGTGATTCATGTAGCGCTTTTGGAAAACGGAATTTCACGGTAATGAAACGATGTAAATTAAAATTCTATTGAGTAGAACGAGCTAGAAGAGAATGTTTCTGTGAAAATTGCATGATTATCGAGTCTGAAGTTTGGAAAAAGCTGCAAAAGGGGAGTCAATATTTGTAGGTGTAAATGTGCCTTTATGTTGCAAGAAAGTTCGGTAATCCACATGTTCACAACATACTAAAGAATCTTTTTCTAATCCGTGATGCATGAACCGTGTTCAGAACGTGGAATTTCACGGTGATTGAAACAATGTAAATTACTTCTCTATTGGGTAGAACTAGCTCGGAGAGTGTTTTTCGGCGAAAACTTCGTCATTTTTTAACTGGCAATTGCAAAACGCTGCAAAATCTGAGAAAATACTTCTAAGAACCAATATTCAATGTATTGTGATGAAAGTTCGGTAATCCACATGCTAACAAATTTGTAGTGAATATTTGTCGAATCCTTTATGCATGTAGCATGTTCGGAACACGGAATTTCACGGCCAGGGGATTTATGTAAATTACATTTCTCTTGGTTACAAATCACTCCAAGAGATTTTTCCTAGAAAACGGCCGGATTTTCTATACTGGCGAAAGGAAAACACTGCGAACTCAGATTAATAGATTCTCTGTGTAAATATGCCTTGTATGGTGGATGAAAGTTCGGTAATCCGCATGCTAACAACTCTGTACTGAATATTTGTCGAATCCGAGATACGTGAAGCGTTTTTGGAACACAGAATATCACGGTGAGCGAATCTATGTAAAATACATGTCTCTTCGGTAGAACTCGCTCCAAGAGATTTTTCTGGGAAATCTGCCTCATTTTCGAAACTGGCGTTTGATAATATATGCAAAATCTGAGAAAATGCTTCAAAGTGTCAATATGCCTTGTATTGTGATGGAAGTTCGTAAAACCACATGCAAACAATTCTGTGGTGAATATTTGTAGAAAGCGTTATGCATGTAGCGTGATCGTATCACAGAAATTCCCGGCGATGGAATCTATGTAAATTACACGCCTATTGGTTAGAATTCGCTCCAAAAATGTTTCCCTGAGAAAACGGCCTGATTTTCGAAACTGGCATTAGGAAAAAGCTGCAAATTCAGAGTTAATGTTTCTAGGTGTAAATATGCCATGTATGGTGGATGAAAGTTCTGTAATCTACATGTTCACAACTCATTCGAGAAAGTTTGTTGAAACCTTGATGCATGTAGCGTTTTCGGAAATTGGAATGTCACTGTGAGGAAAACAATGTAAATTACATTTCTATTGGGAAGTACTCGCTCCACTGAGAATTTTTCTGCGTATCTGCCTCCTTTTCAAAACTGGTATTAGGAAAAACTTTCGAAATATGAGAAAATGCTTCAAAGAGTCAATATGGCTTTTATGGTGGATGAAAGTTCGGTAATCCTTATGCTAACAACTCTGTAGTGAATATTAGTCGAATCCGTGATGCATGTAGCTTTTCTGGAACACGGAATTTCACAATGACGGGTTCTATGTAAATTGCATGTCTATAGGGTAGAACTCGCTCCAAGAGGATTTTTCTGCAAAAACTGCATGATTTTAGAAACTGACATTAGGAGAAATCTACCAAATGAGAATAAAACTTTCCATGTATAAATATGCATTGTCAGTTGGATGAAAGTTCGGTAATACACATGTTCACAACTCATTAAAGAATGTTTGTTGAATCCATGATGCATGGAACGCGTTCAGAACACGGAATGTCACGGTGAGTGAAACTAGGTAAATTACATATCTTTTGGGTACAACTCGCTCCAAGAGCATTTTTCTGCCAAATCTGCCTCATTTTCAAAACTGGCGTTAAAACTAACCTGTGAAATCTGAGAAAATTCTTCAAAGTGTCAGTAAGCCTTGTATGGTGGATGAAAGTGCTGTAATCTACTTGCTAACAACTCTGAAGTGAATATTTGTCGCATCCGTGATGCATGTAGCGTGTTCGAAACATGGAATTTCACGGTGAGCAAATCCATGTAAATTAAACGTCTATTGGTTAGACCCGCTCCAAGAGGTTATTGCCGTGAAATGGGCCTCATTTTGGAAACTGGCTTTTGGAAAGCTCTGCGAAATCAGAGAAAATGCTTCAAAGCGTCAATATGCCTTCTATTTTGATGAAAGTCCTGGAATCCACATGCAAACAACTCTGAAGTGTATTTTTGTCGAATCATTTCTGCATGTAGCGTGTTCCGAACACGGAATTTCACGGTGAGCGAATCCATGGAATTTACATATCTATTGGATAGAACACGCTCCAACAGTTTTTTCCTTTGTAAACTGCCTGATTTTCGAAACTGCTATTAGGAAAAAGCTGCGAACTCAGAGTGAATGTTTCTAGGTGTACATATGCCTTGTATGGTGGATGAAAGTTCTGTAATACACATGTACACAACTCTTTAAAAATGTTTGTCAAATCCGTGATGTATGTAGCCTGTTCGGAACACGGACTGTCACGGTGAGGGAAACTATGTAAATTACATATCTATTGGTTAGAACACGCTCCAGGAGCATTTTACTGGAAAATCTGCCTCAGTTTGGAAACTGGTGTCATGAAAACGCTGCAAAATATGAGTAAATTCTTTAAGGTGACAATATGTCTTCAATGGGTTATTCAAGATGTGTAATTCACATGCTAACAACTCAGCAGTGTATATTGGTTGAATCCGTGGTGCATGTACCGTTTTCAGAACACGGAATGTCACGGTGATGATATCTAAGAAAATGAGATGTCTATTGGATAGAACATGCACCAAGAGTGTTTTTCTGCGAAAACTGCCTGATTTTCTTAACTGACGTTAGGAAAACCTGCGAAATCTAAGTAAATGTTTCTAGGTGTAAATACGCCTTGTATTGTGGTTGAAAAATCGGTAATCCACATGCTCACGGTCATTAAATAATGTTTGTCAAAGCCGTGATGAATGTAACGTTTTCGGAACACGGAATGTCTCGGTGAGTGAAACTCTGAAAATAACAATTCTACTGGATAGAACTCGCTTGGATTGAATGTTTCTGTGAAAATTTCATGATTTTTGAAACTGGATGTAAGGACAAACCTGCGAAATCAGAATAACTACTTCTAGGTTTAAATATGCCTTGTATGGTGGATGAAAGTTCGGTAATCCACATGCTCACTCTCATTAAAGAATGTTTGTCGAATTCGTGATGCATGTAACGTGTTTGGAATACGGAATGTCATAGTGAAGGAAACAATGTAAGTTACATGTCTATTTTGTAGAACTCGCTTGAAGAGGATTTTTCTGCGAAATGTGCCTCATTTTCCAAACTGCCATTAGGAGAACCCTGTGAAATCTGAGAAAATGCTTCTAAGTGTCAATATGCCTTGAATGGTGAATGAAAGTCCGGTATTCCACATGTTAATAACAGTGAAGTAATTATTTTTCAAACCGTGATTCATGTAGCGCTTTTGGAAAACGGAATTTCACGGTAATGAAACGATGTAAATTACAATTCTATTGAGTAGAAGGAGCTAGAAGAGAATGTTTCTGTGAAAATTGCATGATTATCGAATCTGAAGTTTGGAAAAAGCTGCAAAAGGGGAGTCAATATTTGTAGGTGTAAATGTGCCTTTATGTTGCAAGAAAGTTCGGTAATCCACATGTTCACAACATACAAAAGAATATTTTTCTAATCCGTGATGCATGAACCGTGTTCAGAACGTGGAATTTCATGGTGATTGAAACAATGTAAATTACTTCTCTATTGGGTAGAACTAGCTCGGAGAGTGTTTTTCGGTGAAAACTTCATCATTTTTAAACTGGCAATTGCAAAATTCTGCAAAATCTGAGAAAATACTTCTAAGAATCAATATTCAATGTATTGTGATGAAAGTTCGGTAATCCACATGCTAACAAATTTGTAGTGAATATTTGTCTAATCCTTTATGCATGTAGCATGTTCGGAACACGAAATTTCACGGCCAGGGGATTTATGTAAATTACATTTTTCTTGGTTACAAATCACTCCAAGAGATTTTTCCTAGAAAACGCCCGGATTTTCTATACTGGCGAAAGGAAAACCCAGCGAACTCAGATTAATAGATTCTCGGTGTAAATATGCCTTGTATGGTGGATGAAAGATCGGTAATCCGCATGCTAACAACTCTGTACTGAATATTTGTCGAATCCGAGATACGTGAAGCGTGTTTGGAACACAGAATATCACGGTGAGCGAATCTATGTAAAATACAGGTCTCTTCGGTAGAACTCGCTCCAAGAGATTTTTCTGGGAAATCTGCCTCATTTTCGAAACTGGCGTTTGATAATATACGCAAAATCTGAGAAAATGCTTCAAAGTGTCAATATGCCTTGTATTGTGATGGAAGTTCGTAAAACCACATGCAAACAATTCTGTGGTGAATATTTGTAGAAAGCATTATGCATGTAGCGTGATCGTATCACAGAAATTCCCGGCGATGGAATCTATGTAAATTACACGCCTATTGGTTAGAATTCGCTCCAAAAATGTTTCCCTGAGAAAACGGCCTGATTTTCGAAACTGGCATTAGGAAAAAGCTGCAAATTCAGATTTAAAGTTTCAAGGTGTAAATATGCCATGTATGGTGGATGAAAGTTCTGTAATCTACATGTTCACAACTCATTTGAGAAAGTTTGTTGAAATCTTGATGCATGTAGCGTGTTCGGAAATTAGAATGTCACTGTGAGGAAAACAATGTAAATTACATTTCTATTGGGAAGTACTCGCTCCACGAGTATTTTTCTGCGTATCTGCCTCCTTTTCAAAACTGGCATTAGGAAAAACTATCAAAATATGAGAAAATGCTTCAAAGAGTCAATATGGCTTTTATGGTGGATGAAAGTTCGGTAATCCTTATGCTAACAACTCTGTAGTGAATATTTGTCGAATCCGTGATGCATGTAGCTTTTCCGGAACACGGAATTTCACGATGACGGGTTCTATGTAAATTGCATGTCTATAGGGTAGAACTCGCTCCAAGAGGATTTTTCTGCAAAAACTGCATGATTTTAGAAACTGACATTAGGAGAAATCTACTAAATCAGAATAAAACTTTCTATGTATAAATATGCATTGTCAGTTGGATGAAAGTTCGGTAATACACATGTTCACAACTCATTAAAGAATGTTTGTTGAATCCGTTATGCATGGAACGCGTTCAGAACACGGAATGTCACGGTGAGTGAAACTAGGTAAATTACATATCTTTTGGGTACAACTCGCTCCAAGAGCATTTTTCTGCCAAATCTGCCTCATTTTCAAAACTGGCGTTAAAACTAACCTGTGAAACCTGAGAAAATTCTTCAAAGTGTCAGTAAGCCTTGTATGGTGGATGAAAGTGCTGTAATCTACTTGCTAACAACTCTGAAGTGAATATTTGTCGCATCCGTGATGCATGTAGCGTGTTCGGAACACGGAAATTCACGTTGAGCGAATCCATGTAAATTACACGTCTATTGGTTAGACCCGCTCCAAGAGGTTATTGCCGTGAAATGGGCCTCATTTTGGAAACTGGCTTTTGGAAAGCTCTGCGAAATCAGAGAAAATGCTTCAAAGCGTCAATATGCCTTCTATTTTGATGAAAGTCCTGGAATCCACATGCAAACAACTCTGTAGTGTATTTTTGTCGAATCATTTCTCCATGTAGAGTGTTCCGAACACGGAATTTCACGGTGAGCGAATCCATGGAATTTACATATCTATTGGATAGAACACGCTCCAACAGTTTTTCCTTTGTAAACTGCCTGATTTTCGAAACTGCTATAAGGAAAAGCTGCGAACTCAGAGTGAAAGTTTCTAGGTGTACATATGCCTTGTATGGCGGATGAAAGTTCTGTAATACACATGTACACAACTCATTAAAAATGTTTGTCAAATCCGTGATGAATGTAGCCTGTTCGGAACACGGACTGTCACGGTGAGGGAAACTATGTAAATTACATATCTATTGGTTAGAACACGCTCCAGGAGCATTTTACTGAGAAATCTGCCTCAGTTTGGAAACTGGTGTCATGAAAACGCTGCAAAATATGAGTAAATTCTTTAAGGTGACAATATGTCTTCAATGGGTTATTCAAGATGTGTAATTCACATGCTAACAACTCAGCAGTGTATATTGGTTGAATCCGTGGTGCATGTACCGTTTTCAGAACACGGAATGTCACGGTGATGGTATCTATGAAAATGAGATGTCTATTGGATAGAACATGCACCAAGAGTGTTTTTCTGCGAAAACTGCCTGATTTTCTTAACTGACGTTAGGAAAACCTGCGAAATCTAAGTAAATGTTTCTAGGTGTAAATACGCCTTGTATTGTGGTTGAAAAATCGGTAATCCACATGCTCACGGTCATTAAATAATGTTTGTCAAAGCCGTGATGAATGTAACGTTTTCGGAACACGGAATGTCTCGGTGAGTGAAACTCTGAAAATAACAATTCTACTGGATAGAACTCGCTTGGATTGAATGTTTCTGTGAAAATTTCATGATTTTTGAAACTGGATGTAAGGACAAACCTGCGAAATCAGAATAACTACTTCTAGGTTTAAATATGCCTTGTATGGTGGATGAAAGTTCGGTAATCCACATGCTCACTCTCATTAAAGAATGTTTGTCGAATTCGTGATGCATGTAACGTGTTTGGAATACGGAATGTCATAGTGAAGGAAACAATGTAAGTTACATGTCTATTTGTAGAACTCGCTTGAAGAGAATTTTTCTGCGAAATGTGCCTCATTTTCAAAACTGCCATTAGGAGAACCCTGTGAAATCTGAGAAAATGCTTCTAAGTGTCAATATGTCTTGAATGGTGAATGAAAGTCCGTTATTCCACATGTTTATAACAGTGAAGTAATTATTTTTCAAACCGTGATTCATGTAGCGCTTTTGGAAAACGGAATTTCACGGTAATGAAACGATGTAAATTACAATTCTATTGAGTAGAACGAGCTAGAAGAGAATGTTTCTGTGAAAATTGCATGATTATCGAATCTGAAGTTTGGAAAAAGCTGCAAAACGGGAGTCAATTTTTTTTAGGTGTAAATGTGCCTTTATGTTGCAAGAAAGTTCGGTAATCCACATGTTCACAACATACAAAAGAATCTTTTTCTAATCCGTGATGCATGAACCGTGTTCAGAACGTGGAATTTCACGGTGATTGAAACAATGTAAATTACTTCTCTATTGGGTAGAACTAGCTCGGAGAGAGTTTTTCGGCGAAAACTTCGTCATTCTTAAACTAGCAATTGCAAAACGCTGCAAAATCTGAGAAAATACTTCTAAGAATCAATATTCAATGTATTGTGATGAAAGTTCGGTAATCCACATGCTAACAAATTTGTAGTGAATATTTGTCGAATCCTTTATGCATGTAGCATGTTCGGAACACGGAATTTCACGGCCAGGGGATTTATGTAAATTACATTTCTCTTGGTTACAAATCACTCCAAGAGATTTTTCCTAGAAAACGGCCGGATTTTCTATACTGGCAAAAGGAAAACCCTGCGAACTCAGATTAATAGATTCTCTGTGTAAATATGCCTTGTATGGTGGATGAAAGTTCGGTAATCCGCATGCTAACAACTCTGTACTGAATATTTGTCGAATCCGAGATACGTGAAGCATGTTGGGAACACAGAATATCACGGTGAGCGAATCTATGTAAAATACAGGTCTCTTCGGTAGAACTCGCTCCAAGAGATTTTTCTGGGAAATCTGCCTCATTTTCGAAACTGGCGTTTGATAATATACGCAAAATCTGAGAAAATGCTTCAAAGTGTCAATATGCCTTGTATTGTGATGGAAGTTCGTAAAACCACATGCAAACAATTCTGTGGTGAATATTTGTAGAAAGCGTTATGCATGTAGCGTGATCGTATCACAGAAATTCCCGGCGATGGAATCTATGTAAATTACACGCCTATTGGTTCGAATTCGCTCCAAAAATGTTTCCCTGAGAAAACGGCCTGATTTTCGAAACTGGCATTAGGAAAAAGCTGCAAATTCAGAGTTAAAGTTTCAAGGTGTAAATATGCCATGTATGGTGGATGAAAGTTCTGTAATCTACATGTTCACAACTCATTTGAGAAAGTTTGTTGAAATCTTGATGCATGTAGCGTATTCGGAAATTAGAATGTCACTGTGAGGAAAATAATGTAAATTACATTTCTATTGGGAAGTACTCGCTCCACGAGTATTTTTCTGCGTATCTGCCTGCTTTTCAAAACTGGCATTAGGAAAAAATTTTCGAAATATGAGAAAATGCTTCAAAGAGTCAATATGGCTTTTATGGTGGATGAAAGTTCGGTAATCCTTATGCTAAAAACTCTGTAGTGAATATTTGTCGAATCCGTGATGCATGTAGCTTTTCCGGAACACGGAATTTCACGATGACGGGTTCTATGTAAATTGCATGTCTATAGGGTAGAACTCGCTCCAAGAGGATTTTTCTGCAAAAACTGCTTGATTTTAGAAACTGACATTAGGAGAAATCTACCAAATCAGAATAAAACTTTCTATGTATAAATATGCATTGTCAGTTGGATGAAATTTCGGTAATACACATGTTCACAACTCATTAAAGAATGTTTGTTGAATCCATGATGCATGGAACACGTTCAGAACACGGAATGTCACGGTGAGTGAAACTAGGTAAATTACATATCTTTTGGGTACAACTCGCTCCAAGAGCATTTTTCTGACAAATCTGCCTCATTTTCAAAACTGGCGTTAAAACTAACCTGTGAAATCTGAGAAAATACTTCAAAGTGTCAGTAAGCCTTTTATGGTGGATGAAAGTGCTGTAATCTACTTGCTAACAACTCTGAAGTGAATATTTGTTGCATCCGTGATGCATGTAGCGTGTTCAGAACACGGAATTTCACGGTGAGCGAATCCATGTAAATTACACGTCTATTGGTTAGACCCGCTCCAAGAGGTTATTGTCGTGAAATGGGCCTCATTTTGGAAACTGGCTTTTGGAAAGCTCTGCGAAATCAGAGAAAATGCTTCAAAGCGTCAATATGCCTTCTATTTTGATGAAAGTCCTGGAATCCACATGCAAACAACTCTGTAGTGTATTTTTGTCGAATCATTTCTGCATGTAGCGTGTTCCGAACACGGAATTTCACGGTGAGCGAATCCATGGAATTTACATATCTATTGGATAGAACACGCTCCAACAGTTTTTTCCTTTGTAAACTGCCTGATTTTCGAAACTGCTATTAGGAAAAAGCTGCGAACTCAGAGTGAATGTTTCTAGGTGTACATATGCCTTGTATGGTGGATGAAAGTTCTGTAATACACATGTACACAACTCTTTAAAAATGTTTGTCAAATCCGTGATGTATGTAGCCTGTTCGGAACACGGACTGTCACGGTGAGGGAAACTATGTAAATTACATATCTATTGGTTAGAACACGCTCCAGGAGCATTTTACTGGAAAATCTGCCTCAGTTTGGAAACTGGTGTCATGAAAACGCTGCAAAATATGAGTAAATTCTTTAAGGTGACAATATGTCTTCAATGGGTTATTCAAGATGTGTAATTCACATGCTAACAACTCAGCAGTGTATATTGGTTGAATCCGTGGTGCATGTACCGTTTTCAGAACACGGAATGTCACGGTGATGATATCTATGAAAATGAGATGTCTATTGGATAGAACATGCACCAAGAGTGTTTTTCTGCGAAAACTGCCTGATTTTCTTAACTGACGTTAGGAAAACCTGCGAAATCTAAGTAAATGTTTCTAGGTGTAAATACGCCTTGTATTGTGGTTGAAAAATCGGTAATCCATATGCTCACGGTCATTAAATAATGTTTGTCAAAGCCGTGATGAATGTAACGTTTTCGGAACACGGAATATCTCGGTGAGTGAAACTCTGAAAATAACAATTCTACTGGATAGAACTCGCTTGGATTGAATGTTTCTGTGAAAATTTCATGATTTTTGAAACTGGATGTAAGGACAAACCTGCGAAATCAGAATAACTACTTCTAGATTTAAATATGCCTTGTATGGTGGATGAAAGTTCGGTAATCCACATTCTCACTCTCATTAAAGAATGTTTGTCGAATTCGTGATGCATGTAACGTGTTTGGAATACGGAATGTCATAGTGAAGGAAACAATGTAAGTTACATGTCTAATTTGTAGAACTCGTTTGAAGAGAATTTTTCTGCGAAATGTGCCTCATTTTCCAAACTGCCATTAGGAGAACCCTGTGAAATCTGAGAAAATGCTTCTAAGTGTCAATATGCCTTGAATGGTGAATGAAAGTCCGGTATTCCACATGTTAATAACAGTGAAGTAATTATTTTTCAAACCGTGATTCATGTAGCGCTTTTGGAAAACGGAATTTCACGGTAATGAAACGATGTAAATTACAATTCTATTGAGTAGAACGAGCTAGAAGAGAATGTTTCTGTGAAAATTGCATGATTATCGAATCTTAAGTTTGGAAAAAGCTGCAAAACGGGAGTCAATTTTTTTTAGGTGTAAATGTGCCTTTATGTTGCAAGAAAGTACGATAAACCACATGTTCACAACATACAAAAGAATCTTTTTCTAATCCGTGATGCATGAACCGTGTTCAGAACGTGGAAATTCACGGTGATTGAAACAATGTAAATTACTTCTCTATTGGGTAGAACTAGCTCGGAGAGTGTTTTTCGGCGAAAACTTCGTCATTTTTAACTGGCAATTGCAAAACGCTGCAAAATCTGAGAAAATACTTCTAAGAATCAATATTCAATGTATTGTGATGAAAGTTCGGTAATCCACATGCTAACAAATTTGTAGTGAATATTTGTCTAATCTTTTATGCATGTAGCATGTTCGGAACACGGAATTTCACGGCCATGGGATTTATGTAAATTACATTTCTCTTGGTTAGAAATCACTCCAAGAGATTTTTCCTAGAAAACGCCCGGATTTTCTATACTGGCGAAAGTAAAACCCTGCGAACTCAGATTAATAGATTCTCTGGGTAAATATGCCTTGTATGGTAAATGAAAGTACGGTAATCCGCATTCTAACAACTCTGTACTGAATATTTGTCGAATCCGAGATACGTGAAACATGTTGGGAACACAGAATATCACGGTGAGCGAATCTATGTAAAATACAGGTCTCTTCGGTAGAACTCGCTCCAAGAGATTTTTCTGGGAAATCTGCATCATTTTCGAAACTGGCGTTTGATAATATACGCAAAATCTGAGAAAATGCTTCAAAGTGTCAATATGCCTTTTATTGTGATGGAAGTTTGTAAACCACATGCAAACAATTCTGTGGTGAATATTTGTAGAAAGCGTTATGCATGTAGCGTGATCGTATCACAGAAATTCCCGGCGATGGAATCTATGTAAATTACACGCCTATTGGTTCGAATTCGCTCCAAAAATGTTTCCCTGAGAAAACGGCCTGATTTTCGAAACTGGCATTAGGAAAAAGCTGCAAATTCAGAGTTAAAGTTTCAAGGTGTAAATATGCCATGTGTGGTGGATGAAAGTTCTGTAATCTACATGTTCACAACTCATTTGAGAAAGTTTGTTGAAATCTTGATGCATGTAGCGTGTTCGGAAATTAGAATGTCACTGTGAGGAAAACAATGTAAATTACATTTCTATAGGGAAGTACTCACTCCACGAGTATTTCTCTGCGTATCTGCCTCCTTTTCAAAACTGGCATTAGGAAAAAATTTTCGAAATATGAGAAAATGCTTCAA
Organism: Camelus dromedarius; assembly: GCF_036321535.1. Lineage (NCBI taxonomy): Eukaryota > Metazoa > Chordata > Mammalia > Artiodactyla > Camelidae > Camelus > Camelus dromedarius. The sequence goes on from NW_026989755.1 coordinate 857,360, forward strand.
AGAGTCAATATGGCTTTTATGGTGGATGAAAGTTCGGTAATCCTTATGCTAACAACTCTGTAGTGAATATTTGTCGAATCCATGATGCATGTAGCTTTTCCGGAACACGGAATTTCACGATGACGGGTTCTATGTAAATTGCATGTCTATAGTGTAGAACTCGCTCCAAGAGGATTTTTCTGCAAAAACTGCATGATTTTAGAAACTGACATTAGGAGAAATCTACCAAATCAGAATAAAACTTTCTATGTATAAATATGCATTGTCAGTTGGATGAAAGTTCGGTAATACACATGTTCACAACTCATTAAAGAATGTTTGTTGAATCCGTGATGCATGGAACGCGTTCAGAACACGGAATGTCACGGTGAGTGAAACAAGGTAAATTACATATCTTTTGGGTACAACTCGCTCCAAGAGCATTTTTCTGCCAAATCTGCCTCATTTTCAAAACTGGCGTTAAAACTAACCTGTGAAATCTGAGAAAATACTTCAAAGTGTCAGTAAGCCTTGTATGGTGGATGAAAGTGCTGTAATCTACTTGCTAACAACTCTGAAGTGAATATTTGTCGCATCCGTGATGCATGTAGCGTGTTCGGAACACGGAATTTCACGTTGAGCGAATCCATGTAAATTACACGTCTATTGGTTAGACCCGCTCCAAGAGGTTATTGTCGTGAAATGGGCCTCATTTTGGAAACTGGCTTTTGGAAAGCTCTGCGAAATCAGAGAAAATGCTTCAAAGCGTCAATATGCCTTCTATTTTGATGAAAGTCCTGGAATCCACATGCAAACAACTCTGTAGTGTATTTTTGTCGAATCATTTCTGCATGTAGCGTGTTCCGAACACGGAATTTCACGGTGAGCGAATCCATGGAATTTACATATCTATTGGATAGAACACGCTCCAACAGTTTTTTCCTTTGTAAACTGCCTGATTTTCGAAACTGCTATTAGGAAAAAGCTGCGAACTCAGAGTGAATGTTTCTAGGTGTACATATGCCTTGTATGGTGGATGAAAGTTCTGTAATACACATGTACACAACTCTTTAAAAATGTTTGTCAAATCCGTGATGTATGTAGCCTGTTCGGAACACGGACTGTCACGGTGAGGGAAACTATGTAAATTACATATCTATTGGTTAGAACACGCTCCAGGAGCATTTTACTGGAAAATCTGCCTCAGTTTGGAAACTGGTGTCATGAAAACGCTGCAAAATATGAGTAAATTCTTTAAGGTGACAATATGTCTTCAATGGGTTATTCAAGATGTGTAATTCACATGCTAACAACTCAGCAGTGTATATTGGTTGAATCCGTGGTGCATGTACCGTTTTCAGAACACGGAATGTCACGGTGATGATATCTATGAAAATGAGATGTCTATTGGATAGAACATGCACCAAGAGTGTTTTTCTGCGAAAACTGCCTGATTTTCTTAACTGACGTTAGGAAAACCTGCGAAATCTAAGTAAATGTTTCTAGGTGTAAATACGCCTTGTATTGTGGTTGAAAAATCGGTAATCCATATGCTCACGGTCATTAAATAATGTTTGTCAAAGCCGTGATGAATGTAACGTTTTCGGAACACGGAATATCTCGGTGAGTGAAACTCTGAAAATAACAATTCTACTGGATAGAACTCGCTTGGATTGAATGTTTCTGTGAAAATTTCATGATTTTTGAAACTGGATGTAAGGACAAACCTGCGAAATCAGAATAACTACTTCTAGATTTAAATATGCCTTGTATGGTGGATGAAAGTTCGGTAATCCACATTCTCACTCTCATTAAAGAATGTTTGTCGAATTCGTGATGCATGTAACGTGTTTGGAATACGGAATGTCATAGTGAAGGAAACAATGTAAGTTACATGTCTAATTTGTAGAACTCGTTTGAAGAGAATTTTTCTGCGAAATGTGCCTCATTTTCCAAACTGCCATTAGGAGAACCCTGTGAAATCTGAGAAAATGCTTCTAAGTGTCAATATGCCTTGAATGGTGAATGAAAGTCCGGTATTCCACATGTTAATAACAGTGAAGTAATTATTTTTCAAACCGTGATTCATGTAGCGCTTTTGGAAAACGGAATTTCACGGTAATGAAACGATGTAAATTACAATTCTATTGAGTAGAACGAGCTAGAAGAGAATGTTTCTGTGAAAATTGCATGATTATCGAATCTGAAGTTTGGAAAAAGCTGCAAAACGGGAGTCAATTTTTTTTAGGTGTAAATGTGCCTTTATGTTGCAAGAAAGTACGATAAACCACATGTTCACAACATACAAAAGAATCTTTTTCTAATCCGTGATGCATGAACCGTGTTCAGAACGTGGAAATTCACGGTGATTGAAACAATGTAAATTACTTCTCTATTGGGTAGAACTAGCTCGGAGAGTGTTTTTCGGCGAAAACTTCGTCATTTTTAACTGGCAATTGCAAAACGCTGCAAAATCTGAGAAAATACTTCTAAGAATCAATATTCAATGTATTGTGATGAAAGTTCGGTAATCCACATGCTAACAAATTTGTAGTGAATATTTGTCTAATCTTTTATGCATGTAGCATGTTCGGAACACGGAATTTCACGGCCATGGGATTTATGTAAATTACATTTCTCTTGGTTAGAAATCACTCCAAGAGATTTTTCCTAGAAAACGCCCGGATTTTCTATACTGGCGAAAGTAAAACCCTGCGAACTCAGATTAATAGATTCTCTGGGTAAATATGCCTTGTATGGTAAATGAAAGTACGGTAATCCGCATTCTAACAACTCTGTACTGAATATTTGTCGAATCCGAGATACGTGAAACATGTTGGGAACACAGAATATCACGGTGAGCGAATCTATGTAAAATACAGGTCTCTTCGGTAGAACTCGCTCCAAGAGATTTTTCTGGGAAATCTGCATCATTTTCGAAACTGGCGTTTGATAATATACGCAAAATCTTTGAAAATGCTTCAAAGTGTCAATATGCCTTTTATTGTGATGGAAGTTTGTAAACCACATGCAAACAATTCTGTGGTGAATATTTGTAGAAAGCGTTATGCATGTAGCGTGATCGTATCACAGAAATTCCCGGCGATGGAATCTATGTAAATTACACGCCTATTGGTTCGAATTCGCTCCAAAAATGTTTCCCTGAGAAAACGGCCTGATTTTCGAAACTGGCATTAGGAAAAAGCTGCAAATTCAGAGTTAAAGTTTCAAGGTGTAAATATGCCATGTATGGTGGATGAAAGTTCTGTAATCTACATGTTCACAACTCATTTGAGAAAGTTTGTTGAAATCTTGATGCATGTAGCGTGTTCGGAAATTAGAATGTCACTGTGAGGAAAACAATGTAAATTACATTTCTATTGGGAAGTACTCACTCCACGAGTATTTCTCTGCGTATCTGCCTCCTTTTCAAAACTGGCATTAGGAAAAAATTTTCGAAATATGAGAAAATGCTTCAAAGAGTCAATATGGCTTTTATGGTGGATGAAAGTTCGGTAATCCTTATGCTAACAACTCTGTAGTGAATATTTGTCGAATCCATGATGCATGTAGCTTTTCCGGAACACGGAATTTCACGATGACGGGTTCTATGTAAATTGCATGTCTATAGTGTAGAACTCGCTCCAAGAGGATTTTTCTGCAAAAACTGCATGATTTTAGAAACTGACATTAGGAGAAATCTACCAAATCAGAATAAAACTTTCTATGTATAAATATGCATTGTCAGTTGGATGAAAGTTCGGTAATACACATGTTCACAACTCATTAAAGAATGTTTGTTGAATCCGTGATGCATGGAACGCGTTCAGAACACGGAATGTCACGGTGAGTGAAACAAGGTAAATTACATATCTTTTGGGTACAACTCGCTCCAAGAGCATTTTTCTGCCAAATCTGCCTCATTTTCAAAACTGGCGTTAAAACTAACCTGTGAAATCTGAGAAAATACTTCAAAGTGTCAGTAAGCCTTGTATGGTGGATGAAAGTGCTGTAATCTACTTGCTAACAACTCTGAAGTGAATATTTGTCGCATCCGTGATGCATGTAGCGTGTTCGGAACACGGAATTTCACGGTGAGCGAATCCATGTAAATTACACGTCTATTGGTTAGACCCGCTCCAAGAGGTTATTGTCGTGAAATGGGCCTCATTTTGGAAACTGGCTTTTGGAAAGCTCTGCGAAATCAGAGAAAATGCTTCAAAGCGTCAATATGCCTTCTATTTTGATGAAAGTCCTGGAATCCACATGCAAACAACTCTGTAGTGTATTTTTGTCGAATCATTTCTGCATGTAGCGTGTTCCGAACACGGAATTTCACGGTGAGCGAATCCATGGAATTTACATATCTATTGGATAGAACACGCTCCAACAGTTTTTTCCTTTGTAAACTGCCTGATTTTCGAAACTGCTATTAGGAAAAAGCTGCGAACTCAGAGTGAATGTTTCTAGGTGTACATATGCCTTGTATGGTGGATGAAAGTTCTGTAATACACATGTACACAACTCTTTAAAAATGTTTGTCAAATCCGTGATGTATGTAGCCTGTTCGGAACACGGACTGTCACGGTGAGGGAAACTATGTAAATTACATATCTGTTGGTTAGAACACGCTCCAGGAGCATTTTACTGGAAAATCTGCCTCAGTTTGGAAACTGGTGTCATGAAAACGCTGCAAAATATGAGTAAATTCTTTAAGGTGACAATATGTCTTCAATGGGTTATTCAAGATGTGTAATTCACATGCTAACAACTCAGCAGTGTATATTGGTTGAATCCGTGGTGCATGTACCGTTTTCAGAACACGGAATGTCACGGTGATGATATCTATGAAAATGAGATGTCTATTGGATAGAACATGCACCAAGAGTGTTTTTCTGCGAAAACTGCCTGATTTTCTTAACTGACGTTAGGAAAACCTGCGAAATCTAAGTAAATGTTTCTAGGTGTAAATACGCCTTGTATTGTGGTTGAAAAATCGGTAATCCACATGCTCACGGTCATTAAATAATGTTTGTCAAAGCCGTGATGAATGTAACGTTTTCGGAACACGGAATGTCTTGGTGAGTGAAACTCTGAAAATAACAATTCTACTGGATAGAACTCGCTTGGATTGAATGTTTCTGTGAAAATTTCATGATTTTTGAAACTGGATGTAAGGACAAACCTGCGAAATCAGAATAACTACTTCTAGGTTTAAATATGCCTTGTATGGTGGATGAAAGTTCGGTAATCCACATGCTCACTCTCATTAAAGAATGTTTGTCGAATTCGTAATGCATGTAACGTGTTTGGAATACGGAATGTCATAGTGAAGGAAACAATGTAAGTTACATGTCTATTTTGTAGAACTCGCTTGAAGAGAATTTTTCTGCGAAATGTGCCTCATTTTCAAACTGCCATTAGGAGAACCCTGTGAAATCTGAGAAAATGCTTCTAAGTGTCAATATGCCTTGAATGGTGAATGAAAGTCCGGTATTCCACATGTTAATAACAGTGAAGTAATTATTTTTCAAACCGTGATTCATGTAGCGCTTTTGGAAAACGGAATTTCACGGTAATGAAACGATGTAAATTAAAATTCTATTGAGTAGAACGAGCTAGAAGAGAATGTTTCTGTGAAAATTGCATGATTATCGAGTCTGAAGTTTGGAAAAAGCTGCAAAAGGGGAGTCAATATTTGTAGGTGTAAATGTGCCTTTATGTTGCAGGAAAGTTCGGTAATCCACATGTTCACAACATACTAAAGAATCTTTTTCTAATCCGTGATGCATGAACCGTGTTCAGAACGTGGAATTTCACGGTGATTGAAACAATGTAAATTACTTCTCTATTGGGTAGAACTAGCTCGGAGAGTGTTTTTCGGCGAAAACTTCGTCATTTTTTAACTGGCAATTGCAAAACGCTGCAAAATCTGAGAAAATACTTCTAAGAACCAATATTCAATGTATTGTGATGAAAGCTCGGTAATCCACATGCTAACAAATTTGTAGTGAATATTTGTCGAATCCTTTATGCATGTAGCATGTACGGAACACGGAATTTCACGGCCAGGGGATTTATGTAAATTACATTTCTCTTGGTTAGAAATCACTCCAAGAGATTTTTCCTAGAAAACGGCCGGATTTTCTATACTGGCGAAAGGAAAACACTGCGAACTCAGATTAATAGATTCTCGGTGTAAATATGCCTTGTATGGTGGATGAAAGTTCGGTAATCCGCATGCTAACAACTCTGTACTGAATATTTGTCGAATCCGAGATACGTGAAGCGTTTTTGGAACACAGAATATCACGGTGAGCGAATCTATGTAAAATACATGTCTCTTCGGTAGAACTCGCTCCAAGAGATTTTTCTGGGAAATCTGCCTCATTTTCGAAACTGGCGTTTGATAATATATGCAAAATCTGAGAAAATGCTTCAAAGTGTCAATATGCCTTGTATTGTGATGGAAGTTCGTAAAACCACATGCAAACAATTCTGTGGTGAATATTTGTAGAAAGCGTTATGCATGTAGCGTGATCGTATCACAGAAATTCCCGGCGATGGAATCTATGTAAATTACACGCCTATTGGTTAGAATTCGCTCCAAAAATGTTTCCCTGAGAAAACGGACTGATTTTCGAAACTGGCATTAGGAAAAAGCTGCAAATTCAGAGTTAATGTTTCTAGGTGTAAATATGCCATGTATGGTGGATGAAAGTTCTGTAATCTACATGTTCACAACTCATTCGAGAAAGTTTGTTGAAACCTTGATGCATGTAGCGTTTTCGGAAATTGGAATGTCACTGTGAGGAAAACAATGTAAATTACATTTCTATTGAGAAGTACTCGCTCCACTGAGAATTTTTCTGCGTATCTGCCTCCTTTTCAAAACTGGCATTAGGAAAAACTTTCGAAATATGAGAAAATGCTTCAAAGAGTCAATATGGCTTTTATGGTGGATGAAAGTTCGGTAATCCTTATGCTAACAACTCTGTAGTGAATATTAGTCGAATCCGTGATGCATGTAGCTTTTCTGGAACACGGAATTTCACAATGACGGGTTCTATGTAAATTGCATGTCTATAGGGTAGAACTCGCTCCAAGAGGTTTTTTCTGCAAAAACTGCATGATTTTAGAAACTGACATTAGGAGAAATCTACCAAATGAGAATAAAACTTTCTATGTATAAATATGCATTGTCAGTTGGATGAAAGTTCGGTAATACACATGTTCACAACTCATTAAAGAATGTTTGTTGAATCCATGATGCATGGAACGCGTTCAGAACACGGAATGTCACGGTGAGTGAAACTAGGTAAATTACATATCTTTTGGGTACAACTCGCTCCAAGAGCATTTTTCTGCCAAATCTGCCTCATTTTCAAAACTGGCGTTAAAACTAACCTGTGAAACCTGAGAAAATTCTTCAAAGTGTCAGTAAGCCTTGTATGATGGATGAAAGTGCTGTAATCTACTTGCTAACAACTCTGAAGTGAATATTTGTCGCATCCGTGATGCATGTAGCGTGTTCGAAACATGGAATTTCACGGTGAGCGAATCCATGTAAATTAAACGTCTATTGGTTAGACCCGCTCCAAGAGGTTATTGCCGTGAAATGGGCCTCATTTTGGAAACTGGCTTTTGGAAAGCTCTGCGAAATCAGAGAAAATGCTTCAAAGCGTCAATATGCCTTCTATTTTGATGAAAGTCCTGGAATCCACATGCAAACAACTCTGAAGTGTATTTTTGTCGAATCATTTCTGCATGTAGCGTGTTCCGAACACGGAATTTCACGGTGAGCGAATCCATGGAATTTACATATCTATTGGATAGAACACGCTCCAACAGTTTTTTCCTTTGTAAACTGCCTGATTTTCGAAACTGCTATTAGGAAAAAGCTGCGAACTCAGAGTGAATGTTTCTAGGTGTACATATGCCTTGTATGGTGGATGAAAGTTCTGTAATACACATGTACACAACTCTTTAAAAATGTTTGTCAAATCCGTGATGTATGTAGCCTGTTCAGAACACGGACTGTCACGGTGAGGGAAACTATGTAAATTACATATCTATTGGTTAGAACAAGCTCCAGGAGCATTTTACTGGAAAATCTGCCTCAGTTTGGAAACTGGTGTCATGAAAACGCTGCAAAATATGAGTAAATTCTTTAAGGTGACAATATGTCTTCAATGGGTTATTCAAGATGTGTAATTCACATGCTAACAACTCAGCAGTTTATATTGGTTGAATCCGTGGTGCATGTACCGTTTTCAGAACACGGAATGTCACGGTGATGATATCTATGAAAATGAGATGTCTATTGGATAGAACATGCACCAAGAGTGTTTTTCTGCGAAAACTGCCTGATTTTCTTAACTGACGTTAGGAAAACCTGCGAAATTTAAGTAAATGTTTCTAGGTGTAAATACGCCTTGTATTGTGGTTGAAAAATCGGTAATCCATATGCTCACGGTCATTAAATAATGTTTGTCAAAGCCGTGATGAATGTAACATTTTCGGAACACGGAATGTCTCGGTGAGTGAAACTCTGAAAATAACAATTCTACTGGATAGAACTCGCTTGGATTGAATGTTTCTGTGAAAATTTCATGATTTTTGAAACTGGATGTAAGGACAAACCTGCGAAATCAGTATAACTACTTCTAGGTTTAAATATGCCTTGTATGGTGGATGAAAGTTCGGAAATCCACATGCTCACTCTCATTAAAGAATATTTGTCGAATTCGTGATGCATGTAACGTGTTTGGAATACGGAATGTCATAGTGAAGGAAACAATGTAAGTTACATGTCTATTTTGTAGAACTCGCTTGAAGAGGATTTTTCTGCGAAATGTGCCTCATTTTCCAAACTGCCATTAGGAGAACCCTGTGAAATCTGAGAAAATGCTTCTAAGTGTCAATATGCCTTGAATGGTGAATGAAAGTCCGGTATTCCACATGTTAATAACAGTGAAGTAATTATTTTTCAAACCGTGATTCATGTAGCGCTTTTGGAAAACGGAATTTCACGGTAATGAAACGATGTAAATTACAATTCTATTGAGTAGAACGAGCTAGAAGAGAATGTTTCTGTGAAATTTGCATGATTATCGAATCTGAAGTTTGGGAAAAGCTGCAAAACGGGAGTCAATATTTGTAGGTGTAAATGTGCCTTTATGTTGCAAGAAAGTTCGGTAATCCACATGTACACAATATACAAAAGAATCTTTTTCTAATCCGTGATGCATGAACTGTGTTCAGAACGTGGAATTTCACGGTGATTGAAACAATGTAAATTACTTCTCTATTGGGTAGAACTAGCTCGGAGAGTGTTTTTCGGCGAAAACTTCGTCATTTCTGAAACTGGCATTTGGAAAACGCTGCAAAATCTGAGAAAATACTTCTAAGAATCAATATTCAATGTATTGTGATGAAAGTTCGGTAATCCACATGCTAACAAATTTGTAGTGAATATTTGTCGAATCCTTTATGCATGTAGCATGTTCGGAACACGGAATTTCACGGCCAGGGGATTTATGTAAATTACATTTCTCTTGGTTAGAAATCACTCCAAGAGATTTTTCCTAGAAAACGGCCGGATTTTCTATACTGGCGAAAGGAAAACCCTGCGAACTCAGATTAATAGATTCTCTGTGTAAATATGCCTTGTATGGTGGATGAAAGTACGGTAATCCTCATTCTAACAACTCTGTACTGAATATTTGTCGAATCCGAGATACGTGAAGCAAGTTGGTAACACAGAATATCACGGTGAGCGAATCTATGTAAAATACATGTCTCTTCGGTAGAACTCGCTCCAAGAGATTTTTCTGGGAAATCTGCCTCATTTTCGAAACTGGCGTTTGATAATATATGCAAAATCTGAGAAAATGCTTCAAAGTGTCAATATGCCTTGTATTGTGATGGAAGTTCGTAAAACCACATGCAAACAATTCTGTGGTGAATATTTGTAGAAAGCGTTATGCATGTAGCGTGATCGTATCACAGAAATTCCCGGCGATGGAATCTATGTAAATTACACGCCTATTGGTTAGAATTCGCTCCAAAAATGTTTCCCTGAGAAAACGGACTGATTTTCGAAACTGGCATTAGGAAAAAGCTGCAAATTCAGAGTTAATGTTTCTAGGTGTAAATATGCCATGTATGGTGGATGAAAGTTCTGTAATCTACATGTTCACAACTCATTCGAGAAAGTTTGTTGAAACCTTGATGCATGTAGCGTTTTCGGAAATTGGAATGTCACTGTGAGGAAAACAATGTAAATTACATTTCTATTGAGAAGTACTCGCTCCACTGAGAATTTTTCTGCGTATCTGCCTCCTTTTCAAAACTGGCATTAGGAAAAACTTTCGAAATATGAGAAAATGCTTCAAAGAGTCAATATGGCTTTTATGGTGGATGAAAGTTCGGTAATCCTTATGCTAACAACTCTGTAGTGAATATTAGTCGAATCCGTGATGCATGTAGCTTTTCTGGAACACGGAATTTCACAATGACGGGTTCTATGTAAATTGCATGTCTATAGGGTAGAACTCGCTCCAAGAGGTTTTTTCTGCAAAAACTGCATGATTTTAGAAACTGACATTAGGAGAAATCTACCAAATGAGAATAAAACTTTCTATGTATAAATATGCATTGTCAGTTGGATGAAAGTTCGGTAATACACATGTTCACAACTCATTAAAGAATGTTTGTTGAATCCATGATGCATGGAACGCGTTCAGAACACGGAATGTCACGGTGAGTGAAACTAGGTAAATTACATATCTTTTGGGTACAACTCGCTCCAAGAGCATTTTTCTGCCAAATCTGCCTCATTTTCAAAACTGGCGTTAAAACTAACCTGTGAAACCTGAGAAAATTCTTCAAAGTGTCAGTAAGCCTTGTATGATGGATGAAAGTGCTGTAATCTACTTGCTAACAACTCTGAAGTGAATATTTGTCGCATCCGTGATGCATGTAGCGTGTTCGAAACATGGAATTTCACGGTGAGCGAATCCATGTAAATTAAACGTCTATTGGTTAGACCCGCTCCAAGAGGTTATTGCCGTGAAATGGGCCTCATTTTGGAAACTGGCTTTTGGAAAGCTCTGCGAAATCAGAGAAAATGCTTCAAAGCGTCAATATGCCTTCTATTTTGATGAAAGTCCTGGAATCCACATGCAAACAACTCTGAAGTGTATTTTTGTCGAATCATTTCTGCATGTAGCGTGTTCCGAACACGGAATTTCACGGTGAGCGAATCCATGGAATTTACATATCTATTGGATAGAACACGCTCCAACAGTTTTTTCCTTTGTAAACTGCCTGATTTTCGAAACTGCTATTAGGAAAAAGCTGCGAACTCAGAGTGAATGTTTCTAGGTGTACATATGCCTTGTATGGTGGATGAAAGTTCTGTAATACACATGTACACAACACTTTAAAAATGTTTGTCAAATCCGTGATGTATGTAGCCTGTTCAGAACACGGACTGTCACGGTGAGGGAAACTATGTAAATTACATATCTATTGGTTAGAACAAGCTCCAGGAGCATTTTACTGGAAAATCTGCCTCAGTTTGGAAACTGGTGTCATGAAAACGCTGCAAAATATGAGTAAATTCTTTAAGGTGACAATATGTCTTCAATGGGTTATTCAAGATGTGTAATTCACATGCTAACAACTCAGCAGTTTATATTGGTTGAATCCGTGGTGCATGTACCGTTTTCAGAACACGGAATGTCACGGTGATGATATCTATGAAAATGAGATGTCTATTGGATAGAACATGCACCAAGAGTGTTTTTCTGCGAAAACTGCCTGATTTTCTTAACTGACGTTAGGAAAACCTGCGAAATTTAAGTAAATGTTTCTAGGTGTAAATACGCCTTGTATTGTGGTTGAAAAATCGGTAATCCATATGCTCACGGTCATTAAATAATGTTTGTCAAAGCCGTGATGAATGTAACATTTTCGGAACACGGAATGTCTCGGTGAGTGAAACTCTGAAAATAACAATTCTACTGGATAGAACTCGCTTGGATTGAATGTTTCTGTGAAAATTTCATGATTTTTGAAACTGGATGTAAGGACAAACCTGCGAAATCAGTATAACTACTTCTAGGTTTAAATATGCCTTGTATGGTGGATGAAAGTTCGGAAATCCACATGCTCACTCTCATTAAAGAATATTTGTCGAATTCGTGATGCATGTAACGTGTTTGGAATACGGAATGTCATAGTGAAGGAAACAATGTAAGTTACATGTCTATTTTGTAGAACCCGCTTGAAGAGGATTTTTCTGCGAAATGTGCCTCATTTTCCAAACTGCCATTAGGAGAACCCTGTGAAATCTGAGAAAATGCTTCTAAGTGTCAATATGCCTTGAATGGTGAATGAAAGTCCGGTATTCCACATGTTAATAACAGTGAAGTAATTATTTTTCAAACCGTGATTCATGTAGCGCTTTTGGAAAACGGAATTTCACGGTAATGAAACGATGTAAATTACAATTCTATTGAGTAGAACGAGCTAGAAGAGAATGTTTCTGTGAAATTTGCATGATTATCGAATCTGAAGTTTGGGAAAAGCTGCAAAACGGGAGTCAATATTTGTAGGTGTAAATGTGCCTTTATGTTGCAAGAAAGTTCGGTAATCCACATGTACACAATATACAAAAGAATCTTTTTCTAATCCGTGATGCATGAACTGTGTTCAGAACGTGGAATTTCACGGTGATTGAAACAATGTAAATTACTTCTCTATTGGGTAGAACTAGCTCGGAGAGTGTTTTTCGGCGAAAACTTCGTCATTTCTGAAACTGGCATTTGGAAAACGCTGCAAAATCTGAGAAAATACTTCTAAGAATCAATATTCAATGTATTGTGATGAAAGTTCGGTAATCCACATGCTAACAAATTTGTAGTGAATATTTGTCGAATCCTTTATGCATGTAGCATGTTCGGAACACGGAATTTCACGGCCAGGGGATTTATGTAAATTACATTTCTCTTGGTTAGAAATCACTCCAAGAGATTTTTCCTAGAAAACGGCCGGATTTTCTATACTGGCGAAAGGAAAACCCTGCGAACTCAGATTAATAGATTCTCTGTGTAAATATGCCTTGTATGGTGGATGAAAGTACGGTAATCCTCATTCTAACAACTCTGTACTGAATATTTGTCGAATCCGAGATACGTGAAGCAAGTTGGTAACACAGAATATCACGGTGAGCGAATCTATGTAAAATACATGTCTCTTCGGTAGAACTCGCTCCAAGAGATTTTTCTGGGAAATCTGCCTCATTTTCGAAACTGGCGTTTGATAATATATGCAAAATCTGAGAAAATGCTTCAAAGTGTCAATATGCCTTGTATTGTGATGGAAGTTCGTAAAACCACATGCAAACAATTCTGTGGTGAATATTTGTAGAAAGCGTTATGCATGTAGCGTGATCGTATCACAGAAATTCCCGGCGATGGAATCTATGTAAATTACACGCCTATTGGTTAGAATTCGCTCCAAAAATGTTTCCCTGAGAAAACGGACTGATTTTCGAAACTGGCATTAGGAAAAAGCTGCAAATTCAGAGTTAATGTTTCTAGGTGTAAATATGCCATGTATGGTGGATGAAAGTTCTGTAATCTACATGTTCACAACTCATTCGAGAAAGTTTGTTGAAACCTTGATGCATGTAGCGTTTTCGGAAATTGGAATGTCACTGTGAGGAAAACAATGTAAATTACATTTCTATTGAGAAGTACTCGCTCCACTGAGAATTTTTCTGCGTATCTGCCTCCTTTTCAAAACTGGCATTAGGAAAAACTTTCGAAATATGAGAAAATGCTTCAAAGAGTCAATATGGCTTTTATGGTGGATGAAAGTTCGGTAATCCTTATGCTAACAACTCTGTAGTGAATATTAGTCGAATCCGTGATGCATGTAGCTTTTCTGGAACACGGAATTTCACAATGACGGGTTCTATGTAAATTGCATGTCTATAGGGTAGAACTCGCTCCAAGAGGTTTTTTCTGCAAAAACTGCATGATTTTAGAAACTGACATTAGGAGAAATCTACCAAATGAGAATAAAACTTTCTATGTATAAATATGCATTGTCAGTTGGATGAAAGTTCGGTAATACACATGTTCACAACTCATTAAAGAATGTTTGTTGAATCCATGATGCATGGAACGCGTTCAGAACACGGAATGTCACGGTGAGTGAAACTAGGTAAATTACATATCTTTTGGGTACAACTCGCTCCAAGAGCATTTTTCTGCCAAATCTGCCTCATTTTCAAAACTGGCGTTAAAACTAACCTGTGAAACCTGAGAAAATTCTTCAAAGTGTCAGTAAGCCTTGTATGATGGATGAAAGTGCTGTAATCTACTTGCTAACAACTCTGAAGTGAATATTTGTCGCATCCGTGATGCATGTAGCGTGTTCGAAACATGGAATTTCACGGTGAGCGAATCCATGTAAATTAAACGTCTATTGGTTAGACCCGCTCCAAGAGGTTATTGCCGTGAAATGGGCCTCATTTTGGAAACTGGCTTTTGGAAAGCTCTGCGAAATCAGAGAAAATGCTTCAAAGCGTCAATATGCCTTCTATTTTGATGAAAGTCCTGGAATCCACATGCAAACAACTCTGAAGTGTATTTTTGTCGAATCATTTCTGCATGTAGCGTGTTCCGAACACGGAATTTCACGGTGAGCGAATCCATGGAATTTACATATCTATTGGATAGAACACGCTCCAACAGTTTTTTCCTTTGTAAACTGCCTGATTTTCGAAACTGCTATTAGGAAAAAGCTGCGAACTCAGAGTGAATGTTTCTAGGTGTACATATGCCTTGTATGGTGGATGAAAGTTCTGTAATACACATGTACACAACACTTTAAAAATGTTTGTCAAATCCGTGATGTATGTAGCCTGTTCAGAACACGGACTGTCACGGTGAGGGAAACTATGTAAATTACATATCTATTGGTTAGAACAAGCTCCAGGAGCATTTTACTGGAAAATCTGCCTCAGTTTGGAAACTGGTGTCATGAAAACGCTGCAAAATATGAGTAAATTCTTTAAGGTGACAATATGTCTTCAATGGGTTATTCAAGATGTGTAATTCACATGCTAACAACTCAGCAGTTTATATTGGTTGAATCCGTGGTGCATGTACCGTTTTCAGAACACGGAATGTCACGGTGATGATATCTATGAAAATGAGATGTCTATTGGATAGAACATGCACCAAGAGTGTTTTTCTGCGAAAACTGCCTGATTTTCTTAACTGACGTTAGGAAAACCTGCGAAATTTAAGTAAATGTTTCTAGGTGTAAATACGCCTTGTATTGTGGTTGAAAAATCGGTAATCCATATGCTCACGGTCATTAAATAATGTTTGTCAAAGCCGTGATGAATGTAACATTTTCGGAACACGGAATGTCTCGGTGAGTGAAACTCTGAAAATAACAATTCTACTGGATAGAACTCGCTTGGATTGAATGTTTCTGTGAAAATTTCATGATTTTTGAAACTGGATGTAAGGACAAACCTGCGAAATCAGTATAACTACTTCTAGGTTTAAATATGCCTTGTATGGTGGATGAAAGTTCGGAAATCCACATGCTCACTCTCATTAAAGAATATTTGTCGAATTCGTGATGCATGTAACGTGTTTGGAATACGGAATGTCATAGTGAAGGAAACAATGTAAGTTACATGTCTATTTTGTAGAACCCGCTTGAAGAGGATTTTTCTGCGAAATGTGCCTCATTTTCCAAACTGCCATTAGGAGAACCCTGTGAAATCTGAGAAAATGCTTCTAAGTGTCAATATGCCTTGAATGGTGAATGAAAGTCCGGTATTCCACATGTTAATAACAGTGAAGTAATTATTTTTCAAACCGTGATTCATGTAGCGCTTTTGGAAAACGGAATTTCACGGTAATGAAACGATGTAAATTACAATTCTATTGAGTAGAACGAGCTAGAAGAGAATGTTTCTGTGAAATTTGCATGATTATCGAATCTGAAGTTTGGGAAAAGCTGCAAAACGGGAGTCAATATTTGTAGGTGTAAATGTGCCTTTATGTTGCAAGAAAGTTCGGTAATCCACATGTACACAATATACAAAAGAATCTTTTTCTAATCCGTGATGCATGAACTGTGTTCAGAACGTGGAATTTCACGGTGATTGAAACAATGTAAATTACTTCTCTATTGGGTAGAACTAGCTCGGAGAGTGTTTTTCGGCGAAAACTTCGTCATTTCTGAAACTGGCATTTGGAAAACGCTGCAAAATCTGAGAAAATACTTCTAAGAATCAATATTCAATGTATTGTGATGAAAGTTCGGTAATCCACATGCTAACAAATTTGTAGTGAATATTTGTCGAATCCTTTATGCATGTAGCATGTTCGGAACACGGAATTTCACGGCCAGGGGATTTATGTAAATTACATTTCTCTTGGTTAGAAATCACTCCAAGAGATTTTTCCTAGAAAACGGCCGGATTTTCTATACTGGCGAAAGGAAAACCCTGCGAACTCAGATTAATAGATTCTCTGTGTAAATATGCCTTGTATGGTGGATGAAAGTACGGTAATCCTCATTCTAACAACTCTGTACTGAATATTTGTCGAATCCGAGATACGTGAAGCAAGTTGGTAACACAGAATATCACGGTGAGCGAATCTATGTAAAATACAGGTCTCTTCGGTAGAACTCGCTCCAAGAGATTTTTCTGGGAAATCTGCCTCATTTTCGAAACTGGCGTTTGATAATATACGCAAAATCTGAGAAAATGCTTCAAAGTGTCAATATGCCTTTTATTGTGATGGAAGTTTGTAAAACCACATGCAAACAATTCTGTGGTGAATATTTGTAGAAAGCGTTATGCATGTAGCGTGATCATATCACAGAAATTCCCGGAGATGGAATCTATGTAAATTACACGCCTATTGGTTCGAATTCGCTCCAAAAATGTTTCCCTGAGAAAACGGCCTGATTTTCGAAACTGGCATTAGGAAAAAGCTGCAAATTCAGAGTTAAAGTTTCAAGGTGTAAATATGCCATGTATGGTGGATGAAAGTTCTGTAATCTACATGTTCACAACTCATTTGAGAAAGTTTGTTGAAATCTTGATGCATGTAGCGTGTTCGGAAATTAGAATGTCACTGTGAGGAAAACAATGTAAATTACATTTCTATTGGGAAGTACTCGCTCCACGAGTATTTTTCTGCGTATCTGCCTCCTTTTCAAAACTGGCATTAGGAAAAAATTTTCGAAATATAAGAAAATGCTTCAAAGAGTCAATATGGCTTTTATGGTGGATGAAAGTTCGGTAATCCTTATGCTAACAACTCTGTAGTGAATATTTGTCGAATCCGTGATGCATGTAGCTTTTCCGGAACACGGAATTTCACGATGACGGGTTCTATGTAAATTGCATGTCTATAGGGTAGAACTCGCTCCAAGAGGATTTTTCTGCAAAAACTGCATGATTTTAGAAACTGACATTAGGAGAAATTTACCAAATCAGAATAAAACTTTCTATGTATAAATATGCATTGTCAGTTGGATGAAAGTTCGGTAATACACATGTTCACAACTCATTAAAGAATGTTTGTTGAATCCGTGATGCATGGAACGCGTTCAGAACACGGAATGTCACGGTGAGTGAAACTAGGTAAATTACATATCTTTTGGGTACAACTCGCTCCAAGAGCATTTTTCTGCCAAATCTGCCTCATTTTCAAAACTGGCGTTAAAACTAACCTGTGAAATCTGAGAAAATTCTTCAAAGTGTCAGTAAGCCTTGTATGGTGGATGAAAGTGCTGTAATCTACTTGCTAACAACTCTGAAGTGAATATTTGTCGCATCCGTGATGCATGTAGCGTGTTCGGAACACGGAATTTCACGGTGAGCGAATCCATGTAAATTACACGTCTATTGGTTAGACCCGCTCCAAGAGGTTATTGTCGTGAAATGGGCCTCATTTTGGAAACTGGCTTTGGAAAGCTCTGCGAAATCAGAGAAAATGCTTCAAAGCGTCAATATGCCTTCTATTTTGATGAAAGTCCTGGAATCCACATGCAAACAACTCTGTAGTGTATTTTTGTCGAATCATTTCTGCATGTAGCGTGTTCCGAACACGGAATTTCACGGTGAGCGACTCCATGGAATTTACATATCTATTGGATAGAACACGCTCCAACAGTTTTTTCCTTTGTAAACTGCCTGATTTTCGAAACTGCTATTAGGAAAAAGCTGCGAACTCAGAGTGAATGTTTCTAGGTGTACATATGCCTTGTATGGTGGATGAAAGTTCTGTAATACACATGTACACAACTCTTTAAAAATGTTTGTCAAATCCGTGATGTATGTAGCCTGTTCGGAACACGGACTGTCACGGTGAGGGAAACTATGTAAATTACATATCTATTGGTTAGAACACGCTCCAGGAGCATTTTACTGGAAAATCTGCCTGAGTTTGGAAACTGGTGTCATGAAAACGCTGCAAAATATGAGTAAATTCTTTAAGGTGACAATATGTCTTCAATGGGTTATTCAAGATGTGTAATTCACATGCTAACAACTCAGCAGTGTATATTGGTTGAATCCGTGGTGCATGTACCGTTTTCAGAACACGGAATGTCACGGTGATGATATCTAAGAAAATGAGATGTCTATTGGATAGAACATGCACCAAGAGTGTTTTTCTGCGAAAACTGCCTGATTTTCTTAACTGACGTTAGGAAAACCTGCGAAATCTAAGTAAATGTTTCTAGGTGTAAATACGCCTTGTATTGTGGTTGAAAAATCGGTAATCCACATGCTCACGGTCATTAAATAATGTTTGTCAAAGCCGTGATGAATGTAACGTTTTCGGAACACGGAATGTCTCGGTGAGTGAAACTCTGAAAATAACAATTCTACTGGATAGAACTCGCTTGGATTGAATGTTTCTGTGAAAATTTCATGATTTTTGAAACTGGATGTAAGGACAAACCTGCGAAATCAGAATAACTACTTCTAGGTTTAAATATGCCTTGTATGGTGGATGAAAGTTCGGTAATCCACATGCTCACTCTCATTAAAGAATGTTTGTCGAATTCGTGATGCATGTAACGTGTTTGGAATACGGAATGTCATAGTGAAGGAAACAATGTAAGTTACATGTCTATTTTGTAGAACTCGCTTGAAGAGAATTTTTCTGCGAAATGTGCCTCATTTTCCAAACTGCCATTAGGAGAACCCTGTGAAATCTGAGAAAATGCTTCTAAGTGTCAATATGCCTTGAATGGTGAATGAAAGTCCGGTATTCCACATGTTAATAACAGTGAAGTAATTATTTTTCAAACCGTGATTCATGTAGCGCTTTTGGAAAACGGAATTTCACGGTAATGAAACGATGTAAATTACAATTCTATTGAGTAGAAGGAGCTAGAAGAGAATGTTTCCGTGAAAATTGCATGATTATCGAATCTGAAGTTTGGAAAAAGCTGCAAAAGGGGAGTCAATATTTGTAGGTGTAAATGTGCCTTTATGTTGCAAGAAAGTTCGGTAATCCACATGTTCACAACATACAAAAGAATATTTTTCTAATCCGTGATGCATGAACCGTGTTCAGAACGTGGAATTTCACGGTGATTGAAACAATGTAAATTACTTCTCTATTGGGTTGAACTAGCTCGGAGAGTGTTTTTCGCTGAAAACTTCGTCATTTTTAAACTGGCAATTGCAAAATGCTGCAAAATCTGAGAAAATACTTCTAAGAATCAATATTCAATGTATTGTGATGAAAGTTCGGTAATCCACATGCTAACAAATTTGTAGTGAATATTTGTCGAATCCTTTATGCATGTAGCATGTTCGGAACACGGAATATCACGGCCAGGGGATTTATGTAAATTACATTTTTCTTGGTTAGAAATCACTCCAAGAGATTTTTCCTAGAAAACGCCCGGATTTTCTATACTGGCGAAAGGAAAACCCAGCGAACTCAGATTAATAGATTCTCGGTGTAAATATGCCTTGTATGGTGGATGAAAGTTCGGTAATCCGCATGCTAACAACTCTGTACTGAATATTTGTCGAATCCGAGATACGTGAAGCGTGTTTGGAACACAGAATATCACGGTGAGCGAATCTTTGTAAAATACATGTCTCTTCGGTAGAACTCGCTCCAAGAGATTTTTCTGGGAAATCTGCCTCATTTTCGAAACTGGCGTTTGATAATATACGCAAAATCTGAGAAAATGCTTCAAAGTGTCAATATGCCTTGTATTGTGAGGGAAGTTCGTAAAACCACATGCAAACAATTCTGTGGTGAATATTTGTAGAAAGCATTATGCATGTAGCGTGATCGTATCACAGAAATTCCCGGCGATGGAATCTATGTAAATTACACGCCTATTGGTTCGAATTCGCTCCAAAAATGTTTCCCTGAGAAAACGGCCTGATTTTCGAAACTGGCATTAGGAAAAAGCTGCAAATTCGGAGTTAAAGGTTCAAGGTGTAAATATGCCATGTATGGTGGATGAAAGTTCTGTAATCTACATGTTCACAACTCATTTGAGAAAGTTTGTGGAAATCTTGATGCATGTAGCGTGTTCGGAAATTAGAATGTCACTGTGAGGAAAACAATGTAAATTACATTTCTATTGGGAAGTACTCGCTCCACGAGTATTTTTCTGCGTATCTGCCTCCTTTTCAAAACTGGCATTAGGAAAAACTATCAAAATATGAGAAAATGCTTCAAAGAGTCAATATGGCTTTTATGGTGGATGAAAGTTCGGTAATCCTTATGCTAACAACTCTGTAGTGAATATTTGTCGAATCCGTGATGCATGTAGCTTTTCCGGAACACGGAATTTCACGATGACGGGTTCTATGTAAATTGCATGTCTATAGGGTAGAACTCGCTCCAAGAGGATTTTTCTGCAAAAACTGCATGATTTTAGAAACTGACATTAGGAGAAATCTACTAAATCAGAATAAAATTTTCTATGTATAAATATGCATTGTCAGTTGGATGAAAGTTCGGTAATACACATGTTCACAACTCATTAAAGAATGTTTGTTGAATCCGTTATGCATGGAACGCGTTCAGAACACGGAATGTCACGGTGAGTGAAACTAGGTAAATTACATATCTTTTGGGTACAACTCGCTCCAAGAGCATTTTTCTGCCAAATCTGCCTCATTTTCAAAACTGGCGTTAAAACTAACCTGTGAAACCTGAGAAAATTCTTCAAAGTGTCAGTAAGCCTTGTATGGTGGATGAAAGTGCTGTAATCTACTTGCTAACAACTCTGAAGTGAATATTTGTCGCATCCGTGATGCATGTAGCGTGTTCGGAACACAGATTTTCACGGTGAGTGAATCCATGTAAATTACACGTCTATTGGTTAGACCCGCTACAAGAGGTTTTTGCCGTGAAATCGGCCTCATTTTGGAAACTGGCTTTTGGAAAGCTCTGCGGAATCAGAGAAAATGCTTCAAAGCGTCAATATGCCTTCTATTTTGATGAAAGTCCTGGAATCCACATGCAAACAACTCTGTAATGTATTTTTGTCGAATCATTTCTGCATGTAGCGTGTTCCGAACACGGAATTTCACGGTGAGCGAATCCATGGAATTTACATATCTTTTGGATAGAACACGCTCCAACAGTTTTTTCCTTTGTAAACTGCCTGATTTTCGAAACTGCTATTAGGAAAAAGCTGCGAACTCAGAGTGAATGTTTCTAGGTGTACATATGCCTTGTATGGTGGATGAAAGTTCTGTAATACACATGTACACAACTCTTTAAAAATGTTTGTCAAATCCGTGATGTATGTAGCCTGTTCGGAACACGGACTGTCACGGTGAGGGAAACTATGTAAATTACATATCTATTGGTTAGAACAAGCTCCAGGAGCATTTTACTGGAAAATCTGCCTCAGTTTGGAAACTGGTGTCATGAAAACGCTGCAAAATATGAGTAAATTCTTTAAGGTGACAATATGTCTTCAATGGGTTATTCAAGATGTGTAATTCACATGCTAACAACTCAGCAGTGTATATTGGTTGAATCCGTGGTGCATGTACCGTTTTCAGAACACGGAATGTCACGGTGATGATATCTATGAAAATGAGATGTCTATTGGATAGAACATGCACCAAGAGTGTTTTTCTGCGAAAACTGCCTGATTTTCTTAACTGACGTTAGGAAAACCTGCGAAATATAAGTAAATGTTTCTAGGTGTAAATACGCCTTGTATTGTGGTTGAAAAATCGGTAATCCATATGCTCACGGTCATTAAATAATGTTTGTCAAAGCCGTGATGAATGTAACGTTTTCGGAACACGGAATGTCTCGGTGAGTGAAACTCTGAAAATAACAATTCTACTGGATAGAACTCGCTTGGATTGAATGTTTCTGTGAAAATTTCATGATTTTTGAAACTGGATGTAAGGACAAACCTGCGAAATCAGTATAACTACTTCTAGGTTTAAATATGCCTTGTATGGTGGATGAAAGTTCGGAAATCCACATGCTCACTCTCATTAAAGAATATTTGTCGAATTCGTGATGCATGTAACGTGTTTGGAATACGGAATGTCATAGTGAAGGAAACAATGTAAGTTACATGTCTATTTTGTAGAACTCGCTTGAAGAGAATTTTTCTGCGAAATGTGCCTCATTTTCCAAACTGCCATTAGGAGAACCCTGTGAAATCTGAGAAAATGTTTCTAAGTGTCAATATGCCTTGAATGGTGAATGAAAGTCCAGTATTCCACATGTTAATAACAGTGAAGTAATTATTTTTCAAACCGTGATTCATGTAGCGCTTTTGGAAAATGGAATTTCACGGTAATGAAACGATGTAAATTACAATTCTATTGAGTAGAACGAGCTAGAAGAGAATGTTTCTGTGAAATTTGCATGATTATCGAATCTGAAGTTTGGAAAAAGCTGCAAAACGGGAGTCAATATTTGTAGGTGTAAATGTGCCTTTATGTTGCAAGAAAGTTCGGTAATCCACATGTCCACAACATACAAAAGAATCTTTTTCTAATCCGTGATGCATGAACCGTGTTCAGAACGTGGAATTTCACGGTGATTGAAACAATGTAAATTACTTCTCTATTGGGTAGAACTAGCTCGGAGAGTGTTTTTCGGCGAAAACTTCGTCATTTTTAAACTGGCAATTGCAAAACGCTGCAAAATCTGAGAAAATACTTCTAAGAATCAATATTCAATGTATTGTGATGAAAGTTCGGTAATCCACATGCTAACAAATTTGTAGTGAATATTTGTCTAATCCTTTATGCATGTAGCATGTTCGGAACACGGAATTTCACGGCCAGGGGATTTATGTAAATTACATTTCTCTTGGTTACAAATCACTCCAAGAGATTTTTCCTAGAAAACGGCCGGATTTTCTATACTGGCGAAAGGAAAACCCTACGAACTCAGATTAATAGATTCTCTGTGTAAATATGCCTTGTATGGTGGATGAAAGTTCGGTAATCCGCATGCTAACAACTCTGTACTGAATATTTGTCGAATCCGAGATACGTGAAGCATGTTGGGAACACAGAATATCACGGTGAGCGAATCTATGTAAAATACAGGTCTCTTCGGTAGAACTCGCTCCAAGAGATTTTTCTGGGAAATATGCCTCATTTTCGAAACTGGCGTTTGATAATATACGCAAAATCTGAGAAAATGCTTCAAAGTGTCAATATGCCTTGTATTGTGATGGAAGTTCGTAAAACCACATGCAAACAATTCTGTGGTGAATATTTGTAGAAAGCGTTATGCATGTAGCGTGATCGTTTCACAGAAATTCCCGGCGATGTAATCTATGTAAATTACACGCCTATTGGTTCGAATTCGCTCCAAAAATGTTTCCCTGAGAAAACGGCCTGATTTTCGAAACTGGCATTAGGAAAAAGCTGCAAATTCAGAGTTAAAGTTTCAAGGTGTAAATATGCCATGTATGGTGGATGAAAGTTCTGTAATCTACATGTTCACAACTCATTTGAGAAAGTTTGTTGAAATCTTGATGCATGTAGCGTGTTCGGAAATTAGAATGTCACTGTGAGGAAAATAATGTAAATTACATTTCTATTGGGAAGTACTCGCTCCACGAGTATTTTTCTGCGTATCTGCCTGCTTTTCAAAACTGGCATTAGGAAAAAATTTTCGAAATATGAGAAAATGCTTCAAAGAGTCAATATGGCTTTTATGGTGGATGAAAGTTCGGTAATCCTTATGCTAAAAACTCTGTAGTGAATATTTGTCGAATCCGTGATGCATGTAGCTTTTCCGGAACACGGAATTTCACGATGACGGGTTCTATGTAAATTGCATGTCTATAGGGTAGAACTCGCTCCAAGAGGATTTTTCTGCAAAAACTGCATGATTTTAGAAACTGACATTAGGAGAAATCTACCAAATCAGAATAAAACTTTCTATGTATAAATATGCATTGTCAGTTGGATGAAATTTCGGTAATACACATGTTCACAACTCATTAAAGAATGTTTGTTGAATCCATGATGCATGGAACACGTTCAGAACACGGAATGTCACGGTGAGTGAAACTAGGTAAATTACATATCTTTTGGGTATAACTCGCTCCAAGAGCATTTTTCTGCCAAATCTGCCTCATTTTCAAAACTGGCGTTAAAACTAACCTGTGAAATCTGAGAAAATACTTCAAAGTGTCAGTAAGCCTTGTATGGTGGATGAAAGTGCTGTAATCTACTTGCTAACAACTCTGAAGTGAATATTTGTTGCATCCGTGATGCATGTAGCGTGTTCAGAACACGGAATTTCACGGTGAGCGAATCCATGTAAATTACACGTCTATTGGTTAGACCCGCTCCAAGAGGTTATTGTCGTGAAATGGGCCTCATTTTGGAAACTGGCTTTTGGAAAGCTCTGCGAAATCAGAGAAAATGCTTCAAAGCGTCAATATGCCTTCTATTTTGATGAAAGTCGTGGAATCCACATGCAAACAACTCTGTAGTGTATTTTTGTCGAATAATTTCTGCATGTAGCTTGTTCCGAACACGGAATTTCACGGTGAGCGAATCCATGGAATTTACATATCTATTGGATAGAACACGCTCCAACAGTTTTTTCCTTTGTAAACTGCCTGATTTTCGAAACTGCTATTAGGAAAAAGCTGCGAACTCAGAGTGAATGTTTCTAGGTGTACATATGCCTTGTATGGTGGATGAAAGTTCTGTAATACACATGTACACAACTCTTTAAAAATGTTTGTCAAATCCGTGATGTATGTAGCCTGTTCGGAACACGGACTGTCACGGTGAGGGAAACTATGTAAATTACATATCTATTGGTTAGAACACGCTCCAGGAGCATTTTACTGGAAAATCTGCCTCAGTTTGGAAACTGGTGTCATGAAAACGCTGCAAAATATGAGTAAATTCTTTAAGGTGACAATATGTCTTCAATGGGTTATTCAAGATGTGTAATTCACATGCTAACAACTCAGCAGTGTATATTGGTTGAATCCGTGGTGCATGTACCGTTTTCAGAACACGGAATGTCACGGTGATGATATCTAAGAAAATGAGATGTCTATTGGATAGAACATGCACCAAGAGTGTTTTTCTGCGAAAACTGCCTGATTTTCTTAACTGACGTTAGGAAAACCTGCGAAATCTAAGTAAATGTTTCTAGGTGTAAATACGCCTTGTATTGTGGTTGAAAAATCGGTAATCCACATGCTCACGGTCATTAAATAATGTTTGTCAAAGCCGTGATGAATGTAACGTTTTCGGAACACGGAATGTCTCGGTGAGTGAAACTCTGAAAATAACAATTCTACTGGATAGAACTCGCTTGGATTGAATGTTTCTGTGAAAATTTCATGATTTTTGAAACTGGATGTAAGGACAAACCTGCGAAATCAGAATAACTACTTCTAGGTTTAAATATGCCTTGTATGGTGGATGAAAGTTCGGTAATCCACATGCTCACTCTCATTAAAGAATGTTTGTCGAATTCGTAATGCATGTAACGTGTTTGGAATACGGAATGTCATAGTGAAGGAAACAATGTAAGTTACATGTCTATTCTGTAGAACTCGCTTGAAGAGAATTTTTCTGCGAAATGTGCCTCATTTTCCAAACTGCCATTAGGAGAACCCTGTGAAATCTGAGAAAATGTTTCTAAGTGTCAATATGCCTTGAATGGTGAATGAAAGTCCGGTATTCCACATGTTAATAACAGTGAAGTAATTATTTTTCAAACCGTGATTCATGTAGCGCTTTTGGAAAACGGAATTTCACGGTAATGAAACGATGTAAATTAAAATTCTATTGAGTAGAACGAGCTAGAAGAGAATGTTTCTGTGAAAATTGCATGATTATCGAGTCTGAAGTTTGGAAAAAGCTGCAAAAGGGGAGTCAATATTTGTAGGTGTAAATGTGCCTTTATGTTGCAAGAAAGTTCGGTAATCCACATGTTCACAACATACTAAAGAATCTTTTTCTAATCCGTGATGCATGAACCGTGTTCAGAACGTGGAATTTCACGGTGATTGAAACAATGTAAATTACTTCTCTATTGGGTAGAACTAGCTCGGAGAGTGTTTTTCGGCGAAAACTTCGTCATTTTTTAACTGGCAATTGCAAAACGCTGCAAAATCTGAGAAAATACTTCTAAGAACCAATATTCAATGTATTGTGATGAAAGTTCGGTAATCCACATGCTAACAAATTTGTAGTGAATATTTGTCGAATCCTTTATGCATGTAGCATGTTCGGAACACGGAATTTCACGGCCAGGGGATTTATGTAAATTACATTTCTCTTGGTTAGAAATCACTCCAAGAGATTTTTCCTAGAAAACGGCCGGATTTTCTATACTGGCGAAAGGAAAACACTGCGAACTCAGATTAATAGATTCTCTGTGTAAATATGCCTTGTATGGTGGATGAAAGTTCGGTAATCCGCATGCTAACAACTCTGTACTGAATATTTGTCGAATCCGAGATACGTGAAGCGTTTTTGGAACACAGAATATCACGGTGAGCGAATCTATGTAAAATACATGTCTCTTCGGTAGAACTCGCTCCAAGAGATTTTTCTGGGAAATCTGCCTCATTTTCGAAACTGGCGTTTGATAATATATGCAAAATCTGAGAAAATGCTTCAAAGTGTCAATATGCCTTGTATTGTGATGGAAGTTCGTAAAACCACATGCAAACAATTCTGTGGTGAATATTTGTAGAAAGCGTTATGCATGTAGCGTGATCGTATCACAGAAATTCCCGGCGATGGAATCTATGTAAATTACACGCCTATTGGTTAGAATTCGCTCCAAAAATGTTTCCCTGAGAAAACGGCCTGATTTTCGAAACTGGCATTAGGAAAAAGCTGCAAATTCAGAGTTAATGTTTCTAGGTGTAAATATGCCATGTATGGTGGATGAAAGTTCTGTAATCTACATGTTCACAACTCATTCGAGAAAGTTTGTTGAAACCTTGATGCATGTAGCGTTTTCGGAAATTGGAATGTCACTGTGAGGAAAACAATGTAAATTACATTTCTATTGGGAAGTACTCGCTCCACTGAGAATTTTTCTGCGTATCTACCTCCTTTTCAAAACTGGCATTAGGAAAAACTTTCGAAATATGAGAAAATGCTTCAAAGAGTCAATATGGCTTTTATGGTGGATGAAAGTTCGGTAATCCTTATGCTAACAACTCTGTAGTGAATATTAGTCGAATCAGTGATGCATGTAGCTTTTCTGGAACACGGAATTTCACAATGACGGGTTCTATGTAAATTGCATGTCTATAGGGTAGAACTCGCTCCAAGAGGATTTTTCTGCAAAAACTGCATGATTTTAGAAACTGACATTAGGAGAAATCTACCAAATGAGAATAAAACTTTCTATGTATAAATATGCATTGTCAGTTGGATGAAAGTTCGGTAATACACATGTTCACAACTCATTAAAGAATGTTTGTTGAGTCCATGATGCATGGAACGCGTTCAGAACACGGAATGTCACGGTGAGTGAAACTAGGTAAATTACATATCTTTTGGGTACAACTCGCTCCAAGAGCATTTTTCTGCCAAATCTGCCTCATTTTCAAAACTGGCGTTAAAACTAAACTGTGAAACCTGAGAAAATTCTTCAAAGTGTCAGTAAGCCTTGTATGGTGGATGAAAGTGCTGTAATCTACTTGCTAACAACTCTGAAGTGAATATTTGTCGCATCCGTGATGCATGTAGCGTGTTCGAAACATGGAATTTCACGGTGAGCGAATCCATGTAAATTAAACGTCTATTGGTTAGACCCGCTCCAAGAGGTTATTGCCGTGAAATGGGCCTCATTTTGGAAACTGGCTTTTGGAAAGCTCTGCGAAATCAGAGAAAATGCTTCAAAGCGTCAATATGCCTTCTATTTTGATGAAAGTCCTGGAATCCACATGCAAACAACTCTGAAGTGTATTTTTGTCGAATCATTTCTGCATGTAGCGTGTTCCGAACACGGAATTTCACGGTGAGCGAATCCATGGAATTTACATATCTATTGGATAGAACACGCTCCAACAGTTTTTTCCTTTGTAAACTGCCTGATTTTCGAAACTGCTATTAGGAAAAAGCTGCGAACTCAGAGTGAATGTTTCTAGGTGTACATATGCCTTGTATGGTGGATGAAAGTTCTGTAATACACATGTACACAACTCTTTAAAAATGTTTGTCAAATCCGTGATGTATGTAGCCTGTTCAGAACACGGACTGTCACGGTGAGGGAAACTATGTAAATTACATATCTATTGGTTAGAACAAGCTCCAGGAGCATTTTACTGGAAAATCTGCCTCAGTTTGGAAACTGGTGTCATGAAAACGCTGCAAAATATGAGTAAATTCTTTAAGGTGACAATATGTCTTCAATGGGTTATTCAAGATGTGTAATTCACATGCTAACAACTCAGCAGTTTATATTGGTTGAATCCGTGGTTCATGTACCGTTTTCAGAACACGGAATGTCACGGTGATGATATCTATGAAAATGAGATGTCTATTGGATAGAACATGCACCAAGAGTGTTTTTCTGCGAAAACTGCCTGATTTTCTTAACTGACGTTAGGAAAACCTGCGAAATTTAAGTAAATGTTTCTAGGTGTAAATACGCCTTGTATTGTGGTTGAAAAATCGGTAATCCATATGCTCACGGTCATTAAATAATGTTTGTCAAAGCCGTGATGAATGTAACGTTTTCGGAACACGGAATGTCTCGGTGAGTGAAACTCTGAAAATAACAATTCTACTGGATAGAACTCGCTTGGATTGAATGTTTCTGTGAAAATTTCATGATTTTTGAAACTGGATGTAAGGACAAACCTGCGAAATCAGTATAACTACTTCTAGGTTTAAATATGCCTTGTATGGTGGATGAAAGTTCGGAAATCCACATGCTCACTCTCATTAAAGAATATTTGTCCAATTCGTGATGCATGTAACGTGTTTGGAATACGGAATGTCATAGTGAAGGAAACAATGTAAGTTACATGTCTATTTTGTAGAACTCGCTTGAAGAGGATTTTTCTGCGAAATGTGCCTCATTTTCCAAACTGCCATTAGGAGAACCCTGTGAAATCTGAGAAAATGCTTCTAAGTGTCAATATGCCTTGAATGGTGAATGAAAGTCCGGTATTCCACATGTTAATAACAGTGAAGTAATTATTTTTCAAACCGTGATTCATGTAGCGCTTTTGGAAAACGGAATTTCACGGTAATGAAACGATGTAAATTACAATTCTATTGAGTAGAACGAGCTAGAAGAGAATGTTTCTGTGAAATTTGCATGATTATCGAATCTGAAGTTTGGAAAAAGCTGCAAAACGGGAGTCAATATTTGTAGGTGTAAATGTGCCTTTATGTTGCAAGAAAGTTCGGTAATCCACATGTACACAATATACAAAAGAATCTTTTTCTAATCCGTGATGCATGAACTGTGTTCAGAACGTGGAATTTCACGGTGATTGAAACAATGTAAATTACTTCTCTATTGGGTAGAACTAGCTCGGAGAGTGTTTTTCGGCGAAAACTTCGTCATTTCTGAAACTGGCATTTGGAAAACGCTGCAAAATCTGAGAAAATACTTCTAAGAATCAATATTCAATGTATTGTGATGAAAGTTCGGTAATCCACATGCTAACAAATTTGTAGTGAATATTTGTCGAATCCTTTATGCATGTAGCATGTTCGGAACACGGAATTTCACGGCCAGGGGATTTATGTAAATTACATTTTTCTTGGTTAGAAATCACTCCAAGAGATTTTTCCTAGAAAACGCCCGGATTTTCTATACTGGCGAAAGGAAAACCCTGCGAACTCAGATTAATAGATTCTCGGTGTAAATATGCCTTGTATGGTGGATGAAAGTTCTGTAATCCGCATGCTAACAACTCTGTACTGAATATTTGTCGAATCCGAGATACGTGAAGCGTGTTTGGAACACAGAATATCACGGTGAGCGAATCTATGTAAAATACATGTCTCTTCGGTAGAACTCGCTCCAAGAGATTTTTCTGGGAAATCTGCCTCATTTTCGAAACTGGCGTTTGATAATATACGCAAAATCTGAGAAAATGCTTCAAAGTGTCAATATGCCTTGTATTGTGATGGAAGTTCGTAAAACCACATGCAAACAATTCTGTGGTGAATATTTGTAGAAAGCGTTATGCATGTAGCGTGATCGTATCACAGAAATTCCCGGCGATGGAATCTATGTAAATTACACGCCTATTGGTTCGAATTCGCTCCAAAAATGTTTCCCTGAGAAAACGGCCTGATTTTCGAAACTGGCATTAGGAAAAAGCTGCAAATTCAGAGTTAAAGTTTCAAGGTGTAAATATGCCATGTATGGTGGATGAAAGTTCTGTAATCTACATGTTCACAACTCATTTGAGAAAGTTTGTTGAAATCTTGATGCATGTAGCGTGTTCGGAAATTAGAATGTCACTGTGAGGAAAACAATGTAAATTACAATTCTATTGGGAAGTACTCGCTCCACGAGTATTTTTCTGCGTATCTGCCTCCTTTTCAAAACTGGCATTAGGAAAAACTATCAAAATATGAGAAAATGCTTCAAAGAGTCAATATGGCTTTTATGGTGGATGAAAGTTCGGTAATCCTTATGCTAACAACTCTGTAGTGAATATTTGTCGAATCCGTGATGCATGTAGCTTTTCCGGAACACGGAATTTCACGATGACGGGTTCTATGTAAATTGCATGTCTATAGGGTAGAACTCGCTCCAAGAGGATTTTTCTGCAAAAACTGCATGATTTTAGAAACTGACATTAGGAGAAATCTACTAAATCAGAATAAAATTTTCTATGTATAAATATGCATTGTCAGTTGGATGAAAGTTCGGTAATACACATGTTCACAACTCATTAAAGAATGTTTGTTGAATCCGTGATGCATGGAACACGTTCAGAACACGGAATGTCACGGTGAGTGAAACTAGGTAAATTACATATCTTTTGGGTACAACTCGCTCCAAGAGCATTTTTCTGCCAAATCTGCCTCATTTTCAAAACTGGCGTTAAAACTAACCTGTGAAACCTGAGAAAATTCTTCAAAGTGTCAGTAAGCCTTGTATGGTGGATGAAAGTGCTGTAATCTACTTGCTAACAACTCTGAAGTGAATATTTGTCGCATCCGTGATGCATGTAGCGTGTTCGGAACACAGATTTTCACGGTGAGTGAATCCATGTAAATTACACGTCTATTGGTTAGACCCGCTCCAAGAGGTTTTTGCCGTGAAATCGGCCTCATTTTGGAAACTGGCTTTTGGAAAGCTCTGCGGAATCAGAGAAAATGCTTCAAAGCGTCAATATGCCTTCTATTTTGATGAAAGTCCTGGAATCCACATGCAAACAACTCTGTAGTGTATTTTTGTCGAATCATTTCTGCATGTAGAGTGTTCCGAACACGGAATTTCACGGTGAGCGAATCCATGGAATTTACATATCTTTTGGATAGAACACGCTCCAACAGTTTTTTCCTTTGTAAACTGCCTGATTTTCGAAACTGCTATTAGGAAAAAGCTGCGAACTCAGAGTGAATGTTTCTAGGTGTACATATGCCTTGTATGTTGGATGAAAGTTCTGTAATACACATGTACACAACTCTTTAAAAATGTTTGTCAAATCCGTGATGTATGTAGCCTGTTCGGAACACGGACTGTCACGGTGAGGGAAACTATGTAAATTACATATCTATTGGTTAGAACACGCTCCAGGAGCATTTTACTGGAAAATCTGCCTCAGTTTGGAAACTGGTGTCATGAAAACGCTGCAAAATATGAGTAAATTCTTTAAGGTGACAATATGTCTTCAATGGGTTATTCAAGATGTGTAATTCACATGCTAACAACTCAGCAGTGTATATTGGTTGAATCCGTGGTGCATGTACCGTTTTCAGAACACGGAATGTCACGGTGATGATATCTATGAAAATGAGATGTCTATTGGATAGAACATGCACCAAGAGTGTTTTTCTGCGAAAACTGCCTGATTTTCTTAACTGACGTTAGGAAAACCTGCGAAATCTAAGTAAATGTTTCTAGGTGTAAATACGCCTTGTATTGTGGTTGAAAAATCGGTAATCCATATGCTCACGGTCATTAAATAATGTTTGTCAAAGCCGTGATGAATGTAATGTTTTCGGAACACGGAATGTCTCGGTGAGTGAAACTCTGAAAATAACAATTCTACTGGATAGAACTCGCTTGGATTGAATGTTTCTGTGAAAATTTCATGATTTTTGAAACTGGATGTAAGGACAAACCTGCGAAATCAGTATAACTACTTCTAGGTTTAAATATGCCTTGTATGGTGGATGAAAGTTCGGAAATCCACATGCTCACTCTCATTAAAGAATATTTGTCGAATTCGTGATGCATGTAACGTGTTTGGAATACGGAATGTCATAGTGAAGGAAACAATGTAAGTTACATGTCTATTTTGTAGAACTCGCTTGAAGAGGATTTTTCTGCGAAATGTGCCTCATTTTCCAAACTGCCATTAGGAGAACCCTGTGAAATCTGAGAAAATGTTTCTAAGTGTCAATATGCCTTGAATGGTGAATGAAAGTCCGGTATTCCACATGTTAATAACAGTGAAGTAATTATTTTTCAAACCGTGATTCATGTAGCGCTTTTGGAAAACGGAATTTCACGGTAATGAAACGATGTAAATTACAATTCTATTGAGTAGAACGAGCTAGAAGAGAATGTTTCTGTGAAATTTGCATGATTATCGAATCTGAAGTTTGGAAAAAGCTGCAAAACGGGAGTCAATATTTGTAGGTGTAAATGTGCCTTTATGTTGCAAGAAAGTTCGGTAATCCACATGTCCACAACATACAAAAGAATCTTTTTCTAATCCGTGATGCATGAACCGTGTTCAGAACGTGTAATTTCACGGTGATTGAAACAATGTAAATTACTTCTCTATTGGGTAGAACTAGCTCGGAGAGTGTTTTTCGGCGAAAACTTCGTCATTTTTAAACTGGCAATTGCAAAACGCTGCAAAATCTGAGAAAATACTTCTAAGAATCCATATTCAATGTATTGTGATGAAAGTTCGGTAATCCACATGCTAACAAATTTGTAGTGAATATTTGTCGAATCCTTTATGCATGTAGCATGTTCGGAACACGGAATTTCACGGCCAGGGGATTTATGTAAATTACATTTCTCTTGGTTAGAAATCACTCCAAGAGATTTTTCCTAGAAAACGGCCGGATATTCTATACTGGCGAAAGGAAAACCCTGCGAACTCAGATTAATAGATTCTCGGTGTAAATATGCCTTGTATGGTGGATGAAAGTTCGGTAATCCGCATGCTAACAACTCTGTACTGAATATTTGTCGAATCCGAGATACGTGAAGCATGATGGGAACACAGAATATCACGGTGAGCGAATCTATGTAAAATACATGTCTCTTCGGTAGAACTCGCTCCAAGAGATTTTTCTGGGAAATATGCCTCATTTTCGAAACTGACGTTTGATAATATATGCAAAATCTGAGAAAATGCTTCAAAGTGTCAATATGCCTTGTATTGTGATGGAAGTTCGTAAAACCACATGCAAACAATTCTGTGGTGAATATTTGTAGAAAGCGTTATGCATGTAGCGTGATCGTATCACAGAAATTCCCGGCGATGGAATCTATGTAAATTACACGCCTATTGGTTCGAATTCGCTCCAAAAATGTTTCCCTGAGAAAACGGCCTGATTTTCGAAACTGGCATTAGGAAAAAGCTGCAAATTCAGAGTTAATGTTTCTAGGTGTAAATATGCCATGTATGGTGGATGAAAGTTCTGTAATCTACATGTTCACAACTCATTCGAGAAAGTTTGTTGAAACCTTGATGCATGTAGCGTTTTCGGAAATTGGAATGTCACTGTGAGGAAAACAATGTAAATTACATTTCTATTGGGAAGTACTCGCTCCACGAGTATTTTTCTGTGTATCTGCCTCCTTTTCAAAACTGGCATTAGGAAAAACTTTCGAAATATGTGAAAATGCTTCAAAGAGTCAATATGGATTTTATGGTGGATGAAAGTTCGGTAATCCTTATGCTAACAACTCTGTAGTGAATATTTGTCGAATCCGTGATGCATGTAGCTTTTCCGGAACACGGAATTTCACGATGACGGGTTCTATGTAAATTGCATGTCTATTGGGTAGAACTCGCTCCAAGAGGATTTTTCTGCAAAAACTGCATGATTTTAGAAACTGACATTAGGAGATATCTACTAAATCAGAATAAAAATTTCTATGTATAAATATGCATTGTCAGTTGGATGAAAGTTCGGTAATACACATGTTCACAACTCATTAAAGAATGTTTGTTGAATCCGTGATGCATGGAACGTGTTCAGAGCACGGAATGTCACGGTGAGTGAAACTAGGTAAATTACATATCTTTTGGGTACAACTCGCTCCAAGAGCATTTTTCTGCCAAATCTGCCTCATTTTCAAAACTGGCGTTAAAACTAACCTGTGAAATCTGAGAAAATTCTTCAAAGTGTCAGTAAGCCTTGTATGGTGGATGAAAGTGCTGTAATCTACTTGCTAACAACTCTGAAGTGAATATTTGTCGCATCCGTGATGCATGTAGCGTGTTCGGAACACGGAATTTCACGGTGAGCGAATCCATGTAAATTACACGTCTACTGGTTAGACCCGCTCCAAGAGGTTATTGCCGTGAAATGGGCCTCATTTTGGAAACTGGCTTTTGGAAAGCTCTGCGGAATCAGAGAAAATGCTTCAAAGCGTCAATATGCCTTCTATTTTGATGAAAGTCCTGGAATCCACATGCAAACAACTCTGTAGTGTATTTTAGTCGAATCATTTCTGCATGTAGCATGTTCCGAACACGGAATTTCACGGTGAGCGAATCCATGGAATTTACATATCTATTGGATAGAACACGCTCCAAAAGTTTTTTCCTTTGTAAACTGCCTGATTTTCGAAACTGCTATTAGGAAAATGCTGCGAACTCAGAGTGAATGTTTCTAGGTGTACATATGCCTTGTATGGTGGATGAAAGTTCTGTAATACACATGTACACAACTCTTTAAAAATGTTTGTCAAATCCGTGATGTATGTAGCCTGTTCGGAACACGGACTGTCACGGTGAGGGAAACTATGTAAATTACATATCTATTGGTTAGAACACGCTCCAGGAGCATTTTACTGGAAAATCTGCCTCAGTTTGGAAACTGGTGTCATGAAAACGCTGCAAAATATGAGTAAATTCTTTAAGGTGACAATATGTCTTCAATGGGTTATTCAAGATGTGTAATTCACATGCTAACAGCTCAGCAGCGTATATTGGTTGAATCCGTGGTGCATGTACCGTTTTCAGAACACGGAATGTCACGGTGATGGTATCTATGAAAATGAGATGTCTATTGGATAGAACATGCACCAAGAGTGTTTTTCTGCGAAAACTGCCTGATTTTCTTAACTGACGATAGGAAAACCTGCGAAATCTAAGTAAATGTTTCTAGGTGTAAATATGCCTTGTATTGTGGTTGAAAAATCGGTAATCCACATGCTCACGGTCATTAAATAATGTTTGTCAAAGCCGTGATGAATGTAACGTTTTCGGAACACGGAATGTCTCGGTGAGTGAAACTCTGAAAATAACAATTCTACTGGATAGAACTCGCTTGAATTGAATGTTTCTGTGAAAATTTCATGCTTTTTGAAACTGGATGTAAGGAAAAACCTGCGAAATCAGAATAACTACTTCTAGGTGTAAATATGCCTTGTATGGTGGATGAAAGTTCTGTAATCCGCATGCTAACAACTCTGTACTGAATATTTGTCGAATCCGAGATACGTGAAGCGTGATTGGAACACAGAATATCACGGTGAGCGAATCTATGTAAAATACAGGTCTCTTCGGTAGAACTCGCTCCAAGAGATTTTTCTGGGATATCTGACTCATTTTCGAAACTGGCGTTTGATAATATATGCAAAATCTGGGAAAATGCTTCAAAGTGTCAATATGCCTTGTATTGTGATGGAAGTTCATACAACCACATGCAAACAATTCTGTGGTGAATATTTGTAGAAAGCGTTATGCATGTAGCGTGATCGTATCACAGAAATTCCCGGCGATGGAATCTATGTAAATTACACGCGTAATGGTTCGAATTCGCTCCAAAAATATTTCACTGAGACAACGGCCGGATTTTCAAAACTGGCATTAGGAAAAAGCTGCAAATTCAGAGCTAATGTTTCTAGGTGTAAATATGCCATGTATGGTGGATGAAAGTTCTGTAATCTACATGTTCACAACTCATTCGAGAAAGTTTGTTGAAACCTTGATGCATGTAGCGTGTTCGGAAATTGTAATGTCACTGTGAGGAAAAATATGTATATTACATTTCTGTTGGGAATTACTCGCTTCACGGGAATTTTTCTGCGTATCTGCCTCCTTTTCAAAACTGGCATTAAGAAAAACTTTCGAAATATGAGAAAATGCTTCAAAGAGTCAATATGGCTTTTATGGTGGATGAAAGTTCGGTAATCCTTATGCTAACAACTCTGTAGTGAATATTTGTCGAATCCGTGATACATGTAGCGTGTTCGGAACACAGAATTTCACGATGACGTGTTCTATGTAAATTGCATGTCTATTGGGTAGAACTCGCTCCAAGAGGATTTTTCTGCAAAAACTGCATGATATTAGAAACTGACATTAGGAGAAATCTACCAAATCAGAATAAAACTTTCTATGTATAAATATGCATTGTCAGTTGGATGAAAGTTCGGTAATACACATGTTCACAACTCATTAAAGAATGTTTGTTGAATCCGTGATGCATGGAACGCGTTCAGAACACGGAATGTCACGGTGAGTGAAACTAGGTAAATTACATATC
The DNA here is from genome assembly GCF_036321535.1 of Camelus dromedarius. Lineage (NCBI taxonomy): Eukaryota > Metazoa > Chordata > Mammalia > Artiodactyla > Camelidae > Camelus > Camelus dromedarius. Next base: position 894,816 of record NW_026989755.1, read on the forward strand.
TTTTGGGTACAACTCGCTCCAAGAGCATTTTTCTGCCAAATCTGCCTCATTTTCAAAACTGGCGTTAAAACTAACCTGTGAAATCTGAGAAAATTCTTCAAAGTGTCAGTAAGCCTTGTATGGTGGATGAAAGTGCTGTAATCTACTTGCTAACAACTCTGAAGTGTATATTTGTCGCATCCGTGATGAATGTAGCGTGTTCGGAACACGGAATTTCACGATGAGCGAATCCATGTAAATTACACGTCTATTGGTTAGACCCGCTCCAAGAGGTTATTGCCGTGAAATGGGCCTCATTTTGGAAACTGGCTTTTGGAAAGCTCTGCGAAATCAGAGAAAATGCTTCAAAGCGTCAATATGCCTTCTATTTTGATGAAAGTCCTGGAATCCACATGCAAACAACTCTGTAGTGTATTTTTGTCGAATCATTTCTGCATGTAGCGTGTTCCGAACACGGAATTTCACGGTGAGCGAATCCATGGAATTTACATATCTATTGGATAGAACACGCTCCAACAGTTTTTTCCTTTGTAAACTGCCTGATTTTCGAAACTGCTATTAGGAAAAAGCTGCGAACTCAGAGTGAATGTTTCTAGGTGTACATATGCCTTGTATGGTGGATGAAAGTTCTGTAATACACATGTACACAACTCTTTAAAAATGTTTGTCAAATCCGTGATGTATGTAGCCTGTTCGGAACACGGACTGTCACGGTGAGGGAAACTATGTAAATTACATATCTATTGGTTAGAACACGCTCCAGGAGCATTTTACTGGAAAATCTGCCTCAGTTTGGAAACTGGTGTCATGAAAACGCTGCAAAATATGAGTAAATTCTTTAAGGTGACAATATGTCTTCAATGGGTTATTCAAGATGTGTAATTCACATGCTAACAACTCAGCAGCGTATATTGGTTGAATCCGTGGTGCATGTACCGTTTTCAGAACACGGAATGTCACGGTGATGATATCTAAGAAAATGAGATGTCTATTGGATAGAACATGCACCAAGAGTGTTTTTCTGCGAAAACTGCCTGATTTTCTTAACTGACGTTAGGAAAACCTGCGAAATCTATGTAAATGTTTCTAGGTGTAAATACGCCTTGTATTGTGGTTGAAAAATCGGTAATCCACATGCTCACGGTCATTAAATAATGTTTGTCAAAGCCGTGATGAATGTAACGTTTTCGGAACACGGAATGTCTCGGTGAGTGAAACTCTGAAAATAACAATTCTACTGGATAGAACTCGCTTGGATTGAATGTTTCTGTGAAAATTTCATGATTTTTCAAACTGGATGTAAGGACAAACCTGCGAAATCAGAATAACTACTTCTAGGTTTAAATATGCCTTGTATGGTGGATGAAAGTTCGGTAATCCACATGCTCACTCTCATTAAAGAATGTTTGTCGAATTCGTAATGCATGTAACGTGTTTGGAATACGGAATGTCATAGTGAAGGAAACAATGTAAGTTACATGTCTATTTTGTAGAACTCGCTTGAAGAGGATTTTTCTGCGAAATGTGCCTCATTTTCCAAACTGCCATTAGGAGAACCCTGTGAAATCTGAGAAAATGTTTCTAAGTGTCAATATGCCTTGAATGGTGAATGAAAGTCCGGTATTCCACATGTTAATAACAGTGAAGTAATTATTTTTCAAACCGTGATTCATGTAGCGCTTTTGGAAAACGGAATTTCACGGTAATGAAACGATGTAAATTACAATTCTATTGAGTAGAACGAGCTAGAAGAGAATGTTTCTGTGAAATTTGCATGATTATCGAATCTGAAGTTTGGAAAAAGCTGCAAAACGGGAGTCAATATTTGTAGGTGTAAATGTGCCTTTATGTTGCAAGAAAGTTCGGTAATCCACATGTTCACAACATACAAAAGAATCTTTTTCTAATCCGTGATGCATGAACCGTGTTCAGAACGTGGAATTTCACGGTGATTGAAACAATGTAAATTACTTCTCTATTGGGTAGAACTAGCTCGGAGAGTGTTTTTCAGCGAAAACTTCGTCATTTTTAAACTGGCAATTGCAAAACGCTGCAAAATCTGAGAAAATACTTCTAAGAATCCATATTCAATGTATTGTGATGAAAGTTCGGTAATCCACATGCTAACAAATTTGTAGTGAATATTTGTCGAATCCTTTATGCATGTAGCATGTTCGGAACACGGAATTTCACGGCCAGGGGATTTATGTAAATTACATTTCTCTTGGTTAGAAATCACTCCAAGAGATTTTTCCTAGAAAACGGCCGGATTTTCTATACTGGCGAAAGGAAACTCCTGCGAACTCAGATTAAGAGATTCTCGGTGTAAATATGCCTTGTATGGTGGATGAAAGTTCTGTAATCTACATGTTCACAACTCATTCGAGAAAGTTTGTTGAAACCTTGATGCATGTAGCGTTTTCGGAAATTGGAATGTCACTGTGAGGAAAACAATGTAAATTACATTTCTATTGGGAAGTACTCGCTCCACGAGTATTTTTCTGCGTATCTGCCTCCTTTTCAAAACTGGCATTAGGAAAAACTTTCGAAATATGTGAAAATGCTTCAAAGAGTCAATATGGATTTTATGGTGGATGAAAGTTCGGTAATCCTTATGCTAACAACTCTGTAGTGAATATTTGTCGAATCCGTGATGCATGTAGCTTTTCCGGAACACGGAATTTCACGATGACGGGTTCTATGTAAATTGCATGTCTATTGGGTAGAACTCGCTCCAAGAGGATTTTTCTGCAAAAACTGCATGATTTTAGAAACTGACATTAGGAGATATCTACTAAATCAGAATAAAAATTTCTATGTATAAATATGCATTGTCAGTTGGATGAAAGTTCGGTAATACACATGTTCACAACTCATTAAAGAATGTTTGTTGAATCCGTGATGCATGGAACGTGTTCAGAGCACGGAATGTCACGGTGAGTGAAACTAGGTAAATTACATATCTTTTGGGTACAACTCGCTCCAAGAGCATTTTTCTGCCAAATCTGCCTCATTTTCAAAACTGGCGTTAAAACTAACCTGTGAAATCTGAGAAAATTCTTCAAAGTGTCAGTAAGCCTTGTATGGTGGATGAAAGTGCTGTAATCTACTTGCTAACAACTCTGAAGTGAATATTTGTCGCATCCGTGATGCATGTAGCGTGTTCGGAACACGGAATTTCACGGTGAGCGAATCCATGTAAATTACACGTCTACTGGTTAGACCCGCTCCAAGAGGTTATTGCCGTGAAATGGGCCTCATTTTGGAAACTGGCTTTTGGAAAGCTCTGCGAAATCAGAGAAAATGCTTCAAAGCGTCAATATGCCTTCTATTTTGATGAAAGTCCTGGAATCCACATGCAAACAACTCTGTAGTGTATTTTTGTCGATTCATTTCTGCATGTAGCATGTTCCGAACACGGAATTTCACGGTGAGCGAATCCATGGAATTTACATATCTATTGGATAGAACACGCTCCAAAAGTTTTTTCCTTTGTAAACTGCCTGATTTTCGAAACTGCTATTAGGAAAATGCTGCGAACTCAGAGTGAATGTTTCTAGGTGTACATATGCCTTGTATGGTGGATGAAAGTTCTGTAATACACATGTACACAACTCTTTAAAAATGTTTGTCAAATCCGTGATGTATGTAGCCTGTTCGGAACACGGACTGTCACGGTGAGGGAAACTATGTAAATTACATATCTATTGGTTAGAACACGCTCCAGGAGCATTTTACTGGAAAATCTGCCTCAGTTTGGAAACTGGTGTCATGAAAACGCTGCAAAATATGAGTAAATTCTTTAAGGTGACAATATGTCTTCAATGGGTTATTCAAGATGTGTAATTCACATGCTAACAGCTCAGCAGCGTATATTGGTTGAATCCGTGGTGCATGTACCGTTTTCAGAACACGGAATGTCACGGTGATGGTATCTATGAAAATGAGATGTCTATTGGATAGAACATGCATCAAGAGTGTTTTTCTGCGAAAACTGCCTGATTTTATTAACTGACGATAGGAAAACCTGCGAAATCTAAGTAAATGTTTCTAGGTGTAAATATGCCTTGTATTGTGGTTGAAAAATCGGTAATCCACATGCTCACGGTCATTAAATAATGTTTGTCAAAGCCGTGATGAATGTAACGTTTTCGGAACACGGAATGTCTCGGTGAGTGAAACTCTGAAAATAACAATTCTACTGGATAGAACTCGCTTGAATTGAATGTTTCTGTGAAAATTTCATGCTTTTTGAAACTGGATGTAAGGAAAAACCTGCGAAATCAGAATAACTACTTCTAGGTGTAAATATGCCTTGTATGGTGGATGAAAGTTCTGTAATCCGCATGCTAACAACTCTGTACTGAATATTTGTCGAATCCGAGATACGTGAAGCGTGATTGGAACACAGAATATCACGGTGAGCGAATCTATGTAAAATACAGGTCTCTTCGGTAGAACTCGCTCCAAGAGATTTTTCTGGGATATCTGACTCATTTTCGAAACTGGCGTTTGATAATATATGCAAAATCTGGGAAAATGCTTCAAAGTGTCAATATGCCTTGTATTGTGATGGAAGTTCATACAACCACATGCAAACAATTCTGTGGTGAATATTTGTAGAAAGCGTTATGCATGTAGCGTGATCGTATCACAGAAATTCCCGGCGATGGAATCTATGTAAATTACACGCGTAATGGTTCGAATTCGCTCCAAAAATATTTCACTGAGACAACGGCCGGATTTTCAAAACTGGCATTAGGAAAAAGCTGCAAATTCAGAGCTAATGTTTCTAGGTGTAAATATGCCATGTATGGTGGATGAAAGTTCTGTAATCTACATGTTCACAACTCATTCGAGAAAGTTTGTTGAAACCTTGATGCATGTAGCGTGTTCGGAAATTGTAATGTCACTGTGAGGAAAAATATGTATATTACATTTCTATTGGGAAGTACTCGCTCCACGGGAATTTTTCTGCGTATCTGCCTCCTTTTCAAAACTGGCATTAAGAAAAACTTTCGAAATATGAGAAAATGCTTCAAAGAGTCAATATGGCTTTTATGGTGGATGAAAGTTCGGTAATCCTTATGCTAACAACTCTGTAGTGAATATTTGTCGAATCCGTGATACATGTAGCGTGTTCGGAACACGGAATTTCACGATGACGTGTTCTATGTAAATTGCATGTCTATTGGGTAGAACTCGCTCCAAGAGGATTTTTCTGCAAAAACTGCATGATTTTAGAAACTGACATTAGGAGAAATCTACCAAATCAGAATAAAACTTTCTATGTATAAATATGCATTGTCAGTTGGATGAAAGTTCGGTAATACACATGTTCACAACTCATTAAAGAATGTTTGTTGAATCCGTGATGCATGGAACGCGTTCAGAACACGGAATGTCACGGTGAGTGAAACTAGGTAAATTACATATCTTTTGGGTACAACTCGCTCCAAGAGCATTTTTCTGCCAAATCTGCCTCATTTTCAAAACTGGCGTTAAAACTAACCTGTGAAATCTGAGAAAATTCTTCAAAGTGTCAGTAAGCCTTGTATGGTGGATGAAAGTGCTGTAATCTACTTGCTAACAACTCTGAAGTGAATATTTGTCGCATCCGTGATGAATGTAGCGTGTTCGGAACACGGAATTTCACGGTGAGCGAATCCATGTAAATTACACGTCTATTGGTTAGACCCGCTCCAAGAGGTTATTGCCGTGAAATGGGCCTCATTTTGGAAACTGGCTTTTGGAAAGTTCTGCGAAATCAGAGAAAATGCTTCAAAGCGTCAATATGCCTTCTATTTTGATGAAAGTCCTGGAATCCACATGCAAACAACTCTGTAGTGTATTTTTGTCGAATCATTTCTGCATGTAGCGTGTTCCGAACACGGAATTTCACGGTGAGCGAATCCATGGAATTTACATATCTATTGGATAGAACACGCTCCAACAGTTTTTTCCTTTGTAAACTGCCTGATTTTCGAAACTGCTATTAGGAAAAAGCTGCGAACTCAGAGTGAATGTTTCTAGGTGTACATATGCCTTGTATGCTGGATGAAAGTTCTGTAATACACATGTACACAACTCTTTAAAAATGTTTGTCAAATCCGTGATGTATGTAGCCTGTTCGGAACACGGACTGTCACGGTGAGGGAAACTATGTAAATTACATATCTATTGGTTAGAACACGCTCCAGGAGCATTTTACTGGAAAATCTGCCTCAGTTTGGAAACTGGTGTCATGAAAACGCTGCAAAATATGAGTAAATTCTTTAAGGTGACAATATGTCTTCAATGGGTTATTCAAGATGTGTAATTCACATGCTAACAACTCAGCAGTGTATATTGGTTGAATCCGTGGTGCATGTACCGTTTTCAGAACACGGAATGTCACGGTGATGATATCTATGAAAATGAGATGTCTATTGGATAGAACATGCACCAAGAGTGTTTTTCTGCGAAAACTGCCTGATTTTCTTAACTGACGTTAGGAAAACCTGCGAAATCTAAGTAAATGTTTCTAGGTGTAAATACGCCTTGTATTGTGGTTGAAAAATCGGTAATCCATATGCTCACGGTCATTAAATAATGTTTGTCAAAGCCGTGATGAATGTAACGTTTTCGGAACACGGAATGTCTCGGTGAGTGAAACTCTGAAAATAACAATTCTACTGGATAGAACTCGCTTGGATTGAATGTTTCTGTGAAAATTTCATGATTTTTGAAACTGGATGTAAGGACAAACCTGCGAAATCAGTATAACTACTTCTAGGTTTAAATATGCATTGTATGGTGGATGAAAGTTCGGTAATCCACATGCTCACTCTCATTAAAGAATATTTGTCGAATTCGTGATGCATGTAACGTGTTTGGAATACGGAATGTCATAGTGAAGGAAACAATGTAAGTTACATGTCTATTTTGTAGAACTCGCTTGAAGAGGATTTTTCTGCGAAATGTGCCTCATTTTCCAAACTGCCATTAGGAGAACCCTGTGAAATCTGAGAAAATGTTTCTAAGTGTCAATATGCCTTGAATGGTGAATGAAAGTCCGGTATTCCACATGTTAATAACAGTGAAGTAATTATTTTTCAAACCGTGATTCATGTAGCGCTTTTGGAAAACGGAATTTCACGGTAATGAAACGATGTAAATTACAATTCTATTGAGTAGAACGAGCTAGAAGAGAATGTTTCTGTGAAATTAGCATGATTATCGAATCTGAAGTTTGGAAAAAGCTGCAAAACGGGAGTCAATATTTGTAGGTGTAAATGTGCCTTTATGTTGCAAGAAAGTTCGGTAATCCACATGTTCACAACATACAAAATAATCTTTTTCTAATCCGTGATGCATGAACCGTGTTCAGAACGTGGAATTTCACGGTGATTGAAACAATGTAAATTACTTCTCTATTGGGTAGAACTAGCTCGGAGAGTGTTTTTCGGCGTAAACTTCGTCATTTTTAAACTGGCAATTGCAAAACGCTGCAAAATCTGAGAAAATACTTCTAAGAATCCATATTCAATGTATTGTGATGAAAGTTCGGTAATCCACATGCTAACAAATTTGTAGTGAATATTTGTCGAATCCTTTATGCATGTAGCATGTTCGGAACACGGAATTTCACGGCCAGGGATTTATGTAAATTACATTTCTCTTGGTTAGAAATCACTCCAAGAGTTTTTTCCTGAGAAACCGGCCAGATTTTCGATACTGGCGAAAGGAAAACACTGCGAACTCAGATTAAGAGATTCTCGGTGTAAATATGCATAGTATGGTGGATGAAAGTTCGGTAATCCGCATGCTAACAACTCTGTACTGAATATTTGTCGAATCCGAGATACGTGAAGCTTTTTTGGAACACAGAATATCACGGTGAGCGAATCTATGTAAAATACATGTCTCTTCGGTAGAACTCGCTCCAAGAGGTTTTTCTGGAAAATCTGCCTCATTTTCGAAACTGGCGTTTGATAATATACGCAAAATCTGAGAAAATGCTTCAAAGTGTCAATATGCCTTGTATTGTGATGGAAGTTCGTAAAACCACATGCAAACAATTCTGTGGTGAATATTTGTAGAAAGCGTTATGCATGTAGCGTGATCGTATCACAGAAATTCCCGGCGATGGAATCTATGTAAATTACACGCCTATTGGTTCGCATTCGCTCCAAAAATGTTTCCCTGAGAAAACGGCCTGATTTTCGAAACTGGCATTAGGAAAAAGCTGCAAATTCAGAGTTAATGTTTCTAGGTGTAAATATGCCATGTATGGTGGATGAAAGTTCTGTAATCTACATGTTCACAACTCATTCGAGAAAGTTTGTTGAAACCTTGATGCATGTAGCGTTTTCGGAAATTGGAATGTCACTGTGAGGAAAACAATGTAAATTACATTTCTATTGGGAAGTACTCGCTCCACGAGTATTTTTCTGCGTATCTGCCTCCTTTTCAAAACTGATATTAGGAAAAAGTTTCGAAATATGAGGAAATGCTTCAAAGAGTCAATATGGATTTTATGGTGGATGAAAGTTCGGTAATCCTTATGCTAACAACTCTGTAGTGAATATTTGTCGAATCCGTGATGCATGTAGCTTTTCCGGAACACGGAATTTCACGATGACGGGTTCTATGTAAATTGCATGTCTATAGGGTAGAACTCGCTCCAAGAGGATTTTTCTGCAAAAACTGCATGATTTTAGAAACTGACATTAGGAGAAATCTACTAAATCAGAATAAAACTTTCTATGTATAAATATGCATTGTCAGTTGGATGAAAGTTCGGTAATACACATGTTCACAACTCATTAAAGAATGTTTGTTGAATCCGTGATGCATGGAACGTGTTCAGAGCACGGAATGTCACGGTGAGTGAAACTAGGTAAATTACATATCTTTTGGGTACAACTCGCTCCAAGAGCATTTTTCTGCCAAATCTGCCTCATTTTCAAAACTGGCGTTAAAACTAAACTGTGAAATCTGAGAAAATTCTTCAAAGTGTCAGTAAGCCTTGTATGGTGGATGAAAGTGCTGTAATCTACTTGCTAACAACTCTGAACTGAATATTTGTCGCATCTTTGATGCATGTAGGGTGTTCGGAACACGGAATTTCACGGTGAGCGAATCCATGTAAATTGCACGTCTATTGGTTAGACCCGCTCCAAGAGGTTATTGCCGTGAAATGGGCCTCATTTTGGAAACTGGCTTTTGGAAAGCTCTGCGGAATCAGAGAAAATGCTTCAAAGCGTCAATATGCCTTCTATTTTGATGAAAGTCCTGGAATCCACATGCAAACAACTCTGTAGTGTATTTTGGTCGAATCATTTCTGCATGAAGCGTGTTCCGATCACGGAATTTCAAGGTGAGCGAATCCATGGAATTTACATATCTATTGGATAGAACACGCTCCAACAGTTTTTTCCTTTGTAAACTGCCTGATTTTCGAAACTGCTATTAGGAAAAAGCTGCGAACTCAGAGTGAATGTTTCTAGGTGTACATATGCCTTGTATGGTGGATGAAAGTTCTGTAATACACATGTACACAACTCTTTAAAAATGTTTGTCAAATCCGTGATGTATGTAGCCTGTTCGGAACACGGACTGTCACGGTGAGGGAAACTATGTAAATTACATATCTATTGGTTAGAACACGCTCCAGGAGCATTTTACTGGAAAATCTGCCTCAGTTTGGAAACTGGTGTCATGAAAACGCTGCAAAATATGAGTAAATTCTTTAAGGTGACAATATGTCTTCAATGGGTTATTCAAGATGTGTAATTCACATGCTAACAACTCAGCAGTGTATATTGGTTGAATCCGTGGTGCATGTACCGTTTTCAGAACACGGAATGTCACGGTGATGGTATCTATGAAAATGAGATGTCTATTGGATAGAACATGCACCAAGAGTGTTTTTCTGCGAAAACTGCCTGATTTTCTTAACTGACGTTAGGAAAACCTGCGAAATCTAAGTAAATGTTTCTAGGTGTAAATATGCCTTGTATTGTGGTTGAAAAATCAGTAATCCACATGCTCACGGTCATTAAATAATGTTTGTCAAAGCCGTGATGAATGTAACGTTTTCGGAACACGGAATGTCTCGGTGAGTGAAACTCTGGAAATAACAATTCTACTGGATAGAACTCGCTTGGATTGAATGTTTCTGTGAAAATTTCATGATTTTTGAAACTGGATGTAAGGACAAACTTGCGAAATCAGAATAACTACTTCTAGGTTTAAATATGCCTTGTATGGTGGATGAAAGTTCGGTAATCCACATGCTCCCTCTCATTAAAGAATGTTTGTCGAATTCGTGATGCATGTAACGTGTTTGAAATACGGAATGTCATAGTGAAGGAAACAATGTAAGTTACATGTCTATTTTGTAGAACTCGCTTGAAGAGTATTTTTCTGCGAAATGTGCCTCATTTTCCAAACTGCCATTAGGAGAACCCTGTGAAATCTGAGAAAATGCTTCTAAGTGTCAATATGCCTTGAATGGTGAATGAAAGTCCGGTATTCCACATGTTAATAACAGTGTAGTAATTATTTTGTAAACCGTGATTCATGTAGCGCTTTTGGAAAACGGAATGTCACGATAATGAATCGATGTAAATTACAATTCTATTGAGTAGAACGAGCTAGAAGAGAATGTTTCTGCGAAAATTGCATGATTATCGAATCTGAAGTTTGGAAAAAGCTGCAAAACGGGAGTCAATATTTGTAGGTGTAAATGTGCCTTTATGTTGCAAGAAAGTTCGGTAATCCACATTTTCACAACATACTAAATAATCTTTTTCTAATCCGTGATGCATGTACCGTGTTCAGAACGTGGAATTTCACGGTGATTGAAACAACGTAAATAACTTCTCTATTGGGTAGAACTAGCTCGGAGAGTGTTTTTCGGCGAAAACTTCGTCATTTTTGAAACTGGCTTTTGCAAAACGCTGCAAAATCTGAGAAAATACTTCTAAGAATCAATATTCAATGTATTGTGATGAAAGTTCGGTAATCCACATGCTAACAAATTTGTAGTGAATATTTGTCGAATCCTTTATTCATGTAGCATGTTCGGAACACGGAATTTCACGGCCAGGGATTTATGTAAATTACATTTCTCATGGTTAGAAATCACTCCAAGAGTTTTTTCCTGAGAAACCGGCCAGATTTTCGATACTGGTGAAAGGAAAACACTGCGAACTCAGATTAAGAGATTCTCGGTGTAAATATGCATTGTATGGTGGATGAAAGTTCGGTAATCCGCATGCTAACAACTCTGTACTGAATATTTGTCGAATCCGAGATACGTGAAGCTTTTTTGGAACACAGAATATCACGGTGAGCGAATCTATGTAAAATACATGTCTCTTCGGTAGAACTCGCTCCAAGAGGTCTTTCTGGGAAATCTGCCTCATTTTCGAAACTGGCGTTTGATAATATACGCAAAATCTGAGAAAATGCTTCAAAGTGTCAATATGCCTTGTATTGTGATGGAAGTTCGTAAAACCACATGCAAACAATTCTGTGGTGAATATTTGTAGAAAGCGTTATGCATGTAGCGTGATCGTATCACAGAAATTCCCGGCGATGGAATCTATGTAAATTACACGCCTATTGGTTCGCATTCGCTCCAAAAATGTTTCCCTGAGAAAACGGCCTGATTTTCGAAACTGGCATTAGGAAAAAGCTGCAAATTCAGAGTTAATGTTTCTAGGTGTAAATATGCCATGTATGGTGGATGAAAGTTCTGTAATCTACATGTTCACAACTCATTCGAGAAAGTTTGTTGAAACCTTGATGCATGTAGCGTTTTCGGAAATTGGAATGTCACTGTGAGGAAAACAATGTAAATTACATTTCTATTGGGAAGTACTCGCTCCACGAGTATTTTTCTGCGTATCTGCCTCCTTTTCAAAACTGATATTAGGAAAAAGTTTTGAAATATGAGAAAATGCTTCAAAGAGTCAATATGGCTTTTATGGTGGATGAAAGTTCGGTAATCCTTATGCTAACAACTCTGTAGTGAATATTTGTCAAATCCGTGATGCATGTAGCTTTTCCGGAACACGGAATTTCACGATGACGGGTTCTATGTAAATTGCATGTCTATAGGGTAGAACTCGCTCCAAGAGGATTTTTCTGCAAAAACTGCATGATTTTAGAAACTGACATTAGGAGAAATCTACTAAATCAGAATAAAACTTTCTATGTATAAATATGCATTGTCAGTTGGATGAAAGTTCGGTAATACACATGTTCACAACTCATTAAAGAATGTTTGTTGAATCCGTGATGCATGGAACGTGTTCAGAGCACGGAATGTCACGGTGAGTGAAACTAGGTAAATTACATATCTTTTGGGTACAACTCGCTCCAAGAGCATTTTTCTGCCAAATCTGCCTCATTTTCAAAACTGGCGTTAAAACTAAACTGTGAAATCTGAGAAAATTCTTCAAAGTGTCAGTAAGCCTTGTATGGTGGATGAAAGTGCTGTAATCTACTTGCTAACAACACTGAACTGAATATTTGTCGCATCTTTGATGCATGTAGGGTGTTCGGAACACGGAATTTCACGGTGAGCGAATCCATGTAAATTGCACGTCTATTGGTTAGACCCGCTCCAAGAGGTTATTGCCGTGAAATGGGCCTCATTTTGGAAACTGGCTTTTGGAAAGCTCTGCGGAATCAGAGAAAATGCTTCAAAGCGTCAATATGCCTTCTATTTTGATGAAAGTCCTGGAATCCACATGCAAACAACTCTGTAGTGTATTTTGGTCGAATCATTTCTGCATGAAGCGTGTTCCGATCACGGAATTTCAAGGTGAGCGAATCCATGGAATTTACATATCTATTGGATAGAACACGCTCCAACAGTTTTTTCCTTTGTAAACTGCCTGATTTTCGAAACTGCTATTAGGAAAAAGCTGCGAACTCAGAGTGAATGTTTCTAGGTGTACATATGCCTTGTATGGTGGATGAAAGTTCTGTAATACACATGTACACAACTCTTTAAAAATGTTTGTCAAATCCGTGATGTATGTAGCCTGTTCGGAACACGGACTGTCACGGTGAGGGAAACTATGTAAATTACATATCTATTGGTTAGAACACGCTCCAGGAGCATTTTACTGGAAAATCTGCCTCAGTTTGGAAACTGGTGTCATGAAAACGCTGCAAAATATGAGTAAATTCTTTAAGGTGACAATATGTCTTCAATGGGTTATTCAAGATGTGTAATTCACATGCTAACAACTCAGCAGTGTATATTGGTTGAATCCGTGGTGCATGTACCGTTTTCAGAACACGGAATGTCACGGTGATGGTATCTATGAAAATGAGATGTCTATTGGATAGAACATGCACCAAGAGTGTTTTTCTGCGAAAACTGCCTGATTTTCTTAACTGACGTTAGGAAAACCTGCGAAATCAAAGTAAATGTTTCTAGGTGTAAATATGCCTTGTATTGTGGTTGAAAAATCGGTAATCCACATGCTCACGGTCATTGAATAATGTTTGTCAAAGCCGTGATGAATGTAACGTTTTCGGAACACGGAATGTCTCGGTGAGTGAAACTCTGAAAATAACAATTCTACTGGATAGAACTCGCTTGGATTGAATGTTTCTGTGAAAATTTCATGATTTTTGAAACTGGATGTAAGGACAAACCTGCGAAATCAGAATAACTACTTCTAGGTTTAAATATGCCTTGTATGGTGGATGAAAGTTCGGTAATCCACATGCTCCCTCTCATTAAAGAATGTTTGTCGAATTCGTGATGCATGTAACGTGTTTGGAATACGGAATGTCATAGTGAAGGAAACAATGTAAGTTACATGTCTATTTTGTAGAACTCGCTTGAAGAGGATTTTTCTGCGAAATGTGCCTCATTTTCCAAACTGCCATTAGGAGAACCCTGTGAAATCTGAGAAAATGCTTCTAAGTGTCAATATGCCTTGAATGGTGAATGAAAGTCCGGTATTAAACATGTTAATAACAGTGAAGTAATTATTTTTCAAACCGTGATTCATGTAGCGCTTTTGGAAAATGGAATTTCACGGTAATGAAACGATGTAAATTACAATTCTATTGAGTAGAACGAGCTAGAAGAGAATGTTTCTGTGAAAATTGCATGATTATTGAATCTGAAGTTTGGAAAAAGCTGCAAAACGGGAGTCAATATTTGTAGGTGTAAATGTGCCTTTATGTTGCAAGAAAGTTCGGTAATCCACATGTTCACAACATACAAAAGAATCTTTTTCTAATCCGTGATGCATGAACCGTGTTCAGAACGTGGAATTTCACGGTGATTGAAACAATGTAAATTACTCTTCTATTGGGTAGAACTAGCTCGGAGAGTGTTTTTCGGCGAAAACTTCGTCATTTTTAAACTGGCAATTGCAAAACGCTGCAAAATCTGAGAAAATACTTCTAAGAATCAATATTCAATGTATTGTGATGAAAGTTCGGTAATCCACATGCTAACAAATTTGTAGTGAATATTTGTCGAATCCTTTATGCATGTAGCATGTTCGGAACACGGAATTTCACGGCCAGGGGATTTATGTAAGTTACATTTCTCTTGGTTAGAAATCACTCCAAGAGATTTTTCCTAGAAAACGTTCGGATTTTCTATACTGGCGAAAGGAAAACCCTGCGAACTCAGATTAATAGATTCTCGGTGTAAATATGCCTTGTATGGTGGATGAAAGTTCGGTAATCCGCATTCTAACAACTCTGTACTGAATATTTGTCGAATCCGAGATACGTGAAGCATGTTGGGAACACAGAATATCACGGTGAGCGAATCTATGTAAAATACATGTCTCTTCGGTAGAACTCGCTCCAAGAGATTTTTCTGGGAAATCTGCCTCATTTTCGAAACTGGCGTTTGATAATATACGCAAAATCTGAGAAAATGCTTCAAAGTGTCAATATGCCTTTTATTGTGATGGAAGTTCGTAAAACCACATGCAAACAATTCTGTGGTGAATATTTGTAGAAAGCGTTATGCATGTAGCGTGATCGTATCACAGAAATTCCCGGCGATGGAATCTATGTAAATTACACGCCTATTGGTTAGAATTCGCTCCAAAAATGTTTCCCTGAGAAAACGGCCTGATTTTCGAAACTGGCATTAGGAAAAAGCTGCAAATTCAGAGTTAATGTTTCTAGGTGTAAATATGCCATGTATGGTGGATGAAAGTTCTGTAATCTACATGTTCACAACTCATTCGAGAAAGTTTGTGGAAACCTTGATGCATGTAGCGTTTTCCGAAATTGGAATATCACTGTGAGGAAAACAATGTAAATTACATTTCTATTGGGAAGTACTCGCTCCACGAGTATTTTTCTGCGTATCTGCCTCCTTTTCAAAACTGGCATTAGGAAAAACTTTCGAAATATGAGAAAATGCTTCAAAGAGTCAATATGGCTTTTATGGTGGATGAAAGTTCGGTAATCCTTATGCTAACAACTCTGTAGTGAATATTTGTCGAATCCGTGATGCATGTAGCTTTTCCGGAACACGGAATTTCACGATGACGGGTTCTATGTAAATTGCATGTCTATAGGGTAGAACTCGCTCCAAGAGGATTTTTCTGCAAAAACTGCATGATTTTAGAAACTGACATTAGGAGAAATCTACTAAATCAGAATAAAACTTTCTATGTATAAATATGCATTGTCAGTTGGATGAAAGTTCGGTAATACACATGTTCACAACTCATTAAAGAATGTTTGTTGAATCCGTGATGCATGGAATGTGTTCAGAGCACGGAATGTCACGGTGAGTGAAACTAGGTAAATTACATATCTTTTGGGTACAACTCGCTCCAAGAGCATTTTTCTGCCAAATCTGCCTCATTTTCAAAACTGGCGTTAAAACTAACCTGTGAAATCTGAGAAAATTCTTCAAAGTGTCAGTAAGCCTTGTATGGTGGATGAAAGTGTTGTAATCTACTTGCTAACAACTCTGAACTGAATATTTGTCGCATCTTTGATGCATGTAGCGTGTTCGGAACACGGAATTTCACGTTGAGCGAATCCATGTAAATTACACGTTTATTGGATAGACCCGCTCCAAGAGGTTATTGCCGTGAAATGGGCCTCATTTTGGAAACTGGCTTTTGGAAAGCTCTGCGGAATCAGAGAAAATGCTTCAAAGCGTCAATATGCCTTCTATTTTGATGAAAGTCCTGGAATCCACATGCAAACAACTCTGTAGTGTATTTTGGTCGAATCATTTCTGCATGTAGCGTGTTCCGAACACGGAATTTCAAGGTGAGCGAATCCATGGAATTTACATATCTATTGGATAGAACACGCTCCAACAGTTTTTTCCTTTGTAAACTGCCTGATTTTCGAAACTGCTATTAGGAAAAAGCTGCGAACTCAGAGTGAATGTTTCTAGGTGTACATATGCCTTGTATGGTGGATGAAAGTTCTGTAATACACATGTACACAACTCTTTAAAAATGTTTGTCAAATCCGTGATGTATGTAGCCTGTTCGGAACACGGACTGTCACGGTGAGGGAAACTATGTAAATTACATATCTATTGGTTAGAACACGCTCCAGGAGCATTTTACTGGAAAATCTGCCTCAGTTTGGAAACTGGTGTCATGAAAACTCTGCAAAATATGAGTAAATTCTTTAAGGTGACAATATGTCTTCAATGGGTTATTCAAGATGTGTAATTCACATGCTAACAACTCAGCAGCGTATATTGGTTGAATCCGTGGTGCATGTACCGTTTTCAGAACACGGAATGTCACGGTGATGGTATCTATGAAAATGAGATGTCTATTGGATAGAACATGCACCAAGAGTGTTTTTCTGCGAAAACTGCCTGATTTTCTTAACTGACGATAGGAAAACCTGCGAAATCTAAGTAAATGTTTCTAGGTGTAAATATGCCTTGTATTGTGGTTGAAAAATCGGTAATCCACATGCTCACGGTCATTAAATAGTGTTTGTCAAAGCCGTGATGAATGTAACATTTTCGGAACACGGAATGTCTCGGTGAGTGAAACTCTGAAAATAACAATTCTACTGGATAGAACTCGCTTGGATTGAATGTTTCTGTGAAAATTTCATGATTTTTGAAACTGGATGTAAGGACAAACCTGCGAAATCAGAATAACTACTTCTAGGTTTAAATATGCCTTGTATGGTGGATGAAAGTTCGGTAATCCACATGCTCCCTCTCATTAAAGAATGTTTGTCGAATTCGTGATGCATGTAACGTGTTTGGAATACGGAATGTCATAGTGAAGGAAACAATGTAAGTTACATGTCTATTTTGTAGAACTCGCTTGAAGAGGATTTTTCTGCGAAATGTGCCTCATTTTCCAAACTGCCATTAGGAGAACCCTGTGAAATCTGAGAAAATGCTTCTAAGTGTCAATATGCCTTGAATGGTGAATGAAAGTCCGGTATTCCACATGTTAATAACAGTGAAGTAATTATTTTTCAAACCGTGATTCATGTAGCGCTTTTGGAAAACGGAATTTCACGGTAATGAAACGATGTAAATTACAATTCTATTGAGTAGAACGAGCTAGAAGAGAATGTTTCTGTGAAAATTGCATGATTATTGAATCTGAAGTTTGGAAAAAGCTACAAAACGGGAGTCAATATTTGTAGGTGTAGATGTGCCTTTATGTTGCAAGAAAGTTCGGTAATCCACATGTTCACAACATACAAAAGAATCTTTTTCTAATCCGTGATGCATGAACCGTGTTCAGAACGTGGAATTTCACGGTGATTGAAACAATGTAAATTACTCTTCTATTGGGTAGAACTAGCTCGGAGAGTGTTTTTCGGCGAAAACTTCGTCATTTTTAAACTGGCAATTGCAAAACGCTGCAAAATCTGAGAAAATACTTCTAAGAATCAATATTCAATGTATTGTGATGAAAGTTCGGTAATCCACATGCTAACAAATTTGTAGTGAATATTTGTCGAATCCTTTATGTATGTAGCATGTTCGGAACACGGAATTTCACGGCCAGGGGATTTATGTAAGTTACATTTCTCTTGGTTAGAAATCACTCCAAGAGATTTTTCCTAGAAAACGGCCGGATTTTCTATACTGGCGAAAGGAAAACCCTGCGAACTCAGATTAATAGATTCTCGGTGTAAATATGCCTTGTATGGTGGATGAAAGTTCGGTAATCCGCATGCTAACAACTCTGTACTGAATATTTGTCGAATCCGAGATACGTGAAGCGTGTTTGGAACACAGAATATCACGGTGAGCGAATCTATGTAAAATACATGTCTCTTCGTTAGAACTCGCTCCAAGAGATTTTTCTGGGAAATCTGCCTCATTTTCGAAACTGGCGTTTGATAATATACGCAAAATCTGAGAAAATGCTTCAAAGTGTCAATATGCCTTGTATTGTGATGGAAGTTCGTAAAACCACATGCAAACAATTCTGTGCTGAATATTTGTAGAAAGCGTTATGCATGTAGCGTGATCGTATCACAGAAATTCCCGGCGATGGAATCTATGTAAATTACACGCCTATTGGTTAGAATTCGCTCCAAAAATGTTTCCCTGAGAAAACGGCCTGATTTTCGAAACTGGCATTAGGAAAAAGCTGCAAATTCAGAGTTAATGTTTCTAGGTGTAAATATGCCATGTATGGTGGATGAAAGTTCTGTAATCTACATGTTCACAACTCATTCGAGAAAGTTTGTTGAAACCTTGATGCATGTAGCGTTTTCGGAAATTGGAATATCACTGTGAGGAAAACAATGTAAATTACATTTCTATTGGGAAGTACTCGCTCCACGAGTATTTTTCTGCGTATCTGCCTCCTTTTCAAAACTGGCATTAGGAAAAACTTTCGAAATATGAGAAAATGCTTCAAAGAGTCAATATGGCTTTTATGGTGGATGAAAGTTCGGTAATCCTTATGCTAACAACTCTGTAGTGAATATTTGTCGAATCCGTGATGCATGTAGCTTTTCCGGAACACGGAATTTCACGATGACGGGTTCTATGTAAATTGCATGTCTATAGGGTAGAACTTGCTCCAAGAGGATTTTTCTGCAAAAACTGCATGATTTTAGAAACTGACATTAGGAGAAATCTACTAAATCAGAATAAAACTTTCTATGTATAAATATGCATTGTCAGTTGGATGAAAGTTCGGTAATACACATGTTCACAACTCATTAAAGAATGTTTGTTGAATCCGTGATGCATGGAACGTGTTCAGAGCACGGAATGTCACGGTGAGTGAAACTAGGTAAATTACATATCTTTTGGGTACAACTCGCTCCAAGAGCATTTTTCTGCCAAATCTGCCTCATTTTCAAAACTGGCGTTAAAACTAACCTGTGAAATCTGAGAAAATTCTTCAAAGTGTCAGTAAGCCTTGTATGGTGGATGAAAGTGCTGTAATCTACTTGCTAACAACTCTGAACTGAATATTTGTCGCATCTTTGATGCATGTAGCGTGTTCGGAACACGGAATTTCACGGTGAGCGAATCCATGTAAATTACACGTCTATTGGTTAGACCCGCTCCAAGAGGTTATTGCCGTGAAATGGGCCTCATTTTGGAAACTGGCTTTTGGAAAGCTCTGCGGAATCAGAGAAAATGCTTCAAAGCGTCAATATGCCTTCTATTTTGATGAAAGTCCTGGAATCCACATGCAAACAACTCTGTAGTGTATTTTGGTCGAATCATTTCTGCATGTAGCGTGTTCCGAACACGGAATTTCAAGGTGAGCGAATCCATGGAATTTACATATCTATTGGATAGAACACGCTCCAACAGTTTTTTCCTTTGTAAACTGCCTGATTTTCGAAACTGCTATTAGGAAAAAGCTGCGAACTCAGAGTGAATGTTTCTAGGTGTACATATGCCTTGTATGGTGGATGAAAGTTCTGTAATACACATGTACACAACTCTTTAAAAATGTTTGTCAAATCCGTGATGTATGTAGCCTGTTCGGAACACGGACTGTCACGGTGAGGGAAACTATGTAAATTACATATCTATAGGTTAGAACACGCTCCAGGAGCATTTTACTGGAAAATCTGCCTCAGTTTGGAAACTGGTGTCATGAAAACGCTGCAAAATATGAGTAAATTCTTTAAGGTGACAATATGTCTTCAATGGGTTATTCAAGATGTGTAATTCACATGCTAACAACTCAGCAGTGTATATTGGTTGAATCCGTGGTGCATGTACCGTTTTCAGAACACGGAATGTCACGGTGATGGTATCTAAGAAAATGAGATGTCTATTGGATAGAACATGCACCAAGAGTGTTTTTCTGCGAAAACTGCCTGATTTTCTTAACTGACGTTAGGAAAACCTGCGAAATCTAAGTAAATGTTTCTAGGTGTAAATATGCCTTGTATTGTGGTTGAAAAATCGGTAATCCACATGCTCACGGTCATTAAATAATGTTTGTCAAAGCCGTGATGAATGTAACGTTTTCGGAACACGGAATGTCTCGGTGAGTGAAACTCTGAAAATAACAATTCTACTGGATAGAACTCGCTTGGATTGAATGTTTCTGTGAAAATTTCATGATTTTTGAAACTGGATGTAAGGACAAACCTGCGAAATCAGAATAACTACTTCTAGGTTTAAATATGCCTTGTATGGTGGATGAAAGTTCGGTAATCCACATGCTCCCTCTCATTAAAGAATGTTTGTCGAATTCGTGATGCATGTAACGTGTTTGGAATACGGAATGTCATAGTGAAGGAAACAATGTAAGTTACATGTCTATTTTGTAGAACTCGCTTGAAGAGTATTTTTCTGCGAAATGTGCCTCATTTTCCAAACTGCCATTAGGAGAACCCTGTGAAATCTGAGAAAATGCTTCTAAGTGTCAATATGCCTTGAATGGTGAATGAAAGTCCGGTATTCCACATGTTAATAACAGTGAAGTAATTATTTTTCAAACCGTGATTCATGTAGCGCTTTTGGAAAACGGAATTTCACGGTAATGAAACGATGTAAATTACAATTCTATTGAGTAGAACGAGCTAGAAGAGAATGTTTCTGTGAAAATTGCATGATTATTGAATCTGAAGTTTGGAAAAAGCTGCAAAACGGGAGTCAATATTTGTAGGTGTAAATGTGCCTTTATGTTGCAAGAAAGTTCGGTAATCCACATGTTCACAACATACAAAAGAATCTTTTTCTAATCCGTGATGCATGAACCGTGTTCAGAACGTGGAATTTCACGGTGATTGAAACAATGTAAATTACTCTTCTATTGGGTAGAACTAGCTCGGAGAGTGTTTTTCGGCGAAAACTTCGTCATTTTTAAACTGGCAATTGCAAAACGCTGCAAAATCTGAGAAAATACTTCTAAGAATCAATATTCAATGTATTGTGATGAAAGTTCGGTAATCCACATGCTAACAAATTTGTAGTGAATATTTGTCGAATCCTTTATGCATGTAGCATGTTCGGAACACGGAATTTCACGGCCAGGGGATTTATGTAAGTTACATTTCTCTTGGTTAGAAATCACTCCAAGAGATTTTTCCTAGAAAACGTTCGGATTTTCTATACTGGCGAAAGGAAAACCCTGCGAACTCAGATTAATAGATTCTCGGTGTAAATATGCCTTGTATGGTGGATGAAAGTTCGGTAATCCGCATGCTAACAACTCTGTACTGAATATTTGTCGAATCCGAGATACGTGAAGCGTGTTTGGAACACAGAATATCACGGTGAGCGAATCTATGTAAAATACATGTCTCTTCGGTAGAACTCGCTCCAAGAGATTTTTCTGGGAAATCTGCCTCATTTTCGAAACTGGCGTTTGATAATATACGCAAAATCTGAGAAAATGCTTCAAAGTGTCAATATGCCTTTTATTGTGATGGAAGTTCGTAAAACCACATGCAAACAATTCTGTGGTGAATATTTGTAGAAAGCGTTATGCATGTAGCGTGATCATATCACAGAAATTCCCGGCGATGGAATCTATGTAAATTACACGCCTATTGGTTAGAATTCGCTCCAAAAATGTTTCCCTGAGAAAACGGCCTGATTTTCAAAACTGGCATTAGGAAAAAGCTGCAAATTCAGAGTTAATGTTTCTAGGTGTAAATATGCCATGTATGGTGGATGAAAGTTCTGTAATCTACATGTTCACAACTCATTCGAGAAAGTTTGTTGAAACCTTGATGCATGTAGCGTTTTCGGAAATTGGAATGTCACTGTGAGGAAAACAATGTAAATTACATTTCTATTGGGAAGTACTCGCTCCACGAGTATTTTTCTGCGTATCTGCCTCCTTTTCAAAACTGATATTAGGAAAAAGTTTTGAAATATGAGAAAATGCTTCAAAGAGTCAATATGGCTTTTATGGTGGATGAAAGTTCGGTAATCCTTATGCTAACAACTCTGTAGTGAATATTTGTCGAATCCGTGATGCATGTAGCTTTTCCGGAACACGGAATTTCACGATGACGGGTTCTATGTAAATTGCATGTCTATAGGGTAGAACTCGCTCCAAGAGGATTTTTCTGCAAAAACTGCATGATTTTAGAAACTGACATTAGGAGAAATCTACTAAATCAGAATAAAACTTTCTATGTATAAATATGCATTGTCAGTTGGATGAAAGTTCGGTAATACACATGTTCACAACTCATTAAAGAATGTTTGTTGAATCCGTGATGCATGGAACGTGTTCAGAGCACGGAATGTCACGGTGAGTGAAACTAGGTAAATTACATATCTTTTGGGTACAACTCGCTCCAAGAGCATTTTTCTGCCAAATCTGCCTCATTTTCAAAACTGGCGTTAAAACTAACCTGTGAAATCTGAGAAAATTCTTCAAAGTGTCAGTAAGCCTTGTATGGTGGATGAAAGTGTTGTAATCTACTTGCTAACAACTCTGAACTGAATATTTGTCGCATCTTTGATGCATGTAGCGTGTTCGGAACACGGAATTTCACGTTGAGCGAATCCATGTAAATTACACGTCTATTGGTTAGACCCGCTCCAAGAGGTTATTGCCGTGAAATGGGCCTCATTTTGGAAACTGGCTTTTGGAAAGCTCTGCGGAATCAGAGAAAATGCTTCAAAGCGTCAATATGCCTTCTATTTTGATGAAAGTCCTGGAATCCACATGCAAACAACTCTGTAGTGTATTTTGGTCGAAACATTTCTGCATGTAGCGTGTTCCAAACACGGAATTTCAAGGTGAGCGAATCCATGGAATTTACATATCTATTGGATAGAACACGCTCCAACAGTTTTTTCCTTTGTAAACTGCCTGATTTTCGAAACTGCTATTAGGAAAAAGCTGCGAACTCAGAGTGAATGTTTCTAGGTGTACATATGCCTTGTATGGTGGATGAAAGTTCTGTAATACACATGTACACAACTCTTTAAAAATGTTTGTCAAATCCGTGATGTATGTAGCCTGTTCGGAACACGGACTGTCACGGTGAGGGAAACTATGTAAATTACATATCTATTGGTTAGAACAGGCTCCAGGAGCATTTTACTGGAAAATCTGCCTCAGTTTGGAAACTGGTGTCATGAAAACGCTGCAAAATATGAATAAATTCTTTAAGGTGACAATATGTCTTCAATGGGTTATTCAAGATGTGTAATTCACATGCTAACAACTCAGCAGCGTATATTGGTTGAATCCGTGGTGCATGTACCGTTTTCAGAACACGGAATGTCACGGTGATGGTATCTATGAAAATGAGATGTCTATTGGATAGAACATGCACCAAGAGTGTTTTTCTGCGAAAACTGCCTGATTTTCTTAACTGACGATAGGAAAACCTGCGAAATCTAAGTAAATGTTTCTAGGTGTAAATATGCCTTGTATTGTGGTTGAAAAATCGGTAATCCACATGCTCACGGTCATTAAATAGTGTTTGTCAAAGCCGTGATGAATGAAACATTTTCGGAACACGGAATGTCTCGGTGAGTGAAACTCTGAAAATAACAATTCTACTGGATAGAACTCGCTTGGATTGAATGTTTCTGTGAAAATTTCATGATTTTTGAAACTGGATGTAAGGACAAACCTGCGAAATCAGAATAACTACTTCTAGGTTTAAATATGCCTTGTATGGTGGATGAAAGTTCGGTAATCCACATGCTCCCTCTCATTAAAGAATGTTTGTCGAATTCGTGATGCATGTAACGTGTTTGGAATACGGAATGTCATAGTGAAGGAAACAATGTAAGCTACATGTCTATTTTGTAGAACTCGCTTGAAGAGGATTTTTCTGCGAAATGTGCCTCATTTTCCAAACTGCCATTAGGAGAACCCTGTGAAATCTGAGAAAATGTTTCTAAGTGTCAATATGCTTGAATGGTGAATGAAAGTCCGGTATTCCACATGTTAATAACAGTGAAGTAATTATTTTTCAAACCGTGATTCATGTAGCGCTTTTGGAAAACGGAATTTCACGGTAATGAAACGATGTAAATTACAATTCTATTGAGTAGAACGAGCTAGAAGAGAATGTTTCTGTGAAAATTGCATGATTATTGAATCTGAAGTTTGGAAAAAGCTGCAAAACGGGAGTCAATATTTGTAGGTGTAAATGTGCCTTTATGTTGCAAGAAAGTTCGGTAATCCACATGTTCACAACATACAAAAGAATCTTTTTCTAATCCGTGATGCATGAACCGTGTTCAGAACGTGGAATTTCACGGTGATTGAAACAATGTAAATTACTCTTCTATTGGGTAGAACTAGCTCGGAGAGTGTTTTTCGGCGAAAACTTCGTCATTTTTAAACTGGCAATTGCAAAACGCTGCAAAATCTGAGAAAATACTTCTAAGAATCAATATTCAATGTATTGTGATGAAAGTTCGGTAATCCACATGCTAACAAATTTGTAGTGAATATTTGTCGAATCCTTTATGCATGTAGCATGTTCGGAACACGGAATTTCACGGCCAGGGGATTTATGTAAGTTACATTTCTCTTGGTTAGAAATCACTCCAAGAGATTTTTCCTAGAAAACGTTCGGATTTTCTATACTGGCGAAAGGAAAACCCTGCGAACTCAGATTAATAGATTCTCGGTGTAAATATGCCTTGTATGGTGGATGAAAGTTCGGTAATCCGCATGCTAACAACTCTGTACTGAATATTTGTCGAATCCGAGATACGTGAAGCGTGTTTGGAACACAGAATATCACGGTGAGCGAATCTATGTAAAATACATGTCTCTTCGGTAGAACTCGCTCCAAGAGATTTTTCTGGGAAATCTGCCTCATTTTCGAAACTGGCGTTTGATAATATACGCAAAATCTGAGAAAATGCTTCAAAGTGTCAATATGCCTTTTATTGTGATGGAAGTTCGTAAAACCACATGCAAACAATTCTGTGGTGAATATTTGTAGAAAGCGTTATGCATGTAGCGTGATCGTATCACAGAAATTCCCGGCGATGGAATCTATGTAAATTACACGCCTATTGGTTAGAATTCGCCCCAAAAATGTTTCCCTGAGAAAACGGCCTGATTTTCAAAACTGGCATTAGGAAAAAGCTGCAAATTCAGAGTTAATGTTTCTAGGTGTAAATATGCCATGTATGGTGGATGAAAGTTCTGTAATCTACATGTTCACAACTCATTCGAGAAAGTTTGTGGAAACCTTGATGCATGTAGCGTTTTCGGAAATTGGAATGTCACTGTGAGGAAAACAATGTAAATTACATTTCTATTGGGAAGTACTCGCTCCACGAGTATTTTTCTGCGTATCTGCCTCCTTTTCAAAACTGATATTAGGAAAAAGTTTCGAAATATGAGAAAATGCTTCAAAGAGTCAATATGGATTTTATGGTGGATGAAAGTTCGGTAATCCTTATGCTAACAACTCTGTAGTGAATATTTGTCGAATCCGTGATGCATGTAGCTTTTCCGGAACACGGAATTTCACGATGACGGGTTCTATGTAAATTGCATGTCTATAGGGTAGAACTCGCTCCAAGAGGATTTTTCTGCAAAAACTGCATGATTTTAGAAACTGACATTAGGAGAAATCTACTAAATCAGAATAAAACTTTCTATGTATAAATATGCATTGTCAGTTGGATGAAAGTTCGGTAATACACATGTTCACAACTCATTAAAGAATGTTTGTTGAATCCGTGATGCATGGAACGTGTTCAGAGCACGGAATGTCACGGTGAGTGAAACTAGGTAAATTACATATCTTTTGGGTACAACTCGCTCCAAGAGCATTTTTCTGCCAAATCTGCCTCATTTTCAAAACTGGCGTTAAAACTAACCTGTGAAATCTGAGAAAATTCTTCAAAGTGTCAGTAAGCCTTGTATGGTGGATGAAAGTGTTGTAATCTACTTGCTAACAACTCTGAACTGAATATTTGTCGCATCTTTGATGCATGTAGCGTGTTCGGAACACGGAATTTCACGTTGAGCGAATCCATGTAAATTACACGTCTATTGGTTAGACCCGCTCCAAGAGGTTATTGCCGTGAAATGGGCCTCATTTTGGAAACTGGCTTTTGGAAAGCTCTGCGGAATCAGAGAAAATGCTTCAAAGCGTCAATATGCCTTCTATTTTGATGAAAGTCCTGGAATCCACATGCAAACAACTCTGTAGTGTATTTTGGTCGAATCATTTCTGCATGTAGCGTGTTCCAAACACGGAATTTCAAGGTGAGCGAATCCATGGAATTTACATATCTATTGGATAGAACACGCTCCAACAGTTTTTTCCTTTGTAAACTGCCTGATTTTCGAAACTGCTATTAGGAAAAAGCTGCGAAATCAGAGTGAATGTTTCTAGGTGTACATATGCCTTGTATGGTGGATGAAAGTTCTGTAATACACATGTACACAACTCTTTAAAAATGTTTGTCAAATCCGTGATGTATGTAGCCTGTTCGGAACACGGACTGTCACGGTGAGGGAAACTATGTAAATTACATATCTATTGGTTAGAACAGGCTCCAGGAGCATTTTACTGGAAAATCTGCCTCAGTTTGGAAACTGGTGTCATGAAAACGCTGCAAAATATGAATAAATTCTTTAAGGTGACAATATGTCTTCAATGGGTTATTCAAGATGTGTAATTCACATGCTAACAACTCAGCAGCGTATATTGGTTGAATCCGTGGTGCATGTACCGTTTTCAGAACACGGAATGTCACGGTGATGGTATCTATGAAAATGAGATGTCTATTGGATAGAACATGCACCAAGAGTGTTTTTCTGCGAAAACTGCCTGATTTTCTTAACTGACGATAGGAAAACCTGCGAAATCTAAGTAAATGTTTCTAGGTGTAAATATGCCTTGTATTGTGGTTGAAAAATCGGTAATCCACATGCTCACGGTCATTAAATAGTGTTTGTCAAAGCCGTGATGAATGAAACATTTTCGGAACACGGAATGTCTCGGTGAGTGAAACTCTGAAAATAACAATTCTACTGGATAGAACTCGCTTGGATTGAATGTTTCTGTGAAAATTTCATGATTTTTGAAACTGGATGTAAGGACAAACCTGCGAAATCAGAATAACTACTTCTAGGTTTAAATATGCCTTGTATGGTGGATGAAAGTTCGGTAATCCACATGCTCCCTCTCATTAAAGAATGTTTGTCGAATTCGTGATGCATGTAACGTGTTTGGAATACGGAATGTCATAGTGAAGGAAACAATGTAAGTTACATGTCTATTTTGTAGAACTCGCTTGAAGAGGATTTTTCTGCGAAATGTGCCTCATTTTCCAAACTGCCATTAGGAGAACCCTGTGAAATCTGAGAAAATGTTTCTAAGTGTCAATATGCTTGAATGGTGAATGAAAGTCCGGTATTCCACATGTTAATAACAGTGAAGTAATTATTTTTCAAACCGTGATTCATGTAGCGCTTTTGGAAAACGGAATTTCACGGTAATGAAACGATGTAAATTACAATTCTATTGAGTAGAACGAGCTAGAAGAGAATGTTTCTGTGAAAATTGCATGATTATTGAATCTGAAGTTTGGAAAAAGCTGCAAAACGGGAGTCAATATTTGTAGGTGTAAATGTGCCTTTATGTTGCAAGAAAGTTCGGTAATCCACATGTTCACAACATACAAAAGAATCTTTTTCTAATCCGTGATGCATGAACCGTGTTCAGAACGTGGAATTTCACGGTGATTGAAACAATGTAAATTACTCTTCTATTGGGTAGAACTAGCTCGGAGAGTGTTTTTCGGCGAAAACTTCGTCATTTTTAAACTGGCAATTGCAAAACGCTGCAAAATCTGAGAAAATACTTCTAAGAATCAATATTCAATGTATTGTGATGAAAGTTCGGTAATCCACATGCTAACAAATTTGTAGTGAATATTTGTCGAATCCTTTATGCATGTAGCATGTTCGGAACACGGAATTTCACGGCCAGGGGATTTATGTAAGTTACATTTCTCTTGGTTAGAAATCACTCCAAAAGATTTTTCCTAGAAAACGTTCGGATTTTCTATACTGGCGAAAGGAAAACCCTGCGAACTCAGATTAATAGATTCTCGGTGTAAATATGCCTTGTATGGTGGATGAAAGTTCGGTAATCCGCATGCTAACAACTCTGTACTGAATATTTGTCGAATCCGAGATACGTGAAGCGTGTTTGGAACACAGAATATCACGGTGAGCGAATCTATGTAAAATACATGTCTCTTCGGTAGAACTCGCTCCAAGAGATTTTTCTGGGAAATCTGCCTCATTTTCGAAACTGGCGTTTGATAATATACGCAAAATCTGAGAAAATGCTTCAAAGTGTCAATATGCCTTTTATTGTGATGGAAGTTCGTAAAACCACATGCAAACAATTCTGTGGTGAATATTTGTAGAAAGCGTTATGCATGTAGCGTGATCGTATCACAGAAATTCCCGGCGATGGAATCTATGTAAATTACACGCCTATTGGTTAGAATTCGCTCCAAAAATGTTTCCCTGAGAAAACGGCCTGATTTTCGAAACTGGCATTAGGAAAAATCTGCAAATTCAGAGTTAATGTTTCTAGGTGTAAATATGCCATGTATGGTGGATGAAAGTTCTGTAATCTACATGTTCACAACTCATTCGAGAAAGTTTGTGGAAACCTTGATGCATGTAGCGTTTTCCGAAATTGGAATATCACTGTGAGGAAAACAATGTAAATTACATTTCTATTGGGAAGTACTCGCTCCACGAGTATTTTTCTGTGTATCTGCCTCCTTTTCAATACTGGCATTAGGAAAAAATTTTCGAAATATGAGAAAATGCTTCAAAGAATCAATATGGCTTTTATGGTGGATGAAAGTTCGGTAATTCTTATGCTAACAACTCTGTAGTGAATATTTGTCGAATCCGTGATGCATGTAGCTTTTCCGGAACACGGAATTTCACGATGACGGGTTCTATGTAAATTGCATGTCTATAGGGTAGAACTCGCTCCAAGAGGATTTTTCTGCAAAAACTGCATGATTTTAGAAACTGACATTAGGAGAAATCTACCAAATCAGAATAAAACTTTCTATGTATAAATATGCATTGTCAGTTGGATGAAAGTTCGGTAATACACATGTTCACAACTCATTAAAGAATGTTTGTTGAATCCGTGATGCATGGAACGCGTTCAGAACACGGAATGTCACGGTGAGTGAAACAAGGTAAATTACATATCTTTTGGGTACAACTCGCTCCAAGAGCATTTTTCTGCCAAATCTGCCTCATTTTCAAAACTGGCGTTAAAAGTAACCTGTGAAATCTGAGAAAATTCTTCAAAGTGTCAGTAAGCCTTGTATGGTGGATGAAAGTGCTGTAATCTTTTTTCTAACAACTCTGAAGTGAATATTTGTCGCATCCGTGATGCATGTAGCGTGTTCGGAACACGGAATTTCACGGTGAGCGAATCCATGTAAATTACACGTCTATTGGTTAGACCCGCTCCAAGAGGTTATTGCCGTGAAATGGGCCTCATTTTGGAAACTGGCTTTTGGAAAGCTCTGCGAAATCAGAGAAAATGCTTCAAAGCGTCAATATGCCTTCTATTTTGATGAAAGTCCTGGAATCCACATGCAAACAACTCTGTAGTGTATTTTTGTCGAATCATTTCTGCATGTAGCGTGTTCCGAACACGGAATTTCACGGTGAGCGAATCCATGGAATTTACATATCTATTGGATAGAACACGCTCCAACAGTTTTTTCCTTTGTAAACTGCCTGATTTTCGAAACTGCTATTAGGAAAAAGCTGCGAACTCAGAGTGAATGTTTCTAGGTGTACATATGCCTTGTATGGTGGATGAAAGTTCTGTAATACACATGTACACAACTCTTTAAAAATGTTTGTCAAATCCGTGATGTATGTAGCCTGTTCGGAACACGGACTGTCACGTTGAGGGAAACTATGTAAATTACATATCTATTGGTTAGAACAAGCTCCAGGAGCATTTTACTGGAAAATCTGCCTCAGTTTGGAAACTGGTGTCATGAAAACGCTGCAAAATATGAGTAAATTCTTTAAGGTGACAATATGTCTTCAATGGGTTATTCAAGATGTGTAATTCACATGCTAACAACTCAGCAGTGTATATTGGTTGAATCCGTGGTGCATGTACCGTTTTCAGAACACGGAATGTCACGGTGATGATATCTAAGAAAACGAGATGTCTATTGGATAGAACATGCACCAAGAGTGTTTTTCTGCGAAAACTGCCTGATTTTCTTAACTGACGTTAGGAAAACCTGCGAAATCTAAGTAAATGTTTCTAGGGGTAAATACGCCTTGTATTGTGGTTGAAAAATCGGTAATCCACATGCTCACGGTCATTAAATAATGTTTGTCAAAGCCGTGATGAATGTAACGTTTTCGGAACACGGAATGTCTCGGTGAGTGAAACTCTGAAAATAACAATTCTACTGGATAGAACTCGCTTGGATTGAATGTTTCTGTGAAAATTTCATGATTTTTGAAACTGGATGTAAGGACAAACCTGCGAAATCAGTATAACTACTTCTAGGTTTAAATATGCCTTGTATGGTGGATGAAAGTTCGGAAATCCACATGCTCACTCTCATTAAAGAATATTTGTCGAATTCGTGATGCATGTAACGTGTTTGGAATACGGAATGTCATAGTGAAGGAAACAATGTAAGTTACATGTCTATTTTGTAGAACTCGCTTGAAGAGGATTTTTCTGCGAAATGTGCCTCATTTTCAAAACTGCCATTAGGAGAACCCTGTGAAATCTGAGAAAATGCTTCTAAGTGTCAATATGCCTTGAATGGTGAATGAAAGTCCGGTATTCCACATGTTAATAACAGTGAAGTAATTATTTTTCAAACCGTGATTCATGTAGCGCTTTTGGAAAACGGAATTTCACGGTAATGAAACGATGTAAATTACAATTCTATTGAGTAGAACGAGCTAGAAGAGAATGTTTCTGTGAAATTTGCATGATTATCGAATCTGAAGTTTGGAAAAAGCTGCAAAACGGGAGTCAATATTTGTAGGTGTAAATGTGCCTTTATGTTGCAAGAAAGTTCGGTAATCCACATGTTCACAACATACAAAAGAATCTTTTTCTAATCCGTGATGCATGAACTGTGTTCAGAACGTGGAATTTCCCGGTGATTGAAACAATGTAAATTACTTCTCTATTGGGTAGAACTAGCTCGGAGAGTGTTTTTCGGCGAAAACTTCGTCATTTTTAACTGGCAATTGCAAAACGCTGCAAAATCTGAGAAAATACTTCTAAGAATCAATATTCAATGTATTGTGATGAAAGTTCGGTAATCCACATGCTAACAAATTTGTAGTGAATATTTGTCGAATCCTTTATGCATGTAGCATGTTCGGAACACGGAATTTCACGGCCAGGGGATTTATGTAAATTACATTTCTCTTGGTTAGAAATCACTCCAAGAGATTTTTCCTAGAAAACGGCCGGATTTTCTATACTGGTGAAAGGAAAACCCTGCGAACTCAAATTAATAGATTCTCTGTGTAAATATGCCTTGTATGGTGGATGAAAGTACGGTAATCCGCATTCTAACAACTCTGTACTGAATATTTGTCGAATCCGAGATACGTGAAGCATGTTGGGAACACAGAATATCACGGTGAGCGAATCTATGTAAAATACAGGTCTCTTCGGTAGAACTCGCTCCAAGAGATTTTTCTGGGAAATCTGCCTCATTTTCGAAACTGGCGTTTGATAATATACGCAAAATCTGAGAAAATGCTTCAAAGTGTCAATATGCCTTTTATTGTGATGGAAGTTTGTAAAACCACATGCAAACAATTCTGTGGTGAATATTTGTAGAAAGCGTTATGCATGTAGCGTGATCATATCACAGAAATTCCCGGCGATGGAATCTATGTAAATTACACGCCTATTGGTTCGAATTCGCACCAAAAATGTTTCCCTGAGAAAACGGCCTGATTTTCGAAACTGGCATTAGGAAAAAGCTGCAAATTCAGAGTTAAAGTTTCAAGGTGTAAATATGCCATGTATGGTGGATGAAAGTTCTGTAATCTACATGTTCACAACTCATTTGAGAAAGTTTGTTGAAATCTTGATGCATGTAGCGTGCTCGGAAATTAGAATGTCACTGTGAGGAAAACAATGTAAATTACATTTCTATTGGGAAGTACTCGCTCCACGAGTATTTTTCTGTGTATCTGCCTCCTTTTCAATACTGGCATTAGGAAAAAATTTTCGAAATATGAGAAAATGCTTCAAAGAGTCAATATGGCTTTTATGGTGGATGAAAGTTCGGTAATCCTTATGCTAACAACTCTGTAGTGAATATTTGTCGAATCCGTGATGCATGTAGCTTTTCCGGAACACGGAATTTCACGATGACGGGTTCTATGTAAATTGCATGTCTATAGGGTAGAACTCGCTCCAAGAGGATTTTTCTGCAAAAACTGCATGATTTTAGAAACTGACATTAGGAGAAATCTACCAAATCAGAATAAAACTTTCTATGTATAAATATGCATTGTCAGTTGGATGAAAGTTCGGTAATACACATGTTCACAACTCATTAAAGAATGTTTGTTGAATCCGTGATGCATGGAACGCGTTCAGAACACGGAATGTCACGGTGAGTGAAACAAGGTAAATTACATATCTTTTGGGTACAACTCGCTCCAAGAGCATTTTTCTGCCAAATCTGCCTCATTTTCAAAACTGGCGTTAAAACTAACCTGTGAAATCTGAGAAAATACTTCAAAGTGTCAGTAAGCCTTGTATGGTGGATGAAAGTGCTGTAATCTACTTTCTAACAACTCTGAAGTGAATATTTGTCACATCCGTGATGCATGTAGCGTGTTCGGAACACGGAATTTCACGGTGAGCGAATCCATGTAAATTACACGTCTATTGGTTAGACCCGCTCCAAGAGGTTATTGCCGTGAAATGGGCCTCATTTTGGAAACTGGCTTTTGGAAAGCTCTGCGAAATCAGAGAAAATGCTTCAAAGCGTCAATATGCCTTCTATTTTGATGAAAGTCCTGGAATCCACATGCAAACAACTCTGTAGTGTATTTTTGTCGAATCATTTCTGCATGTAGCGTGTTCCGAACACGGAATTTCACGGTGAGCGAATCCATGGAATTTACATATCTATTGGATAGAACACGCTCCAACAGTTTTTTCCTTTGTAAACTGCCTGATTTTCGAAACTGCTATTAGGAAAAAGCTGCGAACTCAGAGTGAATGTTTCTAGGTGTACATATGCCTTGTATGGTGGATGAAAGTTCTGTAATACACATGTACACAACTCTTTAAAAATGTTTGTCAAATCCGTGATGTATGTAGCCTGTTCGGAACACGGACTGTCACGGTGAGGGAAACTATGTAAATTACATATCTATTGGTTAGAACAAGCTCCAGGAGCATTTTACTGGAAAATCTGCCTCAGTTTGGAAACTGGTGTCATGAAAACGCTGCAAAATATGAGTAAATTCTTTAAGGTGACAATATGTCTTCAATGGGTTATTCAAGATGTGTAATTCACATGCTAACAACTCAGCAGTGTATATTGGTTGAATCCGTGGTGCATGTACCGTTTTCAGAACACGGAATGTCACGGTGATGATATCTATGAAAATGAGATGTCTATTGGATAGAACATGCACCAAGAGTGTTTTTCTGCGAAAACTGCCTGATTTTCTTAACTGACGTTAGGAAAACCTGCGAAATCTATGTAAATGTTTCTAGGTGTAAATACGTCTTGTATTGTGGTTGAAAAATCGGTAATCCATATGCTCACGGTCATTAAATAATGTTTGTCAAAGCCGTGATGAATGTAACGTTTTCGGAACACGGAATGTCTCGGTGAGTGAAACTCTGAAAATAACAATTCTACTGGATAGAACTCGCTTGGATTGAATGTTTCTGTGAAAATTTCATGATTTTTGAAACTGGATGTAAGGACAAACCTGCGAAATCAGTATAACTACTTCTAGGTTTAAATATGCCTTGTATGGTGGATGAAAGTTCGGAAATCCACATGCTCACTCTCATTAAAGAATATTTGTCGAATTCGTGATGCATGTAACGTGTTTGGAATACGGAATGTCATAGTGAAGGAAACCATGTAAGTTACATGTCTATTTTGTAGAACTCGCTTGAAGAGGATTTTTCTGAGAAATGTGCCTCATTTTCCAAACTGCCATTAGGAGAACCCTGTGAAATCTGAGAAAATGCTTCTAAGTGTCAATATGCCTTGAATGGTGAATGAAAGTCCGGTATTCCACATGTTAATAACAGTGAAGTAATTATTTTTCAAACCGTGATTCATGTAGCGCTTTTGGAAAACGGAATTTCACGGTAATGAAACGATGTAAATTACAATTCTATTGAGTAGAACGAGCTAGAAGAGAATGTTTCTGTGAAATTTGCATGATTATCGAATCTGAAGTTTGGAAAAAGCTGCAAAACGGGAGTCAATATTTGTAGGTGTAAATGTGCCTTTATGTTGCAAGAAAGTTCGGTAATCCACATGTTCACAACATACAAAAGAATCTTTTTCTAATCCGTGATGCATGAACTGTGTTCAGAACGTGGAATTTCACGGTGATTGAAACAATGTAAATTACTTCTCTATTGGGTAGAACTAGCTCGGAGAGTGTTTTTCGGCGAAAACTTCGTCATTTTTAACTGGCAATTGCAAAACGCTGCAAAATCTGAGAAAATACTTCTAAGAATCAATATTCAATGTATTGTGATGAAAGTTCGGTAATCCACATGCTAACAAATTTGTAGTGAATATTTGTCGAATCCTTTATGCATGTAGCATGTTCGGAACACGGAATTTCACGGCCAGGGGATTTATGTAAATTACATTTCTCTTGGTTAGAAATCACTCCAAGAGATTTTTCCTAGAAAACGGCCGGATTTTCTATACTGGTGAAAGGAAAACCCTGCGAACTCAAATTAATAGATTCTCTGTGTAAATATGCCTTGTATGGTGGATGAAAGTACGGTAATCCGCATTCTAACAACTCTGTACTGAATATTTGTCGAATCCGAGATACGTGAAGCATGTTGGGAACACAGAATATCACGGTGAGCGAATCTATGTAAAATACAGGTCTCTTCGGTAGAACTCGCTCCAAGAGATTTTTCTGGGAAATCTGCCTCATTTTCGAAACTGGCGTTTGATAATATACGCAAAATCTGAGAAAATGCTTCAAAGTGTCAATATGCCTTTTATTGTGATGGAAGTTTGTAAAACCACATGCAAACAATTCTGTGGTGAATATTTGTAGAAAGCGTTATGCATGTAGCGTGATCATATCACAGAAATTCCCGGCGATGGAATCTATGTAAATTACATGCCTATTGGTTCGAATTCGCACCAAAAATGTTTCCCTGAGAAAACGGCCTGATTTTCGAAACTGGCATTAGGAAAAAGCTGCAAATTCAGAGTTAAAGTTTCAAGGTGTAAATATGCCATGTATGGTGGATGAAAGTTCTGTAATCTACATGTTCACAACTCATTTGAGAAAGTTTGTTGAAATCTTGATGCATGTAGCGTGTTCGGAAATTAGAATGTCACTGTGAGGAAAACAATGTAAATTACATTTCTATTGGGAAGTACTCGCTCCACGAGTATTTTTCTGTGTATCTGCCTCCTTTTCAATACTGGCATTAGGAAAAAATTTTCGAAATATGAGAAAATGCTTCAAAGAGTCAATATGGCTTTTATGGTGGATGAAAGTTCGGTAATCCTTATGCTAACAACTCTGTAGTGAATATTTGTCGAATCCGTGATGCATGTAGCTTTTCCGGAACACGGAATTTCACGATGACGGGTTCTATGTAAATTGCATGTCTATAGGGTAGAACTCGCTCCAAGAGGATTTTTCTGCAAAAACTGCATGATTTTAGAAACTGACATTAGGAGAAATCTACCAAATCAGAATAAAACTTTCTATGTATAAATATGCATTGTCAGTTGGATGAAAGTTCGGTAATACACATGTTCACAACTCATTAAAGAATGTTTGTTGAATCCGTGATGCATGGAACGCGTTCAGAACACGGAATGTCACGGTGAGTGAAACAAGGTAAATTACATATCTTTTGGGTACAACTCGCTCCAAGAGCATTTTTCTGCCAAATCTGCCTCATTTTCAAATCTGGCGTTAAAACTAACCTGTGAAATCTGAGAAAATACTTCAAAGTGTCAGTAAGCCTTGTATGGTGGATGAAAGTGCTGTAATCTACTTTCTAACAACTCTGAAGTGAATATTTGTCGCATCCGTGATGCATGTAGCGTGTTCGGAACACGGAATTTCACGGTGAGCGAATCCATGTAAATTACACGTCTATTGGTTAGACCCACTCTAAGAGGTTATTGCCGTGAAATGGGCCTCATTTTGGAAACTGGCTTTTGGAAAGCTCTGCGAAATCAGAGAAAATGCTTCAAAGCGTCAATATGCCTTCTATTTTGATGAAAGTCCTGGAATCCACATGCAAACAACTCTGTAGTGTATTTTTGTCGAATCATTTCTGCATGTAGCGTGTTCCGAACACGGAATTTCACGGTGAGCGAATCCATGGAATTTACATATCTATTGGATAGAACACGCTCCAACAGTTTTTTCCTTTGTAAACTGCCTGATTTTCGAAACTGCTATTAGGAAAAAGCTGCGAACTCAGAGTGAATGTTTCTAGGTGTACATATGCCTTGTATGGTGGATGAAAGTTCTGTAATACACATGTACACAACTCTTTAAAAATGTTTGTCAAATCCGTGATGTATGTAGCCTGTTCGGAACACGGACTGTCACGGTGAGGGAAACTATGTAAATTACATATCTATTGGTTAGAACACGCTCCAGGAGCATTTTACTGGAAAATCTGCCTCAGTTTGGAAACTGGTGTCATGAAAACGCTGCAAAATATGAGTAAATTCTTTAAGGTGACAATATGTCTTCAATGGGTTATTCAAGATGTGTAATTCACATGCTAACAACTCAGCAGTGTATATTGGTTGAATCCGTGGTGCATGTACCGTTTTCAGAACACGGAATGTCACGGTGATGATATCTAAGAAAATGAGATGTCTATTGGATAGAACATGCACCAAGAGTGTTTTTCTGCGAAAACTGCCTGATTTTCTTAACTGACGTTAGGAAAACCTGCGAAATCTAAGTAAATGTTTCTAGGTGTAAATACGCCTTATATTGTGGTTGAAAAATCGGTAATCCACATGCTCACGGTCATTAAATAATGTTTGTCAAAGCCGTGATGAATGTAACGTTTTCGGAACACGGAATGTCTCGGTGAGTGAAACTCTGAAAATAACAATTCTACTGGATAGAACTCGCTTGGATTGAATGTTTCTGTGAAAATTTCATGATTTTTGAAACTGGATGTAAGGACAAACCTGCGAAATCAGTATAACTACTTCTAGGTTTAAATATGCCTTGTATGGTGGATGAAAGTTCGGAAATCCACATGCTCACTCTCATTAAAGAATAATTGTCGAATTCGTGATGCATGTAACGTGTTTGGAATACGGAATGTCATAGTGAAGGAAACAATGTAAGTTACATGTCTATTTTGTAGAACTCGCTTGAAGAGGATTTTTCTGCGAAATGTGCCTCATTTTCCAAACTGCCATTAGGAGAACCCTGTGAAATCTGAGAAAATGCTTCTAAGTGTCAATATGCCTTGAATGGTGAATGAAAGTCCGGTATTCCACATGTTAATAACAGTGAAGTAATTATTTTTCAAACCGTGATTCATGTAGCGCTTTTGGAAAACGGAATTTCACGGTAATGAAACGATGTAAATTACAATTCTATTGAGTAGAACGAGCTAGAAGAGAATGTTTCTGTGAAATTTGCATGATTATCGAATCTGAA
Organism: Camelus dromedarius; assembly: GCF_036321535.1. Classification (NCBI taxonomy): domain Eukaryota; kingdom Metazoa; phylum Chordata; class Mammalia; order Artiodactyla; family Camelidae; genus Camelus; species Camelus dromedarius. The sequence continues at coordinate 933,167 of NW_026989755.1, forward strand.
GTTTGGAAAAAGCTGCAAAACGGGAGTCAATATTTGTAGGTGTAAATGTGCCTTTATGTTGCAAGAAAGTTCGGTAATCCACATGTTCACAACATACAAAAGAATCTTTTTCTAATCCGTGATGCATGAACTGTGTTCAGAACGTGGAATTTCACGGTGATTGAAACAATGTAAATTACTTCTCTATTGGGTAGAACTAGCTCGGAGAGTGTTTTTCGGTGAAAACTTCGTCATTTTTAACTGGCAATTGCAAAACGCTGCAAAATCTGAGAAAATACTTCTAAGAATCAATATTCAATGTATTGTGATGAAAGTTCGGTAATCCACATGCTAACAAATTTGTAGTGAATATTTGTCGAATCCTTTATGCATGTAGCATGTTCGGAACACGGAATTTCACGGCCAGGGGATTTATGTAAATTACATTTCTCTTGGTTAGAAATCACTCCAAGAGATTTTTCCTAGAAAACGGCCGGATTTTCTATACTGGTGAAAGGAAAACCCTGCGAACTCAAATTAATAGATTCTCTGTGTAAATATGCCTTGTATGGTGGATGAAAGTACGGTAATCCGCATTCTAACAACTCTGTACTGAATATTTGTCGAATCCGAGATACGTGAAGCATGTTGGGAACACAGAATATCACGGTGAGCGAATCTATGTAAAATACAGGTCTCTTCGGTAGAACTCGCTCCAAGAGATTTTTCTGGGAAATCTGCCTCATTTTCGAAACTGGCATTTGATAATATACGCAAAATCTGAGAAAATGCTTCAAAGTGTCAATATGCCTTTTATTGTGATGGAAGTTTGTAAAACCACATGCAAACAATTCTGTGGTGAATATTTGTAGAAAGCGTTATGCATGTAGCGTGATCATATCACAGAAATTCCCGGCGATGGAATCTATGTAAATTACACGCCTATTGGTTCGAATTCGCACCAAAAATGTTTCCCTGAGAAAACGGCCTGATTTTCGAAACTGGCATTAGGAAAAAGCTGCAAATTCAGAGTTAAAGTTTCAAGGTGTAAATATGCCATGTATGGTGGATGAAAGTTCTGTAATCTACATGTTCACAACTCATTTGAGAAAGTTTGTTGAAATCTTGATGCATGTAGCGTGTTCGGAAATTAGAATGTCACTGTGAGGAAAACAATGTAAATTACATTTCTATTGGGAAGTACTCGCTCCACGAGTATTTTTCTGTGTATCTGCCTCCTTTTCAATACTGGCATTAGGAAAAAATTTTCGAAATATGAGAAAATGCTTCAAAGAGTCAATATGGCTTTTATGGTGGATGAAAGTTCGGTAATCCTTATGCTAACAACTCTGTAGTGAATATTTGTCGAATCCGTGATGCATGTAGCTTTTCCGGAACACGGAATTTCACGATGACGGGTTCTATGTAAATTGCATGTCTATAGGGTAGAACTCGCTCCAAGAGGATTTTTCTGCAAAAACTGCATGATTTTAGAAACTGACATTAGGAGAAATCTACCAAATCAGAATAAAACTTTCTATGTATAAATATGCATTGTCAGTTGGATGAAAGTTCGGTAATACACATGTTCACAACTCATTAAAGAATGTTTGTTGAATCCGTGATGCATGGAACGCGTTCAGAACACGGAATGTCACGGTGAGTGAAACAAGGTAAATTACATATCTTTTGGGTACAACTCGCTCCAAGAGCATTTTTCTGCCAAATCTGCCTCATTTTCAAAACTGGCGTTAAAACTAACCTGTGAAATCTGAGAAAATACTTCAAAGTGTCAGTAAGCCTTGTATGGTGGATGAAAGTGCTGTAATCTACTTTCTAACAACTCTGAAGTGAATATTTGTCGCATCCGTGATGCATGTAGCGTGTTCGGAACACGGAATTTCACGGTGAGCGAATCCATGTAAATTACACGTCTATTGGTTAGACCCGCTCCAAGAGGTTATTGCCGTGAAATGGGCCTCATTTTGGAAACTGGCTTTTGGAAAGCTCTGCGAAATCAGAGAAAATGCTTCAAAGCGTCAATATGCCTTCTATTTTGATGAAAGTCCTGGAATCCACATGCAAACAACTCGGTAGTGTATTTTTGTCGAATCATTTCTGCATGTAGCGTGTTCCGAACACGGAATTTCACGGTGAGCGAATCCATGGAATTTACATATCTATTGGATAGAACACGCTCCAACAGTTTTTTCCTTTGTAAACTGCCTGATTTTCGAAACTGCTATTAGGAAAAAGCTGCGAACTCAGAGTGAATGTTTCTAGGTGTACATATGCCTTGTATGGTGGATGAAAGTTCTGTAATACACATGTACACAACTCTTTAAAAATGTTTGTCAAATCCGTGATGTATGTAGCCTGTTCGGAACACGGACTGTCACGGTGAGGGAAACTATGTAAATTACATATCTATTGGTTAGAACACGCTCCAGGAGCATTTTACTGGAAAATCTGCCTCAGTTTGGAAACTGGTGTCATGAAAACGCTGCAAAATATGAGTAAATTCTTTAAGGTGACAATATGTCTTCAATGGGTTATTCAAGATGTGTAATTCACATGCTAACAACTCAGCAGTTTATATTGGTTGAATCCGTGGTGCATGTACCATTTTCAGAACACGGAATGTCACGGTGATGATATCTATGAAAATGAGATGTCTATTGGATAGAACATGCACCAAGAGTGTTTTTCTGCGAAAACTGCCTGATTTTCTTAACTGACGTTAGGAAAACCTGCGAAATCTAAGTAAATGTTTCTAGGTGTAAATACGCCTTGTATTGTGGTTGAAAAATCGGTAATCCACATGCTCACGGTCATTAAATAATGTTTGTCAAAGCCGTGATGAATGTAACGTTTTCGGAACACGGAATGTCTCGGTGAGTGAAACTCTGAAAATAACAATTCTACTGGATAGAACTCACTTGGATTGAATGTTTCTGTGAAAATTTCATGATTTTTGAAACTGGATGTAAGGACAAACCTGCGAAATCAGTATAACTACTTCTAGGTTTAAATATGCCTTGTATGGTGGGTGAAAGTTCGGAAATCCACATGCTCACTCTCATTAAAGAATATTTGTCGAATTCGTGATGCATGTAACGTGTTTGGAATACGGAATGTCATAGTGAAGGAAACAATGTAAGTTACATGTCTATTTTGTAGAACTCGCTTGAAGAGGATTTTTCTGCGAAATGTGCCTCATTTTCCAAACTGCCATTAGGAGAACCCTGTGAAATCTGAGAAAATGCTTCTAAGTGTCAATATGCCTTGAATGGTGAATGAAAGTCCGGTATTCCACATGTTAATAACAGTGAAGTAATTATTTTTCAAACCGTGATTCATGTAGCGCTTTTGGAAAACGGAATTTCACGGTAATGAAACGATGTAAATTACAATTCTATTGAGTAGAACGAGCTAGAAGAGAATGTTTCTGTGAAAATTGCATGATTATCGAATCTGAAGTTTGGAAAAAGCTGCAAAACGGGAGTCAATATTTGTAGGTGTAAATGTGCCTTTATGTTGCAAGAAAGTTCGGTAATCCACATGTTCACAACATACAAAAGAATCTTTTTCTAATCCGTGATGCATGAACTGTGTTCAGAACGTGGAATTTCACGGTGATTGAAACAATGTAAATTACTTCTCTATTGGGTAGAACTAGCTCGGAGAGTGTTTTTCGGCGAAAACTTCGTCATTTTTAACTGGCAATTGCAAAACGCTGCAAAATCTGAGAAAATACTTCTAAGAATCAATATTCAATGTATTGTGATGAAAGTTCGGTAATCCACATGCTAACAAATTTGTAGTGAATATTTGTCGAATCCTTTATGCATGTAGCATGTTCGGAACACGGAATTTCACGGCCAGGGGATTTATGTAAATTACATTTCTCTTGGTTAGAAATCACTCCAAGAAATTTTTCCTAGAAAACGGCCGGATTTTCTATACTGGCGAAAGGAAAACCCTGCGAACTCAAATTAATAGATTCTCTGTGTAAATATGCCTTGTATGGTGGATGAAAGTACGGTAATCCGCATTCTAACAACTCTGTACTGAATATTTGTCGAATCCGAGATACGTGAAGCATGTTGGGAACACAGAATATCACGGTGAGCGAATCTATGTAAAATACAGGTCTCTTCGGTAGAACTCGCTCCAAGAGATTTTTCTGGGAAATCTGCCTCATTTTCGAAACTGGCGTTTGATAATATACGCAAAATCTGAGAAAATGCTTCAAAGTGTCAATATGCCTTTTATTGTGATGGAAGTTTGTAAAACCACATGCAAACAATTCTGTGGTGAATATTTGTAGAAAGCGTTATGCATGTAGCGTGATCATATCACAGAAATTCCCGGCGATGGAATCTATGTAAATTACACGCCTATTGGTTCGAATTCGCACCAAAAATGTTTCCCTGAGAAAACGGCCTGATTTTCGAAACTGGCATTAGGAAAAAGCTGCAAATTCAGAGTTAAAGTTTCAAGGTGTAAATATGCCATGTATGGTGGATGAAAGTTCTGTAATCTACATGTTCACAACTCATTTGAGAAAGTTTGTTGAAATCTTGATGCATGTAGCGTGTTCGGAAATTAGAATGTCACTGTGAGGAAAACAATGTAAATTACATTTCTATTGGGAAGTACTCGCTCCACGAGTATTTTTCTGTGTATCTGCCTCCTTTTCAATACTGGCATTAGGAAAAAATTTTCGAAATATGAGAAAATGCTTCAAAGAGTCAATATGGCTTTTATGGTGGATGAAAGTTCGGTAATCCTTATGCTAACAACTCTGTAGTGAATATTTGTCGAATCCGTGATGCATGTAGCTTTTCCGGAACACGGAATTTCACGATGACGGGTTCTATGTAAATTGCATGTCTATAGGGTAGAACTCGCTCCAAGAGGATTTTTCTGCAAAAACTGCATGATTTTAGAAACTGACATTAGGAGAAATCTACCAAATCAGAATAAAACTTTCTATGTATAAATATGCATTGTCAGTTGGATGAAAGTTCGGTAATACACATGTTCACAACTCATTAAAGAATGTTTGTTGAATCCGTGATGCATGGAACGTGTTCAGAACACGGAATGTCACGGTGAGTGAAACAAGGTAAATTACATATCTTTTGGGTACAACTCGCTCCAAGAGCATTTTTCTGCCAAATCTGCCTCATTTTCAAAACTGGCGTGAAAACTAACCTGTGAAATCTGAGAAAATACTTCAAAGTGTCAGTAAGCCTTGTATGGTGGATGAAAGTGCTGTAATCTACTTTCTAACAACTCTGAAGTGAATATTTGTCGCATCTTTGATGCATGTAGCGTGTTCGGAACACGGAATTTCACGGTGAGCGAATCCATGTAAATTACACGTCTATTGGTTAGACCCGCTCCAAGAGGTTATTGCCGTGAAATGGGCCTCATTTTGGAAACTGGCTTTTGGAAAGCTCTGCGAAATCAGAGAAAATGCTTCAAAGCGTCAATATGCCTTCTATTTTGATGAAAGTCCTGGAATCCACATGCAAACAACTCTGTAGTGTATTTTTGTCGAATCATTTCTGCATGTAGCGTGTTCCGAACACGGAATTTCACGGTGAGCGAATCCATGGAATTTACATATCTATTGGATAGAACACGCTCCAACAGTTTTTTCCTTTGTAAACTGCCTGATTTTCGAAACTGCTATTAGGAAAAAGCTGCGAACTCAGAGTGAATGTTTCTAGGTGTACATATGCCTTGTATGGTGGATGAAAGTTCTGTAATACACATGTACACAACTCTTTAAAAATGTTTGTCAAATCCGTGATGTATGTAGCCTGTTCGGAACACGGACTGTCACGGTGAGGGAAACTATGTAAATTACATATCTATTGGTTAGAACAAGCTCCAGGAGCATTTTACTGGAAAATCTGCCTCAGTTTGGAAACTGGTGTCATGAAAACGCTGCAAAATATGAGTAAATTCTTTAAGGTGACAATATGTCTTCAATGGGTTATTCAAGATGTGTAATTCACATGCTAACAACTCAGCAGTTTATATTGGTTGAATCCGTGGTGCATGTACCATTTTCAGAACACGGAATGTCACGGTGATGATATCTATGAAAATGAGATGTCTATTGGATAGAACATGCACCAAGAGTGTTTTTCTGCGAAAACTGCCTGATTTTCTTAACTGACGTTAGGAAAACCTGCGAAATCTAAGTAAATGTTTCTAGGTGTAAATACGCCTTGTATTGTGGTTGAAAAATCGGTAATCCATATGCTCACGGTCATTAAATAATGTTTGTCAAAGCCGTGATGAATGTAACGTTTTCGGAACACGGAATGTCTCGGTGAGTGAAACTCTGAAAATAATAATTCTACTGGATAGAACTCGCTTGGATTGAATGTTTCTGTGAAAATTTCATGATTTTTGAAACTGGATGTAAGGACAAACCTGCGAAATCAGTATAACTACTTCTAGGTTTAAATATGCCTTGTATGGTGGGTGAAAGTTCGGAAATCCACATGCTCACTCTCATTAAAGAATATTTGTCGAATTCGTGATGCATGTAACGTGTTTGGAATACGGAATGTCATAGTGAAGGAAACAATGTAAGTTACATGTCTATTTTGTAGAACTCGCTTGAAGAGTATTTTTCTGCGAAATGTGCCTCATTTTCCAAACTGCCATTAGGAGAACCCTGTGAAATCTGAGAAAATGCTTCTAAGTGTCAATATGCCTTGAATGGTGAATGAAAGTCCGGTATTCCACATGTTAATAACAGTGAAGTAATTATTTTTCAAACCGTGATTCATGTAGCGCTTTTGGAAAACGGAATTTCACGGTAATGAAACGATGTAAATTACAATTCTATTGAGTAGAACGAGCTAGAAGAGAATGTTTCTGTGAAAATTGCATGATTATCGAATCTGAAGTTTGGAAAAAGCTGCAAAACGGGAGTCAATATTTGTAGGTGTAAATGTGCCTTTATGTTGCAAGAAAGTTCGGTAATCCACATGTTCACAACATACAAAAGAATCTTTTTCTAATCCGTGATGCATGAACTGTGTTCAGAACGTGGAATTTCACGGTGATTGAAACAATGTAAATTACTTCTCTATTGGGTAGAACTAGCTCGGAGAGTGTTTTTCGGCGAAAACTTCGTCATTTTTAACTGGCAATTGCAAAACGCTGCAAAATCTGAGAAAATACTTCTAAGAATCAATATTCAATGTATTGTGATGAAAGTTCGGTAATCCACATGCTAACAAATTTGTAGTGAATATTTGTCGAATCCTTTATGCATGTAGCATGTTCGGAACACGGAATTTCACGGCCAGGGGATTTATGTAAATTACATTTCTCTTGGTTAGAAATCACTCCAAGAGATTTTTCCTAGAAAACGGCCGGATTTTCTATACTGGCGAAAGGAAAACCCTGCGAACTCAAATTAATAGATTCTCTGTGTAAATATGCCTTGTATGGTGGATGAAAGTACGGTAATCCGCATTCTAACAACTCTGTACTGAATATTTGTCGAATCCGAGATACGTGAAGCATGTTGGGAACACAGAATATCACGGTGAGCGAATCTATGTAAAATACAGGTCTCTTCGGTAGAACTCGCTCCAAGAGATTTTTCTGGGAAATCTGCCTCATTTTCGAAACTGGCGTTTGATAATATACGCAAAATCTGAGAAAATGCTTCAAAGTGTCAATATGCCTTTTATTGTGATGGAAGTTTGTAAAACCACATGCAAACAATTCTGTGGTGAATATTTGTAGAAAGCGTTATGCATGTAGCGTGATCATATCACAGAAATTCCCGGCGATGGAATCTATGTAAATTACACGCCTATTGGTTCGAATTCGCACCAAAAATGTTTCCCTGAGAAAACGGCCTGATTTTCGAAACTGGCATTAGGAAAAAGCTGCAAATTCAGAGTTAAAGTTTCAAGGTGTAAATATGCCATGTATGGTGGATGAAAGTTCTGTAATCTACATGTTCACAACTCATTTGAGAAAGTTTGTTGAAATCTTGATGCATGTAGCGTGTTCGGAAATTAGAATGTCACTGTGAGGAAAACAATGTAAATTACATTTCTATTGGGAAGTACTCGCTCCACGAGTATTTTTCTGTGTATCTGCCTCCTTTTCAATACTGGCATTAGGAAAAAATTTTCGAAATATGAGAAAATGCTTCAAAGAGTCAATATGGCTTTTATGGTGGATGAAAGTTCGGTAATCCTTATGCTAACAACTCTGTAGTGAATATTTGTCGAATCCGTGATGCATGTAGCTTTTCCGGAACACGGAATTTCACGATGACGGGTTCTATGTAAATTGCATGTCTATAGGGTAGAACTCGCTCCAAGAGGATTTTTCTGCAAAAACTGCATGATTTTAGAAACTGACATTAGGAGAAATCTACCAAATCAGAATAAAACTTTCTATGTATAAATATGCATTGTCAGTTGGATGAAAGTTCGGTAATACACATGTTCACAACTCATTAAAGAATGTTTGTTGAATCCGTGATGCATGGAACGCGTTCAGAACACGGAATGTCACGGTGAGTGAAACAAGGTAAATTACATATCTTTTGGGTACAACTCGCTCCAAGAGCATTTTTCTGCCAAATCTGCCTCATTTTCAAAACTGGCGTTAAAACTAACCTGTGAAATCTGAGAAAATACTTCAAAGTGTCAGTAAGCCTTGTATGGTGGATGAAAGTGCTGTAATCTACTTTCTAACAACTCTGAAGTGAATATTTGTCGCATCCGTGATGCATGTAGCGTGTTCGGAACACGGAATTTCACGGTGAGCGAATCCATGTAAATTACACGTCTATTGGTTAGACCCGCTCCAAGAGGTTATTGCCGTGAAATGGGCCTCATTTTGGAAACTGGCTTTTGGAAAGCTCTGCGAAATCAGAGAAAATGCTTCAAAGCGTCAATATGCCTTCTATTTTGATGAAAGTCCTGGAATCCACATGCAAACAACTCGGTAGTGTATTTTTGTCGAATCATTTCTGCATGTAGCGTGTTCCGAACACGGAATTTCACGGTGAGCGAATCCATGGAATTTACATATCTATTGGATAGAACACGCTCCAACAGTTTTTTCCTTTGTAAACTGCCTGATTTTCGAAACTGCTATTAGGAAAATGCTGCGAACTCAGAGTGAATGTTTCTAGGTGTACATATGCCTTGTATGGTGGATGAAAGTTCTGTAATACACATGTACACAACTCTTTAAAAATGTTTGTCAAATCCGTGATGTATGTAGCCTGTTCGGAACACGGACTGTCACGGTGAGGGAAACTATGTAAATTACATATCTATTGGTTAGAACAAGCTCCAGGAGCATTTTACTGGAAAATCTGCCTCAGTTTGGAAACTGGTGTCATGAAAACGCTGCAAAATATGAGTAAATTCTTTAAGGTGACAATATGTCTTCAATGGGTTATTCAAGATGTGTAATTCACATGCTAACAACTCAGCAGTTTATATTGGTTGAATCCGTGGTGCATGTACCATTTTCAGAACACGGAATGTCACGGTGATGATATCTATGAAAATGAGATGTCTATTGGATAGAACATGCACCAAGAGTGTTTTTCTGCGAAAACTGCATGATTTTCTTAACTGACGTTAGGAAAACCTGCGAAATCTAAGTAAATGTTTCTAGGTGTAAATACGCCTTGTATTGTGGTTGAAAAATCGGTAATCCATATGCTCACGGTCATTAAATAATGTTTGTCAAAGCCGTGATGAATGTAACGTTTTCGGAACACGGAATGTCTCGGTGAAGTGAAACTCTGAAAATAACAATTCTACTGGATAGAACTCGCTTGGATTAAATGTTTCTGTGAAAATTTCATGATTTTTGAAACTGGATGTAAGGACAAACCTGCGAAATCATTATAACTACTTCTAGGTTTAAATATGCCTTGTATGGTGGGTGAAAGTTCGGAAATCCACATGCTCACTCTCATTAAAGAATATTTGTCGAATTCGTGATGCATGTAACGTGTTTGGAATACGGAATGTCATAGTGAAGGAAACAATGTAAGTTACATGTCTATTTTGTAGAACTCGCTTGAAGAGGATTTTTCTGCGAAATGTGCCTCATTTTCCAAACTGCCATTAGGAGAACCCTGTGAAATCTGAGAAAATGCTTCTAAGTGTCAATATGCCTTGAATGGTGAATGAAAGTCCGGTATTCCACATGTTAATAACAGTGAAGTAATTATTTTTCAAACCGTGATTCATGTAGCGCTTTTGGAAAACGGAATTTCACGGTAATGAAACGATGTAAATTACAATTCTATTGAGTAGAACGAGCTAGAAGAGAATGTTTCTGTGAAAATTGCATGATTATCGAATCTGAAGTTTGGAAAAAGCTGCAAAACGGGAGTCAATATTTGTAGGTGTAAATGTGCCTTTATGTTGCAAGAAAGTTCGGTAATCCACATGTTCACAACATACAAAACAATCTTTTTCTAATCCGTGATGCATGAACTGTGTTCAGAACGTGGAATTTCACGGTGATTGAAACAATGTTAATTACTTCTCTATTGGGTAGAACTAGCTCGGAGAGTGTTTTTCGGCGAAAACTTCGTCATTTTTAACTGGCAATTGCAAAATGCTGCAAAATCTGAGAAAATACTTCTAAGAATCAATATTCAATGTATTGTGATGAAAGTTCGGTAATCCACATGCTAACAAATTTGTAGTGAATATTTGTCGAATCCTTTATGCATGTAGCATGTTCGGAACACGGAATTTCACGGCCAGGGGATTTATGTAAATTACATTTCTCTTGGTTAGAAATCACTCCAAGAGTTTTTTCCTAGAAAACGGCCGGATTTTCTATACTGGCGAAAGGAAAACCCTGCGAACTCAGATTAAGAGATTCTCTGTGTAAATATGCCTTGTATGGTGGATGAAAGTACGGTAATCCGCATTCTAACAACTCTGTACTGAATATTTGTCGAATCCGAGATACGTGAAGCATGTTGGGAACACAGAATATCACGGTGAGCGAATCTATGTAAAATACAGGTCTCTTCGGTAGAACTCGCTCCAAGAGATTTTTCTGGGAAATCTGCCTCATTTTCGAAACTGGCGTTTGATAATATACGCAAAATCTGAGAAAATGCTTCAAAGTGTCAATATGCCTTTTATTGTGATGGAAGTTTGTAAAACCACATGCAAACAATTCTGTGGTGAATATTTGTAGAAAGCGTTATGCATGTAGCGTGATCATATCACAGAAATTCCCGGCGATGGAATCTATGTAAATTACACGCCTATTGGTTCGAATTCGCACCAAAAATGTTTCCCTGAGAAAACGGCCTGATTTTCGAAACTGGCATTAGGAAAAAGCTGCAAATTCCGAGTTAAAGTTTCAAGGTGTAAATATGCCATGTATGGTGGATGAAAGTTCTGTAATCTACATGTTCACAACTCATTTGAGAAAGTTTGTTGAAATCTTGATGCATGTAGCGTGTTCGGAAATTAGAATGTCACTGTGAGGAAAACAATGTAAATTACATTTCTATTGGGAAGTACTCGCTCCACGAGTATTTTTCTGTGTATCTGCCTCCTTTTCAATACTGGCATTAGGAAAAAATTTTCGAAATATGAGAAAATGCTTCAAAGAGTCAATATGGCTTTTATGGTGGATGAAAGTTCGGTAATCCTTATGCTAACAACTCTGTAGTGAATATTTGTCGAATCCGTGATGCATGTAGCTTTTCCGGAACACGGAATTTCACGATGACGGGTTCTATGTAAATTGCATGTCTATAGGGTAGAACTCGCTCCAAGAGGATTTTTCTGCAAAAACTGCATGATTTTAGAAACTGACATTAGGAGAAATCTACCAAATCAGAATAAAACTTTCTATGTATAAATATGCATTGTCAGTTGGATGAAAGTTCGGTAATACACATGTTCACAACTCATTAAAGAATGTTTGTTGAATCCGTGATGCATGGAACGCGTTCAGAACACGGAATGTCACGGTGAGTGAAACAAGGTAAATTACATATCTTTTGGGTACAACTCGCTCCAAGAGCATTTTTCTGCCAAATCTGCCTCATTTTCAAAACTGGCGTTAAAACTAACCTGTGAAATCTGAGAAAATACTTCAAAGTGTCAGTAAGCCTTGTATGGTGGATGAAAGTGCTGTAATCTACTTTCTAACAACTCTGAAGTGAATATTTGTCGCATCCGTGATGCATGTAGCGTGTTCGGAACACGGAATTTCACGGTGAGCGAATCCATGTAAATTACACGTCTATTGGTTAGACCCGCTCCAAGAGGTTATTGCCGTGAAATGGGCCTCATTTTGGAAACTGGCTTTTGGAAAGCTCTGCGAAATCAGAGAAAATGCTTCAAAGCGTCAATATGCCTTCTATTTTGATGAAAGTACTGGAATCCACATGCAAACAACTCTGTAGTGTATTTTTGTCGAATCATTTCTGCATGTAGCGTGTTCCGAACACGGAATTTCACGGTGAGCGAATCCATGGAATTTACATATCTATTGGATAGAACACGCTCCAAAAGTTTTTTCCTTTGTAAACTGCCTGATTTTCGAAACTGCTATTAGGAAAAAGCTGCGAACTCAGAGTGAATGTTTCTAGGTGTACATATGCCTTGTATGGTGGATGAAAGTTCTGTAATACACATGTACACAACTCTTTAAAAATGTTTGTCAAATCCGTGATGTATGTAGCCTGTTCGGAACACGGACTGTCACGGTGAGGGAAACTATGTAAATTACATATCTATTGGTTAGAACACGCTCCAGGAGCATTTTACTGGAAAATCTGCCTCAGTTTGGAAACTGGTGTCATGAAAACGCTGCAAAATATGAGTAAATTCTTTAAGGTGACAATATGTCTTCAATGGGTTATTCAAGATGTGTAATTCACATGCTAACAACTCAGCAGTGTATATTGGTTGAATCCGTGGTGCATGTACCGTTTTCAGAACACGGAATGTCACGGTGATGATATCTAAGAAAATGAGATGTCTATTGGATAGAACATGCACCAAGAGTGTTTTTCTGCGAAAACTGCCTGATTTTCTTAACTGACGTTAGGAAAACCTGCGAAATCTAAGTAAATGTTTCTAGGTGTAAATATGCCTTGTATTGTGGTTGAAAAATCGGTAATCCACATGCTCACGGTCATTAAATAATTTTTGTCAAAGCCGTGATGAATGTAACGTTTTCGGAACACGGAATGTCTCGGTGAGTGAAACTCTGAAAATAACAATTCTACTGGATAGAACTCGCTTGGATTGAATGTTTCTGTGAAAATTTCATGATTTTTGAAACTGGATGTAAGGACAAACCTGCGAAATCAGAATAACTACTTCTAGGTTTAAATATGCCTTGTATGGTGGATGAAAGTTCGGTAATCCACATGCTCCCTCTCATTAAAGAATGTTTGTCGAATTCGTGATGCATGTAACGTGTTTGGAATACGGAATGTCATAGTGAAGGAAACAATGTAAGTTACATGTCTATTTTGTAGAACTCGCTTGAAGAGGATTTTTCTGCGAAATGTGCCTCATTTTCCAAACTGCCATTAGGAGAACCCTGTGAAATCTGAGAAAATGTTTCTAAGTGTCAATATGCCTTGAATGGTGAATGAAAGTCCGGTATTCCACATGTTAATAACAGTGAAGTAATTATTTTTCAAACCGTGATTCATGTAGCGCTTTTGGAAAACGGAATTTCACGGTAATGAAACGATGTAAATTAAAATTCTATTGAGTAGAACGAGCTAGAAGAGAATGTTTCTGTGAAAATTGCATGATTATCGAATCTGAAGTTTGGAAAAAGCTGCAAAACAGGAGTCAATATTTGTAGGTGTAAATGTGCCTTTATGTTGCAAGAAAGTTCGGTAATTCACATGTTCACAACATACTAAAAATCTTTTTCTAATCCGTGATGCATGAACCGTGTTCAGAACGTGGAATTTCACGGTGATTGAAACAATGTAAATTACTTCTCTATTGGCTAGAACTAGCTCGGAGAGTGTTTTTCGGCGAAAACTTCGTCATTTTTAAACTGGCAATTGCAAAACTCTGCAAAATCTGAGAAAATACTTCTAAGAATCCATATTCAATGTATTGTGATGAAAGTTCGGTAATCCACATGCTAACAAATTTGTAGTGAATATTTGTCGAATCCTTTATGCATGTAGCATGTTCGGAACACGGAATTTCACGGCCAGGGGATTTATGTAAATTACATTTCTCTTGGTTAGAAATCACTCCAAGAGATTTTTCCTAGAAAACGCCCAGATTTTCTATACTGGCGAAAGGAAAACCCTGCGATCTCAGATTAATAGATTCTCGGTGTAAATATGCCTTGTATGGTGGATGAAAGTTCGGTAATCCGCATGCTAACAACTCTGTACTGAATATTTGTCGAATCCGAGATACGTGAAGCATGATGGGAACACAGAATATCACGGTGAGCGAATCTATGTAAAATACATGTCTCTTCGGTAGAACTCGCTCCAAGAGATTTTTCTGGGAAATCTGCCTCATTTTAGAAACTGACGTTTGATAATATATGCAAAATCTGAGAAAATGCTTCAAAGTGTCAATATGCCTTGTATTGTGATGGAAGTTCGTAAAACCACATGCAAACAATTCTGTGGTGAATATTTGTAGAAAGCGTTATGCATGTAGCGTGATCGTATCACAGAAATTCCCGGCGATGGAATCTATGTAAATTACACGCCTATTGGTTCGAATTCGCTCCAAAAATGTTTCCCTGAGAAAACGGCCTGATTTTCGAAACTGGCATTAGGAAAAAGCTGCAAATTGAGAGTTAATGTTTCTAGGTGTAAATATGCCATGTATGGTGGATGAAAGTTCTGTAATCTACATGTTCACAACTCATTCGAGAAAGTTTGTTGAAACCTTGATGCATGTAGCGTTTTCGGAAATTGGAATGTCACTGTGAGGAAAACTATATAAATTACATTTCTATTGGGAAGTACTCGCTCCACGAGTATTTTTCTGCGTATCTGCCTCCTTTTCAAAACTGGCATTAGGAAAAACTTTCGAAATATATGAAAATGCTTCAAAGAGTCAATATGGATTTTATGGTGGATGAAAGTTCGGTAATCCTTATGCTAACAACTCTGTAGTGAATATTTGTCGAATCCGTGATGCATGTAGCTTTTCCGGAACACGGAATTTCACGATGACGGGTTCTATGTAAATTGCATGTCTATAGGGTAGAACTCGCTCCAAGAGGATTTTTCTGCAAAAACTGCATGATTTTAGAAACTGACATTAGGAGAAATCTACCAAATCAGAATAAAACTTTCTATGTATAAATATGCATTGTCAGTTGGATGAAAGTTCGGTAATACACATGTTCACAACTCATTAAAGAATGTTTGTTGAATCCGTGATGCATGGAACGCGTTCAGAACACGGAATGTCACGGTGAGTGAAACAAGGTAAATTACATATCTTTTGGGTACAACTCGCTCCAAGAGCATTTTTCTGCCAAATCTGCCTCATTTTCAAAACTGGCGTTAAAAGTAACCTGTGAAATCTGAGAAAATACTTCAAAGTGTCAGTAAGCCTTGTATGGTGGATGAAAGTGCTGTAATCTTTTTTCTAACAACTCTGAAGTGAATATTTGTCGCATCCGTGATGCATGTAGCGTGTTCGGAACACGGAATTTCACGGTGAGCGAATCCATGTAAATTACACATCTATTGGTTAGACCCGCTCCAAGAGGTTATTGCCGTGAAATGGGCCTCATTTTGGAAACTGACTTTTGGAAAGCTCTGCGAAATCAGAGAAAATGCTTCAAAGCGTCAATATGCCTTCTATTTTGTTGAAAGTCCTGGAATCCACATGCAAACAACTCTGTAGTGTATTTTTGTCGAATCATTTCTGCATGTAGCGTGTTCCGAACACGGAATTTCACGGTGAGCGAATCCATGGAATTTACATATCTATTGGATAGAACACGCTCCAACAGTTTTTTCCTTTGTAAACTGCCTGATTTTCGAAACTGCTATTAGGAAAAAGCTGCGAACTCAGAGTGAATGTTTCTAGGTGTACATATGCCTTGTATGGTGGATGAAAGTTCTGTAATACACATGTACACAACTCTTTAAAAATGTTTGTCAAATCCGTGATGTATGTAGCCTGTTCGGAACACGGACTGTCACGGTGAGGGAAACTATGTAAATTACATATCTATTGGTTAGAACACGCTCCAGGAGCATTTTACTGGAAAATCTGCCTCAGTTTGGAAACTGGTGTCATGAAAACGCTGCAAAATATGAGTAAATTCTTTAAGGTGACAATATGTCTTCAATGGGTTATTCAAGATGTGTAATTCACATGCTAACAACTCAGCAGTGTATATTGGTTGAATCCGTGGTGCATGTACCGTTTTCAGAACACGGAATGTCACGGTGATGATATCTATGAAAATGAGATGTCTATTGGATAGAACATGCACCAAGAGTGTTTTTCTGCGAAAACTGCCTGATTTTCTTAACTGACGTTAGGAAAACCTGCGAAATCTAAGTAAATGTTTCTAGGTGTAAATACGCCTTGTATTGTGGTTGAAAAATCGGTAATCCACATGCTCACGGTCATTAAATAATGTTTGTCAAAGCCGTGATGAATGTAACGTTTTCGGAACACGGAATGTCTCGTTGAGTGAAACTCTGAAAATAACAATTCTACTGGATAGAACTCGCTTGGATTGAATGTTTCTGTGAAAATTTCATGATTTTTGAAACTGGATGTAAGGACAAACCTGCGAAATTAGAATAACTACTTCTAGGTTTAAATATGCCTTGTATGGTGGATGAAAGTTCGGTAATCCACATGCTCACTCTCATTAAAGAATGTTTGTCGAATTCGTGATGCATGTAACGTGTTTGGAATATGGAATGTCATAGTGAAGGAAACAATGTAAGTTACATGTCTATTTTGTAGAACTCGCTTGAAGAGGATTTTTCTGTGAAATGTGCCTCATTTTCCAAACTGCCATTAGGAGAACCCTGTGAAATCTGAGAAAATGTTTCTAAGTGTCAATATGCCTTGAATGGTGAATGAAAGTCCGGTATTCCACATGTTAATAACAGTGAAGTAATTATTTTTCAAACCGTGATTCATGTAGCGCTTTTGTAAAACGGAATTTCACGGTAATGAAACGATGTAAATTACAATTCTATTGAGTAGAACGAGCTAGAAGAGAATGTTTCTGTGAAATTTGCATGATTATCGAATCTGAAGTTTGGAAAAAGCTGCAAAACGGGAGTCAATATTTGTAGGTGTAAATGTGCCTTTATGTTGCAAGAAAGTTCGGTAATCCACATGTTCACAACATACAAAAGAATCTTTTTCTAATCCGTGATGCATGAACCGTGTTCAGAACGTGGAATTTCACGGTGATTGAAACAATGTAAATTACTTCTCTATTGGGTAGAACTAGCTCGGAGAGTGTTTTTCGGCGAAAACTTCGTCATTTTTAAACTGGCAATTGCAAAACGCTGCAAAATCTGAGAAAATACTTCTAAGAATCCATATTCAATGTATTGTGATGAAAGTTCGGTAATCCACATGCTAACAAATTTGTAGTGAATATTTGTCGAATCCTTTATGCATGTAGCATGTTCGGAACACGGAATTTCACGGCCAGGGGATTTATGTAAATTACATTTCTCTTGGTTAGAAATCACTCCAAGAGATTTTTCCTAGAAAACGGCCGGATTTTCTATACTGGCGAGAGGAAAACCCAGCGAACTCAGATTAATAGATTCTCGGTGTAAATATGCCTTGTATGGTGGATGAAAGTTCGGTAATCCGCATGCTAACAACTCTGTACTGAATATTTGTCGAATCCGAGATACGTGAAGCATGATGGGAACACAGAATATCACGGTGAGCGAATCTATGTAAAATACATGTCTCTTCGGTAGAACTCGCTCCAAGAGATTTTTCTGGGAAATATGCCTCATTTTCGAAACTGACGTTTGATAATATATGCAAAATCTGAGAAAATGCTTCAAAGTGTCAATATGCCATGTATTGTGATGGAAGTTCGTAAAACCACATGCAAACAATTCTGTGGTGAATATTTGTAGAAAGCGTTATGCATGTAGCGTGATCGTATCACAGAAATTCCCGGCGATGGAATCTATGTAAATTACACGCCTATTGGTTCGAATTCGCTCCAAAAATGTTTCCCTGAGAAAACGGCCTGATTTTCGAAACTGGCATTAGGAAAAAGCTGCAAATTCAGAGTTAATGTTTCTAGGTGTAAATATGCCATGTATGGTGGATGAAAGTTCTGTAATCTACATGTTCACAACTCATTCGAGAAAGTTTGTTGAAACCTTGATGCATGTAGCGTTTTCGGAAATTGGAATGTCACTGTGAGGAAAACAATGTAAATTACATTTCTATTGGGAAGTACTCGCTCCACGAGTATTTTTCTGCGTATCTGCCTCCTTTTCAAAACTGGCATTAGGAAAAACTTTCGAAATATGTGAAAATGCTTCAAAGAGTCAATATGGATTTTATGGTGGATGAAAGTTCGGTAATCCTTATGCTAACAACTCTGTAGTGAATATTTGTCGAATCCGTGATGCATGTAGCTTTTCCGGAACACGGAATTTCACGATGACGGGTTCTATGTAAATTGCATGTCTATAGGGTAGAACTCGCTCCAAGAGGATTTTTCTGCAAAAACTGCATGATTTTAGAAACTGACATTAGGAGATATCTACTAAATCAGAATAAAAATTTCTATGTATAAATATGCATTGTCAGTTGGATGAAAGTTCGGTAATACACATGTTCACAACTCATTAAAGAATGTTTGTTGAATCCGTGATGCATGGAACGTGTTCAGAGCACGGAATGTCACGGTGAGTGAAACAAGGTAAATTACATATCTTTTGGGTACAACTCGCTCCAACAGCATTTTTCTGCCAAATCTGCCTCATTTTCAAAACTGGCGTTAAAACTAACCTGTGAAATCTGAGAAAATTCTTCAAAGTGTCAGTAAGCCTTGTATGGTGGATGAAAGTGCTGTAATCTACTTGCTAACAACTCTGAAGTGAATATTTGTCGCATCCGTGATGCATGTAGCGTGTTCGGAACACGGAATTTCACGGTGAGCGAATCCATGTAAATTACACGTCTATTGGTTAGACCCGCTCCAAGAGGTTATTGCCGTGAAATGGGCCTCATTTTGGAAACTGGCTTTTGGAAAGCTCTGCGGAATCAGAGAAACTGCTTCAAAGCGTCAATATGCCTTCTATTTTGATGAAAGTCCTGGAATCCACATGCAAACAACTCTGTAGTGTATTTTTGTCGAATCATTTCTGCATGTAGCGTGTTCCGAACACGGAATTTCACGGTGAGCGAATCCATGGAATTTACATATCTATTGGATAGAACACGCTCCAACAGTTTTTTCCTTTGTAAACTGCCTGATTTTCGAAACTGCTATTAGGAAAAAGCTGCGAACTCAGAGTGAATGTTTCTAGGTGTACATATGCCTTGTATGGTGGATGAAAGTTCTGTAATACACATGTACACAACTCTTTAAAAATGTTTGTCAAATCCGTGATGTATGTAGCCTGTTCGGAACACAGACTGTCACGGTGAGGGAAACTATGTAAATTACATATCTATTGGTTAGAACACGCTCCAGGAGCATTTTACTGGAAAATCTGCCTCAGTTTGGAAACTGGTGTCATGAAAACGCTGCAAAATATGAGTAAATTCTTTAAGGTGACAATATGTCTTCAATGGGTTATTCAAGATGTGTAATTCACATGCTAACAACTCAGCAGCGTATATTGGTTGAATCCGTGGTGCATGTACCGTTTTCAGAACACGGAATGTCACGGTGATGGTATCTATGAAAATGAGATGTCTATTGGATAGAACATGCACCAAGAGTGTTTTTCTGCGAAAACTGCCTGATTTTCTTAACTGACGATAGGAAAACCTGCGAAATCTAAGTAAATGTTTCTAGGTGTAAATATGCCTTGTATTGTGGTTGAAAAATCGGTAATCCACATGCTCATGGTCATTAAATAATGTTTGTCAAAGCCGTGATGAATGTAACGTTTTCGGAACACGGAATGTCTCGGTGAGTGAAACTCTGAAAATAACAATTCTACTGGATAGAACTCGCTTGAATTGAATGTTTCTGTGAAAATTTCATGCTTTTTGAAACTGGATGTAAGGAAAAACCTGCGAAATCAGAATAACTACTTCTAGGTGTAAATATGCCTTGTATGGTGGATGAAAGTTCTGTAATCCGCATGCTAACAAATCTGTACTGAATATTTGTCGAATCCGAGATACGTAAAGCGTGATTGGAACACAGAATATCACGGTGAGCGAATCTATGTAAAATACAGGTCTCTTCGGTAGAACTCGCTCCAAGAGATTTTTCTGGGATATCTGACTCATTTTCGAAACTGGCGTTTGATAATATATGCAAAATCTGGGAAAATGCTTCAAAGTGTCAATATGCCTTGTATTGTGATGGAAGTTCATACAACCACATGCAAACAATTCTGTGGTGAATATTTGTAGAAAGCGTTATGCATGTAGCGTGATCGTATCACAGAAATTCCCGGCGATGGAATCTATGTAAATTACACGCCTATTATTTCGAATTCGCTCCAAAAATGTTTCCCTGAGAAAACGGCCTGATTTTCGAAACTGGCATTAGGAAAAAGCTGCAAATTCAGAGTTAATGTTTCTAGGTGTAAATATGCCATGTATGGTGGATGAAAGTTCTGTAATCTACATGTTCACAACTCATTCGAGAAAGTTTGTTGAAACCTTGATGCATGTAGCGTTCTCGGAAATTGGAATGTCACTGTGAGGAAAACAATGTAAATTACATTTCTATTGGGAAGTACTCGCTCCACGAGTATTTTTCTGCGTATCTGCCTCCTTTTCAAAACTGGCATTAGGAAAAACTTTCGAAATATGTGAAAATGCTTCAAAGAGTCAATATGGCTTTTATGGTGGATGAAAGTTCGGTAATCCTTATGCTAACAACTCTGTAGTGAATATTTGTCGAATCCGTGATGCATGTAGCTTTTCCGGAACACGGAATTTCACGATGACGGGTTCTATGTAAATTGCATGTCTATAGGGTAGAACTCGCTCCAAGAGGATTTTTCTGCAAAAACTGCATGATTTTAGAAACTGACATTAGGAGATATCTACTAAATCAGAATAAAAATTTCTATGTATAAATATGCATTGTCAGTTGGATGAAAGTTCGGTAATACACATGTTCACAACTCATTAAAGAATGTTTGTTGAATCCGTGATGCATGGAACGTGTTCAGAGCACGGAATGTCACGGTGAGTGAAACTAGGTAAATTACATATCTTTTGGGTACAACTCGCTCCAAGAGCATTTTTCTGCCAAATCTGCCTCATTTTCAAAACTGGCGTTAAAACTAACCTGTGAAATCTGAGAAAATTCTTCAAAGTGTCAGTAAGCCTTGTATGGTGGATGAAAGTGCTGTAATCTACTTGCTAACAACTCTGAAGTGAATATTTGTCGCATCCGTGATGCATGTAGCGTGTTCGGAACACGGAATTTCACGGTGAGCGAATCCATGTAAATTACACGTCTATTGGTTAGACCCGCTCCAAGAGGTTATTGCCGTGAAATGGGCCTCATTTTGGAGACTGGCTTTTGGAAAGCTCTGCGGAATCAGAGAAAATGCTTCAAAGCGTCAATATGCCTTCTATTTTGATGAAAGTCCTGGAATCCACATGCAAACAACTCTGTAGTGTATTTTTGTCGAATCATTTCTGCATGTAGCGTGTTCCGAACACGGAATTTCACGGTGAGCGAATCCATGGAATTTACATATCTATTGGATAGAACACGCTCCAACAGTTTTTTCCTTTGTAAACTGCCTGATTTTCGAAACTGCTATTAGGAAAAAGCTGCGAACTCAGAGTGAATGTTTCTAGGTGTACATATGCCTTGTATGGTGGATGAAAGTTCTGTAATACACATGTACACAACTCTTTAAAAATGTTTGTCAAATCCGTGATGTATGTAGCCTGTTCGGAACACGGACTGTCACGGTGAGGGAAACTATGTAAATTACATATCTATTGGTTAGAACACGCTCCAGGAGCATTTTACTGGAAAATCTGCCTCAGTTTGGAAACTGGTGTCATGAAAACGCTGCAAAATATGAGTAAATACTTTAAGGTGACAATATGTCTTCAATGGGTTATTCAAGATGTGTAATTCACATGCTAACAACTCAGCAGCGTATATTGGTTGAATCCGTGGTGCATGTACCGTTTTCAGAACACGGAATGTCATGGTGATGGTATCTATGAAAATGAGATGTCTATTGGATAGAACATGCACCAAGAGTGTTTTTCTGCGAAAACTGCCTGATTTTCTTAACTGACGATAGGAAAACCTGCGAAATCTAAGTAAATGTTTCTAGGTGTAAATATGCCTTGTATTGTGGTTGAAAAATCGGTAATCCACATGCTCACGGTCATTAAATAATGTTTGTCAAAGCCGTGATGAATGTAACGTTTTTGGAACACGGAATGTCTCGGTGAGTGAAACTCTGAAAATAACAATTCTACTGGATAGAACTCGCTTGAATTGAATGTTTCTGTGAAAATTTCATGCTTTTTGAAACTGGATGTAAGGAAAAACCTGCAAAATCAGAATAACTACTTCTAGGTGTAAATATGCCTTGTATGGTGGATGAAAGTTCTGTAATCCGCATGCTAACAACTCTGTACTGAATATTTGTCGAATCCGAGATACGTGAAGCGTGATTGGAACACAGAATATCACGGTGAGCGAATCTATGTAAAATACAGGTCTCTTCGGTAGAACTCGCTCCAAGAGATTTTTCTGGGATATCTGACTCATTTTCGAAACTGGCGTTTGATAATATATGCAAAATCTGGGAAAATGCTTCAAAGTGTCAATATGCCTTGTATTGTGATGGAAGTTCATACAACCACATGCAAACAATTCTGTGGTGAATATTTGTAGAAAGCGTTATGCATGTAGCGTGATCGTATCACAGAAATTCCCGGCGATGGAATCTATGTAAATTACACGCGTAATGGTTCGAATTCGCTCCAAAAATATTTCACTGAGACAACGGCCGGATTTTCAAAACTGGCATTAGGAAAAAGCTGCAAATTCAGAGCTAATGTTTCTAGGTGTAAATATGCCATGTATGGTGGATGAAAGTTCTGTAATCTACATGTTCACAACTCATTCGAGAAAGTTTGTTGAAACCTTGATGCATGTAGCGTGTTCGGAAATTGTAATGTCACTGTGAGGAAAAATATGTATATTACATTTCTATAGGGAAGTACTCGCTCCACGGGAATTTTTCTGCGTATCTGCCTCCTGTTCAAAACTGGCATTAGGAAAAACTTTAGAAATATGAGAAAATGCTTCAAAGAGTCAATATGGCTTTTATGGTGGATGAAAGTTCGGTAATCCTTATGCTAACAACTCTGTAGTGAATATTTGTCGAATCCGTGATACATGTAGCGTGTTCGGAACACGGAATTTCACGATGACGTGTTCTATGTAAATTGCATGTCTATTGGGTAGAACTCGCTCCAAGAGGATTTTTCTGCAAAAACTGCATGATTTTAGAAACTGACATTAGGAGAAATCTACTAAATCAGAATAAAACTTTCTATGTATAAATATGCATTGTCAGTTGGATGAAAGTTCGGTAACACACATATTCGCAACTCATTAAAGAATGTTTGTTGAATCCGTGATGCATGGAACGCGTTCAGAACACGGAATGTCACAGTGAGTGAAACCAGGTAAATTACATATCTTTTGGGTATAACTCGCTCCAAGAGCATTTTTCTGCCAAATCTGCCTCATTTTCAAAACTGGCGTTAAAACTAAACTGTGAAATCTGAGAAAATTCTTCAAAGTGTCAGTAAGCCTTGTATGGTGGATGAAAGTGCTGTAATCTACTTGCTAACAACTCTGAAGTGAATATTTGTCTCATCCGTGATGCATGTAGCGTGTTCGGAACACAGATTTTCACGGTGAGCGAATCCATGTAAATTACACGTCTATTGGTTAGACCCGCTCCAAGAGGTTTTTGCCGTGAAATCGGCCTCATTTTGGAAACTGGCTTTTGGAAAGCTCTGCGGAATCAGAGAAAATGCTTCAAAGCGTCAATATGCCTTCTATTTTGATGAAAGTCCTGGAATCCACATGCAAACAACTCTGAAGTGTATTTTTGTCGAATCATTTCTGCATGTAGCGTGTTCCGAACACGGAATTTCACGGTGAGCGAATCCATGGAATTTACATATCTTTTGGATAGAACACGCTCCAACAGTTTTTTCCTTTGTAAACTGCCTGATTTTCGAAACTGCTATTAGGAAAAAGCTGCGAACTCAGAGTGAATGTTTCTAGGTGTACATATGCCTTGTATGGTGGATGAAAGTTCTGTAATACACATGTACACAACTCTTTAAAAATGTTTGTCAAATCCGTGATGTATGTAGCCTGTTCGGAACACGGACTGTCACGGTGAGGGAAACTATGTAAATTACATATCTATTGGTTAGAACACGCTCCAGGAGCATTTTACTGGAAAATCTGCCTCAGTTTGGAAACTGGTGTCATGAAAACGCTGCAAAATATGAGTAAATTCTTTAAGGTGACAATATGTCTTCAATGGGTTATTCAAGATGTGTAATTCACATGCTAACAACTCAGCAGCGTATATTGGTTGAATCCGTGGTGCATGTACCGTTTTCAGAACACGGAATGTCACGGTGATGGTATCTATGAAAATGAGATGTCTATTGGATAGAACATGCACCAAGAGTGTTTTTCTGCGAAAACTGCCTGATTTTCTTAACTGACGATAGGAAAACCTGCGAAATCTAAGTAAATGTTTCTAGGTGTAAATATGCCTTGTATTGTGGTTGAAAAATCGGTAATCCACATGCTCATGGTCATTAAATAATGTTTGTCAAAGCCGTGATGAATGTAACGTTTTCGGAACACGGAATGTCTCGGTGAGTGAAACTCTGAAAATAACAATTCTACTGGATAGAACTCGCTTGAATTGAATGTTTCTGTGAAAATTTCATGCTTTTTGAAACTGGATGTAAGGAAAAACCTGCGAAATCAGAATAACTACTTCTAGGTGTAAATATGCCTTGTATGGTGGATGAAAGTTCTGTAATCCGCATGCTAACAACTCTGTACTGAATATTTGTCGAATCCGAGATACGTAAAGCGTGATTGGAACACAGAATATCACGGTGAGCGAATCTATGTAAAATACAGGTCTCTTCGGTAGAACTCGCTCCAAGAGATTTTTCTGGGATATCTGACTCATTTTCGAAACTGGCGTTTGATAATATATGCAAAATCTGGGAAAATGCTTCAAAGTGTCAATATGCCTTGTATTGTGATGGAAGTTCATACAACCACATGCAAACAATTCTGTGGTGAATATTTGTAGAAAGCGTTATGCATGTAGCGTGATCGTATCACAGAAATTCCCGGCGATGGAATCTATGTAAATTACACGCCTATTGGTTCGAATTCGCTCCAAAAATGTTTCCCTGAGAAAACGGCCTGATTTTCGAAACTGGCATTAGGAAAATGCTGCAAATTCAGAGTTAATGTTTCTAGGTGTAAATATGCCATGTATGGTGGATGAAAGTTCTGTAATCTACATGTTCACAACTCATTCGAGAAAGTTTGTTGAAACCTTGATGCATGTAGCGTTCTCGGAAATTGGAATGTCACTGTGAGGAAAACAATGTAAATTACATTTCTATTGGGAAGTACTCGCTCCACGAGTATTTTTCTGCGTATCTGCCTCCTTTTCAAAACTGGCATTAGGAAAAACTTTCGAAATATGTGAAAATGCTTCAAAGAGTCAATATGGATTTTATGGTGGATGAAAGTTCGGTAATCCTTATGCTAACAACTCTGTAGTGAATATTTGTCGAATCCGTGATGCATGTAGCTTTTCCGGAACACGGAATTTCACGATGACGGGTTCTATGTAAATTGCATGTCTATAGGGTAGAACTCGCTCCAAGAGGATTTTTCTGCAAAAACTGCATGATTTTAGAAACTGACATTAGGAGATATCTACTAAATCAGAATAAAAATTTCTATGTATAAATATGCATTGTCAGTTGGATGAAAGTTCGGTAATACACATGTTCACAACTCATTAAAGAATGTTTGTTGAATCCGTGATGCATGGAACGTGTTCAGAGCACGGAATGTCACGGTGAGTGAAACAAGGTAAATTACATATCTTTTGGGTACAACTCGCTCCAAGAGCATTTTTCTGCCAAATCTGCCTCATTTTCAAAACTGGCGTTAAAACTAACCTGTGAAATCTGAGAAAATTCTTCAAAGTGTCAGTAAGCCTTGTATGGTGGATGAAAGTGCTGTAATCTACTTGCTAACAACTCTGAATTGAATATTTGTCGCATCCGTGATGCATGTAGCGTGTTCGGAACACGGAATTTCACGGTGAGCGAATCCATGTAAATTACACGTCTATTGGTTAGACCCGCTCCAAGAGGTTATTGCCGTGAAATGGGCCTCATTTTGGAAACTGGCTTTTGGAAAGCTCTGCGGAATCAGAGAAACTGCTTCAAAGCGTCAATATGCCTTCTATTTTGATGAAAGTCCTGGAATCCACATGCAAACAACTCTGTAGTGTATTTTTGTCGAATCATTTCTGCATGTAGCGTGTTCCGAACACGGAATTTCACGGTGAGCGAATCCATGGAATTTACATATCTATTGGATAGAACACGCTCCAACAGTTTTTTCCTTTGTAAACTGCCTGATTTTCGAAACTGCTATTAGGAAAAAGCTGCGAACTCAGAGTGAATGTTTCTAGGTGTACATATGCCTTGTATGGTGGATGAAAGTTCTGTAATACACATGTACACAACTCTTTAAAAATGTTTGTCAAATCCGTGATGTATGTAGCCTGTTCGGAACACGGACTGTCACGGTGAGGGAAACTATGTAAATTACATATCTATTGGTTAGAACACGCTCCAGGAGCATTTTACTGGAAAATCTGCCTCAGTTTGGAAACTGGTGTCATGAAAACGCTGCAAAATATGAGTAAATTCTTTAAGGTGACAATATGTCTTCAATGGGTTATTCAAGATGTGTAATTCACATGCTAACAACTCAGCAGCGTATATTGGTTGAATCCGTGGTGCATGTACCGTTTTCAGAACACGGAATGTCACGGTGATGGTATCTATGAAAATGAGATGTCTATTGGATAGAACATGCACCAAGAGTGTTTTTCTGCGAAAACTGCCTGATTTTCTTAACTGACGATAGGAAAACCTGCGAAATCTAAGTAAATGTTTCTAGGTGTAAATATGCCTTGTATTGTGGTTGAAAAATCGGTAATCCACATGCTCACGGTCATTAAATAATGTTTGTCAAAGCCGTGATGAATGTAACGTTTTCGGAACACGGAATGTCTCGGTGAGTGAAACTCTGAAAATAACAATTCTACTGGATAGAACTCGCTTGAATTGAATGTTTCTGTGAAAATTTCATGCTTTTTGAAACTGGATGTAAGGAAAAACCTGCGAAATCAGAATAACTACTTCTAGGTGTAAATATGCCTTGTATGGTGGATGAAAGTTCTGTAATCCGCATGCTAACAACTCTGTACTGAATATTTGTCGAATCCGAGATACGTAAAGCGTGATTGGAACACAGAATATCACGGTGAGCGAATCTATGTAAAATACAGGTCTCTTCGGTAGAACTCGCTCCAAGAGATTTTTCTGGGATATCTGACTCATTTTCGAAACTGGCGTTTGATAATATATGCAAAATCTGGGAAAATGCTTCAAAGTGTCAATATGCCTTGTATTGTGATGGAAGTTCATACAACCACATGCAAACAATTCTGTGGTGAATATTTGTAGAAAGCGTTATGCATGTAGCGTGATCGTTTCACAGAAATTCCCGGCGATGGAATCTATGTAAATTACACGCCTATTGGTTCGAATTCGCTCCAAAAATGTTTCCCTGAGAAAACGGCCTGATTTTCGAAACTGGCATTAGGAAAATGCTGCAAATTCAGAGTTAATGTTTCTAGGTGTAAATATGCCATGTATGGTGGATGAAAGTTCTGTAATCTACATGTTCACAACTCATTCGAGAAAGTTTGTTGAAACCTTGATGCATGTAGCGTGTTCGGAAATTGTAATGTCACTGTGAGGAAAAATATGTATATTACATTTCTATAGGGAAGTACTCGCTCCACGGGAATTTTTCTGCGTATCTGCCTCCTGTTCAAAACTGGCATTAGGAAAAACTTTCGAAATATGAGAAAATGCTTCAAAGAGTCAATATGGCTTTTATGGTGGATGAAAGTTCGGTAATCCTTATGCTAACAACTCTGTAGTGAATATTTGTCGAATCCGTGATACATGTAGCTTGTTCGGAACACGGAATTTCACGATGACGTGTTCTATGTAAATTGCATGTCTATTGGGTAGAACTCGCTCCAAGAGGATTTTTCTGCAAAAACTGCATGATTTTAGAAACTGACATTAGGAGAAATCTACTAAATCAGAATAAAACTTTCTATGTATAAATATGCATTGTCAGTTGGATGAAAGTTCGGTAACACACATATTCGCAACTCATTAAAGAATGTTTGTTGAATCCGTGATGCATGGAACGCGTTCAGAACACGGAATGTCACAGTGAGTGAAACCAGGTAAATTACATATCTTTTGGGTATAACTCGCTCCAAGAGCATTTTTCTGCCAAATCTGCCTCATTTTCAAAACTGGCGTTAAAACTAAACTGTGAAATCTGAGAAAATTCTTCAAAGTGTCAGTAAGCCTTGTATGGTGGATGAAAGTGCTGTAATCTACTTGCTAACAACTCTGAAGTGAATATTTGTCTCATCCGTGATGCATGTAGCGTGTTCGGAACACAGATTTTCACGGTGAGCGAATCCATGTAAATTACACGTCTATTGGTTAGACCCGCTCCAAGAGGTTTTTGCCGTGAAATCGGCCTCATTTTGGAAACTGGCTTTTGGAAAGCTCTGCGGAATCAGAGAAAATGCTTCAAAGCGTCAATATGCCTTCTATTTTGATGAAAGTCCTGGAATCCACATGCAAACAACTCTGAAGTGTATTTTTGTCGAATCATTTCTGCATGTAGCGTGTTCCGAACACGGAATTTCACGGTGAGCGAATCCATGGAATTTACATATCTTTTGGATAGAACACGCTCCAACAGTTTTTTCCTTTGTAAACTGCCTGATTTTCGAAACTGCTATTAGGAAAAAGCTGCGAACTCAGAGTGAATGTTTCTAGGTGTACATATGCCTTGTATGGTGGATGAAAGTTCTGTAATACACATGTACACAACTCTTTAAAAATGTTTGTCAAATCCGTGATGTATGTAGCCTGTTCGGAACACGGACTGTCACGGTGAGGGAAACTATGTAAATTACATATCTATTGGTTAGAACACGCTCCAGGAGCATTTTACTGGAAAATCTGCCTCAGTTTGGAAACTGGTGTCATGAAAACGCTGCAAAATATGAGTAAATTCTTTAAGGTGACAATATGTCTTCAATGGGTTATTCAAGATGTGTAATTCACATGCTAACAACTCAGCAGCGTATATTGGTTGAATCCGTGGTGCATGTACCGTTTTCAGAACACGGAATGTCACGGTGATGGTATCTATGAAAATGAGATGTCTATTGGATAGAACATGCACCAAGAGTGTTTTTCTGCGAAAACTGCCTGATTTTCTTAACTGACGATAGGAAAACCTGCGAAATCTAAGTAAATGTTTCTAGGTGTAAATATGCCTTGTATTGTGGTTGAAAAATCGGTAATCCACATGCTCATGGTCATTAAATAATGTTTGTCAAAGCCGTGATGAATGTAACGTTTTCGGAACACGGAATGTCTCGGTGAGTGAAACTCTGAAAATAACAATTCTACTGGATAGAACTCGCTTGAATTGAATGTTTCTGTGAAAATTTCATGCTTTTTGAAACTGGATGTAAGGAAAAACCTGCGAAATCAGAATAACTACTTCTAGGTGTAAATATGCCTTGTATGGTGGATGAAAGTTCTGTAATCCGCATGCTAACAACTCTGTACTGAATATTTGTCGAATCCGAGATACGTAAAGCGTGATTGGAACACAGAATATCACGGTGAGCGAATCTATGTAAAATACAGGTCTCTTCGGTAGAACTCGCTCCAAGAGATTTTTCTGGGATATCTGACTCATTTTCGAAACTGGCGTTTGATAATATATGCAAAATCTGGGAAAATGCTTCAAAGTGTCAATATGCCTTGTATTGTGATGGAAGTTCATACAACCACATGCAAACAATTCTGTGGTGAATATTTGTAGAAAGCGTTATGCATGTAGCGTGATCGTATCACAGAAATTCCCGGCGATGGAATCTATGTAAATTACACGCGTAATGGTTCGAATTCGCTCCAAAAATATTTCACTGAGACAACGGCCGGATTTTCAAAACTGGCATTAAGAAAAAGCTGCAAATTCAGAGCTAATGTTTCTAGGTGTAAATATGCCATGTATGGTGGATGAAAGTTCTGTAATCTACATGTTCACAACTCATTCGAGAAAGTTTGTTGAAACCTTGATGCATGTAGCGTGTTCGGAAATTGTAATGTCACTGTGAGGAAAAATATGTATATTACATTTCTATAGGGAAGTACTCGCTCCACGGGAATTTTTCTGCGTATCTGCCTCCTTTTCAAAACTGGCATTAGGAAAAACTTTCGAAATATGAGAAAATGCTTCAAAGAGTCAATATGGCTTTTATGGTGGATGAAAGTTCGGTAATCCTTATGCTAACAACTCTGTAGTGAATATTTGTCGAATCCGTGATACATGTAGCGTGTTCGGAACACGGAATTTCACGATGACGTGTTCTATGTAAATTGCATGTCTATTGGGTAGAACTCGCTCCAAGAGGATTTTTCTGCAAAAACTGCATGATTTTAGAAACTGACATTAGGAGAAATCTACTAAATCAGAATAAAACTTTCTATGTATAAATATGCATTGTCAGTTGGATGAAAGTTCGGTAACACACATATTCGCAACTCATTAAAGAATGTTTGTTGAATCCGTGATGCATGGAACGCGTTCAGAACACGGAATGTCACAGTGAGTGAAACCAGGTAAATTACATATCTTTTGGGTATAACTCGCTCCAAGAGCATTTTTCTGCCAAATCTGCCTCATTTTCAAAACTGGCGTTAAAACTAAACTGTGAAATCTGAGAAAATTCTTCAAAGTGTCAGTAAGCCTTGTATGGTGGATGAAAGTGCTGTAATCTACTTGCTAACAACTCTGAAGTGAATATTTGTCTCATCCGTGATGCATGTAGCGTGTTCGGAACACAGATTTTCACGGTGAGCGAATCCATGTAAATTACACGTCTATTGGTTAGACCCGCTCCAAGAGGTTTTTGCCGTGAAATCGGCCTCATTTTGGAAACTGGCTTTTGGAAAGCTCTGCGGAATCAGAGAAAATGCTTCAAAGCGTCAATATGCCTTCTATTTTGATGAAAGTCCTGGAATCCACATGCAAACAACTCTGAAGTGTATTTTTGTCGAATCATTTCTGCATGTAGCGTGTTCCGAACACGGAATTTCACGGTGAGCGAATCCATGGAATTTACATATCTTTTGGATAGAACACGCTCCAACAGTTTTTTCCTTTGTAAACTGCCTGATTTTCGAAACTGCTATTAGGAAAAAGCTGCGAACTCAGAGTGAATGTTTCTAGGTGTACATATGCCTTGTATGGTGGATGAAAGTTCTGTAATACACATGTACACAACTCTTTAAAAATGTTTGTCAAATCCGTGATGTATGTAGCCTGTTCGGAACACGGACTGTCACGGTGAGGGAAACTATGTAAATTACATATCTATTGGTTAGAACACGCTCCAGGAGCATTTTACTGGAAAATCTGCCTCAGTTTGGAAACTGGTGTCATGAAAACGCTGCAAAATATGAGTAAATTCTTTAAGGTGACAATATGTCTTCAATGGGTTATTCAAGATGTGTAATTCACATGCTAACAACTCAGCAGCGTATATTGGTTGAATCCGTGGTGCATGTACCGTTTTCAGAACACGGAATGTCACGGTGATGGTATCTATGAAAATGAGATGTCTATTGGATAGAACATGCACCAAGAGTGTTTTTCTGCGAAAACTGCCTGATTTTCTTAACTGACGTTAGGAAAACCTGCGAAATCTAAGTAAATGTTTCTAGGTGTAAATATGCCTTGTATTGTGGTTGAAAAATCGGTAATCAACATGCTCACGGTCATTAAATAATGTTTGTCAAAGCCGTGATGAATGTAACGTTTTCGGAACACGGAATGTCTCGGTGAGTGAAAGTCTGAAAATAACAATTCTACTGGATAGAACTCGCTTGGATTGAATGTTTCTGTGAAAATTTCATGATTTTTGAAACTGGATGAAAGGACAAACCTGCGAAATCAGTATAATTACTTCTAGGTTTAAATATGCCTTGTATGGTGGATGAAAGTTCGGTAATCCACATGCTCACTCTCATTAAAGAATATTTGTCGAATTCGTGATGCATGTAACGTGTTTGGAATACGGAATGTCATAGTGAAGGAAACAATGTAAGTTACATGTCTATTTTGTAGAACTCGCTTGAAGAGGATTTTTCTGCGAAATGTGCCTCATTTTCCAAACTGCCATTAGGAGAACCCTGTGAAATCTGAGAAAATGCTTCTAAGTGTCAATATGCCTTGAATGGTGAATGAAAGTCCGGTATTCCACATGTTAATAACAGTGAAGTAATTATTTTTCAAACCGTGATTCATGTAGCGCTTTTGGAAAACGGAATTTCACGGTAATGAAACGATGTAAATTACAATTCTATTGAGTAGAACGAGCTAGAAGAGAATGTTTCTGTGAAATTTGCATGATTATCGAATCTGAAGTTTGGAAAAAGCTGCAAAACGGGAGTCAATATTTGTAGGTGTAAATGTGCCTTTATGTTGCAAGAAAGTTCGGTAATCCACATGTTCACAACATACAAAAGAATCTTTTTCTAATCCGTGATGCATGAACCGTGTTCAGAACGTGGAATTTCACGGTGATTGAAACAATGTAAATTACTTCTCTATTGGGTAGAACTAGCTCGGAGAGTGTTTTTCGGCGAAAACTTCGTCATTTTTAAACTGGTAATTGCAAAACGCTGCAAAATCTGAGAAAATACTTCTAAGAATCCATATTCAATGTATTGTGATGAAAGTTCGGTAATCCACATGCTAACAAATTTGTAGTGAATATTTGTCGAATCCTTTATGCATGTAGCATGTTCGGAACACGTAATTTCACGGCCAGGGGATTTATGTAAATTACATTTCTCTTGGTTAGAAATCACTCCAAGAGATTTTTCCTAGAAAACGGCCGGATTTTCTATACTGGCGAAAGGAAAACCCTGCGAACTCAGATTAATAGATTCTCGGTGTAAATATGCCTTGTATGGTGGATGAAAGTTCGGTAATCCGCATGCTCACGGTCATTAAATAATGTTTGTCAAAGCCGTGATGAATGTAACGTTTTCGGAATACGAAATGTCTCGGTGAGTGAAACTCTGAAAATAACAATTCTACTGGATAGAACTCGCTTGAATTGAATGTTTCTGTGAAAATTTCATGCTTTTTGAAACTGGATGTAAGGAAAAACCTGCAAAATCAGAATAACTACTTCTAGGTGTAAATATGCCTTGTATGGTGGATGAAAGTTCTGTAATCCGCATGCTAACAACTCTGTACTGAATATTTGTCGAATCCGAGATACGTGAAGCGTGATTGGAACACAGAATATCACGGTGAGCGAATCTATGTAAAATACAGGTCTCTTCGGTAGAACTCGCTCCAAGAGATTTTTCTGGGATATCTGACTCATTTTCGAAACTGGCGTTTGATAATATATGCAAAATCTGGGAAAATGCTTCAAAGTGTCAATATGCCTTGTATTGTGATGGAAGTTCATACAACCACATGCAAACAATTCTGTGGTGAATATTTGTAGAAAGCGTTATGCATGTAGCGTGATCGTATCACAGAAATTCCCGGCGATGGAATCTATGTAAATTACACGCCTATTGGTTCGAATTCGCTCCAAAAATGTTTCCCTGAGAAAACGGCCTGATTTTCGAAACTGGCATTAGGAAAAACTGCAAATTCAGAGTTAATGTTTCTAGGTGTAAATATGCCATGTATGGTGGATGAAAGTTCTGTAATCTACATGTTCACAACTCATTCGAGAAAGTTTGTTGAAACCTTGATGCATGTAGCGTTTTCGGAAATTGGAATGTCACTGTGAGGAAAACAATGTAAATTACATTTCTATTGGGAAGTACTCGCTCCACGAGTATTTTTCTGCGTATCTGCCTCCTTTTCAAAACTGGCATTAGGAAAAACTTTCGAAATATGTGAAAATGCTTCAAAGAGTCAATATGGATTTTATGGTGGATGAAAGTTCGGTAATCCTTATGCTAACAACTCTGTAGTGAATATTTGTCGAATCCGTGATGCATGTAGCTTTTCCGGAACACGGAATTTCACGATGACGGGTTCTATGTAAATTGCATGTCTATAGGGTAGAACTCGCTCCAAGAGGATTTTTCTGCAAAAACTGCATGATTTTAGAAACTGACATTAGGAGATATCTACTAAATCAGAATAAAAATTTCTATGTATAAATATGCATTGTCAGTTGGATGAAAGTTCGGTAATACACATGTTCACAACTCATTAAAGAATGTTTGTTGAATCCGTGATGCATGGAACGTGTTCAGAGCACGGAATGTCACGGTGAGTGAAACTAGGTAAATTACATATCTTTTGGGTACAACTCGCTCCAAGAGCATTTTTCTGCCAAATCTGCCTCATTTTCAAAACTGGCGTTAAAACTAACCTGTGAAATCTGAGAAAATTCTTCAAAGTGTCAGTAAGCCTTGTATGGTGGATGAAAGTGCTGTAATCTACTTGCTAACAACTCTGAAGTGAATATTTGTCGCATCCGTGATGCATGTAGCGTGTTCGGAACACGGAATTTCACGGTGAGCGAATCCATGTAAATTACACGTCTATTGGTTAGACCCGCTCCAAGAGGTTATTGCCGTGAAATGGGCCTCATTTTGGAAACTGGCTTTTGGAAAGCTCTGCGGAATCAGAGAAAATGCTTCAAAGCGTCAATATGCCTTCTATTTTGATGAAAGTCCTGGAATCCACATGCAAACAACTCGGTAGTGTATTTTTGTCGAATCATTTCTGCATGTAGCGTGTTCCGAACACGGAATTTCACGGTGAGCGAATCCATGGAATTTACATATCTATTGGATAGAACACGCTCCAACAGTTTTTTCCTTTGTAAACTGCCTGATTTTCGAAACTGCTATTAGGAAAAAGCTGCGAACTCAGAGTGAATGTTTCTAGGTGTACATATGCCTTGTATGGTGGATGAAAGTTCTGTAATACACATGTACACAACTCTTTAAAAATGTTTGTCAAATCCGTGATGTATGTAGCCTGTTCGGAACACGGACTGTCACGGTGAGGGAAACTATGTAAATTACATATCTATTGGTTAGAACACGCTCCAGGAGCATTTTACTGGAAAATCTGCCTCAGTTTGGAAACTGGTGTCATGAAAACGCTGCAAAATATGAGTAAATACTTTAAGGTGACAATATGTCTTCAATGGGTTATTCAAGATGTGTAATTCACATGCTAACAACTCAGCAGCGTATATTGGTTGAATCCGTGGTGCATGTACCGTTTTCAGAACACGGAATGTCATGGTGATGGTATCTATGAAAATGAGATGTCTATTGGATAGAACATGCACCAAGAGTGTTTTTCTGCGAAAACTGCCTGATTTTCTTAACTGACGTTAGGAAAACCTGCGAAATCTAAGTAAATGTTTCTAGGTGTAAATATGCCTTGTATTGTGGTTGAAAAATCGGTAATCCACATGCTCACGGTCATTAAATAATGTTTGTCAAAGCCGTGATGAATGTAACGTTTTCGGAACACGGAATGTCTCGGTGAGTGAAACTCTGAAAATAACAATTCTACTGGATAGAACTCGCTTGAATTGAATGTTTCTGTGAAAATTTCATGCTTTTTGAAACTGGATGTAAGGAAAAACCTGCGAAATCAGAATAACTACTTCTAGGTGTAAATATGCCTTGTATGGTGGATGAAAGTTCTGTAATCCGCATGCTAACAACTCTGTACTGAATATTTGTCGAATCCGAGATACGTGAAGCGTGATTGGAACACAGAATATCACGGTGAGCGAATCTATGTAAAATACAGGTCTCTTCGGTAGAACTCGCTCCAAGAGATTTTTCTGGGATATCTGACTCATTTTCGAAACTGGCGTTTGATAATATATGCAAAATCTGGGAAAATGCTTCAAAGTGTCAATATGCCTTGTATTGTGATGGAAGTTCATAGAACCACATGCAAACAATTCTGTGGTGAATATTTGTAGAAAGCGTTATGCATGTAGCGTGATCGTATCACAGAAATTCCCGGCGATGGAATCTATGTAAATTACACGCGTAATGGTTCGAATTCGCTCCAAAAATATTTCACTGAGACAACGGCCGGATTTTCAAAACTGGCATTAGGAAAAAGCTGCAAATTCAGAGCTAATGTTTCTAGGTGTAAATATGCCATGTATGGTGGATGAAAGTTCTGTAATCTACATGTTCACAACTCATTCGAGAAAGTTTGTTGAAACCTTGATGCATGTAGCGTGTTCGGAAATTGTAATGTCACTGTGAGGAAAAATATGTATATTACATTTCTATTGGGAATTACTCGCTCCACGGGAATTTTTCTGCGTATCTGCCTCCTTTTCATAACTGGCATTAGGAAAAACTTTCGAAATATGAGAAAATGCTTCAAAGAGTCAATATGGCTTTTATGGTGGATGAAAGTTCGGTAATCCTTATGCTAACAACTCTGTAGTGAATATTTGTCGAATCCGTGATACATGTAGCGTGTTCGGAACACGGAATTTCACGATGACGTGTTCTATGTAAATTGCATGTCTATTGGGTAGAACTCGCTCCAAGAGGATTTTTCTGCAAAAACTGCATGATTTTAGAAACTGACATTAGGAGAAATCTACTAAATCAGAATAAAACTTTCTATGTATAAATATGCATTGTCAGTTGGATGAAAGTTCGGTAACACACATATTCGCAACTCATTAAAGAATGTTTGTTGAATCCGTGATGCATGGAACGCGTTCAGAGCACGGAATGTCACAGTGAGTGAAACTAGGTAAATTACATATCTTTTGGGTATAACTCGCTCCAAGAGCATTTTTCTGCCAAATCTGCCTCATTTTCAAAACTGGCGTTAAAACTAAACTGTGAAATCTGAGAAAATTCTTCAAAGTGTCAGTAAGCCTTGTATGGTGGATGAAAGTGCTGTAATCTACTTGCTAACAACTCTGAAGTGAATATTTGTCTCATCCGTGATGCATGTAGCGTGTTCGGAACACAGATTTTCACGGTGAGCGAATCCATGTAAATTACACGTCTATTGGTTAGACCCGCTCCAAGAGGTTTTTGCCGTGAAATCGGCCTCATTTTGGAAACTGGCTTTTGGAAAGCTCTGCGGAATCAGAGAAAATGCTTCAAAGCGTCAATATGCCTTCTATTTTGATGAAAGTCCTGGAATCCACATGCAAACAACTCTGTAGTGTATTTTTGTCGAATCATTTCTGCATGTAGCGTGTTCCGAACACGGAATTTCACGGTGAGCGAATCCATGGAATTTACATATCTATTGGATAGAACACGCTCCAACAGTTTTTTCCTTTGTAAACTGCCTGATTTTCGAAACTGCTATTAGGAAAAAGCTGCGAACTCAGAGTGAATGTTTCTAGGTGTACATATGCCTTGTATGGTGGATGAAAGTTCTGTAATACACATGTACACAACTCTTTAAAAATGTTTGTCAAATCCGTGATGTATGTAGCCTGTTCGGAACACGGACTGTCACGGTGAGGGAAACTATGTAAATTACAAATCTATTGGTTAGAACACGCTCCAGGAGCATTTTACTGGAAAATCTGCCTCAGTTTGGAAACTGGTGTCATGAAAACGCTGCAAAATATGAGTAAATTCTTTAAGGTGACAATATGTCTTCAATGGGTTATTCAAGATGTGTAATTCACATGCTAACAACTCAGCAGCGTATATTGGTTGAATCCGTGGTGCATGTACCGTTTTCAGAACACGGAATGTCACGGTGATGGTATCTATGAAAATGAGATGTCTATTGGATAGAACATGCACCAAGAGTGTTTTTCTGCGAAAACTGCCTGATTTTCTTAACTGACGATAGGAAAACCTGCGAAATCTAAGTAAATGTTTCTAGGTGTAAATATGCCTTGTATTGTGGTTGAAAAATCGGTAATCCACATGCTCACGGTCATTAAATAATGTTTGTCAAAGCCGTGATGAATGTAACGTTTTCGGAACACGGAATGTCTCGGTGAGTGAAACTCTGAAAATAACAATTCTACTGGATAGAACTCGCTTGAATTGAATGTTTCTGTGAAAATTTCATGCTTTTTGAAACTGGATGTAAGGAAAAACCTGCGAAATCAGAATAACTACTTCTAGGTGTAAATATGCCTTGTATGGTGGATGAAAGTTCTGTAATCCGCATGCTAACAACTCTGTACTGAATATTTGTCGAATCCGAGATACGTGAAGCGTGATTGGAACACAGAATATCACGGTGAGCGAATCTATGTAAAATACAGGTCTCTTCGGTAGAACTCGCTCCAAGAGATTTTTCTGGGATATCTGACTCATTTTCGAAACTGGCGTTTGATAATATATGCAAAATCTGGGAAAATGCTTCAAAGTGTCAATATGCCTTGTATTGTGATGGAAGTTCATACAACCACATGCAAACAATTCTGTGGTGAATATTTGTAGAAAGCGTTATGCATGTAGCGTGATCGTATCACAGAAATTCCCGGCGATGGAATCTATGTAAATTACACGCGTAATGGTTCGAATTCGCTCCAAAAATATTTCACTGAGACAACGGCCGGATTTTCAAAACTGGCATTAGGAAAAAGCTGCAAATTCAGAGCTAATGTTTCTAGGTGTAAATATGCCATGTATGGTGGATGAAAGTTCTGTAATCTACATGTTCACAACTCATTCGAGAAAGTTTGTTGAAACCTTGATGCATGTAGCGTGTTCGGAAATTGTAATGTCACTGTGAGGAAAAATATGTATATTACATTTCTATTGGGAATTACTCGCTCCACGGGAATTTTTCTGCGTATCTGCCTCCTTTTCAAAACTGGCATTAGGAAAAACTTTCGAAATATGAGAAAATGCTTCAAAGAGTCAATATGGCTTTTATGGTGGATGAAAGTTCGGTAATCCTTATGCTAACAACTCTGTAGTGAATATTTGTCGAATCCGTGATACATGTAGCTTTTCCGGAACACGGAATTTCACGATGACGTGTTCTATGTAAATTGCATGTCTATAGGGTAGAACTCGCTCCAAGAGGATTTTTCTGCAAAAACTGCATGATTTTAGAAACTGACATTAGGAGAAATCTACTAAATCTGAATAAAACTTTCTATGTATAAATATGCATTGTCAGTTGGATGAAAGTTCGGTAACACACATATTCGCAACTCATTAAAGAATGTTTGTTGAATCCGTGATGCATGGAACGCGTTCAGAACACGGAATGTCACAGTGAGTGAAACTAGGTAAATTAAATATCTTTTGGGTATAACTCGCTCCAAGAGCATTTTTCTGCCAAATCTGCCTCATTTTCAAAACTGGCGTTAAAACTAAACTGTGAAATCTGAGAAAATTCTTCAAAGTGTCAGTAAGCCTTGTATGGTGGATGAAAGTGCTGTAATCTACTTGCTAACAACTCTGAAGTGAATATTTGTCTCATCCGTGATGCATGTAGCGTGTTCGGAACACAGAATTTCACGGTGAGCGAATCCATGTAAATTACACGTCTATTGGTTAGACCCGCTCCAAGAGGTTTTTGCCGTGAAATCGGCCTCATTTTGGAAACTGGCATATGGAAAGCTCTGCGAAATCAGAGAAAATGCTTCAAAGCATCAATATATCTTCTATTTTGTTGAAAGTCCTGGAATCCACATGCAAACAACTCTGTAGTGTATTTTTGTCGAAACATTTCTGCATGTAGCGTGTTCCGAACACGGAATTTCACGGTGAGCGAATCCATGGAATTTACATATCTATTGGATAGAACACGCTCCAACAGTTTTTTCCTTTGTAAACTGCCTGATTTTCGAAACTGCTATTAGGAAAAAGCTGCGAACTCAGAGTGAATGTTTCTAGGTGTACATATGCCTTGTATGGTGGATGAAAGTTCTGTAATACACATGTACACAACCCTTAA
This sequence comes from Camelus dromedarius, assembly GCF_036321535.1. Lineage (NCBI taxonomy): Eukaryota > Metazoa > Chordata > Mammalia > Artiodactyla > Camelidae > Camelus > Camelus dromedarius. Next base: position 973,796 of record NW_026989755.1, read on the forward strand.
AAATGTTTGTCAAATCCTTGATGAATGTAGCCTGTTCAGAACACGGACTGTCACGGTGAGGGAAACTATGTAAATTACATATCTATTGGTTAGAACACGCTCCAGGAGCATTTTACTGGAAAATCTGCCTCAGTTTGGAAACTGGTGTTATGAAAACGCTGCAAAATATGAGTAAATTCTTTAAGGTGACAATATGTCTTCAATGGGTTATTCAAGATGTGTAATTCACATGCTAACAACTCAGCAGTGTATATTGGTTGAATCCGTGGTGCATGTACCGTTTTCAGAACACGGAATGTCACGGTGATGGTATCTATGAAAATGAGATGTCTATTGGATAGAACATGCACCAAGAGTGTTTTTCTGCGAAATCTGCCAGATTTTCTTAACTGACGTTAGTAAAATCTGCGAAATCTAAGTAAATGTTTCTAGGTGTAAATATGCCTTGTATTGTGGTTGAAAAATCGGTAATCCACATGCTCACTGTCATTAAATAATGTTTGTCAAAGCCGTGGTGAATATAAAGTTTTCGGAACACGGAATGTCTCGGTGAGTGAAACTCTGAAAATAACAATTCTACTGGATAGAACTCGCTTGAATTGAATTTTTCTGTGAAAATTTCATGATTTTTGAAACTGGATGTAAGGACAAACCTGCGAAATCAGAATAACTACTTCTAGGTTTAAATATGCCTTGTATGGTGGATGAAAGTTCGGTAATCCACATGCTCACTCTCATTAAAGAATGTTTGTCGAATTCGTGATGCATGTAACGTGTTTGGAATACGGAATGTCATAGTGAAGGAAACAATGTAAGTTACATGTCTATTGGGTAGAACTCGCTTGAAGAGAATTTTTCTGCGAAAGGTGCCTCATTTTCCAAACTGCCATTAGCAGAACCCTGTGAAATCTGAGAAAATGCTTCTAAGTGTCAATATGCCTTGAATGGTGAATGAAAGTCCGGTATTCCACATGTTAATAACAGTGAAGTAATTATTTTTCAAACCGTGATTCATGTAGCGCTTTTGGAAAACGGAATTTCACGGTAATGAAACGATGTAAATTACAATTCTATTGAGTAGAATGAGCTAGAAGAGAATGTTTTCGAAAATTGCATGATTATCGAATCTGAAGTTTGGAAAAAGCTGCAAAACGGGAGTCAATATTTGTAGGTGTAAATGTGCCATTATGTTGCAAGAAAGTTCGGTAATCCACATATTCACAACATACTAAAAATCTTTTTCTAATCTGTGATGCATGAACTGTGTTCAGAACGTGGAATTTCACGGTGATTGAAACAATGTAAATTAGTTCTCTATTGGGTAGAACTAGTTCGGAGAATGTTTTTCGGCGAAAACTTCGTCATTTTTGAAACTGGCTTTTGCAAAACGCTGCAAAATCTGAGAAAATACTTCTAAGAATCAATATTCAATGTATTGTGATGAAAGTTCGGTAATCCACATGCTAACAAATTTGTAGTGAATATTTGTCGAATTCTTTATTCATGTAGCATTTTCGGAACACGGAATTTCACGGCCAGGGGATTTATGTAAATTACATTTCTCTTGGTTAGAAATCACTCCAAGGGTTTTTTCCTGAGAAACCGGCCAGATTTTCGATACTGGCGAAAGGAAAACCCTGTGAACTCAGATTAAGAGATTCTCGGTGTAAATATGCCTTGTATGGTGGATGAAAGTACGGTAATCCGCATGCTAACAACTCTGTACTGAATATTTGTCGAATCCGAGATACGTGAAGCGTGTTTGGAACACAGAATATCACGGTGAGCGAATCTATGTAAAATACATGTCTCTTCGGTAGAACTCGCTCCAAGAGATTTTTCTGGGAAATCTGCCTCATTTTCGAAACTGGCGTTTGATAATATACGCAAAATCTGAGAAAATGCTTCAAAGTGTCAATATGCCTTGTATTGTGATGGAAGTTCGTAAAACCACATGCAAACAATTCTGTGGTGAATATTTGTAGAAAGCGTTATGCATGTAGCGTGATCGTATCACAGAAATTCCCGGCGATGGAATCTATGTAAATTACACGCCTATTGGTTCGAATTCGCTCCAAAAATGTTTCCCTGAGAAAACGGCCTGATTTTCGAAACTGGCATTAGGAAAAAGCTGCAAATTCAGAGTTAATGTTTCTAGGTGTAAATATGCCATGTATGGTGGATGAAAGTTCTGTAATCTACATGTTCACAACTCATTCGAGAAAGTTTGTTGAAACCTTGATGCATGTAGCGTTTTCGGAAATTGGAATGTCACTGTGAGGAAAACAATGTTAATTACATTTCTATTGGGAAGTACTCGCTCCACGAGTATTTTTCTGCGTATCTGCCTCCTTTTCAAAACTGGCATTAGGAAAAACTTTCGAAATATGAGAAAATGCTTCAAAGAGTCAATATGGCTTTTATGGTGGATGAAAGTTCGGTAATCCTTATGCTAACAACTCTGTAGTGAATATATGTCGAATCCGTGATGCATGTAGCTTTTCCGGAACACGGAATTTCACGATGACGGGTTCTATGTAAATTGCATGTCTATAGGGTAGAACTCGCTCCAAGAGGGTTTTTCGGCAAAAACTGCATGATTTTAGAAACTGACATTAGGAGAAATCTACTAAATCAGAATAAAACTTTCTATGTATAAATATGCATTGTCAGTTGGATGAAAGTTCGGTAATACACATGTTCACAACTCATTAAAGAATGTTTGTTGAATCCGTGATGCATGGAACGTGTTCAGAGCACGGAATGTCACGGTGAGTGAAACTAGGTAAATTACATATCTTTTGGGTACAACTCGCTCCAAGAGCATTTTTCTGCCAAATCTGCCTCATTTTCAAAACTGGCGTTAAAACTAACCTGTGAAATCTGAGAAAATTCTTCAAAGTGTCAGTAAGCCTTGTATGGTGGATGAAAGTGCTGTAATCTACTTGCTAACAACTCTGAAGTGAATATTTGTCGCATCCGTGTTGCATGTAGCGTGTTCGGAACACGGAATTTCACGGTGAGCGAATCCATGTAAATTACACGTCTATAGGTTAGACCCGCTCCAAGAGGTTATTGCCGTGAAATGGGCCTCATTTTGGAAACTGGCTTTTGGAAAGCTCTGCGGAATCAGAGAAAATGCTTCAAAGCGTCAATATGCCTTCTATTTTGATGAAAGTCCTGCAATCCACATGCAAACAACTCTGTAGTGTATTTTTGTCTAAACATTTCTGCATGTAGCGTGTTCCGAACACGGAATTCCACGGTGAGCGAATCCATGGAATTTACATATCTATTGGATAGAACACGCTCCAACAGTTTTTTCCTTTGTAAACTGCCTGATTTTCGAAACTGCTATTAGGAAAAAGCTGCAAACTCAGAGTGAATGTTTCTAGGTGTACATATGCCTTGTATGGTGGATGAAAGTTCTGTAATACACATGTACAAAACTCTTTAAAAATGTTTGTCAAATCCGTGATGTATGTAGCCTGTTCGGATCACGGACTGTCACGGTGAGGGAAACTATGTAAATTACATATTTATTGGTTAGAACACGCTCCAGGAGCATTTTACTGGAAAATCTGCCTCAGTTTGGAAACTGGTGTCATGAAAACGCTGCAAAATATGAGTAAATTCTTTAAGGTGACAATATGTCTTCAATGGGTTATTCAAGATGTGTAATTCACATGCTAACAACTCAGCAGTGTATATTGGTTGAATCCGTGGTGCATGTACCGTTTTCAGAACACGGAATGTCACGGTGATGGTATCTATGAAAATGAGATGTCTATTGGATAGAACATGCACCAAGAGTGTCTTTGTGTGAAAACTGCCTGATTTTCTTAACTGACATTAGGAAAACCTGCGAAATCTAAGTAAATGTTTCTAGGTGTAAATACGCCTTGTATTGTGGTTGAAAAATCGGTAATCCACATGCTCACGGTCATTAAATAATGTTTGTCAAAGCCGTGATGAATGTAACGTTTTCGGAACACGGAATGTCTCGGTGAGTGAAACTCTGAAAATAACAATTCTACTGGATAGAACTCGCTTGGATTGAATGTTTCTGTGAAAATTTCATGATTTTTGAAACTGGATGTAAAGACAAACCTGCGAAATCAGAATAACTACTTCTAGGTTTAAATATGCCTTGTATGGTGGATGAAAGTTCGGTAATCCACATGCTCACTCTCATTAAAACGCAGCGCTCGACTGTGTGATGCATGTAACGTGTTTGGAATACGGAATGTCATAGTGAAGGAAACAATGTAAGTTACATGTCTATTTTGTAGAACTCGCTTGAAGAGGATTTTTCTGCGAAATGTGCCTCATTTTCCAAACTGCCATTAGGAGAACCTTGTGAAATCTGAGAAAATGTTTCTAAGAGTCAATATGCCTTGAATGGTGAATGAAAGTCCGGTATTCCACATGTTAATAACAGTGAAGTAATTATTTTTCAAACCGTGATTCATGTAGCGCTTTTGGAAAATGGAATTTCACGGTAATGAAACGATGTAAATTACAATTCTATTGAGTAGAACGAGCTAGAAGAGAATGTTTCTGTGAAAATTGCATGATTATCGAATCTGAAGTTTGGAAAAAGCTGCAAAACGGGAGTCAATATTTGTAGGTGTAAATGTGCCTTTATGTTGCAAGAAAGTTCGGTAATCCACATGTGCACAACATACTAAAGAATCTTTTTCTAATCCGTGATGCATGAACCGTGTTCAGAACGTGGAATTTCACGGTGATTGAAACAATGTAAATTACTTCTCTATTGGGTAGAACTAGCTCGGAGAGTGTTTTTCGGTGAAAACTTCGTCATTTTTAAACTGGCAATTGCAAAACGCTGCAAAATCTGAGAAAATACTTCTAAGAATCAATATTCAATGTATTGTGATGAAAGTTCGGTAATCCACATGCTAACAAATTTGTAGTGAATATTTGTCGAATCCTTTATGCATGTAGCATTTTCGGAACACGGAATTTCACGGCCAGGGGATTTATGTAAATTACATTTCTCTTGGTTAGAAATCAATCCAAGAGATTTTTCCTAGAAAACGGCCGGATTTTCTTTACTGGCGAAAGGAAAACCCTGCGAACTCAGATTAATAGATTCTCGGTGTAAATATGCCTTGTATGGTGGATGAAAGTTCGGTAATCCGCATGCTAACAACTCTGTACTGAATATTTGTCGAATCAGAGATAAGTGAAGCGTGTTTGGAACACAGAATATCACGGTGAGCGAATCTATGTAAAATAAATGTCTCTTCGGTAGAACTCGCTCCAAGAGATTTTTCTGGGAAATCTGCCTCATTTTCGAAACTGGCGTTTGATAATATACGCAAAATCTGAGAAAATGCTTCAAAGTGTCAATATGCTTTTAATTGTGATGGAAGTTCGTAAAACCACATGCAAACAATTCTGTGGTGAATATTTGTAGAAAGCGTTATGCATGTAGCGTGATCGTATCACAGAAATTCCCGGCGATGGAATCTATGTAAATTACACGCCTATTGGTTCGAATTCGCTCCAAAAAAGTTTCCCTGAGAAAACGACCTGATTTTCGAATCTGGCATTAGGAAAAATCTGCAAATTCAGAGTTAAAGTTTCAAGGTGTAAATATGCCATGTATGGTGGATGAAAGTTCTGTAATCTACATGTTCACAACTCATTTGAGAAAGTTTGTTGAAATCTTAATGCATGTAGCGTGTTCGGAAATTAGAATGTCACTGTGAGGAAAACAATGTAAATTACATTTCTATTTTGAAGTACACGATCCACGAGTATTTTTCTGCGTATCTGCCTCCTTTTCAAAACTGACATTAGGAAAAAGTTTCGAAATATGAGAAAATGCTTCAAAGAGTCAATATGGCTTTTATGGTGGATGAAAGTTCGGTAACCCTTATGCTAACAACTCTGTAGTGAATATTTGTCGAATCCGTGATGCATGTAGATTTTCCGGAACACGGAATTTCACGATGACGGGTTCTATGTAAATTGCATGTACGCAGCGCTCGACTGTCTCCAAGAGGATTTTTCTGCAAAAACTGCATGATTTTAGAAACTGACAGTAGGAGAAATCTACTAAATCAGAATAAAACTTTCTATGTATAAATATGCATTGTCAGTTGGATGAAAGTTCGGTAATACACATGTTCACAACTCATTAAAGAATGTTTGTTGAATCCGTGATGCATGGAACGCGTTCAGAACACGGAATGTCACGGTGAGTGAAACTAGGTAAATTACATATCTTTTGGGTACAACTCGCTCCAAGAGCATTTTTCTGCCAAATCTGCCTCATTTTCAAAACTGGCGTTAAAACTAACCTGTGAAATCTGAGAAAATTCTTCAAAGAGTCATTAAGCCTTGTATGGTGGATGAAAGTGCTGTAATCTACTTGCAAACAACTCTGAAGTGAATATTTGTCGCATCCGTGATGCATGTAGCGTGTTCGGATCACGGAATTTCACGTTGAGCGAATCCATGTAAATTACACGTCTATTGGTTAGACCCGCTCCAAGAGGTTATTGCCGTGAAATGGGCCTCATTTTGGAAACTGGCTTTTGGAAAGCTCTGCGAAATCAGAGAAAATGCTTCAAAGCGTCAATATGCCTTCTATTTTGATGAAAGTCCTGGAATCCACATGCAAACAACTCTGTAGTGTATTTTTGTCGAATCATTTCTGCATGTAGCGTGTTCCGAACACGGAATTTCACGGTGAGCGAATCCATGGAATTTACATATCTATTGGATAGAACACGCTCCAACAATTTTTTCCTTTGTAAACTGCCTGATTTTCGAAACTGCTATTAGGAAAAAGCTGCGAACTCAGAGTGAATGTTTCTAGGTGTACATATGCCTTGTATGGTGGATGAAAGTTCTGTAATACACATGTACACAACTCTTTAAAAATGTTTGTCAAATCCGTGATGTATGTAGCCTGTTCGGAACACAGACTGTCACGGTGAGGGTAACTATGTAAATTACATATCTATTGGTTAGAACATGCTCCAGGAGCATTTTACTGGAAAATCTGCCTCAGTTTGGAAACTGGTGTCATGAAAACGCTGCAAAATATGAGTAAATTCTTTAAGGTGACAATATGTCTTCAATGGGTTATTCAAGATGTGTAATTCACATGCTAACAACTCAGCAGCGTATATTGGTTGAATCCGTGGTGCATGTACCGTTTTCAGAACACGGAATGTCACGGTGATGGTATCTATGAAAATGAGATTTCTATTGGATAGAACATGCACCAAGAGTGTTTTTCTGCGAAAACTGCCTGATTTTCTTAACTGACGATAGGAAAACCTGCGAAATCTAAGTAAATGTTTCTAGGTGTAAATATGCCTTGTATTGTGGTTGAAAAATCGGTAATCCACATGCTCACGGTCATTAAATAATGTTTGTCAAAGCCGTGATGAATGTAACGTTTTCGGAACACGGAATGTCTCGGTGAGTGAAACTCTGAAAATAACAATTCTACTGGATAGAACTCGCTTGAATTGAATGTTTCTGTGAAAATTTCATGCTTTTTGAAACTGGATGTAAGGAAAAACCTGCGAAATCAGAATAACTACTTCTAGGTGTAAATATGCCTTGTATGGTGGATGAAAGTTCTGTAATCCGCATGCTAACAACTCTGTACTGAATATTTGTTGAATCCGAGATACGTGAAGCGTGATTGGAACACAGAATATCACGGTGAGCGAATCTATGTAAAATACAGGTCTCTTCGGTAGAACTCGCTCCAAGAGATTTTTCTGGGATATCTGACTCATTTTCGAAACTGGCGTTTGATAATATATGCAAAATCTGGGAAAATGCTTCAAAGTGTCAATATGCCTTGTATTGTGATGGAAGTTCATACAACCACATGCAAACAATTCTGTGGTGAATATTTGTAGAAAGCGTTATGCATGTAGCGTGATCGTATCACAGAAATTCCCGGCGATGGAATCTATGTAAATTACACGCGTAATGGTTCGAATTCGCTCCAAAAATATTTCACTGAGACAACGGCCGGATTTTCAAAACTGGCATTAGGAAAAAGCTGCAAATTCAGAGCTAATGTTTCTAGGTGTAAATATGCCATGTATGGTGGATGAAAGTTCTGTAATCTACATGTTCACAACTCATTCGAGAAAGTTTGTTGAAACCTTGATGCATGTAGCGTGTTCGGAATTTGTAATGTCACTGTGAGGAAAAATATGTATATTGCATTTCTATTGGGAATTACTCGCTCCACGGGAATTTTTCTGCGTATCTGCCTCCTTTTCAAAACTGGCATTAGGAAAAACTTTCGAAATATGAGAAAATGCTTCAAAGAGTCAATATGGCTTTTATGGTGGATGAAAGTTCGGTAATCCTTATGCTAACAACTCTGTAGTGAATATTTGTCGAATCCGTGATACATGTAGCGTGTTCGGAACACGGAATTTCACGATGACGTGTTCTATGTAAATTGCATGTCTATTGGGTAGAACTCGCTCCAAGAGGATTTTTCTGCAAAAACTGCATGATTTTAGAAACTGACATTAGGAGAAATCTACTAAATCAGAATAAAACTTTCTATGTATAAATATGCATTGTCAGTTGGATGAAAGTTCGGTAACACACATATTCGCAACTCATTAAAGAATGTTTGTTGAATCCGTGATGCATGGAACGCGTTCAGAACACGGAATGTCACAGTGAGTGAAACTAGGTAAATTACATATCTTTTGGGTATAACTCGCTCCAAGAGCATTTTTCTGCCAAATCTGCCTCATTTTCAAAACTGGCGTTAAAACTAACCTGTGAAATCTGAGAAAATTCTTCAAAGTGTCAGTAAGCCTTGTATGGTGGATGAAAGTGCTGTAATCTACTTGCTAACAACTCTGAAGTGAATATTTGTCTCATCCGTGATGCATGTAGCGTGTTCGGAACACAGATTTTCACGGTGAGCGAATCCATGTAAATTACACGTCTATTGGTTAGACCCGCTCCAAGAGGTTTTTGCCGTGAAATGGGCCTCATTTTGGAAACTGGCATATGGAAAGCTCTGCGAAATCAGAGAAAATGCTTCAAAGCATCAATATGTCTTCTATTTTGTTGAAAGTCCTGGAATCCACATGCAAACAACTCTGTAGTGTATTTTTGTCGAAACATTTCTGCATGTAGCGTGTTCCGAACACGGAATTTCACGGTGAGCGAATCCATGGAATTTACATATCTATTGGATAGAACACGCTCCAACAGTTTTTTCCTTTGTAAACTGCCTGATTTTCGAAACTGCTATTAGGAAAAAGCTGCGAACTCAGAGTGAATGTTTCTAGGTGTACATATGCCTTTTATGGTGGATGAAAGTTCTGTAATACACATGTACACAACCCTTTAAAAATGTTTGTCAAATCCTTGATGAATGTAGCCTGTTCAGAACACGGACTGTCACGGTGAGGGAAACTATGTAAATTACAAATCTATTGGTTAGAACACGATCCAGGAGCATTTTACAGGAAAATCTGCTTCAGTTTGGAAACTGGTGTTATGAAAACGCTGCAAAATATGAGTAAATTCTTTAAGGTGACAATATGTCTTCAATGGGTTTTTCAAGATGTGTAATTCACATGCTAACAACTCAGCAGTGTATATTGGTTGAATCCGTGGTGCATGTACCGTTTTCAGAACACGGAATGTCACGGTGATGGTATCTATGAAAATGAGATGTCTATTGGATAGAACATGCACCAAGAGTGTTTTTCTGCGAAATCTGCCAGATTTTCTTAACTGACGTTAGTAAAATCTGCGAAATCTAAGTAAATGTTTCTAGGTGTAAATATGCCTTGTATTGTGGTTGAAAAATCGGTAATCCACATGCTCACTGTCATTAAATAATGTCTGTCAAAGCCGTGGTGAATATAAAGTTTTCGGAACACGGAATGTCTCGGTGAGTGAAACTCTGAAAATAACAATTCTACTGGATAGAACTCGCTTGAATTGAATTTTTCTGTGAAAATTTCATGATTTTTGAAACTGGATGTAAGGACAAACCTGCGAAATCAGAATTACTACTTCTAGATTTAAATATGCCTTGTATGGTGGATGAAAGTTCGGTAATCCACATGCTCACTCTCATTAAAGAATGTTTGTCGAATTCGTGATGCATGTAACGTGTTTGGAATACGGAATGTCATAGTGAAGGAAACAATGTAAGTTACATGTCTATTTTGTAGAACTCGCTTGAAGAGAATTTTTCTGCGAAATGTGCCTCATTTTCCAAACTGCCATTAGGAGAACCCTGTGAAATCTGAGAAAATGCTTCTAAGTGTCAATATGCCTTGAATGGTGAATGAAAGTCCGGTATTCCACATGTTAATAACAGTGAAGTAATTATTTTTCAAACCGTGATTCATGTAGCGCTTTTGGAAAATGGAATTTCACGGTAATGAAACGATGTAAATTACAATTCTATTGAGTAGAACGAGCTAGAAGAGAATGTTTTCGAAAATTGCATGATTATCGAATCTGAAGTTTGGAAAAAGCTGCAAAACGGGAGTCAATATTTGTAGGTGTAAATGTGCCATTATGTTGCAAAAAAGTTCGGTAATCCACATATTCACAACATACTAAAAATCTTTTTCTAATCTGTGATGCATGAACTGTGTTCAGAACGTGGAATTTCACGGTGATTGAAACAATGTAAATTAGTTCTCTATTGGGTAGAACTAGCCCGGAGAATGTTTTTCGGCGAAAACTTCGTCATTTTTGAAACTGGCTTTTGCAAAACGCTGCAAAATCTGAGAAAATACTTCTAAGAATCAATATTCAATGTATTGTGATGAAAGTTCGGTAATCCACATGCTAACAAATTTGTAGTGAATATTTGTCGAATCCTTTATTCATGTAGCATGTTCGGAACACGGAATTTCACGGCCAGGGATTTATGTAAATTACATTTCTCTTGGTTAGAAATCACTCCAAGAGTTTTTTCCTGAGAAACCGGCCAGATTTTCGATACTGGCGAAAGGAAAACCCTGCGAACTCAGATTAAGAGATTCTCGGTGTAAATATGCCTTGTATGGTGGATGAAAGTTCGGAAATCCACATGCTAACAACTCTGTACTGAATATTTGTCGAATCCGAGATACGTGAAGCGTGTTTGGAACACAGAATATCACGGTGAGCGAATCTATGTAAAATACATGTCTCTTCGGTAGAACTCGCTCCAAGAGATTTTTCTGGGAAATCTGCCTCATTTTCGAAACTGGCGTTTGATAATATACGCAAAATCTGAGAAAATGCTTCAAAGTGTCAATATGCCTTTTATTGTGATGGAAGTTCGTAAAACCACATGCAAACAATTCTGTGGTGAATATTTGTAGAAAGCGTTATGCATGTAGCGTGATCGTATCACAGAAATTCCCGGCGATGGAATCTATGTAAATTACACGCCTATTGGTTCGAATTCGCTCCAAAAATGTTTCCCTGAGAAAACGGCCTGATTTTCGAAACTGGCATTAGGAAAAAGCTGCAAATTCAGAGTTAATGTTTCTAGGTGTAAATATGCCATGTATGGTGGATGAAAGTTCTGTAATCTACATGTTCACAACTCATTCGAGAAAGTTTGTTGAAACCTTGATGCATGTAGCGTTTTCGGAAATTGGAATGTCACTGTGAGGAAAACAATGTAAATTACATTTCTATTGGGAAGTACTCGCTCCACGAGTATTTTTCTGCGTATCTGACTCCTTTTCAAAACTGGCATTAGGAAAAACTTTCGAAATATGAGAAAATGCTTCAAAGAGTCAATATGGCTTTTATGGTGGATGAAAGTTCGGTAATCCTTATGCTAACAACTCTGTAGTGAATATTTGTCGAATCCGTGATGCATGTAGCTTTTCCGGAACACGGAATTTCACGATGACGGGTTCTATGTAAATTGCATGTCTATAGGGTAGAACTCGCTCCAAGAGGATTTTTCTGCAAAAACTGCATGATTTTAGAAACTGACATTAGGAGAAATCTACTAAATCAGAATAAAACTTTCTATGTATAAATATGCATTGTCAGTTGGATGAAAGTTCGGTAATACACATGTTCACAACTCATTAAAGAATGTTTGTTGAATCCGTGATGCATGGAACGCGTTCAGAGCACGGAATATCGCGGTGAGTGAAACTAGGTAAATTACATATCTTTTGGGTACAACTCGCTCCAAGAGCATTTTTCTGCCAAATCTGCCTCATTTTCAAAACTGGCGTTAAAACTAACCTGTGAAATCTGAGAAAATTCTTCAAAGTGTCAGTAAGCCTTGTATGGTGGATGAAAGTGCTGTAATCTACTTGCTAACAACTCTGAAGTGAATATTTGTCGCATCCGTGTTGCATGTAGCGTGTTCGGAACACGGAATTTCACGGTGAGCGAATCCATGTAAATTACACGTCTATTGGTTAGACCCGCTCCAAGAGGTTATTGCTGTGAAATGGGCCTCATTTTGGAAACTGGCTTTTGGAAAGCTCTGCGAAATCAGAGAAAATGCTTCAAAGCCTCAATATGCCTTCTATTTTGATGAAAGTCCTGGAATCCACATGCAAACAACTCTGTAGTGTATTTTTTCGAATCATTTTTGCATGCAGTGTGTTCCGAACACGGAATTTCTCGGTGAGCGATTCCATGGAATTTACACGTCTATTTGTTAGATCCGCTCCAAGAGGTTTTTCCTTTGTAAACTGCCTGATTTTCGAAATTGCTATTTGGAAATAGCTGCGAACTCAGAGTGAATGTTTCTAGGTGTATATATGCCTTGTATGGCGGATGAAAGTTCTGTAATACACATGTACACAACTCTTTAAAAATGTTTGTCAAATTCGAGATGTATGTATCCTGTTCGGAACACGGACAGTCACGATGAGGGAAACTATGTAAATTACATATCTATTGGTTAGAATACGCTCCAGGAAAATTTTACTGGAAAATCTGCCTCAGTTTAGAAAATGGTGTTATGAAAATGTTGCAAAATCTGAGTAAATTCTTTAAGGTGACAATATGTCTTCAAAGGGTTATTAAAGATGTGTAATTCACATGCTAACAACTCATCAGTGTATATTGGTTGAATCCGTGGTGCATGTACCGTGTTCAGAACACGGAATGTTACGGTGAAGTTACCTATGAAAATGAGATGTCTTTTGGATAGAACATGCACCAAGAGTGTTTTTCTGGGAAAACTGCCTGATTTATTTAACTGACGTTAGGGTAACCTGCGAAATCTAAGTAAATGTTTCTAGGTGTAATTGTGCCTTGTATTGTGGTTGAAAAATCGGTAATCCACATGCTCATGGTCATTAAATAATGTTTGTCAAAGCCGTGATGAATGTAACATTTTTGGAACACGGAATGTCTCGGTGAGTGAAACTCTGAAAATAACAATTCTACTGGACAGAACTCGCTTGAATTGAGTGTTTCTGTGAAAATTTAATAATTTTTGAAACTGGATGTAAGGACAAACCTGCGAAATCAGAATAACTACTTCTAGGTGTAAATACGCCTTCTATGGTGGATGAAAGTTCGGTAATCCACATGCTCACACTCATTAAAGAATGTTTGTCGAATTCGTGATGCACGTAACGTGTTTGAAATACGGAATGTCATAGTGAAGGAAACAATGTAAGTTACATGTCTATTTTGTAGAACTCGCTTGAAGAGAATTTTTCTGCGAAATGTGCCTCATTTTCCAAACTGCCATTAGGAGAACACAGTGAAATCTGAGAAAATGCTTCTAAGTGTCAATATGCCTTGAATGGTGAATGAAAGTCCAGTAATCCACATGTTAATAACAGTGAAGTAATTATTTTTCAAACCGTGATTAATGTAGCGCTTTTGAAAAACGGAATTTCACGGTAATGAAATGATGTAAATTACAATTCTATTGAGTAGAACGAGCTAGAAGAGAATGTTTCTGCGAAAATTGCATGATTATCGAATCTGAAGTTTGGAAAAAGCTGCAAAACGGGAGTCAATATTTGTAGGTGTAAATGTGCCTTTATGTTGCAAGAAAGTTCGGTAATCCACATTTTCACAACATACTAAAGAATCTTTTTCTAATCTGTGATGCATGTACCGTGTTCAGAACGTGGAATTTCACGGTGATTGAAACAATGTTAATTACTGCTCTATTGGGTAGAACTAGCTAGGAGAGTGTTTTTCTGCGAAAATTTCGTCATTTTTGAAACTGGCATTTGCAAAACACTGCAAAATCTGAGAAAATACTTCTAAGAATCAATATTCAATGTATTGTGATGTAAGTTCATTAATCCACATTCTAACATATTTGTAGTGAATATTTGTCGAATCATTTATGCATGTAGCATGTTCAGAAAACGGAATTTCACGGCCAGGGGATTTATGTAAATTACATTTCTCTTGGTTAGAAATCACTCCAAGAGATTTTCCCTGAAAAATTGGCCAGATTTTCGATAATGGCGATAGAAAAAGCCTTCGAATACAGATTAATAGATTCTCGGTGTAAATAAGCCTTGTATGGTGGATGAAAGTTCGTTAATCCGCATGCCAACAACTCTGTACTGAATATTTGTCGAATCCGAGATACGTGAAGCGTGTTTGGAACACAGAATATCACGGTGAGCGAATCTATGTAAAATACATGTCTCTTCGGTAGAAGTCGCTCCAAGAGATTTTTCTGGGAAATCTGTCTCATTTTCGAAACTGGCGTTTGATAATATATGCAAAATTGAGAAAATGCTTCAAAGTGTCTATATGCCTTTTATTGTGATGGAAGTTCGTAAAACCACATGGAAGCAATTCAGTGGTGAATATTTGTAGAAAGTGTTATGCATGTAGCGTGATCATATCACAGAAATTCCCGGTGATGGAATCTATGTAAATTACACGCCTATTGGTTAGAATTCACTCCAAAAATGTTTCCGTGAGAAAACGGCCTGATTTTCAAAACTGGCATTAGGAAAATCTGCAAATTCATTGTTAATGTTTCTAGGTGTAAATATGCCATGTATGGTGGATGAAAGTTCTGTAATCTACATGTTCACAACTCATTCGAGAAAGTTTGTTGAAACCTTGATGCATGTAGCGTGTTCGGAAATTGGAATGTCACTGTGAGGAAAACGATGTAAATTACATTTCTATAGGGAAGTACTCGCTCCACGAGAATTTTTCTGCGTATCTGCCTCCTTTTCAAAACTGGCATTAGGAAAAACTTTCGAAATATGAGAAAATGCTTCAAAGAGTCAATATGGCTTTTATGGTGGATGAAAGTTTGGTAATCCTTATGCTAACATCTCTGTAGTGAATATTTGTCGCATCCGTGATGCATGTAGCTTTTCCGGAACATGGAATTTCACGATGACGGGTTCTATGTAAATTGCATGTCTATTGGGTAGAACTCACTCCAAGAGGATTTTTCTGCAAAAACTGCATGATTTTAGAAACTGACATTAAGAGAAATCTACTAAATCAGAATAAATTTTTCTATGTATAATTATGCATTGTCAGTTGGATGAAAGTTCGGTAATACACATGTTCACAACTCATTAAATTATGTTTGTTGAATCCGTGATGCATGGAACTTGTTCAGAACACAAAATGTCACGGTGAGTGAAACTAGGTAAATTACATATCTTTTGGGTACAACCCGCTCCAAGAGCATTTTTCTGCCAAATCTGCCTCATTTTCAAAACTGGCATTAAAACTAAACTTTGAAATCTGAGAAAATTCTTCAAAGTGTCAGTAAGCCTTTTATGGTGGATGAAAGTGCTGTAATCTACTTGCTAACAACTCTGAAGTGAATATTTGTCGCATCCGTGATGCATGTAGCGTGTTCGGAACACGGAATTTCACGGTGAGCGAATCCATGTAAATTACACGTCTATTGGTTAGACCCGCTCCAAGAGGTTATTGCCGTGAAATGGGCCTCATTTTGGAAACTGGCTTTTGGAAAGCTCTGCGAAATCAGAGAAAATGCTTCAAAGCGTCAATATGCCTTCTATTTTGATGAAAGTCCTGGAATCCACATGCAAACAACTCTGTAGTGTATTTTTGTCGAATCATTTCTGCATGTAGCGTGTTCCGAACACGGAATTTCACGGTGAGCGAATCCATGGAATTTACATATCTATTGGATAGAACACGCTCCAAAAGTTTTTTCCTTTGTAAACTGCCTGATTTTCGAAACTGCTATTAGGAAAAAGCTGCGAACTCAGAGTGAATGTTTCTAGGTGTACATATGCCTTGTATGGTGGATGAAAGTTCTGTAATACACATGTACACAACTCTTTAAAAATGTTTGTCAAATCCGTGATGTATGTAGCCTGTTCGGAACACGGACTGTCACGGTGAGGGAAACTATGTAAATTACATATCTATTGGTTAGAACACGCTCCAGGAGCATTTTACTGGAAAATCTGCCTCAGTTTGGAAACTGGTGTCATGAAAACGCTGCAAAATATGAGTAAATTCTTTAAGGTGACAATATGTCTTCAATGGGTTATTCAAGATGTGTAATTCACATGCTAACAACTCAGCAGTGTATATTGGTTGAATCCGTGGTGCATGTACCGTTTTCAGAACACGGAATGTCACGGTGATGATATCTAAGAAAATGAGATGTCTATTGGATAGAACATGCACCAAGAGTGTTTTTCTGCGAAAACTGCCTGATTTTCTTAACTGACGTTAGGAAAACCTGCGAAATCTAAGTAAATGTTTCTAGGTGTAAATATGCCTTGTATTGTGGTTGAAAAATCGGTAATCCACATGCTCACGGTCATTAAATAATTTTTGTCAAAGCCGTGATGAATGTAACGTTTTCGGAACACGGAATGTCTCGGTGAGTGAAACTCTGAAAATAACAATTCTACTGGATAGAACTCGCTTGGATTGAATGTTTCTGTGAAAATTTCATGATTTTTGAAACTGGATGTAAGGACAAATCTGCGAAATCAGAATAACTACTTCTAGGTTTAAATATGCCTTGTATGGTGGATGAAAGTTCGGTAATCCACATGCTCCCTCTCATTAAAGAATGTTTGTCGAATTCGTGATGCATGTAACGTGTTTGGAATACGGAATGTCATAGTGAAGGAAACAATGTAAGTTACATGTCTATTTTGTAGAACTCGCTTGAAGAGGATTTTTCTGCGAAATGTGCCTCATTTTCCAAACTGCCATTAGGAGAACACTGTGAAATCTGAGAAAATGTTTCTAAGTGTCAATATGCCTTGAATGGTGAATGAAAGTCCGGTATTCCACATGTTAATAACAGTGAAGTAATTATTTTTCAAACCGTGATTCATGTAGCGCTTTTGGAAAACGGAATTTCACGGTAATGAAACGATGTAAATTAAAATTCTATTGAGTAGAACGAGCTAGAAGAGAATGTTTCTGTGAAAATTGCATGATTATCGAATCTGAAGTTTGGAAAAAGCTGCAAAACGGGAGTCAATATTTGTAGGTGTAAATGTGCCTTTATGTTGCAAGAAAGTTCGGTAATTCACATGTTCACAACATACTAAAAATCTTTTTCTAATCCGTGATGCATGAACCGTGTTCAGAACGTGGAATTTCACGGTGATTGAAACAATGTAAATTACTTCTCTATTGGCTAGAACTAGCTCGGAGAGTGTTTTTCGGCGAAAACTTCGTCATTTTTAAACTGGCAATTGCAAAACTCTGCAAAATCTGAGAAAATACTTCTAAGAATCCATATTCAATGTATTGTGATGAAAGTTCGGTAATCCACATGCTAACAAATTTGTAGTGAATATTTGTCGAATCCTTTATGCATGTAGCATGTTCGGAACACGGAATTTCACGGCCAGGGGATTTATGTAAATTACATTTCTCTTGGTTAGAAATCACTCCAAGAGATTTTTCCTAGAAAACGCCCAGATTTTCTATACTGGCGAAAGGAAAACCCTGCGAACTCAGATTAATAGATTCTCGGTGTAAATATGCCTTGTATGGTGGATGAAAGTTCGGTAATCCGCATGCTAACAACTCTGTACTGAATATTTGTCGAATCCGAGATACGTGAAGCATGATGGGAACACAGAATATCACGGTGAGCGAATCTATGTAAAATACATGTCTCTTCGGTAGAACTCGCTCCAAGAGATTTTTCTGGGAAATCTGCCTCATTTTAGAAACTGACGTTTGATAATATATGCAAAATCTGAGAAAATGCTTCAAAGTGTCAATATGCCTTGTATTGTGATGGAAGTTCGTAAAACCACATGCAAACAATTCTGTGGTGAATATTTGTAGAAAGCGTTATGCATGTAGCGTGATCGTATCACAGAAATTCCCGGCGATGGAATCTATGTAAATTACACGCCTATTGGTTCGAATTCGCTCCAAAAATGTTTCCCTGAGAAAACGGCCTGATTTTCGAAACTGGCATTAGGAAAAAGCTGCAAATTGAGAGTTAATGTTTCTAGGTGTAAATATGCCATGTATGGTGGATGAAAGTTCTGTAATCTACATGTTCACAACTCATTCGAGAAAGTTTGTTGAAACCTTGATGCATGTAGCGTTTTCGGAAATTGGAATGTCACTGTGAGGAAAACTATGTAAATTACATTTCTATTGGGAAGTACTCGCTCCACGAGTATTTTTCTGCGTATCTGCCTCCTTTTCAAAACTGGCATTAGGAAAAACTTTCGAAATATATGAAAATGCTTCAAAGAGTCAATATGGATTTTATGGTGGATGAAAGTTCGGTAATCCTTATGCTAACAACTCTGTAGTGAATATTTGTCGAATCCGTGATGCATGTAGCTTTTCCGGAACACGGAATTTCACGATGACGGGTTCTATGTAAATTGCATGTCTATAGGGTAGAACTCGCTCCAAGAGGATTTTTCTGCAAAAACTGCATGATTTTAGAAACTGACATTAGGAGAAATCTACCAAATCAGAATAAAACTTTCTATGTATAAATATGCATTGTCAGTTGGATGAAAGTTCGGTAATACACATGTTCACAACTCATTAAAGAATGTTTGTTGAATCCGTGATGCATGGAACGCGTTCAGAACACGGAATGTCACGGTGAGTGAAACAAGGTAAATTACATATCTTTTGGGTACAACTCGCTCCAAGAGCATTTTTCTGCCAAATCTGCCTCATTTTCAAAACTGGCGTTAAAAGTAACCTGTGAAATCTGAGAAAATACTTCAAAGTGTCAGTAAGCCTTGTATGGTGGATGAAAGTGCTGTAATCTTTTTTCTAACAACTCTGAAGTGAATATTTGTCGCATCCGTGATGCATGTAGCGTGTTCGGAACACGGAATTTCACGGTGAGCGAATCCATGTAAATTACACATCTATTGGTTAGACCCGCTCCAAGAGGTTATTGCCGTGAAATGGGCCTCATTTTGGAAACTGACTTTTGGAAAGCTCTGCGAAATCAGAGAAAATGCTTCAAAGCGTCAATATGCCTTCTATTTTGTTGAAAGTCCTGGAATCCACATGCAAACAACTCTGTAGTGTATTTTTGTCGAATCATTTCTGCATGTAGCGTGTTCCGAACACGGAATTTCACGGTGAGCGAATCCATGGAATTTACATATCTATTGGATAGAACACGCTCCAACAGTTTTTTCCTTTGTAAACTGCCTGATTTTCGAAACTGCTATTAGGAAAAAGCTGCGAACTCAGAGTGAATGTTTCTAGGTGTACATATGCCTTGTATGGTGGATGAAAGTTCTGTAATACACATGTACACAACTCTTTAAAAATGTTTGTCAAATCCGTGATGTATGTAGCCTGTTCGGAACACGGACTGTCACGGTGAGGGAAACTATGTAAATTACATATCTATTGGTTAGAACACGCTCCAGGAGCATTTTACTGGAAAATCTGCCTCAGTTTGGAAACTGGTGTCATGAAAACGCTGCAAAATATGAGTAAATTCTTTAAGGTGACAATATGTCTTCAATGGGTTATTCAAGATGTGTAATTCACATGCTAACAACTCAGCAGTGTATATTGGTTGAATCCGTGGTGCATGTACCGTTTTCAGAACACGGAATGTCACGGTGATGATATCTATGAAAATGAGATGTCTATTGGATAGAACATGCACCAAGAGTGTTTTTCTGCGAAAACTGCCTGATTTTCTTAACTGACGTTAGGAAAACCTGCGAAATCTAAGTAAATGTTTCTAGGTGTAAATACGCCTTGTATTGTGGTTGAAAAATCGGTAATCCACATGCTCACGGTCATTAAATAATGTTTGTCAAAGCCGTGATGAATGTAACGTTTTCGGAACACGGAATGTCTCGTTGAGTGAAACTCTGAAAATAACAATTCTACTGGATAGAACTCGCTTGGATTGAATGTTTCTGTGAAAATTTCATGATTTTTGAAACTGGATGTAAGGACAAACCTGCGAAATTAGAATAACTACTTCTAGGTTTAAATATGCCTTGTATGGTGGATGAAAGTTCGGTAATCCACATGCTCACTCTCATTAAAGAATGTTTGTCGAATTCGTGATGCATGTAACGTGTTTGGAATATGGAATGTCATAGTGAAGGAAACAATGTAAGTTACATGTCTATTTTGTAGAACTCGCTTGAAGAGAATTTTTCTGCGAAATGTGCCTCATTTTCCATACTGCCATTAGGAGAACCCTGTGAAATCTGAGAAAATGCTTCTAAGTGTCAATATGCCTTGAATGGTGAATGAAAGTCCGGTATTCCACATGTTAATAACAGTGAAGTAATTATTTTTCAAACCGTGATTCATGAAGCGCTTTTGGAAAACGGAATTTCACGGTAATGAAACGATGTAAATTAAAATTCTATTGAGTAGAACGAGCTAGAAGAGAATGTTTCTGTGAAAATTGCATGATTATCGAATCTGAAGTTTGGAAAAAGCTGCAAAACGGGAGTCAATATTTGTAGGTGTAAATGTGCCTTTATGTTGCAAGAAAGTTCGGTAATCCACATGTTCACAACATACTAAAGAATCTTTTTCTAATCCGTGATGCATGAACCGTGTTCAGAACGTGGAATTTCACGGTGATTGAAACAATGTAAATTACTTCTCTATTGGGTAGAACTAGCTCGGTGTGTGTTTTTCGGCGAAAACTTCGTCATTTTTAAACTGGCAATTGCAAAATGCTGCAAAATCTGAGAAAATACTTCTAAGAATCAATATTCAATGTATTGTGATGAAAGTTCGGTAATCCACATGCTAACAAATTTGTAGTGAATATTTGTCGAATCCTTTATGCATGTAGCATGTTCGGAACACGGAATTTCACGGCCAGGGGATTTATGTAAATTACATTTTTCTTGGTTAGAAATCACTCCAAGAGATTTTTCCTAGAAAACGGCCGGATTTTCTATACTGGCGAAACGAAAACCCAGCGAACTCAGATTAATAGATTCTCGGTGTAAATATGCCTTGTATGGTGGATGAAAGTTCGGTAATCCGCATGCTAACAACTCTGTACTGAATATTTGTCGAATCCGAGATACGTGAAGCGTGTTTGGAACACAGAATATCACGGTGAGCGAATCTATGTAAAATACAGGTCTCTTCGGTAGAACTCGCTCCAAGAGATTTTTCTGGGAAATCTGCCTCATTTTCGAAACTGGCGTTTGATAATATACGCAAAATCTGAGAAAATGCTTCAAAGTGTCAATATGCCTTTTATTTTGATGGAAGTTCGTAAAACCACATGCAAACAATTCTGTGGTGAATATTTGTAGAAAGCGTTATGCATGTAGCGTGATCGTATCACAGAAATTCCTGGCGATGGAATCTATGTAAATTACACGCCTATTGGTTAGAATTCGCTCCAAAAATATTTCCCTGAGAAAACGGCCTGATTTTCGAAACTGGCATTAGGAAAAAGCTGCAAATTCAGAGTTAAAGTTTCAAGGTGTAAATATGCCATGTATGGTGGATGAATGTTCTGTAATCTACATCTTCACAACTCATTTGAGAGAGTTTGTTGAAATCTTGATGCATGTAGCGTGTTCGGAAATTAGAATGTCACTGTGAGGAAAACAATGTAAATTACATTTCTATTGGGAAGTACTCGCTCCACGAGTATTTTTCTGCGTATTTGCCTCCTTTTCAAAACTGGCATTAGGAAAAATTTTCAAAATATGTGAAAATGCTTCAAAGAGTCAATATGGCTTTTATGGTGGATGAAAGTTCGGTAATCCTTATGCTAACAACTCTGTAGTGAATATTTGTCGAATCCGTGATGCATGTAGCTTTTCCAGAACACGGAATTTCACAATGACGGGTTCTATGTAAATTGCATGTCTATAGTGTAGAACACGCTCCAAGAGGATTTTTCTGCAAAAACTGCATGATTTTAGAAACTGACATTAGGAGAAATCTACTAAATCAGAATAAAATTTTCTATGTATAAATATGCATTGTCAGTTGGATGAAAGTTCGGTAATACACATGTTCACAACTCATTAAAGAATGTTTGTTGAATCCGTGATGCATGGAACGCGTTCAGAACACGGAATGTCACGGTGAGTGAAACTAGGTAAATTACATATCTTTTGGGTACAACTCGCTCCAAGAGCATTTTTCTGCCAAATCTGCCTCATTTTCAAAACTGGCGTTAAAACTAACCTGTGAAACCTAAGAAAATTCTTCAAAGTGTCAGTAAGCCTTGTATGGTGGATGAAAGTGCTGTAATCTACTTGCTAACAACTCTGAAGTGAATATTTGTCGCATCCGTGATGCATGTAGCGTGTTCGGAACACGGAATTTCACGTTGAGCGAATCCATGTAAATTACACGTCTATTGGTTAGACCCGCTCCAAGAGGTTATTGCCGTGAAATGGGCCTCATTTTGGAAACTGGCTTTTGGAAAGCTCTGCGAAATCAGAGAAAATGCTTCAAAGCGTCAATATGCCTTCTATTTTGATGAAAGTCCTGGAATCCACATGCAAACAACTCTGAAGTGTATTTTTGTCGAATCATTTCTGCATGTAGCGTGTTCCAAACATGGAATTTCACGGTGAGCGAATCCATGGAATTTACATATCTATTGGATAGAACACGCTCCAACAGTTTTTTCCTTTGTAAACTGCCTGATTTTCGAAACTGCTATTAGGAAATAGCTGCGAACTCAGAGTGAATGTTTCTAGGTGTACATATGCCTTGTATGGTGGATGAAAGTTCTGTAATACACATGTACACAACTCTTTAAAAATGTTTGTCAAATCCGTGATGTATGTAGCCTGTTCGGAACACGGACTGTCACGGTGAGGGAAACTATGTAAATTACATATCTATTGGTTTGAACACGCTCCAGGAGCATTTTACTGGAAAATCTGCCTCAGTTTGGAAACTGGTGTCATGAAAACGCTGCAAAATATGAGTAAATTCTTTAAGGAGACAATATGTCTTCAATGGGTTATTCAAGATGTGTAATTCACATGCTAACAACTCAGCAGCGTATATTGGTTGAATCCGTGGTGCATGTACCATTTTCAGAACACGGAATGTCACGGTGATGATATCTATGAAAATGAGATGTCTATTGGATAGAACATGCACCAAGAGTGTTTTTCTGCGAAAACTGCCTGATTTTTTTAACTGACGATAGGAAAACCTGCGAAATCTAAGTAAATGTTTCTAGGTGTAAATATGCCTTGTATTGTGGTTGAAAAATCGGTAATCCACATGCTCACGGTCATTAAATAATGTTTGTCAAAGCCGTGATGAATGTAACGTTTTCGGAACACGGAATGTCTCGGTGAGTGAAAGTCTGAAAATAACAATTCTACTGGATAGAACTCGCTTGAATTGAATGTTTCTGTGAAAATTTCATGCTTTTTGAAACTGGATGTAAGGAAAAACCTGCAAAATCAGAATAACTACTTCTAGGTGTAAATATGCCTTGTATGGTGGATGAAAGTTCTGTAATCCGCATGCTAACAACTCTGTACTGAATATTTGTCGAATCCGAGATACGTGAAGCGTGATTGGAACACAGAATATCACGGTGAGCGAATCTATGTAAAATACAGGTCTCTTCGGTAGAACTCGCTCCAAGAGATTTTTCTGGGATATCTGACTCATTTTCGAAACTGGCGTTTGATAATATATGCAAAATCTGGGAAAATGCTTCAAAGTGTCAATATGCCTTGTATTGTGATGGAAGTTCATACAACCACATGCAAACAATTCTGTGGTGAATATTTGTAGAAAGCGTTATGCATGTAGCGTGATCGTATCACAGAAATTCCCGGCGATGGAATCTATGTAAATTACACGCGTAATGGTTCGAATTCGCTCCAAAAATATTTCACTGAGACAACGGCCGGATTTTCAAAACTGGCATTAGGAAAAAGCTGCAAATTCAGAGCTAATGTTTCTAGGTGTAAATATGCCATGTATGGTGGATGAAAGTTCTGTAATCTACATGTACACAACTCATTCGAGAAAGTTTGTTGAAACCTTGATGCATGTAGCGTGTTCGGAAATTGTAATGTCACTGTGAGGAAAAATATGTATATTACATTTCTATTGGGAATTACTCGCTCCACGGGAATTTTTCTGCGTATCTGCCTCCTTTTCAAAACTGGCATTAGGAAAACTTTCGAAATATGAGAAAATGCTTCAAAGAGTCAATATGGCTTTTATGGTGGATGAAAGTTCGGTAGTCCTTATGCTAACAACTCTGTAGTGAATATTTGTCGAATCCGTGAAACATGTAGCGTGTTCGGAACACGGAATTTCACGATGACGTGTTCTATGTAAATTGCATGTCTATTGGGTAGAACTCGCTCCAAGAGGATTTTTCTGCAAAAACTGCATGATTTTAGAAACTGACATTAGGAGAAATCTACTAAATCAGAATAAAACTTTCTATGTATAAATATGCATTGTCAGTTGGATGAAAGTTCGGTAACACACATATTCGCAACTCATTAAAGAATGTTTGTTGAATCCGTGATGCATGGAACGCGTTCAGAACACGGAATGTCACAGTGAGTGAAACTAGGTAAATTACATATCTTTTGGGTATAACTCGCTCCAAGAGCATTTTTCTGCCAAATCTGCCTCATTTTCAAAACTGGCGTTAAAACTAAACTGTGAAATCTGAGAAAATTCTTCAAAGTGTCAGTAAGCCTTGTATGGTGGATGAAAGTGCTGTAATCTACTTGCTAACAACTCTGAAGTGAATATTTGTCTCATCCGTGATGCATGTAGCGTGTTCGGAACACGGAATTTCACGGTGAGCGAATCCATGTAAATTACACGTCTATTGGTTAGACCCGCTCCAAGAGGTTATTGCCGTGAAATGGGCCTCATTTTGGAAACTGGCTTTTGGAAAGCTCTGCGAAATCAGAGAAAATGCTTCAAAGCGTCAATATGCCTTCTATATTGATGAAAGTCCTGGAATCCACATGCAAACAACTCTGAAGTGTATTTTTGTCGAATCATTTCTGCATGTAGCGTGTTCCGAACACGGAATTTCACGGTGAGCGAATCCATGGAATTTATATATCTATTGGATAGAACACGCTCCAACAGTTTTTTCCTTTGTAAACTGCCTGATTTTCGAAACTGCTATTAGGAAAAAGCTGCGAACTCAGAGTGAATGTTTCTAGGTGTACATATGCCTTGTATGGTGGATGAAAGTTCTGTAATACACATGTACACAACTCTTTAAAAATGTTTGTCAAATCCGTGATGTATGTAGCCTGTTCGGAACACGGACTGTCACGGTGAGGGAAACTATGTAAATTACATATCTATTGGTTAGAACACGCTCCAGGAGCATTTTACTGGAAAATCTGCCTCAGTTTGGAAACTGGTGTCATGAAAACGCTGCAAAATATGAGTAAATTCTTTAAGGTGACAATATGTCTTCAATGGGTTATTCAAGATGTGTAATTCACATGCTAACAACTCAGCAGTGTATATTGGTTGAATCCGTGGTGCATGTACCGTTTTCAGAACACGGAATGTCACGGTGATGATATCTATGAAAATGAGATGTCTATTGGATAGAACATGCACCAAGAGTGTTTTTCTGCGAAAACTGCCTGATTTTCTTAACTGACGTTAGGAAAACCTGCGAAATCTAAGTAAATGTTTCTAGGTGTAAATACGCCTTGTATTGTGGTTGAAAAATCGGTAATCCATATGCTCACGGTCATTAAATAATGTTTGTCAAAGCCGTGATGAATGTAACGTTTTCGGAACACGGAATGTCTCGGTGAGTGAAACTCTGAAAATAACAATTCTACTGGATAGAACTCGCTTGGATTGAATGTTTCTGTGAAAATTTCATGATTTTTGAAACTGGATGTAAGGACAAACCTGCGAAATCAGTATAACTACTTCTAGGTTTAAATATGCCTTGTATGGTGGATGAAAGTTCGGAAATCCACATGCTCACTCTCATTAAAGAATATTTGTCGAATTCGTGATGCATGTAACGTGTTTGGAATACGGAATGTCATAGTGAAGGAAACAATGTAAGTTACATGTCTATTTTGTAGAACTCGCTTGAAGAGGATTTTTCTGTGAAATGTGCCTCATTTTCCAAACTGCCATTAGGAGAACCCTGTGAAATCTGAGAAAATGTTTCTAAGTGTCAATATGCCTTGAATGGTGAATGAAAGTCCGGTATTCCACATGTTAATAACAGTGAAGTAATTATTTTTCAAACCGTGATTCATGTAGCGCTTTTGTAAAACGGAATTTCACGGTAATGAAACGATGTAAATTACAATTCTATTGAGTAGAACGAGCTAGAAGAGAATGTTTCTGTGAAATTTGCATGATTATCGAATCTGAAGTTTGGAAAAAGCTGCAAAACGGGAGTCAATATTTGTAGGTGTAAATGTGCCTTTATGTTGCAAGAAAGTTCGGTAATCCACATGTTCACAACATACAAAAGAATCTTTTTCTAATCCGTGATGCATGAACCGTGTTCAGAACGTGGAATTTCACGGTGATTGAAACAATGTAAATTACTTCTCTATTGGGTAGAACTAGCTCGGAGAGTGTTTTTCGGCGAAAACTTCGTCATTTTTAAACTGGCAATTGCAAAACGCTGCAAAATCTGAGAAAATACTTCTAAGAATCCATATTCAATGTATTGTGATGAAAGTTCGGTAATCCACATGCTAACAAATTTGTAGTGAATATTTGTCGAATCCTTTATGCATGTAGCATGTTCGGAACACGGAATTTCACGGCCAGGGGATTTATGTAAATTACATTTCTCTTGGTTAGAAATCACTCCAAGAGATTTTTCCTAGAAAACGGCCGGATTTTCTATACTGGCGAGAGGAAAACCCAGCGAACTCAGATTAATAGATTCTCGGTGTAAATATGCCTTGTATGGTGGATGAAAGTTCGGTAATCCGCATGCTAACAACTCTGTACTGAATATTTGTCGAATCCGAGATACGTGAAGCATGATGGGAACACAGAATATCACGGTGAGCGAATCTATGTAAAATACATGTCTCTTCGGTAGAACTCGCTCCAAGAGATTTTTCTGGGAAATATGCCTCATTTTCGAAACTGACGTTTGATAATATATGCAAAATCTGAGAAAATGCTTCAAAGTGTCAATATGCCATGTATTGTGATGGAAGTTCGTAAAACCACATGCAAACAATTCTGTGGTGAATATTTGTAGAAAGCGTTATGCATGTAGCGTGATCGTATCACAGAAATTCCCGGCGATGGAATCTATGTAAATTACACGCCTATTGGTTCGAATTCGCTCCAAAAATGTTTCCCTGAGAAAACGGCCTGATTTTCGAAACTGGCATTAGGAAAAAGCTGCAAATTCAGAGTTAATGTTTCTAGGTGTAAATATGCCATGTATGGTGGATGAAAGTTCTGTAATCTACATGTTCACAACTCATTCGAGAAAGTTTGTTGAAACCTTGATGCATGTAGCGTTTTCGGAAATTGGAATGTCACTGTGAGGAAAACAATGTAAATTACATTTCTATTGGGAAGTACTCGCTCCACGAGTATTTTTCTGCGTATCTGCCTCCTTTTCAAAACTGGCATTAGGAAAAACTTTCGAAATATGTGAAAATGCTTCAAAGAGTCAATATGGATTTTATGGTGGATGAAAGTTCGGTAATCCTTATGCTAACAACTCTGTAGTGAATATTTGTCGAATCCGTGATGCATGTAGCTTTTCCGGAACACGGAATTTCACGATGACGGGTTCTATGTAAATTGCATGTCTATAGGGTAGAACTCGCTCCAAGAGGATTTTTCTGCAAAAACTGCATGATTTTAGAAACTGACATTAGGAGATATCTACTAAATCAGAATAAAAATTTCTATGTATAAATATGCATTGTCAGTTGGATGAAAGTTCGGTAATACACATGTTCACAACTCATTAAAGAATGTTTGTTGAATCCGTGATGCATGGAACGTGTTCAGAGCACGGAATGTCACGGTGAGTGAAACAAGGTAAATTACATATCTTTTGGGTACAACTCGCTCCAACAGCATTTTTCTGCCAAATCTGCCTCATTTTCAAAACTGGCGTTAAAACTAACCTGTGAAATCTGAGAAAATTCTTCAAAGTGTCAGTAAGCCTTGTATGGTGGATGAAAGTGCTGTAATCTACTTGCTAACAACTCTGAAGTGAATATTTGTCGCATCCGTGATGCATGTAGCGTGTTCGGAACACGGAATTTCACGGTGAGCGAATCCATGTAAATTACACGTCTATTGGTTAGACCCGCTCCAAGAGGTTATTGCCGTGAAATGGGCCTCATTTTGGAAACTGGCTTTTGGAAAGCTCTGCGGAATCAGAGAAACTGCTTCAAAGCGTCAATATGCCTTCTATTTTGATGAAAGTCCTGGAATCCACATGCAAACAACTCTGTAGTGTATTTTTGTCGAATCATTTCTGCATGTAGCGTGTTCCGAACACGGAATTTCACGGTGAGCGAATCCATGGAATTTACATATCTATTGGATAGAACACGCTCCAACAGTTTTTTCCTTTGTAAACTGCCTGATTTTCGAAACTGCTATTAGGAAAAAGCTGCGAACTCAGAGTGAATGTTTCTAGGTGTACATATGCCTTGTATGGTGGATGAAAGTTCTGTAATACACATGTACACAACTCTTTAAAAATGTTTGTCAAATCCGTGATGTATGTAGCCTGTTCGGAACACAGACTGTCACGGTGAGGGAAACTATGTAAATTACATATCTATTGGTTAGAACACGCTCCAGGAGCATTTTACTGGAAAATCTGCCTCAGTTTGGAAACTGGTGTCATGAAAACGCTGCAAAATATGAGTAAATTCTTTAAGGTGACAATATGTCTTCAATGGGTTATTCAAGATGTGTAATTCACATGCTAACAACTCAGCAGCGTATATTGGTTGAATCCGTGGTGCATGTACCGTTTTCAGAACACGGAATGTCACGGTGATGGTATCTATGAAAATGAGATGTCTATTGGATAGAACATGCACCAAGAGTGTTTTTCTGCGAAAACTGCCTGATTTTCTTAACTGACGATAGGAAAACCTGCGAAATCTAAGTAAATGTTTCTAGGTGTAAATATGCCTTGTATTGTGGTTGAAAAATCGGTAATCCACATGCTCACGGTCATTAAATAATGTTTGTCAAAGCCGTGATGAATGTAACGTTTTCGGAACACGGAATGTCTCGGTGAGTGAAACTCTGAAAATAACAATTCTACTGGATAGAACTCGCTTGAATTGAATGTTTCTGTGAAAATTTCATGCTTTTTGAAACTGGATGTAAGGAAAAACCTGCGAAATCAGAATAACTACTTCTAGGTGTAAATATGCCTTGTATGGTGGATGAAAGTTCTGTAATCCGCATGCTAACAACTCTGTACTGAATATTTGTCGAATCCGAGATACGTAAAGCGTGATTGGAACACAGAATATCACGGTGAGCGAATCTATGTAAAATACAGGTCTCTTCGGTAGAACTCGCTCCAAGAGATTTTTCTGGGATATCTGACTCATTTTCGAAACTGGCGTTTGATAATATATGCAAAATCTGGGAAAATGCTTCAAAGTGTCAATATGCCTTGTATTGTGATGGAAGTTCATACAACCACATGCAAACAATTCTGTGGTGAATATTTGTAGAAAGCGTTATGCATGTAGCGTGATCGTATCACAGAAATTCCCGGCGATGGAATCTATGTAAATTACACGCGTAATGGTTCGAATTCGTTCCAAAAATATTTCACTGAGACAACGGCCGGATTTTCAAAACTGGCATTAGGAAAAAGCTGCAAATTCAGAGCTAATGTTTCTAGGTGTAAATATGCCATGTATGGTGGATGAAAGTTCTGTAATCTACATGTTCACAACTCATTCGAGAAAGTTTGTTGAAACCTTGATGCATGTAGCGTGTTCGGAAATTGTAATGTCACTGTGAGGAAAAATATGTATATTACATTTCTATAGGGAAGTACTCGCTCCACGGGAATTTTTCTGCGTATCTGCCTCCTGTTCAAAACTGGCATTAGGAAAAACTTTCGAAATATGAGAAAATGCTTCAAAGAGTCAATATGGCTTTTATGGTGGATGAAAGTTCGGTAATCCTTATGCTAACAACTCTGTAGTGAATATTTGTCGAATCCGTGATACATGTAGCGTGTTCGGAACACGGAATTTCACGATGACGTGTTCTATGTAAATTGCATGTCTATTGGGTAGAACTCGCTCCAAGAGGATTTTTCTGCAAAAACTGCATGATTTTAGAAACTGACATTAGGAGAAATCTACTAAATCAGAATAAAACTTTCTATGTATAAATATGCATTGTCAGTTGGATGAAAGTTCGGTAACACACATATTCGCAACTCATTAAAGAATGTTTGTTGAATCCGTGATGCATGGAACGCGTTCAGAACACGGAATGTCACAGTGAGTGAAACCAGGTAAATTACATATCTTTTGGGTATAACTCGCTCCAAGAGCATTTTTCTGCCAAATCTGCCTCATTTTCAAAACTGGCGTTAAAACTAAACTGTGAAATCTGAGAAAATTCTTCAAAGTGTCAGTAAGCCTTGTATGGTGGATGAAAGTGCTGTAATCTACTTGCTAACAACTCTGAAGTGAATATTTGTCTCATCCGTGATGCATGTAGCGTGTTCGGAACACAGATTTTCACGGTGAGCGAATCCATGTAAATTACACGTCTATTGGTTAGACCCGCTCCAAGAGGTTTTTGCCGTGAAATCGGCCTCATTTTGGAAACTGGCTTTTGGAAAGCTCTGCGGAATCAGAGAAAATGCTTCAAAGCGTCAATATGCCTTCTATTTTGATGAAAGTCCTGGAATCCACATGCAAACAACTCTGAAGTGTATTTTTGTCGAATCATTTCTGCATGTAGCGTGTTCCGAACACGGAATTTCACGGTGAGCGAATCCATGGAATTTACATATCTTTTGGATAGAACACGCTCCAACAGTTTTTTCCTTTGTAAACTGCCTGATTTTCGAAACTGCTATTAGGAAAAAGCTGCGAACTCAGAGTGAATGTTTCTAGGTGTACATATGCCTTGTATGGTGGATGAAAGTTCTGTAATACACATGTACACAACTCTTTAAAAATGTTTGTCAAATCCGTGATGTATGTAGCCTGTTCGGAACACGGACTGTCACGGTGAGGGAAACTATGTAAATTACATATCTATTGGTTAGAACACGCTCCAGGAGCATTTTACTGGAAAATCTGCCTCAGTTTGGAAACTGGTGTCATGAAAACGCTGCAAAATATGAGTAAATTCTTTAAGGTGACAATATGTCTTCAATGGGTTATTCAAGATGTGTAATTCACATGCTAACAACTCAGCAGCGTATATTGGTTGAATCCGTGGTGCATGTACCGTTTTCAGAACACGGAATGTCACGGTGATGGTATCTATGAAAATGAGATGTCTATTGGATAGAACATGCACCAAGAGTGTTTTTCTGCGAAAACTGCCTGATTTTCTTAACTGACGATAGGAAAACCTGCGAAATCTAAGTAAATGTTTCTAGGTGTAAATATGCCTTGTATTGTGGTTGAAAAATCGGTAATCCACATGCTCATGGTCATTAAATAATGTTTGTCAAAGCCGTGATGAATGTAACGTTTTCGGAACACGGAATGTCTCGGTGAGTGAAACTCTGAAAATAACAATTCTACTGGATAGAACTCGCTTGAATTGAATGTTTCTGTGAAAATTTCATGCTTTTTGAAACTGGATGTAAGGAAAAACCTGCGAAATCAGAATAACTACTTCTAGGTGTAAATATGCCTTGTATGGTGGATGAAAGTTCTGTAATCCGCATGCTAACAACTCTGTACTGAATATTTGTCGAATCCGAGATACGTAAAGCGTGATTGGAACACAGAATATCACGGTGAGCGAATCTATGTAAAATACAGGTCTCTTCGGTAGAACTCGCTCCAAGAGATTTTTCTGGGATATCTGACTCATTTTCGAAACTGGCGTTTGATAATATATGCAAAATCTGGGAAAATGCTTCAAAGTGTCAATATGCCTTGTATTGTGATGGAAGTTCATACAACCACATGCAAACAATTCTGTGGTGAATATTTGTAGAAAGCGTTATGCATGTAGCGTGATCGTATCACAGAAATTCCCGGCGATGGAATCTATGTAAATTACACGCCTATTGGTTCGAATTCGCTCCAAAAATGTTTCCCTGAGAAAACGGCCTGATTTTCGAAACTGGCATTAGGAAAATGCTGCAAATTCAGAGTTAATGTTTCTAGGTGTAAATATGCCATGTATGGTGGATGAAAGTTCTGTAATCTACATGTTCACAACTCATTCGAGAAAGTTTGTTGAAACCTTGATGCATGTAGCGTTCTCGGAAATTGGAATGTCACTGTGAGGAAAACAATGTAAATTACATTTCTATTGGGAAGTACTCGCTCCACGAGTATTTTTCTGCGTATCTGCCTCCTTTTCAAAACTGGCATTAGGAAAAACTTTCGAAATATGTGAAAATGCTTCAAAGAGTCAATATGGATTTTATGGTGGATGAAAGTTCGGTAATCCTTATGCTAACAACTCTGTAGTGAATATTTGTCGAATCCGTGATGCATGTAGCTTTTCCGGAACACGGAATTTCACGATGACGGGTTCTATGTAAATTGCATGTCTATAGGGTAGAACTCGCTCCAAGAGGATTTTTCTGCAAAAACTGCATGATTTTAGAAACTGACATTAGGAGATATCTACTAAATCAGAATAAAAATTTCTATGTATAAATATGCATTGTCAGTTGGATGAAAGTTCGGTAACACACATATTCGCAACTCATTAAAGAATGTTTGTTGAATCCGTGATGCATGGAACGCGTTCAGAGCACGGAATGTCACAGTGAGTGAAACTAGCTAAATTACATATCTTTTGGGTACAACTCGCTCCAAGAGCATTTTTCTTCCAAATCTGCCTCATTTTCAAAACTGGCGTTAAAACTAACCTGTGAATTCTGAGAAAATTCTTCAAAGTGTCAGTAAGCCTTGTATGGTGGATGAAAGTGCTGTAATCTACTTGCTAACAACTCTGAAGTGAATATTTGTCTCATCCGTGATGCATGTAGCGTGTTCGGAACACGGAATTTCACGGTGAGCGAATCCATGTAAATTACACGTCTATTGGTTAGACCCGCTCCAAGAGGTTTTTGCCGTGAAATCGGCCTCATTTTGGAAACTGGCTTTTGGAAAGCTCTGCGGAATCAGAGAAACTGCTTCAAAGCGTCAATATGCCTTCTATTTTGATGAAAGTCCTGGAATCCACATGCAAACAACTCTGTAGTGTATTTTTGTCGAATCATTTCTGCATGTAGCGTGTTCCGAACACGGAATTTCACGGTGAGCGAATCCATGGAATTTACATATCTATTGGATAGAACACGCTCCAACAGTTTTTTCCTTTGTAAACTGCCTGATTTTCGAAACTGCTATTAGGAAAAAGCTGCGAACTCAGAGTGAATGTTTCTAGGTGTACATATGCCTTGTATGGTGGATGAAAGTTCTGTAATACACATGTACACAACTCTTTAAAAATGTTTGTCAAATCCGTGATGTATGTAGCCTGTTCGGAACACGGACTGTCACGGTGAGGGAAACTATGTAAATTACATATCTATTGGTTAGAACACGCTCCAGGAGCATTTTACTGGAAAATCTGCCTCAGTTTGGAAACTGGTGTCATGAAAACGCTGCAAAATATGAGTAAATTCTTTAAGGTGACAATATGTCTTCAATGGGTTATTCAAGATGTGTAATTCACATGCTAACAACTCAGCAGCGTATATTGGTTGAATCCGTGGTGCATGTACCGTTTTCAGAACACGGAATGTCACGGTGATGGTATCTATGAAAATGAGATGTCTATTGGATAGAACATGCACCAAGAGTGTTTTTCTGCGAAAACTGCCTGATTTTCTTAACTGACGATAGGAAAACCTGCGAAATCTAAGTAAATGTTTCTAGGTGTAAATATGCCTTGTATTGTGGTTGAAAAATCGGTAATCCACATGCTCACGGTCATTAAATAATGTTTGTCAAAGCCGTGATGAATGTAACGTTTTCGGAACACGGAATGTCTCGGTGAGTGAAACTCTGAAAATAACAATTCTACTGGATAGAACTCGCTTGAATTGAATGTTTCTGTGAAAATTTCATGCTTTTTGAAACTGGATGTAAGGAAAAACCTGCGAAATCAGAATAACTACTTCTAGGTGTAAATATGCCTTGTATGGTGGATGAAAGTTCTGTAATCCGCATGCTAACAACTCTGTACTGAATATTTGTCGAATCCGAGATACGTAAAGCGTGATTGGAACACAGAATATCACGGTGAGCGAATCTATGTAAAATACAGGTCTCTTCGGTAGAACTCGCTCCAAGAGATTTTTCTGGGATATCTGACTCATTTTCGAAACTGGCGTTTGATAATATATGCAAAATCTGGGAAAATGCTTCAAAGTGTCAATATGCCTTGTATTGTGATGGAAGTTCATACAACCACATGCAAACAATTCTGTGGTGAATATTTGTAGAAAGCGTTATGCATGTAGCGTGATCGTATCACAGAAATTCCCGGCGATGGAATCTATGTAAATTACACGCCTATTGGTTCGAATTCGCTCCAAAAATGTTTCCCTGAGAAAACGGCCTGATTTTCGAAACTGGCATTAGGAAAATGCTGCAAATTCAGAGTTAATGTTTCTAGGTGTAAATATGCCATGTATGGTGGATGAAAGTTCTGTAATCTACATGTTCACAACTCATTCGAGAAAGTTTGTTGAAACCTTGATGCATGTAGCGTGTTCGGAAATTGTAATGTCACTGTGAGGAAAAATATGTATATTACATTTCTATAGGGAAGTACTCGCTCCACGGGAATTTTTCTGCGTATCTGCCTCCTGTTCAAAACTGGCATTAGGAAAAACTTTCGAAATATGAGAAAATGCTTCAAAGAGTCAATATGGCTTTTATGGTGGATGAAAGTTCGGTAATCCTTATGCTAACAACTCTGTAGTGAATATTTGTCGAATCCGTGATACATGTAGCGTGTTCGGAACACGGAATTTCACGATGACGTGTTCTATGTAAATTGCATGTCTATTGGGTAGAACTCGCTCCAAGAGGATTTTTCTGCAAAAACTGCATGATTTTAGAAACTGACATTAGGAGAAATCTACTAAATCAGAATAAAACTTTCTATGTATAAATATGCATTGTCAGTTGGATGAAAGTTCGGTAACACACATATTCGCAACTCATTAAAGAATGTTTGTTGAATCCGTGATGCATGGAACGCGTTCAGAACACGGAATGTCACAGTGAGTGAAACCAGGTAAATTACATATCTTTTGGGTATAACTCGCTCCAAGAGCATTTTTCTGCCAAATCTGCCTCATTTTCAAAACTGGCGTTAAAACTAAACTGTGAAATCTGAGAAAATTCTTCAAAGTGTCAGTAAGCCTTGTATGGTGGATGAAAGTGCTGTAATCTACTTGCTAACAACTCTGAAGTGAATATTTGTCTCATCCGTGATGCATGTAGCGTGTTCGGAACACAGATTTTCACGGTGAGCGAATCCATGTAAATTACACGTCTATTGGTTAGACCCGCTCCAAGAGGTTTTTGCCGTGAAATCGGCCTCATTTTGGAAACTGGCTTTTGGAAAGCTCTGCGGAATCAGAGAAAATGCTTCAAAGCGTCAATATGCCTTCTATTTTGATGAAAGTCCTGGAATCCACATGCAAACAACTCTGAAGTGTATTTTTGTCGAATCATTTCTGCATGTAGCGTGTTCCGAACACGGAATTTCACGGTGAGCGAATCCATGGAATTTACATATCTTTTGGATAGAACACGCTCCAACAGTTTTTTCCTTTGTAAACTGCCTGATTTTCGAAACTGCTATTAGGAAAAAGCTGCGAACTCAGAGTGAATGTTTCTAGGTGTACATATGCCTTGTATGGTGGATGAAAGTTCTGTAATACACATGTACACAACTCTTTAAAAATGTTTGTCAAATCCGTGATGTATGTAGCCTGTTCGGAACACGGACTGTCACGGTGAGGGAAACTATGTAAATTACATATCTATTGGTTAGAACACGCTCCAGGAGCATTTTACTGGAAAATCTGCCTCAGTTTGGAAACTGGTGTCATGAAAACGCTGCAAAATATGAGTAAATTCTTTAAGGTGACAATATGTCTTCAATGGGTTATTCAAGATGTGTAATTCACATGCTAACAACTCAGCAGCGTATATTGGTTGAATCCGTGGTGCATGTACCGTTTTCAGAACACGGAATGTCACGGTGATGGTATCTATGAAAATGAGATGTCTATTGGATAGAACATGCACCAAGAGTGTTTTTCTGCGAAAACTGCCTGATTTTCTTAACTGACGTTAGGAAAACCTGCGAAATCTAAGTAAATGTTTCTAGGTGTAAATATGCCTTGTATTGTGGTTGAAAAATCGGTAATCAACATGCTCACGGTCATTAAATAATGTTTGTCAAAGCCGTGATGAATGTAACGTTTTCGGAACACGGAATGTCTCGGTGAGTGAAAGTCTGAAAATAACAATTCTACTGGATAGAACTCGCTTGGATTGAATGTTTCTGTGAAAATTTCATGATTTTTGAAACTGGATGAAAGGACAAACCTGCGAAATCAGTATAATTACTTCTAGGTTTAAATATGCCTTGTATGGTGGATGAAAGTTCGGTAATCCACATGCTCACTCTCATTAAAGAATATTTGTCGAATTCGTGATGCATGTAACGTGTTTGGAATACGGAATGTCATAGTGAAGGAAACAATGTAAGTTACATGTCTATTTTGTAGAACTCGCTTGAAGAGGATTTTTCTGCGAAATGTGCCTCATTTTCCAAACTGCCATTAGGAGAACCCTGTGAAATCTGAGAAAATGCTTCTAAGTGTCAATATGCCTTGAATGGTGAATGAAAGTCCGGTATTCCACATGTTAATAACAGTGAAGTAATTATTTTTCAAACCGTGATTCATGTAGCGCTTTTGGAAAACGGAATTTCACGGTAATGAAATGATGTAAATTACAATTCTATTGAGTAGAACGAGCTAGAAGAGAATGTTTCTGTGAAATTTGCATGATTATCGAATCTGAAGTTTGGAAAAAGCTGCAAAACGGGAGTCAATATTTGTAGGTGTAAATGTGCCTTTATGTTGCAAGAAAGTTCGGTAATCCACATGTTCACAACATACAAAAGAATCTTTTTCTAATCCGTGATGCATGAACCGTGTTCAGAACGTGGAATTTCACGGTGATTGAAACAATGTAAATTACTTCTCTATTGGGTAGAACTAGCTCGGAGAGTGTTTTTCGGCGAAAACTTCGTCATTTTTAAACTGGTAATTGCAAAACGCTGCAAAATCTGAGAAAATACTTCTAAGAATCCATATTCAATGTATTGTGATGAAAGTTCGGTAATCCACATGCTAACAAATTTGTAGTGAATATTTGTCGAATCCTTTATGCATGTAGCATGTTCGGAACACGTAATTTCACGGCCAGGGGATTTATGTAAATTACATTTCTCTTGGTTAGAAATCACTCCAAGAGATTTTTCCTAGAAAACGGCCGGATTTTCTATACTGGCGAAAGGAAAACCCTGCGAACTCAGATTAATAGATTCTCGGTGTAAATATGCCTTGTATGGTGGATGAAAGTTCGGTAATCCGCATGCTCACGGTCATTAAATAATGTTTGTCAAAGCCGTGATGAATGTAACGTTTTCGGAATACGAAATGTCTCGGTGAGTGAAACTCTGAAAATAACAATTCTACTGGATAGAACTCGCTTGAATTGAATGTTTCTGTGAAAATTTCATGCTTTTTGAAACTGGATGTAAGGAAAAACCTGCAAAATCAGAATAACTACTTCTAGGTGTAAATATGCCTTGTATGGTGGATGAAAGTTCTGTAATCCGCATGCTAACAACTCTGTACTGAATATTTGTCGAATCCGAGATACGTGAAGCGTGATTGGAACACAGAATATCACGGTGAGCGAATCTATGTAAAATACAGGTCTCTTCGGTAGAACTCGCTCCAAGAGATTTTTCTGGGATATCTGACTCATTTTCGAAACTGGCGTTTGATAATATATGCAAAATCTGGGAAAATGCTTCAAAGTGTCAATATGCCTTGTATTGTGATGGAAGTTCATACAACCACATGCAAACAATTCTGTGGTGAATATTTGTAGAAAGCGTTATGCATGTAGCGTGATCGTATCACAGAAATTCCCGGCGATGGAATCTATGTAA
This sequence comes from Camelus dromedarius, assembly GCF_036321535.1. NCBI lineage: Eukaryota > Metazoa > Chordata > Mammalia > Artiodactyla > Camelidae > Camelus > Camelus dromedarius. Next base: position 1,012,655 of record NW_026989755.1, read on the forward strand.
ATTACACGCCTATTGGTTCGAATTCGCTCCAAAAATGTTTCCCTGAGAAAACGGCCTGATTTTCGAAACTGGCATTAGGAAAAAGCTGCAAATTCAGAGTTAATGTTTCTAGGTGTAAATATGCCATGTATGGTGGATGAAAGTTCTGTAATCTACATGTTCACAACTCATTCGAGAAAGTTTGTTGAAACCTTGATGCATGTAGCGTTTTCGGAAATTGGAATGTCACTGTGAGGAAAACAATGTAAATTACATTTCTATTGGGAAGTACTCGCTCCACGAGTATTTTTCTGCGTATCTGCCTCCTTTTCAAAACTGGCATTAGGAAAAACTTTCGAAATATGTGAAAATGCTTCAAAGAGTCAATATGGATTTTATGGTGGATGAAAGTTCGGTAATCCTTATGCTAACAACTCTGTAGTGAATATTTGTCGAATCCGTGATGCATGTAGCTTTTCCGGAACACGGAATTTCACGATGACGGGTTCTATGTAAATTGCATGTCTATAGGGTAGAACTCGCTCCAAGAGGATTTTTCTGCAAAAACTGCATGATTTTAGAAACTGACATTAGGAGATATCTACTAAATCAGAATAAAAATTTCTATGTATAAATATGCATTGTCAGTTGGATGAAAGTTCGGTAATACACATGTTCACAACTCATTAAAGAATGTTTGTTGAATCCGTGATGCATGGAACGTGTTCAGAGCACGGAATGTCACGGTGAGTGAAACTAGGTAAATTACATATCTTTTGGGTACAACTCGCTCCAAGAGCATTTTTCTGCCAAATCTGCCTCATTTTCAAAACTGGCGTTAAAACTAACCTGTGAAATCTGAGAAAATTCTTCAAAGTGTCAGTAAGCCTTGTATGGTGGATGAAAGTGCTGTAATCTACTTGCTAACAACTCTGAAGTGAATATTTGTCGCATCCGTGATGCATGTAGCGTGTTCGGAACACGGAATTTCACGGTGAGCGAATCCATGTAAATTACACGTCTATTGGTTAGACCCGCTCCAAGAGGTTATTGCCGTGAAATGGGCCTCATTTTGGAAACTGGCTTTTGGAAAGCTCTGCGGAATCAGAGAAAATGCTTCAAAGCGTCAATATGCCTTCTATTTTGATGAAAGTCCTGGAATCCACATGCAAACAACTCGGTAGTGTATTTTTGTCGAATCATTTCTGCATGTAGCGTGTTCCGAACACGGAATTTCATGGTGAGCGAATCCATGGAATTTACATATCTATTGGATAGAACACGCTCCAACAGTTTTTTCCTTTGTAAACTGCCTGATTTTCGAAACTGCTATTAGGAAAAAGCTGCGAACTCAGAGTGAATGTTTCTAGGTGTACATATGCCTTGTATGGTGGATGAAAGTTCTGTAATACACATGTACACAACTCTTTAAAAATGTTTGTCAAATCCGTGATGTATGTAGCCTGTTCGGAACACGGACTGTCACGGTGAGGGAAACTATGTAAATTACATATCTATTGGTTAGAACACGCTCCAGGAGCATTTTACTGGAAAATCTGCCTCAGTTTGGAAACTGGTGTCATGAAAACGCTGCAAAATATGAGTAAATACTTTAAGGTGACAATATGTCTTCAATGGGTTATTCAAGATGTGTAATTCACATGCTAACAACTCAGCAGCGTATATTGGTTGAATCCGTGGTGCATGTACCGTTTTCAGAACACGGAATGTCATGGTGATGGTATCTATGAAAATGAGATGTCTATTGGATAGAACATGCACCAAGAGTGTTTTTCTGCGAAAACTGCCTGATTTTCTTAACTGACGTTAGGAAAACCTGCGAAATCTAAGTAAATGTTTCTAGGTGTAAATATGCCTTGTATTGTGGTTGAAAAATCGGTAATCCACATGCTCACGGTCATTAAATAATGTTTGTCAAAGCCGTGATGAATGTAACGTTTTCGGAACACGGAATGTCTCGGTGAGTGAAACTCTGAAAATAACAATTCTACTGGATAGAACTCGCTTGAATTGAATGTTTCTGTGAAAATTTCATGCTTTTTGAAACTGGATGTAAGGAAAAACCTGCGAAATCAGAATAACTACTTCTAGGTGTAAATATGCCTTGTATGGTGGATGAAAGTTCTGTAATCCGCATGCTAACAACTCTGTACTGAATATTTGTCGAATCCGAGATACGTGAAGCGTGATTGGAACACAGAATATCACGGTGAGCGAATCTATGTAAAATACAGGTCTCTTCGGTAGAACTCGCTCCAAGAGATTTTTCTGGGATATCTGACTCATTTTCGAAACTGGCGTTTGATAATATATGCAAAATCTGGGAAAATGCTTCAAAGTGTCAATATGCCTTGTATTGTGATGGAAGTTCATAGAACCACATGCAAACAATTCTGTGGTGAATATTTGTAGAAAGCGTTATGCATGTAGCGTGATCGTATCACAGAAATTCCCGGCGATGGAATCTATGTAAATTACACGCGTAATGGTTCGAATTCGCTCCAAAAATATTTCACTGAGACAACGGCCGGATTTTCAAAACTGGCATTAGGAAAAAGCTGCAAATTCAGAGCTAATGTTTCTAGGTGTAAATATGCCATGTATGGTGGATGAAAGTTCTGTAATCTACATGTTCACAACTCATTCGAGAAAGTTTGTTGAAACCTTGATGCATGTAGCGTGTTCGGAAATTGTAATGTCACTGTGAGGAAAAATATGTATATTACATTTCTATTGGGAATTACTCGCTCCACGGGAATTTTTCTGCGTATCTGCCTCCTTTTCATAACTGGCATTAGGAAAAACTTTCGAAATATGAGAAAATGCTTCAAAGAGTCAATATGGCTTTTATGGTGGATGAAAGTTCGGTAATCCTTATGCTAACAACTCTGTAGTGAATATTTGTCGAATCCGTGATACATGTAGCGTGTTCGGAACACGGAATTTCACGATGACGTGTTCTATGTAAATTGCATGTCTATTGGGTAGAACTCGCTCCAAGAGGATTTTTCTGCAAAAACTGCATGATTTTAGAAACTGACATTAGGAGAAATCTACTAAATCAGAATAAAACTTTCTATGTATAAATATGCATTGTCAGTTGGATGAAAGTTCGGTAACACACATATTCGCAACTCATTAAAGAATGTTTGTTGAATCCGTGATGCATGGAACGCGTTCAGAGCACGGAATGTCACAGTGAGTGAAACTAGGTAAATTACATATCTTTTGGGTATAACTCGCTCCAAGAGCATTTTTCTGCCAAATCTGCCTCATTTTCAAAACTGGCGTTAAAACTAAACTGTGAAATCTGAGAAAATTCTTCAAAGTGTCAGTAAGCCTTGTATGGTGGATGAAAGTGCTGTAATCTACTTGCTAACAACTCTGAAGTGAATATTTGTCTCATCCGTGATGCATGTAGCGTGTTCGGAACACAGATTTTCACGGTGAGCGAATCCATGTAAATTACACGTCTATTGGTTAGACCCGCTCCAAGAGGTTTTTGCCGTGAAATCGGCCTCATTTTGGAAACTGGCTTTTGGAAAGCTCTGCGGAATCAGAGAAAATGCTTCAAAGCGTCAATATGCCTTCTATTTTGATGAAAGTCCTGGAATCCACATGCAAACAACTCTGTAGTGTATTTTTGTCGAATCATTTCTGCATGTAGCGTGTTCCGAACACGGAATTTCACGGTGAGCGAATCCATGGAATTTACATATCTATTGGATAGAACACGCTCCAACAGTTTTTTCCTTTGTAAACTGCCTGATTTTCGAAACTGCTATTAGGAAAAAGCTGCGAACTCAGAGTGAATGTTTCTAGGTGTACATATGCCTTGTATGGTGGATGAAAGTTCTGTAATACACATGTACACAACTCTTTAAAAATGTTTGTCAAATCCGTGATGTATGTAGCCTGTTCGGAACACGGACTGTCACGGTGAGGGAAACTATGTAAATTACATATCTATTGGTTAGAACACGCTCCAGGAGCATTTTACTGGAAAATCTGCCTCAGTTTGGAAACTGGTGTCATGAAAACGCTGCAAAATATGAGTAAATTCTTTAAGGAGACAATATGTCTTCAATGGGTTATTCAAGATGTGTAATTCACATGCTAACAACTCAGCAGCGTATATTGGTTGAATCCGTGGTGCATGTACCGTTTTCAGAACACGGAATGTCACGGTGATGGTATCTATGAAAATGAGATGTCTATTGGATAGAACATGCACCAAGAGTGTTTTTCTGCGAAAACTGCCTGATTTTCTTAACTGACGATAGGAAAACCTGCGAAATCTAAGTAAATGTTTCTAGGTGTAAATATGCCTTGTATTGTGGTTGAAAAATCGGTAATCCACATGCTCACGGTCATTAAATAATGTTTGTCAAAGCCGTGATGAATGTAACGTTTTCGGAACACGGAATGTCTCGGTGAGTGAAACTCTGAAAATAACAATTCTACTGGATAGAACTCGCTTGAATTGAATGTTTCTGTGAAAATTTCATGCTTTTTGAAACTGGATGTAAGGAAAAACCTGCGAAATCAGAATAACTACTTCTAGGTGTAAATATGCCTTGTATGGTGGATGAAAGTTCTGTAATCCGCATGCTAACAACTCTGTACTGAATATTTGTCGAATCCGAGATACGTGAAGCGTGATTGGAACACAGAATATCACGGTGAGCGAATCTATGTAAAATACAGGTCTCTTCGGTAGAACTCGCTCCAAGAGATTTTTCTGGGATATCTGTCTCATTTTCGTAACTGGCGTTTGATAATATATGCAAAATCTGGGAAAATGCTTCAAAGTGTCAATATGCCTTGTATTGTGATGGAAGTTCATAGAACCACATGCAAACAATTCTGTGGTGAATATTTGTAGAAAGCGTTATGCATGTAGCGTGATCGTATCACAGAAATTCCCGGCGATGGAATCTATGTAAATTACACGCGTAATGGTTCGAATTCGCTCCAAAAATATTTCACTGAGACAACGGCCGGATTTTCAAAACTGGCATTAGGAAAAAGCTGCAAATTCAGAGCTAATGTTTCTAGGTGTAAATATGCCATGTATGGTGGATGAAAGTTCTGTAATCTACATGTTCACAACTCATTCGAGAAAGTTTGTTGAAACCTTGATGCATGTAGCGTGTTCGGAAATTGTTATGTCACTGTGAGGAAAAATATGTATATTACATTTCTATTGGGAAGTACTCGCTCCACGGGAATTTTTCTGCGTATCTGCCTCCTTTTCAAAACTGGCATTAGGAAAAACTTTCGAAATATGAGAAAATGCTTCAAAGAGTCAATATGGCTTTTATGGTGGATGAAAGTTCGGTAATCCTTATGCTAACAACTCTGTAGTGAATATTTGTCGAATCCGTGATACATGTAGCGTGTTCGGAACACGGAATTTCACGATGACGTGTTCTATGTAAATTGCATGTCTATTGGGTAGAACTCGCTCCAAGAGGATTTTTCTGCAAAAACTGCATGATTTTAGAAACTGACATTAGGAGAAATCTACTAAATCAGAATAAAACTTTCTATGTATAAATATGCATTGTCAGTTGGATGAAAGTTCGGTAACACACATATTCGCAACTCATTAAAGAATGTTTGTTGAATCCGTGATGCATGGAACGCGTTCAGAACACGGAATGTCACAGTGAGTGAAACTAGGTAAATTACATATCTTTTGGGTATAACTCGCTCCAAGAGCATTTTTCTGCCAAATCTGCCTCATTTTCAAAACTGGCGTTAAAACTAAACTGTGAAATCTGAGAAAATTCTTCAAAGTGTCAGTAAGCCTTGTATGGTGGATGAAAGTGCTGTAATCTACTTGCTAACAACTCTGAAGTGAATATTTGTCTCATCCGTGATGCATGTAGCGTGTTCGGAACACAGATTTTCACGGTGAGCGAATCCATGTAAATTACACGTCTATTGGTTAGACCCGCTCCAAGAGGTTTTTGCCGTGAAATCGGCCTCATTTTGGAAACTGGCTTTTGGAAAGCTCTGCGGAATCAGAGAAAATGCTTCAAAGCGTCAATATGCCTTCTATTTTGATGAAAGTCCTGGAATCCACATGCAAACAACTCTGTAGTGTATTTTTGTCGAATCATTTCTGCATGTAGCGTGTTCCGAACACGGAATTTCACGGTGAGCGAATCCATGGAATTTACATATCTATTGGATAGAACACGCTCCAACAGTTTTTTCCTTTGTAAACTGCCTGATTTTCGAAACTGCTATTAGGAAAAAGCTGCGAACTCAGAGTGAATGTTTCTAGGTGTACATATGCCTTGTATGGTGGATGAAAGTTCTGTAATACACATGTACACAACTCTTTAAAAATGTTTGTCAAATCCGTGATGTATGTAGCCTGTTCGGAACACGGACTGTCACGGTGAGGGAAACTATGTAAATTACATATCTATTGGTTAGAACACGCTCCAGGAGCATTTTACTGGAAAATCTGCCTCAGTTTGGAAACTGGTGTCATGAAAACGCTGCAAAATATGAGTAAATTCTTTAAGGTGACAATATGTCTTCAATGGGTTATTCAAGATGTGTAATTCACATGCTAACAACTCAGCAGCGTATATTGGTTGAATCCGTGGTGCATGTACCGTTTTCAGAACACGGAATGTCACGGTGATGGTATCTATGAAAATGAGATGTCTATTGGATAGAACATGCACCAAGAGTGTTTTTCTGCGAAAACTGCCTGATTTTCTTAACTGACGATAGGAAAACCTGCGAAATCTAAGTAAATGTTTCTAGGTGTAAATATGCCTTGTATTGTGGTTGAAAAATCGGTAATCCACATGCTCACGGTCATTAAATAATGTTTGTCAAAGCCGTGATGAATGTAACGTTTTCGGAACACGGAATGTCTCGGTGAGTGAAACTCTGAAAATAACAATTCTACTGGATAGAACTCGCTTGAATTGAATGTTTCTGTGAAAATTTCATGCTTTTTGAAACTGGATGTAAGGAAAAACCTGCGAAATCAGAATAACTACTTCTAGGTGTAAATATGCCTTGTATGGTGGATGAAAGTTCTGTAATCCGCATGCTAACAACTCTGTACTGAATATTTGTCGAATCCGAGATACGTGAAGCGTGATTGGAACACAGAATATCACGGTGAGCGAATCTATGTAAAATACAGGTCTCTTCGGTAGAACTCGCTCCAAGAGATTTTTCTGGGATATCTGACTCATTTTCGAAACTGGCGTTTGATAATATATGCAAAATCTGGGAAAATGCTTCAAAGTGTCAATATGCCTTGTATTGTGATGGAAGTTCATACAACCACATGCAAACAATTCTGTGGTGAATATTTGTAGAAAGCGTTATGCATGTAGCGTGATCGTATCACAGAAATTCCCGGCGATGGAATCTATGTAAATTACACGCGTAATGGTTCGAATTCGCTCCAAAAATATTTCACTGAGACAACGGCCGGATTTTCAAAACTGGCATTAGGAAAAAGCTGCAAATTCAGAGCTAATGTTTCTAGGTGTAAATATGCCATGTATGGTGGATGAAAGTTCTGTAATCTACATGTTCACAACTCATTCGAGAAAGTTTGTTGAAACCTTGATGCATGTAGCGTGTTCGGAAATTGTAATGTCACTGTGAGGAAAAATATGTATATTACATTTCTATTGGGAATTACTCGCTCCACGGGAATTTTTCTGCGTATCTGCCTCCTTTTCAAAACTGGCATTAGGAAAAACTTTCGAAATATGAGAAAATGCTTCAAAGAGTCAATATGGCTTTTATGGTGGATGAAAGTTCGGTAATCCTTATGCTAACAACTCTGTAGTGAATATTTGTCGAATCCGTGATACATGTAGCTTTTCCGGAACACGGAATTTCACGATGACGTGTTCTATGTAAATTGCATGTCTATAGGGTAGAACTCGCTCCAAGAGGATTTTTCTGCAAAAACTGCATGATTTTAGAAACTGACATTAGGAGAAATCTACTAAATCTGAATAAAACTTTCTATGTATAAATATGCATTGTCAGTTGGATGAAAGTTCGGTAACACACATATTCGCAACTCATTAAAGAATGTTTGTTGAATCCGTGATGCATGGAACGCGTTCAGAACACGGAATGTCACAGTGAGTGAAACTAGGTAAATTAAATATCTTTTGGGTATAACTCGCTCCAAGAGCATTTTTCTGCCAAATCTGCCTCATTTTCAAAACTGGCGTTAAAACTAAACTGTGAAATCTGAGAAAATTCTTCAAAGTGTCAGTAAGCCTTGTATGGTGGATGAAAGTGCTGTAATCTACTTGCTAACAACTCTGAAGTGAATATTTGTCTCATCCGTGATGCATGTAGCGTGTTCGGAACACAGAATTTCACGGTGAGCGAATCCATGTAAATTACACGTCTATTGGTTAGACCCGCTCCAAGAGGTTTTTGCCGTGAAATCGGCCTCATTTTGGAAACTGGCATATGGAAAGCTCTGCGAAATCAGAGAAAATGCTTCAAAGCATCAATATATCTTCTATTTTGTTGAAAGTCCTGGAATCCACATGCAAACAACTCTGTAGTGTATTTTTGTCGAAACATTTCTGCATGTAGCGTGTTCCGAACACGGAATTTCACGGTGAGCGAATCCATGGAATTTACATATCTATTGGATAGAACACGCTCCAACAGTTTTTTCCTTTGTAAACTGCCTGATTTTCGAAACTGCTATTAGGAAAAAGCTGCGAACTCAGAGTGAATGTTTCTAGGTGTACATATGCCTTGTATGGTGGATGAAAGTTCTGTAATACACATGTACACAACCCTTAAAAATGTTTGTCAAATCCTTGATGAATGTAGCCTGTTCAGAACACGGACTGTCACGGTGAGGGAAACTATGTAAATTACATATCTATTGGTTAGAACACGCTCCAGGAGCATTTTACTGGAAAATCTGCCTCAGTTTGGAAACTGGTGTTATGAAAACGCTGCAAAATATGAGTAAATTCTTTAAGGTGACAATATGTCTTCAATGGGTTATTCAAGATGTGTAATTCACATGCTAACAACTCAGCAGTGTATATTGGTTGAATCCGTGGTGCATGTACCGTTTTCAGAACACGGAATGTCACGGTGATGGTATCTATGAAAATGAGATGTCTATTGGATAGAACATGCACCAAGAGTGTTTTTCTGCGAAATCTGCCAGATTTTCTTAACTGACGTTAGTAAAATCTGCGAAATCTAAGTAAATGTTTCTAGGTGTAAATATGCCTTGTATTGTGGTTGAAAAATCGGTAATCCACATGCTCACTGTCATTAAATAATGTTTGTCAAAGCCGTGGTGAATATAAAGTTTTCGGAACACGGAATGTCTCGGTGAGTGAAACTCTGAAAATAACAATTCTACTGGATAGAACTCGCTTGAATTGAATTTTTCTGTGAAAATTTCATGATTTTTGAAACTGGATGTAAGGACAAACCTGCGAAATCAGAATAACTACTTCTAGGTTTAAATATGCCTTGTATGGTGGATGAAAGTTCGGTAATCCACATGCTCACTCTCATTAAAGAATGTTTGTCGAATTCGTGATGCATGTAACGTGTTTGGAATACGGAATGTCATAGTGAAGGAAACAATGTAAGTTACATGTCTATTGGGTAGAACTCGCTTGAAGAGAATTTTTCTGCGAAAGGTGCCTCATTTTCCAAACTGCCATTAGCAGAACCCTGTGAAATCTGAGAAAATGCTTCTAAGTGTCAATATGCCTTGAATGGTGAATGAAAGTCCGGTATTCCACATGTTAATAACAGTGAAGTAATTATTTTTCAAACCGTGATTCATGTAGCGCTTTTGGAAAACGGAATTTCACGGTAATGAAACGATGTAAATTACAATTCTATTGAGTAGAATGAGCTAGAAGAGAATGTTTTCGAAAATTGCATGATTATCGAATCTGAAGTTTGGAAAAAGCTGCAAAACGGGAGTCAATATTTGTAGGTGTAAATGTGCCATTATGTTGCAAGAAAGTTCGGTAATCCACATATTCACAACATACTAAAAATCTTTTTCTAATCTGTGATGCATGAACTGTGTTCAGAACGTGGAATTTCACGGTGATTGAAACAATGTAAATTAGTTCTCTATTGGGTAGAACTAGTTCGGAGAATGTTTTTCGGCGAAAACTTCGTCATTTTTGAAACTGGCTTTTGCAAAACGCTGCAAAATCTGAGAAAATACTTCTAAGAATCAATATTCAATGTATTGTGATGAAAGTTCGGTAATCCACATGCTAACAAATTTGTAGTGAATATTTGTCGAATTCTTTATTCATGTAGCATTTTCGGAACACGGAATTTCACGGCCAGGGGATTTATGTAAATTACATTTCTCTTGGTTAGAAATCACTCCAAGGGTTTTTTCCTGAGAAACCGGCCAGATTTTCGATACTGGCGAAAGGAAAACCCTGTGAACTCAGATTAAGAGATTCTCGGTGTAAATATGCCTTGTATGGTGGATGAAAGTACGGTAATCCGCATGCTAACAACTCTGTACTGAATATTTGTCGAATCCGAGATACGTGAAGCGTGTTTGGAACACAGAATATCACGGTGAGCGAATCTATGTAAAATACATGTCTCTTCGGTAGAACTCGCTCCAAGAGATTTTTCTGGGAAATCTGCCTCATTTTCGAAACTGGCGTTTGATAATATACGCAAAATCTGAGAAAATGCTTCAAAGTGTCAATATGCCTTGTATTGTGATGGAAGTTCGTAAAACCACATGCAAACAATTCTGTGGTGAATATTTGTAGAAAGCGTTATGCATGTAGCGTGATCGTATCACAGAAATTCCCGGCGATGGAATCTATGTAAATTACACGCCTATTGGTTCGAATTCGCTCCAAAAATGTTTCCCTGAGAAAACGGCCTGATTTTCGAAACTGGCATTAGGAAAAAGCTGCAAATTCAGAGTTAATGTTTCTAGGTGTAAATATGCCATGTATGGTGGATGAAAGTTCTGTAATCTACATGTTCACAACTCATTCGAGAAAGTTTGTTGAAACCTTGATGCATGTAGCGTTTTCGGAAATTGGAATGTCACTGTGAGGAAAACAATGTTAATTACATTTCTATTGGGAAGTACTCGCTCCACGAGTATTTTTCTGCGTATCTGCCTCCTTTTCAAAACTGGCATTAGGAAAAACTTTCGAAATATGAGAAAATGCTTCAAAGAGTCAATATGGCTTTTATGGTGGATGAAAGTTCGGTAATCCTTATGCTAACAACTCTGTAGTGAATATATGTCGAATCCGTGATGCATGTAGCTTTTCCGGAACACGGAATTTCACGATGACGGGTTCTATGTAAATTGCATGTCTATAGGGTAGAACTCGCTCCAAGAGGATTTTTCGGCAAAAACTGCATGATTTTAGAAACTGACATTAGGAGAAATCTACTAAATCAGAATAAAACTTTCTATGTATAAATATGCATTGTCAGTTGGATGAAAGTTCGGTAATACACATGTTCACAACTCATTAAAGAATGTTTGTTGAATCCGTGATGCATGGAACGTGTTCAGAGCACGGAATGTCACGGTGAGTGAAACTAGGTAAATTACATATCTTTTGGGTACAACTCGCTCCAAGAGCATTTTTCTGCCAAATCTGCCTCATTTTCAAAACTGGCGTTAAAACTAACCTGTGAAATCTGAGAAAATTCTTCAAAGTGTCAGTAAGCCTTGTATGGTGGATGAAAGTGCTGTAATCTACTTGCTAACAACTCTGAAGTGAATATTTGTCGCATCCGTGTTGCATGTAGCGTGTTCGGAACACGGAATTTCACGGTGAGCGAATCCATGTAAATTACACGTCTATAGGTTAGACCCGCTCCAAGAGGTTATTGCCGTGAAATGGGCCTCATTTTGGAAACTGGCTTTTGGAAAGCTCTGCGGAATCAGAGAAAATGCTTCAAAGCGTCAATATGCCTTCTATTTTGATGAAAGTCCTGCAATCCACATGCAAACAACTCTGTAGTGTATTTTTGTCTAAACATTTCTGCATGTAGCGTGTTCCGAACACGGAATTCCACGGTGAGCGAATCCATGGAATTTACATATCTATTGGATAGAACACGCTCCAACAGTTTTTTCCTTTGTAAACTGCCTGATTTTCGAAACTGCTATTAGGAAAAAGCTGCAAACTCAGAGTGAATGTTTCTAGGTGTACATATGCCTTGTATGGTGGATGAAAGTTCTGTAATACACATGTACAAAACTCTTTAAAAATGTTTGTCAAATCCGTGATGTATGTAGCCTGTTCGGATCACGGACTGTCACGGTGAGGGAAACTATGTAAATTACATATTTATTGGTTAGAACACGCTCCAGGAGCATTTTACTGGAAAATCTGCCTCAGTTTGGAAACTGGTGTCATGAAAACGCTGCAAAATATGAGTAAATTCTTTAAGGTGACAATATGTCTTCAATGGGTTATTCAAGATGTGTAATTCACATGCTAACAACTCAGCAGTGTATATTGGTTGAATCCGTGGTGCATGTACCGTTTTCAGAACACGGAATGTCACGGTGATGGTATCTATGAAAATGAGATGTCTATTGGATAGAACATGCACCAAGAGTGTCTTTGTGTGAAAACTGCCTGATTTTCTTAACTGACATTAGGAAAACCTGCGAAATCTAAGTAAATGTTTCTAGGTGTAAATACGCCTTGTATTGTGGTTGAAAAATCGGTAATCCACATGCTCACGGTCATTAAATAATATTTGTCAAAGCCGTGATGAATGTAACGTTTTCGGAACACGGAATGTCTCGGTGAGTGAAACTCTGAAAATAACAATTCTACTGGATAGAACTCGCTTGGATTGAATGTTTCTGTGAAAATTTCATGATTTTTGAAACTGGATGTAAAGACAAACCTGCGAAATCAGAATAACTACTTCTAGGTTTAAATATGCCTTGTATGGTGGATGAAAGTTCGGTAATCCACATGCTCACTCTCATTAAAGAATATTTGTCGAATTCGTGATGCATGTAACGTGTTTGGAATACGGAATGTCATAGTGAAGGAAACAATGTAAGTTACATGTCTATTTTGTAGAACTCGCTTGAAGAGGATTTTTCTGCGAAATGTGCCTCATTTTCCAAACTGCCATTAGGAGAACCTTGTGAAATCTGAGAAAATGTTTCTAAGAGTCAATATGCCTTGAATGGTGAATGAAAGTCCGGTATTCCACATGTTAATAACAGTGAAGTAATTATTTTTCAAACCGTGATTCATGTAGCGCTTTTGGAAAATGGAATTTCACGGTAATGAAACGATGTAAATTACAATTCTATTGAGTAGAACGAGCTAGAAGAGAATGTTTCTGTGAAAATTGCATGATTATCGAATCTGAAGTTTGGAAAAAGCTGCAAAACGGGAGTCAATATTTGTAGGTGTAAATGTGCCTTTATGTTGCAAGAAAGTTCGGTAATCCACATGTGCACAACATACTAAAGAATCTTTTTCTAATCCGTGATGCATGAACCGTGTTCAGAACGTGGAATTTCACGGTGATTGAAACAATGTAAATTACTTCTCTATTGGGTAGAACTAGCTCGGAGAGTGTTTTTCGGTGAAAACTTCGTCATTTTTAAACTGGCAATTGCAAAACGCTGCAAAATCTGAGAAAATACTTCTAAGAATCAATATTCAATGTATTGTGATGAAAGTTCGGTAATCCACATGCTAACAAATTTGTAGTGAATATTTGTCGAATCCTTTATGCATGTAGCATTTTCGGAACACGGAATTTCACGGCCAGGGGATTTATGTAAATTACATTTCTCTTGGTTAGAAATCAATCCAAGAGATTTTTCCTAGAAAACGGCCGGATTTTCTTTACTGGCGAAAGGAAAACCCTGCGAACTCAGATTAATAGATTCTCGGTGTAAATATGCCTTGTATGGTGGATGAAAGTTCGGTAATCCGCATGCTAACAACTCTGTACTGAATATTTGTCGAATCAGAGATAAGTGAAGCGTGTTTGGAACACAGAATATCACGGTGAGCGAATCTATGTAAAATAAATGTCTCTTCGGTAGAACTCGCTCCAAGAGATTTTTCTGGGAAATCTGCCTCATTTTCGAAACTGGCGTTTGATAATATACGCAAAATCTGAGAAAATGCTTCAAAGTGTCAATATGCTTTTAATTGTGATGGAAGTTCGTAAAACCACATGCAAACAATTCTGTGGTGAATATTTGTAGAAAGCGTTATGCATGTAGCGTGATCGTATCACAGAAATTCCCGGCGATGGAATCTATGTAAATTACACGCCTATTGGTTCGAATTCGCTCCAAAAAAGTTTCCCTGAGAAAACGACCTGATTTTCGAATCTGGCATTAGGAAAAATCTGCAAATTCAGAGTTAAAGTTTCAAGGTGTAAATATGCCATGTATGGTGGATGAAAGTTCTGTAATCTACATGTTCACAACTCATTTGAGAAAGTTTGTTGAAATCTTAATGCATGTAGCGTGTTCGGAAATTAGAATGTCACTGTGAGGAAAACAATGTAAATTACATTTCTATTTTGAAGTACACGATCCACGAGTATTTTTCTGCGTATCTGCCTCCTTTTCAAAACTGACATTAGGAAAAAGTTTCGAAATATGAGAAAATGCTTCAAAGAGTCAATATGGCTTTTATGGTGGATGAAAGTTCGGTAACCCTTATGCTAACAACTCTGTAGTGAATATTTGTCGAATCCGTGATGCATGTAGATTTTCCGGAACACGGAATTTCACGATGACGGGTTCTATGTAAATTGCATGTCTATAGGGTAGAACTCGCTCCAAGAGGATTTTTCTGCAAAAACTGCATGATTTTAGAAACTGACAGTAGGAGAAATCTACTAAATCAGAATAAAACTTTCTATGTATAAATATGCATTGTCAGTTGGATGAAAGTTCGGTAATACACATGTTCACAACTCATTAAAGAATGTTTGTTGAATCCGTGATGCATGGAACGCGTTCAGAACACGGAATGTCACGGTGAGTGAAACTAGGTAAATTACATATCTTTTGGGTACAACTCGCTCCAAGAGCATTTTTCTGCCAAATCTGCCTCATTTTCAAAACTGGCGTTAAAACTAACCTGTGAAATCTGAGAAAATTCTTCAAAGAGTCATTAAGCCTTGTATGGTGGATGAAAGTGCTGTAATCTACTTGCAAACAACTCTGAAGTGAATATTTGTCGCATCCGTGATGCATGTAGCGTGTTCGGATCACGGAATTTCACGTTGAGCGAATCCATGTAAATTACACGTCTATTGGTTAGACCCGCTCCAAGAGGTTATTGCCGTGAAATGGGCCTCATTTTGGAAACTGGCTTTTGGAAAGCTCTGCGAAATCAGAGAAAATGCTTCAAAGCGTCAATATGCCTTCTATTTTGATGAAAGTCCTGGAATCCACATGCAAACAACTCTGTAGTGTATTTTTGTCGAATCATTTCTGCATGTAGCGTGTTCCGAACACGGAATTTCACGGTGAGCGAATCCATGGAATTTACATATCTATTGGATAGAACACGCTCCAACAGTTTTTTCCTTTGTAAACTGCCTGATTTTCGAAACTGCTATTAGGAAAAAGCTGCGAACTCAGAGTGAATGTTTCTAGGTGTACATATGCCTTGTATGGTGGATGAAAGTTCTGTAATACACATGTACACAACTCTTTAAAAATGTTTGTCAAATCCGTGATGTATGTAGCCTGTTCGGAACACAGACTGTCACGGTGAGGGTAACTATGTAAATTACATATCTATTGGTTAGAACATGCTCCAGGAGCATTTTACTGGAAAATCTGCCTCAGTTTGGAAACTGGTGTCATGAAAACGCTGCAAAATATGAGTAAATTCTTTAAGGTGACAATATGTCTTCAATGGGTTATTCAAGATGTGTAATTCACATGCTAACAACTCAGCAGCGTATATTGGTTGAATCCGTGGTGCATGTACCGTTTTCAGAACACGGAATGTCACGGTGATGGTATCTATGAAAATGAGATTTCTATTGGATAGAACATGCACCAAGAGTGTTTTTCTGCGAAAACTGCCTGATTTTCTTAACTGACGATAGGAAAACCTGCGAAATCTAAGTAAATGTTTCTAGGTGTAAATATGCCTTGTATTGTGGTTGAAAAATCGGTAATCCACATGCTCACGGTCATTAAATAATGTTTGTCAAAGCCGTGATGAATGTAACGTTTTCGGAACACGGAATGTCTCGGTGAGTGAAACTCTGAAAATAACAATTCTACTGGATAGAACTCGCTTGAATTGAATGTTTCTGTGAAAATTTCATGCTTTTTGAAACTGGATGTAAGGAAAAACCTGCGAAATCAGAATAACTACTTCTAGGTGTAAATATGCCTTGTATGGTGGATGAAAGTTCTGTAATCCGCATGCTAACAACTCTGTACTGAATATTTGTTGAATCCGAGATACGTGAA
Organism: Camelus dromedarius; assembly: GCF_036321535.1. Taxonomy (NCBI): domain Eukaryota; kingdom Metazoa; phylum Chordata; class Mammalia; order Artiodactyla; family Camelidae; genus Camelus; species Camelus dromedarius. The sequence goes on from NW_026989755.1 coordinate 1,029,171, forward strand.
GCGTGATTGGAACACAGAATATCACGGTGAGCGAATCTATGTAAAATACAGGTCTCTTCGGTAGAACTCGCTCCAAGAGATTTTTCTGGGATATCTGACTCATTTTCGAAACTGGCGTTTGATAATATATGCAAAATCTGGGAAAATGCTTCAAAGTGTCAATATGCCTTGTATTGTGATGGAAGTTCATACAACCACATGCAAACAATTCTGTGGTGAATATTTGTAGAAAGCGTTATGCATGTAGCGTGATCGTATCACAGAAATTCCCGGCGATGGAATCTATGTAAATTACACGCGTAATGGTTCGAATTCGCTCCAAAAATATTTCACTGAGACAACGGCCGGATTTTCAAAACTGGCATTAGGAAAAAGCTGCAAATTCAGAGCTAATGTTTCTAGGTGTAAATATGCCATGTATGGTGGATGAAAGTTCTGTAATCTACATGTTCACAACTCATTCGAGAAAGTTTGTTGAAACCTTGATGCATGTAGCGTGTTCGGAATTTGTAATGTCACTGTGAGGAAAAATATGTATATTGCATTTCTATTGGGAATTACTCGCTCCACGGGAATTTTTCTGCGTATCTGCCTCCTTTTCAAAACTGGCATTAGGAAAAACTTTCGAAATATGAGAAAATGCTTCAAAGAGTCAATATGGCTTTTATGGTGGATGAAAGTTCGGTAATCCTTATGCTAACAACTCTGTAGTGAATATTTGTCGAATCCGTGATACATGTAGCGTGTTCGGAACACGGAATTTCACGATGACGTGTTCTATGTAAATTGCATGTCTATTGGGTAGAACTCGCTCCAAGAGGATTTTTCTGCAAAAACTGCATGATTTTAGAAACTGACATTAGGAGAAATCTACTAAATCAGAATAAAACTTTCTATGTATAAATATGCATTGTCAGTTGGATGAAAGTTCGGTAACACACATATTCGCACTCATTAAAGAATGTTTGTTGAATCCGTGATGCATGGAACGCGTTCAGAACACGGAATGTCACAGTGAGTGAAACTAGGTAAATTACATATCTTTTGGGTATAACTCGCTCCAAGAGCATTTTTCTGCCAAATCTGCCTCATTTTCAAAACTGGCGTTAAAACTAACCTGTGAAATCTGAGAAAATTCTTCAAAGTGTCAGTAAGCCTTGTATGGTGGATGAAAGTGCTGTAATCTACTTGCTAACAACTCTGAAGTGAATATTTGTCTCATCCGTGATGCATGTAGCGTGTTCGGAACACAGATTTTCACGGTGAGCGAATCCATGTAAATTACACGTCTATTGGTTAGACCCGCTCCAAGAGGTTTTTGCCGTGAAATGGGCCTCATTTTGGAAACTGGCATATGGAAAGCTCTGCGAAATCAGAGAAAATGCTTCAAAGCATCAATATGTCTTCTATTTTGTTGAAAGTCCTGGAATCCACATGCAAACAACTCTGTAGTGTATTTTTGTCGAAACATTTCTGCATGTAGCGTGTTCCGAACACGGAATTTCACGGTGAGCGAATCCATGGAATTTACATATCTATTGGATAGAACACGCTCCAACAGTTTTTTCCTTTGTAAACTGCCTGATTTTCGAAACTGCTATTAGGAAAAAGCTGCGAACTCAGAGTGAATGTTTCTAGGTGTACATATGCCTTGTATGGTGGATGAAAGTTCTGTAATACACATGTACACAACCCTTTAAAAATGTTTGTCAAATCCTTGATGAATGTAGCCTGTTCAGAACACGGACTGTCACGGTGAGGGAAACTATGTAAATTACAAATCTATTGGTTAGAACACGATCCAGGAGCATTTTACAGGAAAATCTGCTTCAGTTTGGAAACTGGTGTTATGAAAACGCTGCAAAATATGAGTAAATTCTTTAAGGTGACAATATGTCTTCAATGGGTTTTTCAAGATGTGTAATTCACATGCTAACAACTCAGCAGTGTATATTGGTTGAATCCGTGGTGCATGTACCGTTTTCAGAACACGGAATGTCACGGTGATGGTATCTATGAAAATGAGATGTCTATTGGATAGAACATGCACCAAGAGTGTTTTTCTGCGAAATCTGCCAGATTTTCTTAACTGACGTTAGTAAAATCTGCGAAATCTAAGTAAATGTTTCTAGGTGTAAATATGCCTTGTATTGTGGTTGAAAAATCGGTAATCCACATGCTCACTGTCATTAAATAATGTCTGTCAAAGCCGTGGTGAATATAAAGTTTTCGGAACACGGAATGTCTCGGTGAGTGAAACTCTGAAAATAACAATTCTACTGGATAGAACTCGCTTGAATTGAATTTTTCTGTGAAAATTTCATGATTTTTGAAACTGGATGTAAGGACAAACCTGCGAAATCAGAATTACTACTTCTAGGTTTAAATATGCCTTGTATGGTGGATGAAAGTTCGGTAATCCACATGCTCACTCTCATTAAAGAATGTTTGTCGAATTCGTGATGCATGTAACGTGTTTGGAATACGGAATGTCATAGTGAAGGAAACAATGTAAGTTACATGTCTATTTTGTAGAACTCGCTTGAAGAGAATTTTTCTGCGAAATGTGCCTCATTTTCCAAACTGCCATTAGGAGAACCCTGTGAAATCTGAGAAAATGCTTCTAAGTGTCAATATGCCTTGAATGGTGAATGAAAGTCCGGTATTCCACATGTTAATAACAGTGAAGTAATTATTTTTCAAACCGTGATTCATGTAGCGCTTTTGGAAAATGGAATTTCACGGTAATGAAACGATGTAAATTACAATTCTATTGAGTAGAACGAGCTAGAAGAGAATGTTTTCGAAAATTGCATGATTATCGAATCTGAAGTTTGGAAAAAGCTGCAAAACGGGAGTCAATATTTGTAGGTGTAAATGTGCCATTATGTTGCAAGAAAGTTCGGTAATCCACATATTCACAACATACTAAAAATCTTTTTCTAATCTGTGATGCATGAACTGTGTTCAGAACGTGGAATTTCACGGTGATTGAAACAATGTAAATTAGTTCTCTATTGGGTAGAACTAGCCCGGAGAATGTTTTTCGGCGAAAACTTCGTCATTTTTGAAACTGGCTTTTGCAAAACGCTGCAAAATCTGAGAAAATACTTCTAAGAATCAATATTCAATGTATTGTGATGAAAGTTCGGTAATCCACATGCTAACAAATTTGTAGTGAATATTTGTCGAATCCTTTATTCATGTAGCATGTTCGGAACACGGAATTTCACGGCCAGGGATTTATGTAAATTACATTTCTCTTGGTTAGAAATCACTCCAAGAGTTTTTTCCTGAGAAACCGGCCAGATTTTCGATACTGGCGAAAGGAAAACCCTGCGAACTCAGATTAAGAGATTCTCGGTGTAAATATGCCTTGTATGGTGGATGAAAGTTCGGAAATCCACATGCTAACAACTCTGTACTGAATATTTGTCGAATCCGAGATACGTGAAGCGTGTTTGGAACACAGAATATCACGGTGAGCGAATCTATGTAAAATACATGTCTCTTCGGTAGAACTCGCTCCAAGAGATTTTTCTGGGAAATCTGCCTCATTTTCGAAACTGGCGTTTGATAATATACGCAAAATCTGAGAAAATGCTTCAAAGTGTCAATATGCCTTTTATTGTGATGGAAGTTCGTAAAACCACATGCAAACAATTCTGTGGTGAATATTTGTAGAAAGCGTTATGCATGTAGCGTGATCGTATCACAGAAATTCCCGGCGATGGAATCTATGTAAATTACACGCCTATTGGTTCGAATTCGCTCCAAAAATGTTTCCCTGAGAAAACGGCCTGATTTTCGAAACTGGCATTAGGAAAAAGCTGCAAATTCAGAGTTAATGTTTCTAGGTGTAAATATGCCATGTATGGTGGATGAAAGTTCTGTAATCTACATGTTCACAACTCATTCGAGAAAGTTTGTTGAAACCTTGATGCATGTAGCGTTTTCGGAAATTGGAATGTCACTGTGAGGAAAACAATGTAAATTACATTTCTATTGGGAAGTACTCGCTCCACGAGTATTTTTCTGCGTATCTGACTCCTTTTCAAAACTGGCATTAGGAAAAAGTTTCGAAATATGAGAAAATGCTTCAAAGAGTCAATATGGCTTTTATGGTGGATGAAAGTTCGGTAATCCTTATGCTAACAACTCTGTAGTGAATATTTGTCGAATCCGTGATGCATGTAGCTTTTCCGGAACACGGAATTTCACGATGACGGGTTCTATGTAAATTGCATGTCTATAGGGTAGAACTCGCTCCAAGAGGATTTTTCTGCAAAAACTGCATGATTTTAGAAACTGACATTAGGAGAAATCTACTAAATCAGAATAAAACTTTCTATGTATAAATATGCATTGTCAGTTGGATGAAAGTTCGGTAATACACATGTTCACAACTCATTAAAGAATGTTTGTTGAATCCGTGATGCATGGAACGCGTTCAGAGCACGGAATATCGCGGTGAGTGAAACTAGGTAAATTACATATCTTTTGGGTACAACTCGCTCCAAGAGCATTTTTCTGCCAAATCTGCCTCATTTTCAAAACTGGCGTTAAAACTAACCTGTGAAATCTGAGAAAATTCTTCAAAGTGTCAGTAAGCCTTGTATGGTGGATGAAAGTGCTGTAATCTACTTGCTAACAACTCTGAAGTGAATATTTGTCGCATCCGTGTTGCATGTAGCGTGTTCGGAACACGGAATTTCACGGTGAGCGAATCCATGTAAATTACACGTCTATTGGTTAGACCCGCTCCAAGAGGTTATTGCTGTGAAATGGGCCTCATTTTGGAAACTGGCTTTTGGAAAGCTCTGCGAAATCAGAGAAAATGCTTCAAAGCCTCAATATGCCTTCTATTTTGATGAAAGTCCTGGAATCCACATGCAAACAACTCTGTAGTGTATTTTTTCGAATCATTTTTGCATGCAGTGTGTTCCGAACACGGAATTTCTCGGTGAGCGATTCCATGGAATTTACACGTCTATTTGTTAGATCCGCTCCAAGAGGTTTTTCCTTTGTAAACTGCCTGATTTTCGAAATTGCTATTTGGAAATAGCTGCGAACTCAGAGTGAATGTTTCTAGGTGTACATATGCCTTGTATGGCGGATGAAAGTTCTGTAATACACATGTACACAACTCTTTAAAAATGTTTGTCAAATTCGAGATGTATGTATCCTGTTCGGAACACGGACAGTCACGATGAGGGAAACTATGTAAATTACATATCTATTGGTTAGAATACGCTCCAGGAAAATTTTACTGGAAAATCTGCCTCAGTTTAGAAAATGGTGTTATGAAAATGTTGCAAAATCTGAGTAAATTCTTTAAGGTGACAATATGTCTTCAAAGGGTTATTAAAGATGTGTAATTCACATGCTAACAACTCATCAGTGTATATTGGTTGAATCCGTGGTGCATGTACCGTGTTCAGAACACGGAATGTTACGGTGAAGTTACCTATGAAAATGAGATGTCTTTTGGATAGAACATGCACCAAGAGTGTTTTTCTGGGAAAACTGCCTGATTTATTTAACTGACGTTAGTGTAACCTGCGAAATCTAAGTAAATGTTTCTAGGTGTAATTGTGCCTTGTATTGTGGTTGAAAAATCGGTAATCCACATGCTCATGGTCATTAAATAATGTTTGTCAAAGCCGTGATGAATGTAACATTTTTGGAACACGGAATGTCTCGGTGAGTGAAACTCTGAAAATAACAATTCTACTGGACAGAACTCGCTTGAATTGAGTGTTTCTGTGAAAATTTAATAATTTTTGAAACTGGATGTAAGGACAAACCTGCGAAATCAGAATAACTACTTCTAGGTGTAAATACGCCTTCTATGGTGGATGAAAGTTCGGTAATCCACATGCTCACACTCATTAAAGAATGTTTGTCGAATTCGTGATGCACGTAACGTGTTTGAAATACGGAATGTCATAGTGAAGGAAACAATGTAAGTTACATGTCTATTTTGTAGAACTCGCTTGAAGAGAATTTTTCTGCGAAATGTGCCTCATTTTCCAAACTGCCATTAGGAGAACACAGTGAAATCTGAGAAAATGCTTCTAAGTGTCAATATGCCTTGAATGGTGAATGAAAGTCCAGTAATCCACATGTTAATAACAGTGAAGTAATTATTTTTCAAACCGTGATTAATGTAGCGCTTTTGAAAAACGGAATTTCACGGTAATGAAATGATGTAAATTACAATTCTATTGAGTAGAACGAGCTAGAAGAGAATGTTTCTGCGAAAATTGCATGATTATCGAATCTGAAGTTTGGAAAAAGCTGCAAAACGGGAGTCAATATTTGTAGGTGTAAATGTGCCTTTATGTTGCAAGAAAGTTCGGTAATCCACATTTTCACAACATACTAAAGAATCTTTTTCTAATCTGTGATGCATGTACCGTGTTCAGAACGTGGAATTTCACGGTGATTGAAACAATGTTAATTACTGCTCTATTGGGTAGAACTAGCTAGGAGAGTGTTTTTCTGCGAAAATTTCGTCATTTTTGAAACTGGCATTTGCAAAACACTGCAAAATCTGAGAAAATACTTCTAAGAATCAATATTCAATGTATTGTGATGTAAGTTCATTAATCCACATTCTAACATATTTGTAGTGAATATTTGTCGAATCATTTATGCATGTAGCATGTTCAGAAAACGGAATTTCACGGCCAGGGGATTTATGTAAATTACATTTCTCTTGGTTAGAAATCACTCCAAGAGATTTTCCCTGAAAAATTGGCCAGATTTTCGATAATGGCGATAGAAAAAGCCTTCGAATACAGATTAATAGATTCTCGGTGTAAATAAGCCTTGTATGGTGGATGAAAGTTCGTTAATCCGCATGCCAACAACTCTGTACTGAATATTTGTCGAATCCGAGATACGTGAAGCGTGTTTGGAACACAGAATATCACGGTGAGCGAATCTATGTAAAATACATGTCTCTTCGGTAGAAGTCGCTCCAAGAGATTTTTCTGGGAAATCTGTCTCATTTTCGAAACTGGCGTTTGATAATATATGCAAAATTGAGAAAATGCTTCAAAGTGTCTATATGCCTTTTATTGTGATGGAAGTTCGTAAAACCACATGGAAGCAATTCAGTGGTGAATATTTGTAGAAAGTGTTATGCATGTAGCGTGATCATATCACAGAAATTCCCGGTGATGGAATCTATGTAAATTACACGCCTATTGGTTAGAATTCACTCCAAAAATGTTTCCGTGAGAAAACGGCCTGATTTTCAAAACTGGCATTAGGAAAATCTGCAAATTCATTGTTAATGTTTCTAGGTGTAACTATGCCATGTATGGTGGATGAAAGTTCTGTAATCTACATGTTCACAACTCATTCGAGAAAGTTTGTTGAAACCTTGATGCATGTAGCGTGTTCGGAAATTGTAATGTCACTGTGAGGAAAAATATGTATATTACATTTCTATTGGGAATTACTCGCTCCACGGGAATTTTTCTGCGTATCTGCCTCCTTTTCAAAACTGGCATTAGAAAAACTTTCGAAATATGAGAAAATGCTTCAAAGAGTCAATATGGCTTTTATGGTGGATGAAAGTTCGGTAATCCTTATGCTAACAACTCTGTAGTGAATATTTGTCGAATCCGTGATACATGTAGCTTTTCCGGAACACGGAATTTCACGATGACGTGTTCTATGTAAATTGCATGTCTATAGGGTAGAACTCGCTCCAAGAGGATTTTTCTGCAAAACTGCATGATTTTAGAAACTGACATTAGGAGAAATCTACTAAATCAGAATAAAACTTTCTATGTATAAATATGCATTGTCAGTTGGATGAAAGTTCGGTAACACACATATTCGCAACTCATTAAAGAATGTTTGTTGAATCCGTGATGCATGGAACGCGTTCAGAACACGGAATGTCACAGTGAGTGAAACTAGGTAAATTACATATCTTTTGGGTATAACTCGCTACAAGAGCATTTTTCTGCCAAATCTGCCTCATTTTCAAAACTGGCGTTAAAACTAAACTGTGAAATCTGAGAAAATTCTTCAAAGTGTCAGTAAGCCTTGTATGGTGGATGAAAGTGCTGTAATCTACTTGCTAACAACTCTGAAGTGAATATTTGTCTCATCCGTGATGCATGTAGCGTGTTCGGAACACAGATTTTCACGGTGAGCGAATCCATGTAAATTACACGTCTATTGGTTAGACCCGCTCCAAGAGGTTTTTGCCGTGAAATCGGCCTCATTTTGGAAACTGGCATATGGAAAGCTCTGCGGAATCAGAGAAAATGCTTCAAAGCGTCAATATGCCTTCTATTTCGATGAAAGTCCTGGAATCCACATGCAAACAACTCTGTAGTGTATTTTTGTCGAATCATTTCTGCATGTAGCGTGTTCCGAACACGGAATTTCACGGTGAGCGAATCCATGGAATTTACATATCTATTGGATAGAACACGCTCCAACAGTTTTTTCCTTTGTAAACTGCCTGATTTTCGAAACTGCTATTAGGAAAAAGCTGCGAACTCAGAGTGAATGTTTCTAGGTGTACATATGCCTTGTATGGTGGATGAAAGTTCTGTAATACACATGTACACAACCCTTTAAAAATGTTTGTCAAATCCTTGATGAATGTAGCCTGTTCAGAACACGGACTGTCACGGTGAGGGAAACTATGTAAATTACATATCTATTGGTTAGAACACGCTCCAGGAGCATTTTACTGGAAAATCTGCCTCAGTTTGGAAACTGGTGTTATGAAAACGCTGCAAAATATGAGTAAATTCTTTAAGGTGACAATATGTCTTCAATGGGTTATTCAAGATGTGTAATTCACATGCTAACAACTCAGCAGCGTATATTGGTTGAATCCGTGGTGCATGTACCGTTTTCAGAACACGGAATGTCACGGTGATGGTATCTATGAAAATGAGATGTCTATTGGATAGAACATGCACCAAGAGTGTTTTTCTGCGAAAACTGCCTGATTTTCTTAACTGACGATAGGAAAACCTGCGAAATCTAAGTAAATGTTTCTAGGTGTAAATATGCCTTGTATTGTGGTTGAAAAATCGGTAATCCACATGCTCACGGTCATTAAATAATGTTTGTCAAAGCCGTGATGAATGTAACGTTTTCGGAACACGGAATGTCTCGGTGAGTGAAACTCTGAAAATAACAATTCTACTGGATAGAACTCGCTTGAATTGAATGTTTCTGTGAAAATTTCATGCTTTTTGAAACTGGATGTAAGGAAAAACCTGCGAAATCAGAATAACTACTTCTAGGTGTAAATATGCCTTGTATGGTGGATGAAAGTTCTGTAATCCGCACGCTAACAACTCTGTACTGAATATTTGTCGAATCCGAGATACGTGAAGCGTGATTGGAACACAGAATATCACGGTGAGCGAATCTATGTAAAATACAGGTCTCTTCGGTAGAACTCGCTCCAAGAGATTTTTCTGGGATATCTGACTCATTTTCGAAACTGGCGTTTGATAATATATGCAAAATCTGGGAAAATGCTTCAAAGTGTCAATATGCCTTGTATTGTGATGGAAGTTCATACAACCACATGCAAACAATTCTGTGGTGAATATTTGTAGAAAGCGTTATGCATGTAGCGTGATCGTATCACAGAAATTCCCGGCGATGGAATCTATGTAAATTACACGCGTAATGGTTCGAATTCGCTCCAAAAATATTTCACTGAGACAACGGCCGGATTTTCAAAACTGGCATTAGGAAAAAGCTGCAAATTCAGAGCTAATGTTTCTAGGTGTAAATATGCCATGTATGGTGGATGAAAGTTCTGTAATCTACATGTTCACAACTCATTCGAGAAAGTTTGTTGAAACCTTGATGCATGTAGCGTATTCGGAAATTGTAATGTCACTGTGAGGAAAAATATGTATATTACATTTCTATTGGGAATTACTCGCTCCACGGGAATTTTTCTGCGTATCTGCCTCCTTTTCAAAACTGGCATTAGGAAAAACTTTCGAAATATGAGAAAATGCTTCAAAGAGTCAATATGGCTTTTATGGTGGATGAAAGTTCGGTAATCCTTATGCTAACAACTCTGTAGTGAATATTTGTCGAATCCGTGATGCATGTAGCTTTTCCGGAACACGGAATTTCACGATGACGGGTTCTATGTAAATTGCATGTCTATTGGGTAGAACTCGCTCCAAGAGGATTTTTCTGCAAAAACTGCATGATTTTAGAAACTGACATTAGGAGAAATCTACTAAATCAGAATAAAACTTTCTATGTATAAATATGCATTGTCAGTTGGATGAAAGTTCGGTAACACACATATTCGCAACTCATTAAAGAATGTTTGTTGAATCCGTGATGCATGGAACGCGTTCAGAACACGGAATGTCACAGTGAGTGAAACTAGGTAAATTACATATCTTTTGGGTATAACTCGCTCCAAGAGCATTTTTCTGCCAAATCTGCCTCATTTTCAAAACTGGCGTTAAAACTAAACTGTGAAATCTGAGAAAATTCTTCAAAGTGTCAGTAAGCCTTGTATGGTGGATGAAAGTGCTGTAATCTACTTGCTAACAACTCTGAAGTGAATATTTGTCTCATCCGTGATGCATGTAGCGTGTTCGGAACACAGATTTTCACGGTGAGCGAATCCATGTAAATTACACGTCTATTGGTTAGACCCGCTCCAAGAGGTTTTTGCCGTGAAATCGGCCTCATTTTGGAAACTGGCATATGGAAAGCTCTGCGAAATCAGAGAAAATGCTTCAAAGCATCAATATGTCTTCTATTTTGTTGAAAGTCCTGGAATCCACATGCAAACAACTCTGTAGTGTATTTTTGTCGAAACATTTCTGCATGTAGCGTGTTCCGAACACGGAATTTCACGGTGAGCGAATCCATGGAATTTACATATCTATTGGATAGAACACGCTCCAACAGTTTTTTCCTTTGTAAACTGCCTGATTTTCGAAACTGCTATTAGGAAAAAGCTGCGAACTCAGAGTGAATGTTTCTAGGTGTACATATGCCTTGTATGGTGGATGAAAGTTCTGTAATACACATGTACACAACCCTTTAAAAATGTTTGTCAAATCCTTGATGAATGTAGCCTGTTCAGAACACGGACTGTCACGGTGAGGGAAACTATGTAAATTACATATCTATTGGTTAGAACACGCTCCAGGAGCATTTTACTGGAAAATCTGCCTCAGTTTGGAAACTGGTGTTATGAAAACGCTGCAAAATATGAGTAAATTCTTTAAGGTGACAATATGTCTTCAATGCGTTATTCAAGATGTGTAATTCACATGCTAACAACTCAGCAGCGTATATTGGTTGAATCCGTGGTGCATGTACCGTTTTCAGAACACGGAATGTCACGGTGATGGTATCTATGAAAATGAGATGTCTATTGGATAGAATATGCAGCAAGAGTGTTTTTCTGCGAAAACTGCCTGATTTTCTTAACTGACGATAGGAAAACCTGCGAAATCTAAGTAAATGTTTCTAGGTGTAAATATGCCTTGTATTGTGGTTGAAAAATCGGTAATCCACATGCTCACGGTCATTAAATAATGTTTGTCAAAGCCGTGATGAATGTAACGTTTTCGGAACACGGAATGTCTCGGTGAGTGAAACTCTGAAAATAACAATTGTACTGGATAGAACTCGCTTGAATTGAATGTTTCTGTGAAAATTTCATGCTTTTTGAAACTGGATGTAAGGAAAAACCTGCGAAATCAGAATAACTATTTCTAGGTGTAAATATGCCTTGTATGGTGGATGAAAGTTCGGTAATCCACATGCTCACTCTCATTAAAGAATATTTGTCGAATTCGTGATGCATGTAACGTGTTTGGAATACGGAATGTCATAGTGAAGGAAACAATGTAAGTTACATGTCTATTTTGTAGAACTCGCTTGAAGAGGATTTTTCTGCGAAATGTGCCTCATTTTCCAAACTGCCATTAGGAGAACCCTGTGAAATCTGAGAAAATGTTTCTAAGTGTCAATATGCCTTGAATGGTGAATGAAAGTCCGGTATTCCACATGTTAATAACAGTGAAGTAATTATTTTTCAAACCGTGATTCATGTAGCGCTTTTGGAAAACGGAATTTCACGGTAATGAAACGATGTAAATTACAATTCTATTGAGTAGAACGAGCTAGAAGAGAATGTTTCTGTGAAAATTGCATGATTATCGAATCTGAAGTATGGAAAAAGCTGCAAAACGGGAGTCAATATTTGTAGGTGTAAATGTGCCTTTATGTTGCAAGAAAGTTCGGTAATCCACATGTGCACAACATACTAAAGAATCTTTTTCTAATCCGTGATGCATGAACCGTCTTCAGAACGTGGAATTTCACGGTGATTGAAACAATGTAAATTACTTCTCTATTGGGTAGAACTAGCTCGGAGAGTGTTTTTCGGCGAAAACTTCGTCATTTTTAAACTGGCAATTGCAAAACGCTGCAAAATCTGAGAAAATACTTCTAAGAATCAATATTCAATGTATTGTGATGAAAGTTCGGTAATCCACATGCTAACAAATTTGTAGTGAATATTTGTCGAATCCTTTATGCATGTAGCTTTTTCGGAACACGGAATTTCACGGCCAGGGAATTTATGTAAATTACATTTCTCTTGGTTAGAAATCACTCCAAGAGATTTTTCCTAGAAAACGGCCGGATTTTCTATACTGGCGAAAGGAAAACCCTGCGAACTCAGATTAATAGATTCTCGGTGTAAATATGCCTTGTATGGTGGATGAAAGTTCGGTAATCCGCATGCTAACAACTCTGTACTGAATATTTGTCGAATCCGAGATAAGTGAAGCGTGTTTGGAACACAGAATATCACGGTGAGCGAATCTATGTAAAATAAATGTCTCTTCGGTAGAACTCGCTCCAAGAGATTTTTCTGGGAAATCTGCCTCATTTTCGAAACTGGCGTTTGATAATATACGCAAAATCTGAGAAAATGCTTCAAAGAGTCAATATGCTTTTAATTGTGATGGAAGTTCGTAAAACCACATGCAAAAAATTCTGTGGTGAATATTTGTAGAAAGCGTTATGCATGTAGCGTGATCGTATCACAGAAATTCCCGGCGATGGAATCTATGTAAATTACACGCCTATTGGTTCGAATTCGCTCCAAAAAAGTTTCCCTGAGAAAACGACCTGATTTTCGAATCTGGCATTAGGAAAAAGCTGCAAATTCAGAGTTAAAGTTTCAAGGTGTAAATATGCCATGTATGGTGGATGAAAGTTCTGTAATCTACATGTTCACAACTCATTTGAGAAAGTTTGTTGAAACCTTGATGCATGTAGCGTGTTCGGAAATTAGAATGTCACTGTGAGGAAAACAATGTAAATTACATTTCAATTTTGAAGTACACGATCCACGAGTATTTTTCTGCGTATCTGCCTCCTTTTCAAAACTGACATTAGGAAAAAGTTTCGAAATATGAGAAAATGATTCAAAGAGTCAATATGGCTTTTATGGTGGATGAAAGTTCGGTAATCCTTATGCTAACAACTCTGTAGTGAATATTTGTCGAATCCGTGATGCATGTAGCTTTTCTGGAACATTGAATTTCACGATGACTGGTTCTATGTAAATTGCATGTCTATAGGGTAGAACTCGCTCCAAGAGGATTTTTCTGCAAAAACTGCATGATTTTAGAAACTGACAGTAGGAGAAATCTACTAAATCAGAATAAAACTTTCTATGTATAAATATGCATTGTCAGTTGGATGAAAGTTCGGTAATACACATGTTCACAACTCATTAAACAATGTTTGTTGAATCCGTGATGCATGGAACGCGTTCAGAACACGGAATGTCACGGTGAGTGAAACTAGGTAAATTACATATCTTTTGGGTACAACTCGCTCCAAGAGCATTTTTCTGCCAAATCTGCCTCATTTTCAAAACTGGCGTTAAAACTAACCTGTGAAATCTGAGAAAATTCTTCAAAGAGTCATTAAGCCTTGTATGGTGGATGAAAGTGCTGTAATCTACTTGCAAACAACTCTGAAGTGAATATTTGTCGCATCCGTGATGCATGTAGCGTGTTCGGATCACGGAATTTCACGTTGAGCGAATCCATGTAAATTACACGTCTATTGGTTAGACCCGCTCCAAGAGGTTTTTGCCGTGAAATCGGCCTCATTTTGGAAACTGGGTTTTGGAAAGCTCTGCGGAATCAGAGAAAATGCTTCAAAGCGTCAATATGCCTTCTATTTTGATGAAAGTCCTGGAATCCACATGCAAACAACTCTGTAGTGTATTTTTGTCGAATCATTTCTGCATGTAGCGTGTTCCGAACACGGAATTTCACGGTGAGCGAATCCATGGAATTTACATATCTATTGGATAGAACACGCTCCAACAGTTTTTTCCTTTGTAAACTGCCTGATTTTCGAAACTGCTATTAGGAAAAAGCTGCGAACTCAGAGTGAATGTTTCTAGGTGTACATATGCCTTGTATGGTGGATGAAAGTTCTGTAATACACATGTACACAACTCTTTAAAAATGTTTGTCAAATCCGTGATGTATGTAGCCTGTTCGGAACACAGACTGTCACGGTGAGGGTAACTATGTAAATTACATATCTATTGGTTAGAACATGCTCCAGGAGCATTTTACTGGAAAATCTGCCTCAGTTTGGAAACTGGTGTCATGAAAACGCTGCAAAATATGAGTAAATTCTTTAAGGTGACAATATGTCTTCAATGGGTTATTCAAGATGTGTAATTCACATGCTAACAACTCAGCAGCGTATATTGGTTGAATCCGTGGTGCATGTACCGTTTTCAGAACACGGAATGTCACGGTGATGGTATCTATGAAAATGAGATTTCTATTGGATAGAACATGCACCAAGAGTGTTTTTCTGCGAAAACTGCCTGATTTTCTTAACTGACGATAGGAAAACCTGCGAAATCTAAGTAAATGTTTCTAGGTGTAAATATGCCTTGTATTGTGGTTGAAAAATCGGTAATCCACATGCTCACGGTCATTAAATAATGTTTGTCAAAGCCGTGATGAATGTAACGTTTTCGGAACACGGAATGTCTCGGTGAGTGAAACTCTGAAAATAACAATTCTACTGGATAGAACTCGCTTGGATTGAATGTTTCTGTGAAAATTTCATGCTTTTTGAAACTGGATGTAAGGAAAAACCTGCGAAATCAGAATAACTACTTCTAGGTGTAAATATGCCTTGTATGGTGGATGAAAGTTCTGTAATCCGCATGCTAACAACTCTGTACTGAATATTTGTTGAATCCGAGATACGTGAAGCGTGATTGGAACACAGAATATCACGGTGAGCGAATCTATGTAAAATACAGGTCTCTTCGGTAGAACTCGCTCCAAGAGATTTTTCTGGGAAATCTGCCTCATTTTCGAAACTGGCGTTTGATAATATACGCAAAATCTGAGAAAATGCTTCAAAGTGTCAATATGCCTTTTATTGTGATGGAAGTTCGTAAAACCACATGCAAACAATTCTGTGGTGAATATTTGTAGAAAGCGTTATGCATGTAGCGTGATCGTATCACAGAAATTCCCGGCGATGGAATCTATGTAAATTACACGCCTATTTGTTCGAATTGGCTCCAAAAATGTTTTCCTGAGAAAACGGCCTGATTTTCGAAACTGGCATTAGGAAAAAGCTGCAAATTCAGAGTTAATGTTTCTAGGGTAAATATGCCATGTATGGTGGATGAAAGTTCTGTAATCTACATGTTCACAACTCATTCGAGAAAGTTTTTTGAAACCTTGATGCATGTAGCGTTTTCGGAAATTGGAATGTCACTGTGAGGAAAACAATGTAAATTACATTTCTATTGGGAAGTACTCGCTCCACGAGTATTTTTCTGCGTATCTGACTCCTTTTCAAAACTGGCATTAGGAAAAACTTTCGAAATATGAGAAAATGCTTCAAAGAGTCAATATGGCTTTTATGGTGGATGAAAGTTCGGTAATCCTTATGCTAACAACTCTGTAGTGAATATTTGTCGAATCCGTGATGCATGTAGCTTTTCCGGAACACGGAATTTCACGATGACGGGTTCTATGTAAATTGCATGTCTATAGGGTAGAACTCGCTCCAAGAGGATTTTTCTGCAAAAACTGCATGATTTTAGAAACTGACATTAGGAGAAATCTACTAAATCAGAATAAAACTTTCTATGTATAAATATGCATTGTCAGTTGGATGAAAGTTCGGTAATACACATGTTCACAACTCATTAAAGAATGTTTGTTGAATCCGTGATGCATGGAACGCGTTCAGAGCACGGAATATCGCGGTGAGTGAAACTAGGTAAATTACATATCTTTTGGGTACAACTCGCTCCAAGAGCATTTTTCTGCCAAATCTGCCTCATTTTCAAAACTGGCGTTAAAACTAACCTGTGAAATCTGAGAAAATTCTTCAAAGTGTCAGTAAGCCTTGTATGGTGGATGAAAGTGCTGTAATCTACTTGCTAACAACTCTGAAGTGAATATTTGTCGCATCCGTGATGCATGTAGCGTGTTCGGAACACGGAATTTCACGGTGAGCGAATCCATGTAAATTACACGTCTATTGGTTAGACCCGCTCCAAGAGGTTATTGCCGTGAAATGGGCCTCATTTTGGAAACTGGCTTTTGGAAAGCTCTGCGAAATCAGAGAAAATGCTTCAAAGCGTCAATATGCCTTCTATTTTGATGAAAGTCCTGGAATCCACATGCAAACAACTCTGTAGTGTATTTTTTCGAATCATTTTTGCATGCAGTGTGTTCCGAACACGGAATTTCTCGGTGAGCGATTCCATGGAATTTACACGTCTATTTGTTAGATCCGCTCCAAGAGGTTTTTCCTTTGTAAACTGCCTGATTTTCGAAATTGCTATTTGGAAATAGCTGCGAACTCAGAGTGAATGTTTCTAGGTGTACATATGCCTTGTATGGCGGATGAAAGTTCTGTAATACACATGTACACAACTCTTTAAAAATGTTTGTCAAATTCGAGATGTATGTATCCTGTTCAGAACACGGACAGTCACGATGAGGGAAACTATGTAAATTACATATCTATTGGTTAGAATACGCTCCAGGAAAATTTTACTGGAAAATCTGCCTCAGTTTAGAAAATGGTGTTATGAAAATGTTGCAAAATCTGAGTAAATTCTTTAAGGTGACAATATGTCTTCAAAGGGTTATTAAAGATGTGTAATTCACATGCTAACAACTCATCAGTGTATATTGGTTGAATCCGTGGTGCATGTACCGTGTTCAGAACACGGAATGTTACGGTGAAGTTACCTATGAAAATGAGATGTCTTTTGGATAGAACATGCACCAAGAGTGTTTTTCTGGGAAAACTGCCTGATTTATTTAACTGACGTTAGGATAACCTGCGAAATCTAAGTAAATGTTTCTAGGTGTAATTGTGCCTTGTATTGTGGTTGAAAAATCGGTAATCCACATGCTCATGGTCATTAAATAATGTTTGTCAAAGCCGTGATGAATGTAACATTTTCGGAACACGGAATGTCTCGGTGAGTGAAACTCTGAAAATAACAATTCTACTGGATAGAACTCGCTTGAATTGAGTGTTTCTGTGAAAATTTAATAATTTTTGAAACTGGATGTAAGGACAAACCTGCGAAACCAGAATAACTACTTCTAGGTGTAAATACGCCTTCTATGGTGGATGAAAGTTCGGTAATCCACATGCTCACACTCATTAAAGAATGTTTGTCGAATTCGTGATGCACGTAACGTGTTTGAAATACGGAATGTCATAGTGAAGGAAACAATGTAAGTTACATGTCTATTTTGTAGAACTCGCTTGAAGAGAATTTTTCTGCGAAATGTGCCTCATTTTCCAAACTGCCATTAGGAGAACACAGTGAAATCTGAGAAAATGCTTCTAAGTGTCAATATGCCTTGAATGGTGAATGAAAGTCCAGTAATCCACATGTTAATAACAGTGAAGTAATTATTTTTCAAACCGTGATTAATGTAGCGCTTTTGGAAAACGGAATTTCACGGTAATGAAATGATGTAAATTACAATTCTATTGAGTAGAACGAGCTAGAAGAGAATGTTTCTGCGAAAATTGCATGATTATCGAATCTGAAGTTTGGATAAAGCTGCAAAATGGGAGTCAATATTTGTAGGTGTAAATGTGCCTTTATGTTGCAAGAAAGTTCGGTAATCCACATTTTCACAACATACTAAAGAATCTTTTTCTAATCTGTGATGCATGTACCGTGTTCAGAACGTGGAATTTCACGGTGATTGAAACAATGTTAATTACTGCTCTATTGGGTAGAACTAGCTCGGAGAGTGTTTTTCGGCGAAAACTTCGTCATTTTTGAAACTGGCATTTGCAAAACGCTGCAAAATCTGGGAAAATACTTCTAAGAATCAATATTCAATGTATTGTGATGTAAGTTCATTAATCCACATTCTAACATATTTGTAGTGAATATTTGTCGAATCATTTATGCATGTAGCATGTTCAGAAAACGGAATTTAACGGCCAGGGGATTTATGTAAATTACATTTCTCTTGGTTAGAAATCACTCCAAGAGATTTTTCCTGAAAAATTGTCCAGATTTTCGATAATGGCGATAGAAAAAGCCTTCGAATACAGATTAATAGATTCTCGGTGTAAATAAGCCTTGTATGGTGGATGAAAGTTCGGTAATCCGCATGCCAACAACTCTGTACTGAATATTTGTCGAATCCGAGATACGTGAAGCGTGTTTGGAACACAGAATATCACGGTGAGCGAATCTATGTAAAATACATGTCTCTTCGGTAGAACTCGCTCCAAGAGATTTTTCTGGGAAATCTGCCTCATTTTCGAAACTGGCGTTTGATAATATACGCAAAATCTGAGAAAATGCTTCAAAGTGTCAATATGCCTTTTATTGTGATGGAAGTTCGTAAAACCACATGCAAACAATTCTGTGGTGAATATTTGTAGAAAGCGTTATGCATGTAGCGTGATCGTATCACAGAAATTCCCGGCGATGGAATCTATGTAAATTACACGCCTATTTGTTCGAATTGGCTCCAAAAATGTTTCCCTGAGAAAACGGCCTGATTTTCGAAACTGGCATTAGGAAAAAGCTGCAAATTCAGAGTTAATGTTTCTAGGGTAAATATGCCATGTATGGTGGATGAAAGTTCTGTAATCTACATGTTCACAACTCATTCGAGAAAGTTTTTTGAAACCTTGATGCATGTAGCGTTTTCGGAAATTGGAATGTCACTGTGAGGAAAACAATGTAAATTACATTTCTATTGGGAAGTACTCGCTCCACGAGTATTTTTCTGCGTATCTGACTCCTTTTCAAAACTGGCATTAGGAAAAACTTTCGAAATATGAGAAAATGCTTCAAAGAGTCAATATGGCTTTTATGGTGGATGAAAGTTCGGTAATCCTTATGCTAACAACTCTGTAGTGAATATTTGTCGAATCCGTGATGCATGTAGCTTTTCCGGAACACGGAATTTCACGATGACGGGTTCTATGTAAATTGCATGTCTATAGGGTAGAACTCGCTCCAAGAGGATTTTTCTGCAAAAACTGCATGATTTTAGAAACTGACAGTAGGAGAAATCTACTAAATCAGAATAAAACTTTCTATGTATAAATATGCATTGTCAGTTGGATGAAAGTTCGGTAATACACATGTTCACAACTCATTAAAGAATGTTTGTTGAATCCGTGATGCATGGAACGCGTTCAGAGCACGGAATATCGCGGTGAGTGAAACTAGGTAAATTACATATCTTTTGGGTACAACTCGCTCCAAGAGCATTTTTCTGCCAAATCTGCCTCATTTTCAAAACTGGCGTTAAAACTAACCTGTGAAATCTGAGAAAATTCTTCAAAGTGTCAGTAAGCCTTGTATGGTGGATGAAAGTGCTGTAATCTACTTGCTAACAACTCTGAAGTGAATATTTGTCGCATCCGTGTTGCATGTAGCGTGTTCGGAACACGGAATTTCACGGTGAGCGAATCCATGTAAATTACACGTCTATTGGTTAGACCCGCTCCAAGAGGTTATTGCCGTGAAATGGGCCTCATTTTGGAAACTGGCTTTTGGAAAGCTCTGCGAAATCAGAGAAAATGCTTCAAAGCGTCAATATGCCTTCTATTTTGATGAAAGTCCTGGAATCCACATGCAAACAACTCTGTAGTGTATTTTTTCGAATCATTTTTGCATGCAGTGTGTTCCGAACACGGAATTTCTCGGTGAGCGATTCCATGGAATTTACACGTCTATTTGTTAGATCCGCTCCAAGAGGTTTTTCCTTTGTAAACTGCCTGATTTTCGAAATTGCTATTAGGAAAAAGCTACGAACTCAGAGTGAATGTTTCTAAGTGTACATATGCCTTGTATGGTGGATGAAATTTCTGTAATACACATGTACACAACTCATTAAAAATGTTTGTCAAATCCGTGATGTATGTAGCCTGTTCAGAACACGGACTGTCACGGTGAGGGAAACTATGAAAATTACATATCTATTGGTTAGAACACGCTCCAGGAGCATTTTACTGGAATATCTGACTCAGTTTGGAAACTGGTGTTATGAAAACGCTGCAAAATATGAGTAAGTTCTTTAAGGTGACAATATGTCTTCAATGGGTTATTCAAGATGTGTAATTCACATGCTAACAACTCAGCAGCGTATATTGGTTGAATCCGTGGTGCATGTACCGTTTTCAGAACACGGAATGTCACGGTGATGTTATCTATGAAAATGAGATATCTATTGGATAGAATATGCCCCAAGAGTGTTTTTCTGTGAAAACTGCCTGTTTTTCTTAACTGACATTAGGAAAACCTGCGAAATCTAAATAAAAGTTTCTAGGTGTAAATATGCCTTGCATTGTGGTTTAAAAATCGGTAATCCACATGCTCACGGTCATTAAATAATGTTTGTCAAAGCCGTGATGAATGTAAAGTTTTCAGAACACGGAATGTCTCGGTGAGTGAAACTATGAAAATAACAATTCTACTGGATAGAACTCGCTTGGATTGAATGTTTCTGTGAAAATTTCATGATTTTTGAAACTGGATGTAAGGACAAACCTGCGAAATCAGAATAACTACTTCTAGGTTTAAATATGCCTTGTATGGTGGATGAATGTTCGGTAATCCACATGCTCACTCTCATTAAAGAATGTTTGTCGCATCCGTGATGCATGTAGCGTGTTCGGAACACGGAATTTCACGGTGAGCGAAAACATGTAAATTACACGTCTATTGGTTAGACCCGCTCCAAGAGGTTTTTGCCGTGAAATGGATCTCATTTTGGAAACTGGCGTTTGGAAAGCTCTGCAAAATCAGAGAAAATTCTTCAAAGCGTCAATATGCCTTCTATTTTGATGAAAGTCCTGGAATCCACATGCAAACATATCTGTAGTGTATTTTTTCGAATCATTTGTGCATGCAGTATGTCCTGAACACGGAATTTCTTGGTGAGCGATTCCATAGAATTTACACGTCGATTTGTTAGATCCGCTCCAAGAGGTTTTTCCTTTGTAAAGTGCCTGATTTTCGAAATTGCTATTAGGAAATAGCTGCGAACTCAGAGTGAATGTTTCTAGGTGTACATATGCCTTGTATGGCGGATGAAAGTTCTGTAATACACATGTACACAACTCTTTAAAAATGTTTGTCAAATTCGAGATGTATGTATCCTGTTCGGAACACGGACAGTCACGGTGAGGGAAACTATGTAAATTACATATCTATTGGTTAGAATACGCTCCAGGAAAATTTTACTGGAAAATCTGCCTCAGTTTAGAAAATGGTGTTATGAAAACGTTGCAAAATCTGAGTAAATTCTTTAAGGTGACAATATGTCTTCAAAGGGTTATTAAAGATGTGTAATTCACATGCTAACAACTCATCAGAGTATATTGGTTGAATCCGTGGTGCATGTAACGTGTTCAGAACACGGAATGTTACGGTGAAGTTACCTATGAAAATGAGATGTCTTTTGGATAGAACATGCACCAAGAGTGTTTTTCTGCGAAAACTGACTGATTTATTTCACTGACGTTAGGATAACCTGCGAAATCTAAGTAAATGTTTCTAGGTGTAATTGTGCCTTTTATTGTGGTTGAAAAATTGGTAATCCACATGCTCATGGTCATTAAATAATGTTTGTCAAAGCCGTGATGAATGTAACTTTTTCGGAACAAGGAATGTCTCGGTGAGTGAAACTCTGAAAATAACAATTCTACTGGATAGAACTCGCTTGGATTCAATGTTTCTGTGAAAATTTCATGATTTTTGAAACTGGATGTAAGGACAAACCTGCGAAATCAGAATAACTACTTCTAGGTTTAAATATGCCTTGTATGGTGGATGAAAGTTCGGTAATCCACATGCTCACTCTCATTAAAGAATGTTTGTCGAATTCGTGATGCATGTAACGTGTTTGGAATACGGAATGTCATAGTGAAGGAAACAATGTAAGTTACATGTCTATTTTGTAGAACTCGCTTGAAGAGAATTTTTCTGTGAAATGTGCCTCATTTTCAAAACTGCCATTAGGAGAACCCTGTGAAACCTGAGAAAATGCTTCTAAGTGTCAATATGCCTTGAATGGTGAATGAAAGTCCGGTATTCCACATGTTAATAACAGTGAAGTAATTATTTCTCAAACCGTGATTAATGTAGCGCTTTTGGAAAACGGAATTTCACGGTAATGAAACGATGTAAATTACAATTCTATTGAGTAGAACGAGCTAGTAGAGAATGTTTCTGTGAAAATTGCATGATTATCGAATCTGAAGTTTGGAAAAAGCTGCAAAACGGGAGTCAATATTTGTAGGTGTAAATGTGCCTTTATGTTGCAAGAAAGTTCGGTAATCCACATGTTCACAACATACAAAAGAATCTTTTTCTAATACGTGATGCATGAACCGTGTTCAGAACGTGGAATTTCACGGTGATTGAAACAATGTAAATTACTTCTCTATTGGGTAGAACTAGCTCGGAGAGAGTTTTTCGGCGATAACTTCGTCATTTTTAAACTGGCAATTGCAAAACGCTGCAAAATCTGAGAAAATACTTCTAAGAATCAATATTCAATGTATTGTGATGAAAGTTCGGTAATCCACATGCTAACAAATTTGTAGTGAATATTTGTCGAATCCTTTATGCATGTAGCATGTTCGGAACACGGAATTTCACGGCCAGGGGATTTATGTAAATTACATTTCTCTTGGTTATAAATCACTCCAACAGATTTTTCCTAGAAAACGGCCGGATTTTCTATACTGGGGAAAGGAAAATCCTGCGAACTCAGATTAAGAGATTCTCGGTGTAAATATGCCATGTATGGTGGATGAAAGTTCGGTAATCCGCATGCTAACAACTCTGTAGTGAATATTTGTCGAATCCGAGATACGTGAAGCGTGTTTGGAACACAGAATATCACGGTGAGCGAATCTATGTAAAATACATGTCTCTTCGGTAGAACTCGCTCCAAGAGATTTTTCTGGGAAATCTGCCTCATTTTCGAAACTGGCGTTTGATAATATACGCAAAATCTGAGAAAATGCTTCAAAGTGTCAATATTCCTTTTATTGTGATGGAAGTTCGTAAAACCACATGGAAACAATTCTGTGGTGAATATTTGTAGAAAGCGTTATGCATGTAGCGTGATCGTATCACAGAAATTCCCGGCGATGGAATCTATGTAAATTACACGCCTATTGGTTCGAATTCGCTCCAAAAATGTTTCCCTGAGAAAACGGCCTGATTTTCGAAACTGGCATTAGGAAAAAGCTGCAAATTCAGAGTTAAAGTTTCAAGGTGTAAATATGCCATGTATGGTGGATGAAAGTTCTGTAATCTACATGTTCACAACTCATTTGAGAAAGTTTGTTGAAATCTTGATGCATGTAGCGTGTTCGGGAATTAGAATGTCACTGTGAGGAAAACAATGTAAATTACATTTCTATTGGGAAGTACTCGCTCCACGAGTATTTTTCTGCGTATCTGCCTCCTTTTCAAAACTGGCATTAGGAAAAACTTTCGAAATATGAGAAAATGCTTCAAAGAGTCAATATTGCTTTTATGGTGGATGAAAGTTCGTTAATCCTTATGCTAACAACTCTGTAGTGAATATTTGTCGAATCCGTGATGCATGTAGCTTTTCCGGAACACGGAATTTCACGATGACGGGTTCTATGTAAATTGCATGTCTATTGGGTAGAACTCGCTCCAAGAGGATTTTTCTGCAAAAACTGCATGATTTTAGAAACT
The DNA here is from genome assembly GCF_036321535.1 of Camelus dromedarius. Classification (NCBI taxonomy): domain Eukaryota; kingdom Metazoa; phylum Chordata; class Mammalia; order Artiodactyla; family Camelidae; genus Camelus; species Camelus dromedarius. The sequence goes on from NW_026989755.1 coordinate 1,053,484, forward strand.
GACATTAGGAGAATTCTACTAAATCAGAATAAAACTTTCTATGTATAAATATGCATTGTCAGTTGGATGAAAGATCGGTAATACACATGTTCACAACTCATTAAAGAATGTTTGTTGAATCAGTGATGCATGGAACGCGTTCAGAACACGGAATGTCACGGTGAGTGAAACTAGGTAAATTACATATCTTTTGGGTACAACTCGCTCCAAGAGCATTTTTCTGCCAAATCTGCCTCATTTTCAAAACTGGCGTTAAAACTAACCTGTGAAATCTGAGAAAATTCTTCAAAGTGTCAGTAAGCCTTGTATGGTGGATGAAAGTGCTGTAATCTACTTGCTAACAACTCTGAAGTGAATATTTGTCGCATCCGTGATGCATGTAGCGTGTTCGGAATACGGAATTTCACGGTGATCGAATCCATTTAAATTACACGTCTATTGGTTAGACCCGCTCCAAGAGGTTATTGCCGTGAAATGGGCCTCATTTTGGAAACTGGCTTTTGGAAAGTTCTGCGGAATCAGAGAAAATGCTTCAAAGCGTCAATATGCCTTCTATTTTGATGAAAGTCCTGGAATCCACATGCAAACAACTCTGTAGTGTATTTTTGTCGAATCATTTCTGCATGTAGCGTATTCCGAACACGGAATTTCATGGTGAGCGAATCCATGGAATTTACATATCTATTGGATAGAACACGCTCCAACAGTTTTTTCCTTTGTAAACTGCCTGATTTTCGAAACTGCTATTAGGAAAAAGCTGCGAACTCAGAGTGAATGTTTCTAGGTGTAAATATGCCTTGTATTGTGGTTGAAAAATCGGTAATCCACATGCTCACGGTCATTAAATAATGTGTGTCAAAGCCGTGATGAATGTAACGTTTTCAGAACACGGATTGTCTCGGTGAGTGAAACTATGAAAATAACAATTCTACTGGATAGAACTCGCTTGGATTGAATGTTTCTGTGAAAATTTCATGATTTTTGAAACTGGATGTAAGGACAAACCTGCGAAATCAGAATAACTACTTCTAGGTTTAAATATGCCTTGTATGGTGGATGAATGTTCGGTAATCCACATGCTCACTCTCATTAAAGAATGTTTGTCGCATCCGTGATGCATGTAGCGTGTTCGGAACACGGAATTTCACGGTGAGCGAAAACATGTAAATTACACGTCTATTGGTTAGACCCGCTCCAAGAGGTTTTTGCCGTGAAATGGATCTCATTTTGGAAACTGGCGTTTGGAAAGCTCTGCAAAATCAGAGAAAATACTTCAAAGCGTCAATATGCCTTCTATTTTGATGAAAGTCCTGGAATCCACATGCAAACAACTCTGTAGTGTATTTTTTCGAATCATTTGTGCATGCAGTGTGTTCTGAACACGGAATTTCTCGGTGAGCGATTCCATGGAATTTACACGTCTAATTGTTAGATCCGCTCCAAGAAGTTTTTCCTTTGTAAACTGCCTGATTTTCGAAATTGCTATTAGGAAATAGCTGCGAACTCAGAGTGAATGTTTCTAGGTGAACATATGCCTTGTATGGTGGATGAAAGTTCTGTAATACACATGTACACAACTCTTTAAAAATGTTTGTCAAATTCGAGATGTATGTATCCTGTTCGGAACATGGACAGTCACGGTGAGGGAAACTATGTAAATTACATATCTATTGGTTAGAATACGCTCCAGGAAAATTTTACTGGAAAATCTGCCTCAGTTTAGAAAATGGTGTTATGAAAACGTTGCAAAATCTGAGTAAATTCTTTAAGGTGACAATATGTCTTCAAAGGGTTATTAAAGATGTGTAATTCACATGCTAACAACTCATCAGTGTATATTGGTTGAATCCGTGGTGCATGTACCGTGTTCAGAACACGGAATTTTACGGTGAAGTTACCTATGAAAATGAGATGTCTTTTGGATAGAACATGCACCAAGAGTGTTTTTCTGCGAAAACTGCCTGATTTATTTAACTGACGTTAAGATAACCTGCGAAATCTAAGTAAATGTTTCTAGGTGTAATTGTGCCTTGTATTGTGGTTGAAAAATCGGTAATCCACATGCTCATGGTCATTAAATAATGTTTGTCAAAGCCGTGATGAATGTAACGTTTTCGGAACATGGAATGTCTCGGTGAGTGAAACTCTGAAAATAACAATTCAACTGGATAGAACTCACTTGAATTGAACGTTTATGTAAAAATTTCATGATTTTTGAAACTGGATGTAAGGACAAAAATGCGAAATCAGAATAACTACTTCTAGGTTTAAATATGCCTTGTATGGTGGATGAAAGTTCGGTAATCCACATGCTCACTCTCATTAAAGAATGTTTGTCGAATTCGTTATGCATGTAACGTGTTTGGAATACGGAATGTCATAGTGAAGGAAACAATGTAAGTTACATGTCTATTGGGTAGAACTCGCTTGAAGAGAATTTTTCTGCGAAATGTGCCTCATTTTCAAAACTGCCATTAGAAGAACACTGTGAAATCTGAGAAAATGCTTCTAAGTGTCAATATGCCATGAATGGTGAATGAAAGTCCGGTATTCCACATGTTAATAACAGTGTAGTAATTATTTTGTAAACCGTGATTCATGTAGCGCTTTTGGAAAACGGAATTTCACGGTAATGAAACGATGTAAATTACAATTCTATTGAGTAGAACGAGCTAGAAGAGAATGTTTCTGCGAAAATTGCATGATTATCGAATCTGAAGTTTGGAAAAAGCTGCAAAATGGGAGTCAATATTTGTAGGTGTAAATGTGCCTTTATGTTGCAAGAAAGTTCGGTAATCCACATGTTCACAACATACTAAAGAATCTTTTTCTAATCCGTGATGCATGTACCGTGTACAGAACGTGGAATTTCACGGTGATTGAAACAATGTTAATTACTTCTCTATTGGGTAGAACTAGCTCGGAGAGAGTTTTTTGGGGAAAACTTCGTCATTTTTGACTGGCATTTGCAAAACGCTGCAAAATCTGAGAAAATACTTCTAAGAATCAATATTCAATGTATTGTGACGAAAGTTCGGTAATCCACATGCTAACAAATTTGTAGTGAATATTTGTCGAAACCTTTATGCATGTAGCATGTTCGGAACAACGGAATTTCACGGCCAGGGAATTTATGTTAATTACATTTCTCTTGGTTAGAAATCACTCCAAGAGATTTTTCCTGAGAACTCGGCCAGATTTTCGAAACTGGAGATAGGAAACCCTGCGAACTCAGATTAATAGATTCTCGGTGTAAATATGCCTTTTATGGTGGATGAAAGTTCTGTAATCCGCATGCTAACAACTCTGTACTGAATATTTGTCGAATCCGAGATACGTGAAGCGTGTTTGGAAACACAGAATATCACGGTGAGCGAATCTATGTAAAATACAGGTCCTCTTCGGTAGAACTCGCTCCAAGAGATTTTTCTGGGATATCTGCCTCATTTTCGAAACTGGCGTTTGATAATATATGCAAAATCTGGGAAAATGCTTCAAAGTGTCAATATGCCTTGTATTGTGATGGAAGTTCATACAACCACATGCAAACAATTCTGTTTTGAATATTTGTAGAAAGCGTTATGCATGTAGCGTGATCGTATCACAGAAATTCCCGGCGATGGAATCTATGTAAATTACACGCCTATTGGATCGAATTCGCTCCAAAAAATTTCACTGAGACAACGGCCTGATTTTCAAAACTGACATTAGGAAAAATCTGCAAATTCAGAGCTAATGTTTCTAGGTGTAAATATGCCATGTATGGTGGATGAAAAGTTCTGTAATCTACATGTTCACAACTCATTCGAGAAAGTTTGTTGAAACCTTGATGCATGTAGCGTGTTCGGAAATTAGAATGTCACTGTGAGGAAAACAATGTAAATTACAATTCTATTGGGAAGTACTCGCTCCACGAGTATTTTTCTGCGTATCTGCCTCCTTTTCAAACTGGCATTAGGAAAAATTTTCGAAATATGAGAAAATGCTTCAAAGAGTCAATATGGCTTTTATGGTGGATGAAAGTTCGGTAATCCTTATGCTAACAACTCTGTAGTGAATATTTGTCGAATCCGTGATGCATGTAGCTTTTCCGGAACACGGAATTTCACGATGACGGGTTCTATGTAAATTGCATGTCTATAGGGTAGAACTCGCTCCAAGAGGATTTTTCTGCAAAAACTGCATGATTTTAGAAACTGACATAGGAGAAATCTACTAAATCAGAATAAAACTTTCTATGTATAAATATGCATTGTCAGTTGGATGAAAGTTCGGTAATACACATGTTCACAACTCATTAAAGAATGTTTGTTGAATCCGTGATGCATGGAACGCGTTCAGATCACGGAATGTCACGGTGAGTGAAACTACGTAAATTACATATCTTTTGGGTACAACTCGCTCCAAGAGCATTTTTCTGCCAAATCTGCCTCATTTTCAAAACTGGCGTTAAAACTAACCTGTGAAATCTGAGAAAATTCTTCAAAGTGTCAGTAAGCGTTGTATGGTGGATGAAAGTGCTGTAATCTACTTGCTAACAACTCTGAAGTGAATATTTGTCGCATCCGTGATGCATGTAGCGTGTTCGGAACACGGAATTTCACGTTGAGCGAACCCATGTAAATTACACGTCTATTGGTTAGACCCGCTCCAAGAGGTTATTGCCGTGAAATGGGCCTCATTTTGGAAACTGGCTTTTGGAAAGCTCTGCGGAATCAGAGAAAATGCTTCAAAGCGTCAATATGCCTTCTATTTTGATGAAAGTCCTGGAATCCACATGCAAACAACTCTGTAGTGTATTTTTGTCGAATCATTTCTGCATGTAGCGTGTTCAAAACACGGAATTTCATGGTGAGCGAATCCATGGAATTTACATATCTATTGGATAGAACACGCTCCAACAGTTTTTTCCTTTGTAAACTGCCTGATTTTCGAAACTGCTATTAGGAAAAAGCTGCGAACTCAGAGTGAATGTTTCTAGGTGTACATATGCCTTGTATGGTGGATGAAAGTTCTGTAATACACATGTACACAACTCTTTAAAATGTTTGTCAAATCCGTGATGTATGTAGCCTGTTCAGAACACGGGACTGTCACGGTGAGGAAACTATGTAAATTACATATCTATTGGTTAGAACACGCTCCAGGAGCATTTTACTGGAAAATCTGCCTCAGTTTGGAAACTGGTGTTATGAAAACGCTGCAAAATATGAGTAAATTCTTTAAGATGACAATATGTCTTCAATGGGTTATTCAAGATGTGTAATTCACATGCTAACAACTCAGCAGTGTATATTGGTTGAATCCGTGGTGCATGTACCGTTTTCAGAACACGGAATGTCACGGTGATGGTATCTATGAAAATGAGATGTCTATTGGATAGAACATGCACCAAGAGTGTTTTTCTGCAAAAACTGCCTGATTTTCTTAACTGACGTTAGTAAAACCTGCGAAATCTAAGTAAATGTTTCTAGGTGTAAATATGCTTGGTATTGTGGTTGAAAAATCGGTAATCCACATGCTCACGGTCATTAAATAATGTTTGTCAAAGCCGTGGTGAATATAAAGTTTTCAGAGCACGGAATGTCTCGGTGAGTGAAACTCTGAAAATAACAATTCTACTGGATAGAACTCGCTTGAATTGAATGTTTCTGTGAAAATTTCATGATTTTTGAAACTGGATGTAAGGACAAACCTGCGAATTCAGAATTACTACTTCTAGGTTTAAATATGCCTTGTATGGTGGATGAAAGTTCGGTAATCCACATGCTCACTCTCATTAAAGAATGTTTGTCGAATTCGTGATGCATGTAACGTGTTTGGAATACGGAATGTCATAGTGAAGGAAACAATGTAAGTTACATGTCTATTTTGTAGAACTCGCTTGAAGAGAATTTTTCTGCGAAATGTGCCTCATTTTCCAAAACTGCCATTAGGAGAACCCTGTGAAATCTGAGAAAATGCTTCTAAGTGTCAATATGCCTTGAATGGTGAATGAAAGTCCGGTATTCCACATGTTAATAACAGTGAAGTAATTATTTTTCAAACCGTGATTCATGTAGCGCTTTTGGAAAATGGAATTTCACGGTAATGAAACGATGTAAATTACAATTCTATTGAGTAGAACGAGCTAGAAGAGAATGTTTTCGAAAATTGCATGATTATCGAATCTGAAGTTTGGAAAAAGCTGCAAAAAGGGAGTCAATATTTGTAGGTGTAAATGTGCCTTTATGTTGCAAGAAAGTTCGGTAATCCACATGTTCACAACATACTAAAGAATCTTTTTCTAATCTGTGATGCATGAACTGTGTTCAGAACGTGGAATTTCACGGTGATTGAAACAATGTAAATTACTTCTCTATTGGGTAGAACTAGCTCGGAGAGTGTTTTTCGGCGAAAACTTCGTCATTTTTGAAACTGGCATTTGCAAAACGCTGCAAAATCTGAGAAAATCCTTCTAAGAATCAATATTCAATGTATTGTGATGAAAGTTCGGTAATCCACATGCTAACAAATTTGTAGTGAATATTTGTCGAATCCTTTATTCATGTAGCATGTTCGGAACACGGAATTTCACGGCCAGGGATTTATGTAAATTACATTTCTCTTGGTTAGAAATCACTCCAAGAGTTTTTCCTGAGAAATCGGCCAGATTTTTGAAACTGGCGATAGGAAAAACCCTGCGAACTCAGATTAATAGATTCTCGGTGTAAATATGCCTTTTATGGTGGATGAAAGTTCTGTAATCCGCATGCAAACAACTCTGTACTGAATATTTGTCGAATCCGAGATACGTGAAGCGTGTTTGGAACACAGAATATCACGGTGAGCGAATCTATGTAAAATACAGGTCTCTTCGGTAGAACTCGCTCCAAGAGATTTTTTCTGGGATATCTGCCTCATTTTCGAAACTGGCGTTTGATAATATATGCAAAATCTGGGAAAATGCTTCAAAGTGTCAATATGCCTTGTATTGTGATGGAAGTTCATACAACCACATGCAAACAATTCTGTTTTGAATATTTGTAGAAAGCGTTATGCATGTAGCGTGATCGTATCACAGAAATTCCCGGCGATGGAATCTATGTAAATTACACGCCTTTTGGATCGAATTCGCTCCAAAAAATTTCACTGAGACAATGGCCTGATTTTCAAAACTGGCATTAGGAAAAATCTGCAAATTCAGAGCTAATGTTTCTAGGTGTAAATATGCCATGTATGGTGGATGAAAGTTCTGTAATCTACATGTTCACAACTCATTCGAGAAAGTTTGTTGAAACCTTGATGCATGTAGCGTGTTCGGAAATTAGAATGTCACTGTGAGGAAAACAATGTAAATTACAATTCTATTGGGAAGTACTCGCTCCACGAGTATTTTTCTGCGTATCTGCCTCCTTTTCAAAACTGGCATTAGGAAAAATTTTCGAAATATGAGAAAATGCTTCAAAGAGTCAATATGGCTTTTATGGTGGATGAAAGTTCGGTAATCCTTATGCTAACAACTCTGTAGTGAATATTTGTCGAATCCGTGATGCATGTAGCTTTTCCGGAACACGGAATTTCACGATGACGTGTTCTATGTAAATTGCATGTCTATAGGGTAGAACTCGCTCCAAGAGGATTTTCTGCAAAAACTGCATGATTTTAGAAACTGACATTAGGAGAAATCTACTAAATCAGAATAAAACTTTCTATGTATAAATATGCATTGTCAGTTGGATGAAAGTTCGGTAATACACATGTTCACAACTCATTAAAGAATGTTTGTTGAATCCGTGATGCATGGAACGCGTTCAGAACACGGAATGTCACGGTGAGTGAAACTACGTAAATTACATATCTTTTGGGTACAACTCGCTCCAAGAGCATTTTTTCTGCCAAATCTGCCTCATTTTCAAAACTGGCGTTAAAACTAACCTGTGAAATCTGAGAAAATTCTTCAAAGTGTCAGTAAGCCTTGTATGGTGGATGAAAGTGCTGTAATCTACTTGCTAACAACTCTGAAGTGAATATTTGTCGCATCCGTGATGCATGTAGCGTGTTCAGAACACGGAATTTCACGGTGAGCGAATCCATTTAAATTACACGTCTATTGGTTAGACCCGCTCCAAGAGGTTATTGCCGTGAAATGGGCCTCATTTTGGAAACTGGCTTTTGCAAAGCTCTGCGGAATCAGAGAAAATGCTTCAAAGCGTCAATATGCCTTCTATTTTGATGAAAGTCCTGGAATCCACATGCAAACAACTCTGTAGTGTATTTTTGTCGAAACATTTCTGCATGTAGCGTGTTCCGAACACGGAATTTCATGGTGAGCGAATCCATGGAATTTACATATCTATTGGATAGAACACGCTCCAACAGTTTTTTCCTTTGTAAACTGCCTGATTTTCGAAACTGCTATTAGGAAAAAGCTGCGAACTCAGAGTGAATGTTTCTAGGTGTACATATGCCTTGTATGGTGGATGAAAGTTCTGTAATACACATGTACACAACTCTTTAAAAGTGTTTGTCAAATCCGTGATGTATGTAGCCTGTTCGGAACACGGACTGTCACGGTGAGGGAAACTATGTAAATTACATATCTATTGGTTAGAACACGCTCCAGGAGCATTTTACTGGAAAATCTGCCTCAGTTTGGAAACTGGTGTCATGAAAACGCTGCAAAATATGAGTAAATTCTTTAAGGTGACAATATGTCTTCAATGGGTTATTCAAGATGTGTAATTCACATGCTAACAACTCAGCAGTGTATATTGGTTGAATCCGTGGTGCATGTACCGTTTTCAGAACACGGAATGTCACGGTGATGGTATCTATGAAAATGAGATGTCTATTGGATAGAACATGCACCAAGAGTGTTTTTCTGCAAAAACTGCCTGATTTTCTTAACTGACGTTAGGAAAACCTGCGAAATCTAAGTAAATGTTTCTAGGTGTAAATATGCTTGGTATTGTGGTTGAAAAATCGGTAATCCACATGCTCACGGTCATTAAATAATGTTTGTCAAAGCCGTGGTGAATATAAAGTTTTCAGAACACGGAATGTCTCGGTGAGTGAAACTCTGAAAATAACAATTCTACTGGATAGAACTCGCTTGAATTGAATGTTTCTGTGAAAATTTCATGATTTTTGAAACTGGATGTAAGGACAAACCTGCGAAATCAGAATTACTACTTCTAGGTTTAAATATGCCTTGTATGGTGGATGAAAGTTCGGTAATCCACATGCTCACTCTCATTAAAGAATGTTTGTCGAATTCGTGATGCATGTAACGTGTTTGGAATACGGAATGTCATAGTGAAGGAAACAATGTAAGTTACATGTCTATTTTGTAGAACTCGCTTGAAGAGAATTTTTCTGCGAAATGTGCCTCATTTTCCAAACTGCCATTAGGAGAACCCTGTGAAATCTGAGAAAATGCTTCTAAGTGTCAATATGCCTTGAATGGTGAATGAAAGTCCGGTATTCCACATGTTAATAACAGTGAAGTAATTATTTTTCAAACCGTGATTCATGTAGCGCTTTTGGAAAATGGAATTTCACGGTAATGAAACGATGTAAATTACAATTCTATTGAGTAGAACGAGCTAGAAGAGAATGTTTTCGAAAATTGCATGATTATCGAATCTGAAGTTTGGAAAAAGCTGCAAAAAGGGAGTCAATATTTGTAGGTGTAAATGTGCCTTTATGTTGCAAGAAAGTTCGGGTAATCCACATGTTCACAACATACTAAAGAATCTTTTTCTAATCTGTGATGCATGAACTGTGTTCAGAACGTGGAATTTCACGGTGATTGAAACAATGTAAATTACTTCTCTATTGGGTAGAACTAGCTCGGAGAGTGTTTTTCGGCGAAAACTTCGTCATTTTTGAAACTGGCATTTGCAAAACGCTGCAAAATCTGAGAAAATCCTTCTAAGAATCAATATTCAATGTATTGTGATGAAAGTTTGGTAATCCACATGCTAACAAATTTGTAGTGAATATTTGTCGAATCCTTTATTCATGTAGCATGTTCGGAACACACGGAATTTCACGGCCAGGGATTTATGTAAATTACATTTCTCTTGGTTAGAAATCACTCCAAGAGTTTTTCCTGAGAAATCGGCCAGATTTTCGATACTGGCGAAGGAAAACCCTGTGAACTCAGATTAAGAGATTCTCGGTGTAAATATGCCTTGTATGGTGGATGAAAGTTCGGTAATCCGCATGCTAACAACTCTGTACTGAATATTTGTCGAATCCGAGATAAGTGAAGCGTGTTTGGAACACAGAATATCACGGTGAGCGAATCTATGTAAAATAAATGTCTCTTCGGTAGAACTCGCTCCAAGAGATTTTTCTGGGAAATCTGCCTCATTTTCGAAACTGGCGTTTGATAATATACGCAAAATCTGAGAAAATGCTTCAAAGTGTCAATATGCTTTTAATTGTGATGGAAGTTCGTAAAACCACATGCAAACAATTCTGTGGTGAATATTTGTAGAAAGCGTTATGCATGTAGCGTGATCGTATCACAGAAATTCCCGGCGATGGAATCTATGTAAATTACACGCCTATTGGTTCGAATTCGCTCCAAAAAAGTTTCCCTGAGAAAACGACCTGATTTTCGAATCTGGCATTAGGAAAAAGCTGTAAATTCAGAGTTAGAGTTTCAAGGTGTAAATATGCCATGTATGGTGGATGAAAGTTCTGTAATCTACATGTTCACAACTCATTTGAGAAAGTTTGTTGAAATCTTGATGCATGTAGCGTGTTCGGAAATTAGAATGTCACTGTGAGGAAAACAATGTAAATTACAATTCTATTTTGAAGTACACGATCCACGAGTATTTTTCTGCGTATCTGCCTCCTTTTCAAAACTGACATTAGAAAAAAGTTTCGAAATATGAGAAAATGCTTCAAAGAGTCAATATGGCTTTTATGGTGGATGAAAGTTCGGTAATCCTTATGCTAACAACTCTGTAGTGAATATTTGTCGAATCCGTGATGCATGTAGATTTTCCGGAACACGGAATTTCACGATGACGGGTTCTATGTAAATTGCATGTCTATAGGGTAGAACTCGCTCCAAGAGGATTTTTCTGCAAAAACTGCATGATTTTAGAAACTGACAGTAGGAGAAATCTACTAAATCAGAATAAAACTTTCTATGTATAAATATGCATTGTCAGTTGGATGAAAGTTCGGTAACACACATAATCGCAACTCATTAAAGAATGTTTTTTGAATCCGTGATGCATGGAACGCGTTCAGAACACGGAATGTCACAGTGAGTGAAACTAGGTAAATTACATATCTTTTGGGTATAACACGCTCCAAGAGCATTTTTCTGCCAAATCTGCCTCATTTTCAAAACTGGCGTTAAAACTAAACTGTGAAATCTGAGAAAATTCTTCAAAGTGTCAGTAAGCCTTGTATGGTGGATGAAAGTGCTGTAATCTACTTGCTAACAACTCTGAAGTGAATATTTGTCTCATCCGTGATGCATGTAGCGTGTTCGGAACACAGATTTTCACGGTGAGCGAATCCATGTAAATTACACGTCTATTGGTTAGACCCGCTCCAAGAGGTTTTTGCCGTGAAATCGGCCTCATTTTGGAAACTGGCATATGGAAAGCTCTGCGGAATCAGAGAAAATGCTTCAAAGCGTCAATATGCCTTCTATTTTGATGAAAGTCCTGGAATCCACATGCAAACAACTCTGTAGTGTATTTTTGTCGAATCATTTCTGCATGTAGCGTGTTCCGAACACGGAATTTCACGGTGAGCGAATCCATGGAATTTACATATCTATTGGATAGAACACGCTCCAACAGTTTTTTCCTTTGTAAACTGCCTGATTTTCGAAACTGCTATTAGGAAAAAGCTGCGAACTCAGAGTGAATGTTTCTAGGTGTACATATGCCTTGTATGGTGGATGAAAGTTCTGTAATACACATGTACACAACTCTTTAAAAATGTTTGTCAAATCCGTGATGTATGTAGCCTGTTCGGAACACGGACTGTCACGGTGAGGGAAACTATGTAAATTACATATCTATTGGTTAGAACACGCTCCAGGAGCATTTTACTGGAAAATCTGCCTCAGTTTGGAAACTGGTGTCATGAAAACGCTGCAAAATATGAGTAAATTCTTTAAGGTGACAATATGTCTTCAATGGGTTATTCAAGATGTGTAATTCACATGCTAACAACTCAGCAGCGTATATTGGTTGAATCCGTGGTGCATGTACCGTTTTCAGAACACGGAATGTCACGGTGATGGTATCTATGAAAATGAGATGTCTATTGGATAGAACATGCACCAAGAGTGTTTTTCTGCGAAAACTGCCTGATTTTCTTAACTGACGATAGGAAAACCTGCGAAATCTAAGTAAATGTTTCTAGGTGTAAATATGCCTTGTATTGTGGTTGAAAAATCGGTAATCCACATGCTCACGGTCATTAAATAATGTTTGTCAAAGCCGTGATGAATGTAACGTTTTCGGAACACGGAATGTCTCGGTGAGTGAAACTCTGAAAATAACAATTCTACTGGATAGAACTCGCTTGAATTGAATGTTTCTGTGAAAATTTCATGCTTTTTGAAACTGGATGTAAGGAAAAACCTGCGAAATCTGAATAACTACTTCTAGGTGTAAATATGCCTTGTATGGTGGATGAAAGTTCTGTAATCCGCATGCTAACAACTCTGTAATGAATATTTGTTGAATCCGAGATACGTGAAGCGTGATTGGAACACAGAATATCACGGTGAGCGAATCTATGTAAAATACAGGTCTCTTCGGTAGAACTCGCTCCAAGAGATTTTTCTGGGATATCTGACTCATTTACGAAACTGGCGTTTGATAATATATGCAAAATCTGGGAAAATGCTTCAAAGTGTCAATATGCCTTGTATTGTGATGGAAGTTCATACAACCACATGCAAACAATTCTGTGGTGAATATTTGTAGAAAGCGTTATGCATGTAGCGTGATCGTATCACAGAAATTCCCGGCGATGGAATCTATGTAAATTACACGCGTAATGGTTCGAATTCTCTCCAAAAATATTTCACTGAGACAACGGCCGGATTTTCAAAACTGGCATTAGGAAAAAGCTGCAAATTCAGAGCTAATGTTTCTAGGTGTAAATATGCCATGTATGGTGGATGAAAGTTCTGTAATCTACATGTTCACAACTCATTCGAGAAAGTTTGTTGAAACCTTGATGCATGTAGCGTGTTCGGAAATTGTAATGTCACTGTGAGGAAAAATATGTATATTACAATTCTATTGGGAAGTACTCGCTCCACGGGAATTTTTCTGCGTATCTGCCTCCTTTTCAAAACTGGCATTAGGAAAAACTTTCGAAATATGAGAAAATGCTTCAAAGAGTCAATATGGCTTTTATGGTGGATGAAAGTTCGGTAATCCTTATGCTAACAACTCTGTAGTGAATATTTGTCGAATCCGTGATACATGTAGCGTGTTCGGAACACGGAATTTCACGATGACGTGTTCTATGTAAATTGCATGTCTATTGGGTAGAACTCGCTCCAAGAGGATTTTTCTGCAAAAACTGCATGATTTTAGAAACTGACATTAGGAGAAATCTACTAAATCAGAATAAAACTTTCTATGTATAAATATGCATTGTCAGTTGGATGAAAGTTCGGTAACACACATATTCGCAACTCATTAAAGAATGTTTGTTGAATCCGTGATGCATGGAACGCGTTCAGAACACGGAATGTCACAGTGAGTGAAACTAGGTAAATTACATATCTTTTGGGTATAACTCGCTCCAAGAGCATTTTTCTGCCAAATCTGCCTCATTTTCAAAACTGGCGTTAAAACTAACCTGTGAAATCTGAGAAAATTCTTCAAAGTGTCAGTAAGCCTTGTATGGTGGATGAAAGTGCTGTAATCTACTTGCTAACAACTCTGAAGTGAATATTTGTCTCATCCGTGATGCATGTAGCGTGTTCGGAACACAGATTTTCACGGTGAGCGAATCCATGTAAATTACACGTCTATTGGTTAGACCCGCTCCAAGAGGTTTTTGCCGTGAAATGGGCCTCATTTTGGAAACTGGCATATGGAAAGCTCTGCGAAATCAGAGAAAATGCTTCAAAGCATCAATATGTCTTCTATTTTGTTGAAAGTCCTGGAATCCACATGCAAACAACTCTGTAGTGTATTTTTGTCGAAACATTTCTGCATGTAGCGTGTTCCGAACACGGAATTTCACGGTGAGCGAATCCATGGAATTTACATATCTATTGGATAGAACACGCTCCAACAGTTTTTTCCTTTGTAAACTGCCTGATTTTCGAAACTGCTATTAGGAAAATGCTGCGAACTCAGAGTGAATGTTTCTAGGTGTACATATGCCTTGTATGGTGGATGAAAGTTCTGTAATACACATGTACACAACCCTTTAAAAATGTTTGTCAAATCCTTGATGAATGTAGCCTGTTCAGAACACGGACTGTCACGGTGAGGGAAACTATGTAAATTACATATCTATTGGTTAGAACACGCTCCAGGAGCATTTTACTGGAAAATCTGCCTCAGTTTGGAAACTGGTGTTATGAAAACGCTGCAAAATATGAGTAAATTCTTTAAGGTGACAATATGTCTTCAATGGGTTTTTCAAGATGTGTAATTCACATGCTAACAACTCAGCAGTGTATATTGGTTGAATCCGTGGTGCATGTACCGTTTTCAGAACACGGAATGTCACGGTGATGGTATCTATGAAAATGAGATGTCTATTGGATAGAACATGCACCAAGAGTGTTTTTCTGCGAAATCTGCCAGATTTTCTTAACTGACGTTAGTAAAATCTGCGAAATCTAAGTAAATGTTTCTAGGTGTAAATATGCCTTGTATTGTGGTTGAAAAATCGGTAATCCACATGCTCACGGTCATTAAATAATGTTTGTCAAAGCCGTGGTGAATATAAAGTTTTCGGAACACGGAATGTCTCGGTGAGTGAAACTCTGGAAATAACAATTCTACTGGATAGAACTCGCTTGAATTGAATGTTTCTGTGAAAATTTCATGATTTTTGAAACTGGATGTAAGGACAAACCTGCGAAATCAGAATTACTACTTCTAGGTTTAAATATGCCTTGTATGGTGGATGAAAGTTCGGTAATCCACATGCTCACTCTCATTAAAGAATGTTTGTCGAATTCGTGATGCATGTAACGTGTTTGGAATACGGAATGTCATAGTGAAGGAAACAATGTAAGTTACATGTCTATTTTGTAGAACTCGCTTGAAGAGAATTTTTCTGCGAAATGTGCCTCATTTCCCAAACTGCCATTAGGAGAACTCTGTGAAATCTGAGAAAATGCTTCTAAGTGTCAATATGCCTTGAATGGTGAATGAAAGTCCGGTATTCCACATGTTAATAACAGTGAAGTAATTATTTTTCAAACCGTGATTCATGTAGCGCTTTTGGAAAATGGAATTTCACGGTAATGAAACGATGTAAATTACAATTCTATTGAGTAGAACGAGCTAGAAGAGAATGTTTTGGAAAATTGCATGATTATCGAATCTGAAGTTTGGAAAAATCTGCAAAACGGGAGTCAATATTTGTAGGTGTAAATGTGCCATTATGTTGCAAGAAAGTTCGGTAATCCACATGTTCACAACATACTAAAAATCTTTTTCTAATCTGTGATGCATGAACTGTGTTCAGAACGTGGAATTTCACGGTGATTGAAACAATGTAAATTAGTTCTCTATTGGGTAGAACTAGCTCGGAGAATGTTTTTCGGCGAAAACTTCGTCATTTTTGAAACTGGCTTTTGCAAAACGCTGCAAAATCTGAGAAAATACTTCTAAGAATCAATATTCAATGTATTGTGATGAAAGTTCGGTAATCCACATGCTAACAAATTTGTAGTGAATATTTGTCGAATCCTTTATTCATGTAGCATGTTCGGAACACGGAATTTCACGGCCAGGGATTTATGTAAATTACATTTCTCTTGGTTAGAAATCACTCCAAGAGTTTTTTCCTGAGAAACCGGCCAGATTTTCGATACTGGCGAAAGGAAAACCCTGCGAACTCAGATTAAGAGATTCTCGGTGTAAATATGCCTTGTATGGTGGATGAAAGTTCGGTAATCCGCATGCTAACAACTCTGTACTGAATATTTGTCGAATCCGAGATACGTGAAGCGTGTTTGGAACACAGAATATCACGGTGAGCGAATCTATGTAAAATACATGTCTCTTCGGTAGAACTCGCTCCAAGAGATTTTTCTGGGAAATCTGCCTCATTTTCGAAACTGGCGTTTGATAATATACGCAAAATCTGAGAAAATGCTTCAAAGTGTCAATATGCCTTGTATTGTGATGGAAGTTCGTAAAACCACATGCAAACAATTCTGTGGTGAATATTTGTAGAAAGCGTTATGCATGTAGCGTGATCGTATCACAGAAATTCCCGGCGATGGAATCTATGTAAATTACACGCCTATTTGTTCGAATTGGCTCCAAAAATGTTTCCCTGAGAAAACGGCCTGATTTTCGAAACTGGCATTAGGAAAAAGCTGCAAATTCAGAGTTAATGTTTCTAGGTGTAAATATGCCATGTATGGTGGATAAAAGTTCTGTAATCTACATGTTCACAACTCATTCGAGAAAGTTTTTTGAAACCTTGATGCATGTAGCGTTTTCGGAAATTGGAATGTCACTGTGAGGAAAACAATGTAAATTACATTTCTATTGGGAAGTACTCGCTCCACGAGTATTTTTCTGCGTATCTGACTCCTTTTCAAAACTGGCATTAGGAAAAACTTTCGAAATATGAGAAAATGCTTCAAAGAGTCAATATGGCTTTTATGGTGGATGAAAGTTCGGTAATCCTTATGCTAACAACTCTGTAGTGAATATTTGTCGAATCCGTGATGCATGTAGCTTTTCCGGAACACGGAATTTCACGATGACGGGTTCTATGTAAATTGCATGTCTATAGGGTAGAACTCGCTCCAAGAGGATTTTTCTGCAAAAACTGCATGATTTTAGAAACTGACATTAGGAGAAATCTACTAAATCAGAATAAAACTTTCTATGTATAAATATGCATTGTCAGTTGGATGAAAGTTCGGTAATACACATGTTCACAACTCATTAAAGAATGTTTGTTGAATCCGTGATGCATGGAACGCGTTCAGAGCACGGAATGTCACGGTGAGTGAAACTAGGTAAATTACATATCTTTTGGGTACAACTCGCTCCAAGAGCATTTTTCTGCCAAATCTGCCTCATTTTCAAAACTGGCGTTAAAACTAACCTGTGAAATCTGAGAAAATTCTTCAAAGTGTCAGTAAGCCTTGTATGGTGGATGAAAGTGCTGTAATCTACTTGCTAACAACTCTGAAGTGAATATTTGTCGCATCTGTGTTGCATGTAGCGTGTTCGGAACACGGAATTTCACGGTGAGCGAATCCATGTAAATTACACGTCTATTGGTTAGACCCGCTCCAAGAGGTTATTGCCGTGAAATGGGCCTCATTTTGGTAACTGGCTTTTGGAAAGCTCTGCGAAATCAGAGAAAATGCTTCAAAGCGTCAATATGCCTTCTATTTTGATGAAAGTCCTGGAATCCACATGCAAACAACCCTGTAGTGTATTTTTTCGAATCATTTGTGCATGCAGTGTGTTCCGAACACGGAATTTCTCGGTGAGCGATTCCATGGAATTTACACGTCTATTTGTTAGATCCGCTCCAAGAGGTTTTTCCTTTGTAAACTGCCTGATTTTCGAAATTGCTATTTGGAAATAGCTGCGAACTCAGAGTGAATGTTTCTAGGTGTACATATGCCTTGTATGGCGGATGAAAGTTCTGTAATACACATGTACACAACTCTTTAAAAATGTTTGTCAAATTCGAGATGTATGTATCCTGTTCAGAACACGGACAGTCACGATGAGGGAAACTATGTAAATTACATATCTATTGGTTAGAATACGCTCCAGGAAAATTTTACTGGAAAATCTGCCTCAGTTTAGAAAATGGTGTTATGAAAATGTTGCAAAATCTGAGTAAATTCTTTAAGGTGACAATATGTCTTCAAAGGGTTATTAAAGATGTGTAATTCACATGCTAACAACTCATCAGTGTATATTGGTTGAATCCGTGGTGCATGTACCGTGTTCAGAACACGGAATGTTACGGTGAAGTTACCTATGAAAATGAGATGTCTTTTGGATAGAACATGCACCAAGAGTGTTTTTCTGGGAAAACTGCCTGATTTATTTAACTGACGTTAGGATAACCTGCGAAATCTAAGTAAATGTTTCTAGGTGTAATTGTGCCTTGTATTGTGGTTGAAAAATTGGTAATCCACATGCTCATGGTCATTAAATAATGTTTGTCAAAGCCGTGATGAATGTAACATTTTCGGAACACGGAATGTCTCGGTGAGTGAAACTCTGAAAATAACAATTCTACTGGATAGAACTCGCTTGAATTGAGTGTTTCTGTGAAAATTTAATAATTTTTGAAACTGGATGTAAGGACAAACCTGCGAAACCAGAATAACTACTTCTAGGTGTAAATACGCCTTCTATGGTGGATGAAAGTTCGGTAATCCACATGCTCACACTCATTAAAGAATGTTTGTCGAATTCGTGATGCACGTAACGTGTTTGAAATACGGAATGTCATAGTGAAGGAAACAATGTAAGTTACATGTCTATTTTGTAGAACTCGCTTGAAGAGAATTTTTCTGCGAAATGTGCCTCATTTTCCAAACTGCCATTAGGAGAACACAGTGAAATCTGAGAAAATGCTTCTAAGTGTCAATATGCCTTGAATGGTGAATGAAAGTCCAGTAATCCACATGTTAATAACAGTGAAGTAATTATTTTTCAAACCGTGATTAATGTAGCGCTTTTGGAAAACGGAATTTCACGGTAATGAAATGATGTAAATTACAATTCTATTGAGTAGAACGAGCTAGAAGAGAATGTTTCTGCGAAAATTGCATGATTATCGAATCTGAAGTTTGGATAAAGCTGCAAAATGGGAGTCAATATTTGTAGGTGTAAATGTGCCTTTATGTTGCAAGAAATTTCGGTAATCCACATTTTCACAACATACTAAAGAATCTTTTTCTAATCTGTGATGCATGTACCGTGTTCAGAACGTGGAATTTCACGGTGATTGAAACAATGTTAATTACTGCTCTATTGGGTAGAACTAGCTAGGAGAGTGTTTTTCTGCGAAAATTTCGTCATTTTTGAAACTGGCATTTGCAAAACACTGCAAAATCTGAGAAAATACTTCTAAGAATCAATATTCAATGTATTGTGATGTAAGTTCATTAATCCACATTCTAACATATTTGTAGTGAATATTTGTCGAATCATTTATGCATGTAGCATGTTCAGAAAACGGAATTTAACGGCCAGGGGATTTATGTAAATTACATTTCTCTTGGTTAGAAATCACTCCAAGAGATTTTTCCTGAAAAATTGGCCAGATTTTCGATAATGGCGATAGAAAAAGCCTTCGAATACAGATTAATAGATTCTCGGTGTAAATAAGCCTTGTATGGTGGATGAAAGTTCGGTAATCCGCATGCCAACAACTCTGTACTGAATATTTGTCAAATCCGAGATACGTGAAGCGTGTTTGGAACACAGAATATCACGGTGAGCGAATCTATGTAAAATACATGTCTCTTCGGTAGAACTCGCTCCAAGAGATTTTTCTGGGAAATCTGTCTCAGTTTCGAAACTGGCGTTTGATAATATATGCAAAATTGAGAAAATGCTTCAAAGTGTCTATATGCCTTTTATTGTGATGGAAGTTCGTAAAACCACATGGAAGCAATTCAGTGGTGAATATTTGTAGAAAGTGTTATGCATGTAGCGTGATCGTATCACAGAAATTCCCGGTGATGGAATCTATGTAAATTACAGGCCTATTGGTTAGAATTCACTCCAAAAATGTTTCCGTGAGAAAACGGCCTGATTTTCAAATCTGGCATTAGGAAAATCTGCAAATTCATTGTTAATGTTTCTAGGTGTAAATATGCCATGTATGGTGGATGAAAGTTCTGTAATCTACATGTTCACAACTCATTCGAGAAAGTTTGTTGAAACCTTGATGCATGTAGCGTGTTCGGAAATTGGAATGTCACTGTGAGGAAAACGATGTAAATTACATTTCTATTGGGAAGTACTCGCTCCACGAGAATTTTTCTGCGTATCTGCCTCCTTTTCAAAACTGGCATTAGGAAAAACTTTCGAAATATGAGAAAATGCTTCAAAGAGTCAATATGGCTTTTATGGTGGATGAAAGTTTGGTAATCCTTATGCTAACATCTCTGTAGTGAATATTTGTCGCATCCGTGATGCATGTAGCTTTTCCGGAACATGGAATTTCACGATGACGGGTTCTATGTAAATTGCATGTCTATTGGGTAGAACTCACTCCAAGAGGATTTTTCTGCAAAAACTGCATGATTTTAGAAACTGACATTAAGAGAAATCTACTAAATCAGAATAAATCTTTCTATGTATAATTATGCATTGTCAGTTGGATGAAAGTTCGGTAATACACATGTTCACAACTCATTAAATTATGTTTGTTGAATCCGTGATGCATGGAACTTGTTCAGAACACAAAATGTCACGGTGAGTGAAACTAGGTAAATTACATATCTTTTGGGTACAACCCGCTCCAAGAGCATTTTTCTGCCAAATCTGCCTCATTTTCAAAACTGGCATTAAAACTAAACTTTGAAATCTGAGAAAATTCTTCAAAGTGTCAGTAAGTCTTTTATGGTGGATGAAAGTGCTGTAATCTACTTGCTAACAACTCTGAAGTGAATATTTGTCGCATCCGTGATGCATGTAGCGTGTTCGGAACACGGAAATTCACGGTGAGCGAATCCATGTAAATTACACGTCTATTGGTTAGACCCACTCCAAGAGGTTTTTGCCGTGAAATGGGCCTCATTTTTGAAACTGGCGTTTGGAAAGCTCTGCGAATTCAGAGGAAATGCTTCAAAGCTTCAATATGTCTTCTATTTTGTTTAAAGTCCTGGAATCCACATGGAAATAAATCTGTAGTGTATTTTTGTCGAATCATTTCTGCATGTAACGTGTTCCGAACACGGAATTTCACGTTGAGCGATTCCATGGAATTTACATATATATTGGATAGAACACGCTCCAACAGTTATTTCCTTTGTAAACTGCCTGATTTTCGAAACTGCTATTAGGAAAAAGCTACGAACTCAGAGTGAATGTTTCTAAGTGTACATATGCCTTGTATGGTGGATGAAATTTCTGTAATACACATGTACACAACTCATTAAAAATGTTTGTCAAATCCGTGATGTATGTAGCCTGTTCAGAACACGGACTGTCACGGTGAGGGAAACTATGAAAATTACATATCTATTGGTTAGAACACGCTCCAGGAGCATTTTACTGGAAAATCTGACTCAGTTTGGAAACTGGTGTTATGAAAACGCTGCAAAATATGAGTAAGTTCTTTAAGGTGACAATATGTCTTCAATGGGTTATTCAAGATGTGTAATTCACATGCTAACAACTCAGCAGCGTATATTGGTTGAATCCGTGGTGCATGTACCGTTTTCAGAACACGGAATGTCACGGTGATGGTATCTATGAAAATGAGATATCTATTGGATAGAATATGCCCCAAGAGTGTTTTTCTGTGAAAACTGCCTGTTTTTCTTAACTGACATTAGGAAAACCTGCGAAATCTAAATAAAAGTTTCTAGGTGTAAATATGCCTTGCATTGTGGTTTAAAAATCGGTAATCCACATGCTCACGGTCATTAAATAATGTTTGTCAAAGCCATGATGAATGTAACGTTTTCAGAACACGGAATGTCTCGGTGAGTGAAACTATGAAAATAACAATTCTACTGGATAGAACTCGCTTGGATTGAATGTTTCTGTGAAAATTTCATGATTTTTGAAACTGGATGTAAGGACAAACCTGCGAAATCAGAATAACTACTTCTAGGTTTAAATATGCCTTGTATGGTGGATGAATGTTCGGTAATCCACATGCTCACTCTCATTAAAGAATGTTTGTCGCATCCGTGATGCATGTAGCGTGTTCGGAACACGGAATTTCACGGTGAGCGAAAACATGTAAATTACACGTCTATTGGTTAGACCCGCTCCAATAGGTTTTTGCCGTGAAATGGATCTCATTTTGGAAACTGGCGTTTGGAAATCTCTGCAAAATCAGAGAAAATTCTTCAAAGCGTCAATATGCCTTCTATTTTGATGAAAGTCCTGGAATCCACATGCAAACATATCTGTAGTGTATTTTTTCGAATCATTTGTGCATGCAGTGT
This sequence comes from Camelus dromedarius, assembly GCF_036321535.1. NCBI lineage: Eukaryota > Metazoa > Chordata > Mammalia > Artiodactyla > Camelidae > Camelus > Camelus dromedarius. The sequence continues at coordinate 1,075,847 of NW_026989755.1, forward strand.
GTCCTGAACACGGAATTTCTCGGTGAGCGATTCCATAGAATTTACACGTCGATTTGTTAGATCCGCTCCAAGAGGTTTTTCCTTTGTAAACTGCCTGATTTTCGAAATTGCTATTTGGAAATAGCTGCGAACTCAGAGTGAATGTTTCTAGGTGTACATATGCCTTGTATGGCGGATGAAAGTTCTGTAATACACATGTACACAACTCTTTAAAAATGTTTGTCAAATTCGAGATGTATGTATCCTGTTCAGAACACGGACAGTCACGATGAGGGAAACTATGTAAATTACATATCTATTGGTTAGAATACGCTCCAGGAAAATTTTACTGGAAAATCTGCCTCAGTTTAGAAAATGGTGTTATGAAAATGTTGCAAAATCTGAGTAAATTCTTTAAGGTGACAATATGTCTTCAAAGGGTTATTAAAGATGTGTAATTCACATGCTAACAACTCATCAGTGTATATTGGTTGAATCCGTGGTGCATGTACCGTGTTCAGAACACGGAATGTTACGGTGAAGTTACCTATGAAAATGAGATGTCTTTTGGATAGAACATGCACCAAGAGTGTTTTTCTGGGAAAACTGCCTGATTTATTTAACTGACGTTAGGATAACCTGCGAAATCTAAGTAAATGTTTCTAGGTGTAATTGTGCCTTGTATTGTGGTTGAAAAATTGGTAATCCACATGCTCATGGTCATTAAATAATGTTTGTCAAAGCCGTGATGAATGTAACATTTTCGGAACACGGAATGTCTCGGTGAGTGAAACTCTGAAAATAACAATTCTACTGGATAGAACTCGCTTGAATTGAGTGTTTCTGTGAAAATTTAATAATTTTTGAAACTGGATGTAAGGACAAACCTGCGAAACCAGAATAACTACTTCTAGGTGTAAATACGCCTTCTATGGTGGATGAAAGTTCGGTAATCCACATGCTCACACTCATTAAAGAATGTTTGTCGAATTCGTGATGCACGTAACGTGTTTGAAATACGGAATGTCATAGTGAAGGAAACAATGTAAGTTACATGTCTATTTTGTAGAACTCGCTTGAAGAGAATTTTTCTGCGAAATGTGCCTCATTTTCCAAACTGCCATTAGGAGAACACAGTGAAATCTGAGAAAATGCTTCTAAGTGTCAATATGCCTTGAATGGTGAATGAAAGTCCAGTAATCCACATGTTAATAACAGTGAAGTAATTATTTTTCAAACCGTGATTAATGTAGCGCTTTTGGAAAACGGAATTTCACGGTAATGAAATGATGTAAATTACAATTCTATTGAGTAGAACGAGCTAGAAGAGAATGTTTCTGCGAAAATTGCATGATTATCGAATCTGAAGTTTGGATAAAGCTGCAAAATGGGAGTCAATATTTGTAGGTGTAAATGTGCCTTTATGTTGCAAGAAATTTCGGTAATCCACATTTTCACAACATACTAAAGAATCTTTTTCTAATCTGTGATGCATGTACCGTGTTCAGAACGTGGAATTTCACGGTGATTGAAACAATGTTAATTACTGCTCTATTGGGTAGAACTAGCTAGGAGAGTGTTTTTCTGCGAAAATTTCGTCATTTTTGAAACTGGCATTTGCAAAACACTGCAAAATCTGAGAAAATACTTCTAAGAATCAATATTCAATGTATTGTGATGTAAGTTCATTAATCCACATTCTAACATATTTGTAGTGAATATTTGTCGAATCATTTATGCATGTAGCATGTTCAGAAAACGGAATTTAACGGCCAGGGGATTTATGTAAATTACATTTCTCTTGGTTAGAAATCACTCCAAGAGATTTTTCCTGAAAAATTGGCCAGATTTTCGATAATGGCGATAGAAAAAGCCTTCGAATACAGATTAATAGATTCTCGGTGTAAATAAGCCTTGTATGGTGGATGAAAGTTCGGTAATCCGCATGCCAACAACTCTGTACTGAATATTTGTCAAATCCGAGATACGTGAAGCGTGTTTGGAACACAGAATATCACGGTGAGCGAATCTATGTAAAATACATGTCTCTTCGGTAGAACTCGCTCCAAGAGATTTTTCTGGGAAATCTGTCTCAGTTTCGAAACTGGCGTTTGATAATATATGCAAAATTGAGAAAATGCTTCAAAGTGTCTATATGCCTTTTATTGTGATGGAAGTTCGTAAAACCACATGGAAGCAATTCAGTGGTGAATATTTGTAGAAAGTGTTATGCATGTAGCGTGATCGTATCACAGAAATTCCCGGTGATGGAATCTATGTAAATTACAGGCCTATTGGTTAGAATTCACTCCAAAAATGTTTCCGTGAGAAAACGGCCTGATTTTCAAATCTGGCATTAGGAAAATCTGCAAATTCATTGTTAATGTTTCTAGGTGTAAATATGCCATGTATGGTGGATGAAAGTTCTGTAATCTACATGTTCACAACTCATTCGAGAAAGTTTGTTGAAACCTTGATGCATGTAGCGTGTTCGGAAATTGGAATGTCACTGTGAGGAAAACGATGTAAATTACATTTCTATTGGGAAGTACTCGCTCCACGAGAATTTTTCTGCGTATCTGCCTCCTTTTCAAAACTGGCATTAGGAAAAACTTTCGAAATATGAGAAAATGCTTCAAAGAGTCAATATGGCTTTTATGGTGGATGAAAGTTTGGTAATCCTTATGCTAACATCTCTGTAGTGAATATTTGTCGCATCCGTGATGCATGTAGCTTTTCCGGAACATGGAATTTCACGATGACGGGTTCTATGTAAATTGCAAGTCTATTGGGTAGAACTCACTCCAAGAGGATTTTTCTGCAAAAACTGCATGATTTTAGAAACTGACATTAAGAGAAATCTACTAAATCAGAATAAATCTTTCTATGTATAATTATGCATTGTCAGTTGGATGAAAGTTCGGTAATACACATGTTCACAACTCATTAAATTATGTTTGTTGAATCCGTGATGCATGGAACTTGTTCAGAACACAAAATGTCACGGTGAGTGAAACTAGGTAAATTACATATCTTTTGGGTACAACCCGCTCCAAGAGCATTTTTCTGCCAAATCTGCCTCATTTTCAAAACTGGCATTAAAACTAAACTTTGAAATCTGAGAAAATTCTTCAAAGTGTCAGTAAGTCTTTTATGGTGGATGAAAGTGCTGTAATCTACTTGCTAACAACTCTGAAGTGAATATTTGTCGCATCCGTGATGCATGTAGCGTGTTCGGAACACGGAAATTCACGGTGAGCGAATCCATGTAAATTACACGTCTATTGGTTAGACCACTCCAAGAGGTTTTTGCCGTGAAATGGGCCTCATTTTTGAAACTGGCGTTTGGAAAGCTCTGCGAATTCAGAGGAAATGCTTCAAAGCTTCAATATGTCTTCTATTTTGTTTAAAGTCCTGGAATCCACATGGAAATAAATCTGTAGTGTATTTTGTCGAATCATTTCTGCATGTAACGTGTTCCGAACACGGAATTTCACGTTGAGCGATTCCATGGAATTTACATATATATTGGATAGAACACGCTCCAACAGTTATTTCCTTTGTAAACTGCCTGATTTTCGAAACTGCTATTAGGAAAAAGCTACGAACTCAGAGTGAATGTTTCTAAGTGTACATATGCCTTGTATGGTGGATGAAATTTCTGTAATACACATGTACACAACTCATTAAAAATGTTTGTCAAATCCGTGATGTATGTAGCCTGTTCAGAACACGGACTGTCACGGTGAGGGAAACTATGAAAATTACATATCTATTGGTTAGAACACGCTCCAGGAGCATTTTACTGGAAAATCTGACTCAGTTTGGAAACTGGTGTTATGAAAACGCTGCAAAATATGAGTAAGTTCTTTAAGGTGAACAATATGTCTTCAATGGGTTATTCAAGATGTGTAATTCACATGCTAACAACTCAGCAGCGTATATTGGTTGAATCCGTGGTGCATGTACCGTTTTCAGAACACGGAATGTCACGGTGATGGTATCTATGAAAATGAGATATCTATTGGATAGAATATGCCCCAAGAGTGTTTTTCTGTGAAAACTGCCTGTTTTTCTTAACTGACATTAGGAAAACCTGCGAAATCTAAATAAAAGTTTCTAGGTACGCAGCGCTCGACTGTTGTGGTTTAAAAATCGGTAATCCACATGCTCACGGTCATTAAATAATGTTTGTCAAAGCCATGATGAATGTAACGTTTTCAGAACACGGAATGTCTCGGTGAGTGAAACTATGAAAATAACAATTCTACTGGATAGAACTCGCTTGGATTGAATGTTTCTGTGAAAATTTCATGATTTTTGAAACTGGATGTAAGGACAAACCTGCGAAATCAGAATAACTACTTCTAGGTTTAAATATGCCTTGTATGGTGGATGAATGTTCGGTAATCCACATGCTCACTCTCATTAAAGAATGTTTGTCGCATCCGTGATGCATGTAGCGTGTTCGGAACACGGAATTTCACGGTGAGCGAAAACATGTAAATTACACGTCTATTGGTTAGACCCGCTCCAATAGGTTTTTGCCGTGAAATGGATCTCATTTTGGAAACTGGCGTTTGGAAATCTCTGCAAAATCAGAGAAAATTCTTCAAAGCGTCAATATGCCTTCTATTTTGATGAAAGTCCTGGAATCCACATGCAAACATATCTGTAGTGTATTTTTTCGAATCATTTGTGCATGCAGTGTGTCCTGAACACGGAATTTCTCGGTGAGCGATTCCATAGAATTTACACGTCGATTTGTTAGATCCGCTCCAAGAAGTTTTTCCTTTGTAAACTGCCTGATTTTCGAAATTGCTATTTGGAAATAGCTGCGAACTCAGAGTGAATGTTTCTAGGTGTACATATGCCTTGTATGGCGGATGAAAGTTCTGTAATACACATGTACACAACTCTTTAAAAATGTTTGTCAAATTCGAGATGTATGTATCCTGTTCAGAACACGGACAGTCACGATGAGGGAAACTATGTAAATTACATATCTATTGGTTAGAATACGCTCCAGGAAAATTTTACTGGAAAATCTGCCTCAGTTTAGAAAATGGTGTTATGAAAATGTTGCAAAATCTGAGTAAATTCTTTAAGGTGACAATATGTCTTCAAAGGGTTATTAAAGATGTGTAATTCACATGCTAACAACTCATCAGTGTATATTGGTTGAATCCGTGGTGCATGTACCGTGTTCAGAACACGGAATGTTACGGTGAAGTTACCTATGAAAATGAGATGTCTTTTGGATAGAACATGCACCAAGAGTGTTTTTCTGGGAAAACTGCCTGATTTATTTAACTGACGTTAGGATAACCTGCGAAATCTAAGTAAATGTTTCTAGGTGTAATTGTGCCTTGTATTGTGGTTGAAAAATCGGTAATCCACATGCTCATGGTCATTAAATAATGTTTGTCAAAGCCGTGATGAATGTAACATTTTCGGAACACGGAATGTCTCGGTGAGTGAAACTCTGAAAATAACAATTCTACTGGATAGAACTCGCTTGAATTGAGTGTTTCTGTGAAAATTTAATAATTTTTGAAACTGGATGTAAGGACAAACCTGCGAAACCAGAATAACTACTTCTAGGTGTAAATACGCCTTCTATGGTGGATGAAAGTTCGGTAATCCACATGCTCACACTCATTAAAGAATGTTTGTCGAATTCGTGATGCACGTAACGTGTTTGAAATACGGAATGTCATAGTGAAGGAAACAATGTAAGTTACATGTCTATTTTGTAGAACTCGCTTGAAGAGAATTTTTCTGCGAAATGTGCCTCATTTTCCAAACTGCCATTAGGAGAACACAGTGAAATCTGAGAAAATGCTTCTAAGTGTCAATATGCCTTGAATGGTGAATGAAAGTCCAGTAATCCACATGTTAATAACAGTGAAGTAATTATTTTTCAAACCGTGATTAATGTAGCGCTTTTGGAAAACGGAATTTCACGGTAATGAAATGATGTAAATTACAATTCTATTGAGTAGAACGAGCTAGAAGAGAATGTTTCTGCGAAAATTGCATGATTATCGAATCTGAAGTTTGGATAAAGCTGCAAAATGGGAGTCAATATTTGTAGGTGTAAATGTGCCTTTATGTTGCAAGAAATTTCGGTAATCCACATTTTCACAACATACTAAAGAATCTTTTTCTAATCTGTGATGCATGTACCGTGTTCAGAACGTGGAATTTCACGGTGATTGAAACAATGTTAATTACTGCTCTATTGGGTAGAACTAGCTAGGAGAGTGTTTTTCTGCGAAAATTTTGTCATTTTTGAAACTGGCATTTGCAAAACACTGCAAAATCTGAGAAAATACTTCTAAGAATCAATATTCAATGTATTGTGATGTAAGTTCATTAATCCACATTCTAACATATTTGTAGTGAATATTTGTCGAATCATTTATGCATGTAGCATGTTCAGAAAACGGAATTTAACGGCCAGGGGATTTATGTAAATTACATTTCTCTTGGTTAGAAATCACTCCAAGAGATTTTTCCTGAAAAATTGGCCAGAATTTCGATAATGGCGATAGAAAAAGCCTTCGAATACAGATTAATAGAATCTCGGTGTAAATAAGCCTTGTATGGTGGATGAAAGTTCGGTAATCCGCATGCCAACAACTCTGTACTGAATATTTGTCGAATCCGTGATACGTGAAGCGTGTTTGGAACACAGAATATCACGGTGAGCGAATCTATGTAAAATACATGTCTCTTCGGTAGAACTCGCTCCAAGAGATTTTTCTGGGAAATCTGTCTCAGTTTCGAAACTGGCGTTTGATAATATATGCAAAATTGAGAAAATGCTTCAAAGTGTCTATATGCCTTTTATTGTGATGGAAGTTCGTAAAACCACATGGAAGCAATTCAGTGATGAATATTTGTAGAAAGTGTTATGCATGTAGCGTGATCGTATCACAGAAATTCCCGGTGATGGAATCTATGTAAATTACAGGCCTATTGGTTAGAATTCACTCCAAAAATGTTTCCGTGAGAAAACGGCCTGATTTTCAAAACTGGCATTAGGAAAATCTGCAAATTCATTGTTAATGTTTCTAGGTGTAAATATGCCATGTATGGTGGATGAAAGTTCTGTAATCTACATGTTCACAACTCATTCGAGAAAGTTTGTTGAAACCTTGATGCATGTAGCGTGTTCGGAATTTGGAATGTCACTGTGAGGAAAACGATGTAAATTACATTTCTATAGGGAAGTACTCGCTCCACGAGAATTTTTCTGCGTATCTGCCTCCTTTTCAAAACTGGCATTAGGAAAAACTTTTGAAATATGAGAAAATGCTTCAAAGAGTCAATATGGCTTTTATGGTGGATGAAAGTTTGGTAATCCTTATGCTAACATCTCTGTAGTGAATATTTGTCGCATCCGTGATGCATGTAGCTTTTCCGGAACATGGAATTTCACGATGACGGGTTCTATGTAAATTGCATGTCTATTGGGTAGAACTCACTCCAAGAGGATTTTTCTGCAAAAACTGCATGATTTTAGAAACTGACATTAAGAGAAATCTACTAAATCAGAATAAATCTTTCTATGTATAATTATGCATTGTCAGTTGGATGAAAGTTCGGTAATACACATGTTCACAACTCATTAAATTATGTTTGTTGAATCCGTGATGCATGGAACTTGTTCAGAACACAAAATGTCACGGTGAGTGAAACTAGGTAAATTACATATCTTTTGGGTACAACCCGCTCCAAGAGCATTTTTCTGCCAAATCTGCCTCATTTTCAAAACTGGCATTAAAACTAAACTTTGAAATCTGAGAAAATTCTTCAAAGTGTCAGTAAGCCTTTTATGGTGGATGAAAGTGCTGTAATCTACTTGCTAACAACTCTGAAGTGAATATTTGTCGCATCCGTGATGCATGTAGCGTGTTCGGAACACGGAAATTCACGGTGAGCGAATCCATGTAAATTACACGTCTATTGGTTAGACCCACTCCAAGAGGTTTTTGCCGTGAAATGGGCCTCATTTTTGAAACTGGCGTTTGGAAAGCTCTGCGAATTCAGAGGAAATGCTTCAAAGCTTCAATATGTCTTCTATTTTGTTTAAAGTCCTGGAATCCACATGGAAATAAATCTGTAGTGTATTTTTGTCGAATCATTTCTGCATGTAGCGTGTTCCGAACACGGAATTTCACGTTGAGCGATTCCATGGAATTTACATATATATTGGATAGAACACGCTCCAACAGTTATTTCCTTTGTAAACTGCCTGATTTTCGAAACTGCTATTAGGAAAAAGCTACGAACTCAGAGTGAATGTTTCTAAGTGTACATATGCCTTGTATGGTGGATGAAATTTCTGTAATACACATGTACACAACTCATTAAAAATGTTTGTCAAATCCGTGATGTATGTAGCCTGTTCAGAACACGGACTGTCACGGTGAGGGAAACTATGAAAATTACATATCTATTGGTTAGAACACGCTCCAGGAGCATTTTACTGGAAAATCTGACTCAGTTTGGAAACTGGTGTTATGAAAACGCTGCAAAATATGAGTAAGTTCTTTAAGGTGACAATATGTCTTCAATGGGTTATTCAAGATGTGTAATTCACATGCTAACAACTCAGCAGCGTATATTGGTTGAATCCGTGGTGCATGTACCGTTTTCAGAACACGGAATGTCACGGTGATGGTATCTATGAAAATGAGATATCTATTGGATAGAATATGCCCCAAGAGTGTTTTTCTGTGAAAACTGCCTGTTTTTCTTAACTGACATTAGGAAAACCTGCGAAATCTAAATAAAAGTTTCTAGGTGTAAATATGCCTTGCATTGTGGTTTAAAAATCGGTAATCCACATGCTCACGGTCATTAAATAATGTTTGTCAAAGCCGTGATGAATGTAACGTTTTCAGAACACGGAATGTCTCGGTGAGTGAAACTATGAAAATAACAATTCTACTGGATAGAACTCGCTTGGATTGAATGTTTCTGTGAAAATTTCATGATTTTTGAAACTGGATGTAAGGACAAACCTGCGAAATCAGAATAACTACTTCTAGGTTTAAATATGCCTTGTATGGTGGATGAATGTTCGGTAATCCACATGCTCACTCTCATTAAAGAATGTTTGTCGCATCCGTGATGCATGTAGCGTGTTCGGAACACGGAATTTCACGGTGAGCGAAAACATGTAAATTACACGTCTATTGGTTAGACCCGCTCCAAGAGGTTTTTGCCGTGAAATGGATCTCATTTTGGAAACTGGCGTTTGGAAAGCTCTGCAAAATCAGAGAAAATTCTTCAAAGCGTCAATATGCCTTCTATTTTGATGAAAGTCCTGGAATCCACATGCAAACATATCTGTAGTGTATTTTTTCGAATCATTTGTGCATGCAGTATGTCCTGAACACGGAATTTCTTGGTGAGCGATTCCATAGAATTTACACGTCGATTTGTTAGATCCGCTCCAAGAGGTTTTTCCTTTGTAAAGTGCCTGATTTTCGAAATTGCTATTAGGAAATAGCTGCGAACTCAGAGTGAATGTTTCTAGGTGTACATATGCCTTGTATGGCGGATGAAAGTTCTGTAATACACATGTACACAACTCTTTAAAAATGTTTGTCAAATTCGAGATGTATGTATCCTGTTCGGAACACGGACAGTCACGGTGAGGGAAACTATGTAAATTACATATCTATTGGTTAGAATACGCTCCAGGAAAATTTTACTGGAAAATCTGCCTCAGTTTAGAAAATGGTGTTATGAAAACGTTGCAAAATCTGAGTAAATTCTTTAAGGTGACAATATGTCTTCAAAGGGTTATTAAAGATGTGTAATTCACATGCTAACAACTCATCAGAGTATATTGGTTGAATCCGTGGTGCATGTAACGTGTTCAGAACACGGAATGTTACGGTGAAGTTACCTATGAAAATGAGATGTCTTTTGGATAGAACATGCACCAAGAGTGTTTTTCTGCGAAAACTGACTGATTTATTTCACTGACGTTAGGATAACCTGCGAAATCTAAGTAAATGTTTCTAGGTGTAATTGTGCCTTGTATTGTGGTTGAAAAATTGGTAATCCACATGCTCATGGTCATTAAATAATGTTTGTCAAAGCCGTGATGAATGTAACTTTTTCGGAACACGGAATGTCTCGGTGAGTGAAACTCTGAAAATAACAATTCTACTGGATAGAACTCGCTTGGATTCAATGTTTCTGTGAAAATTTCATGATTTTTGAAACTGGATGTAAGGACAAACCTGCGAAATCAGAATAACTACTTCTAGGTTTAAATATGCCTTGTATGGTGGATGAAAGTTCGGTAATCCACATGCTCACTCTCATTAAAGAATGTTTGTCGAATTCGTGATGCATGTAACGTGTTTGGAATACGGAATGTCATAGTGAAGGAAACAATGTAAGTTACATGTCTATTTTGTAGAACTCGCTTGAAGAGAATTTTTCTGTGAAATGTGCCTCATTTTCAAAACTGCCATTAGGAGAACCCTGTGAAACCTGAGAAAATGCTTCTAAGTGTCAATATGCCTTGAATGGTGAATGAAAGTCCGGTATTCCACATGTTAATAACAGTGAAGTAATTATTTCTCAAACCGTGATTAATGTAGCGCTTTTGGAAAACGGAATTTCACGGTAATGAAACGATGTAAATTACAATTCTATTGAGTAGAACGAGCTAGTAGAGAATGTTTCTGTGAAAATTGCATGATTATCGAATCTGAAGTTTGGAAAAAGCTGCAAAAGGGGAGTCAATATTTGTAGGTGTAAATGTGCCTTTATGTTGCAAGAAAGTTCGGTAATCCACATGTTCACAACATACAAAAGAATCTTTTTCTAATACGTGATGCATGAACCGTGTTCAGAACGTGGAATTTCACGGTGATTGAAACAATGTAAATTACTTCTCTATTGGGTAGAACTAGCTCGGAGAGAGTTTTTCGGCGATAACTTCGTCATTTTTAAACTGGCAATTGCAAAACGCTGCAAAATCTGAGAAAATACTTCTAAGAATCAATATTCAATGTATTGTGATGAAAGTTCGGTAATCCACATGCTAACAAATTTGTAGTGAATATTTGTCGAATCCTTTATGCATGTAGCATGTTCGGAACACGGAATTTCACGGCCAGGGGATTTATGTAAATTACATTTCTCTTGGTTATAAATCACTCCAACAGATTTTTCCTAGAAAACGGCCGGATTTTCTATACTGGGGAAAGGAAAATCCTGCGAACTCAGATTAAGAGATTCTCGGTGTAAATATGCCATGTATGGTGGATGAAAGTTCGGTAATCCGCATGCTAACAACTCTGTAGTGAATATTTGTCGAATCCGAGATACGTGAAGCGTGTTTGGAACACAGAATATCACGGTGAGCGAATCTATGTAAAATACATGTCTCTTCGGTAGAACTCGCTCCAAGAGATTTTTCTGGGAAATCTGCCTCATTTTCGAAACTGGCGTTTGATAATATACGCAAAATCTGAGAAAATGCTTCAAAGTGTCAATATTCCTTTTATTGTGATGGAAGTTCGTAAAACCACATGGAAACAATTCTGTGGTGAATATTTGTAGAAAGCGTTATGCATGTAGCGTGATCGTATCACAGAAATTCCCGGCGATGGAATCTATGTAAATTACACGCCTATTGGTTAGAATTCGCTCCAAAAATGTTTCCCTGAGAAAACGGCCTGATTTTCGAAACTGGCATTAGGAAAAAGCTGCAAATTCAGAGTTAAAGTTTCAAGGTGTAAATATGCCATGTATGGTGGATGAAAGTTCTGTAATCTACATGTTCACAACTCATTTGAGAAAGTTTGTTGAAATCTTGATGCATGTAGCGTGTTCGGGAATTAGAATGTCACTGTGAGGAAAACAATGTAAATTACATTTCTATTGGGAAGTACTCGCTCCACGAGTATTTTTCTGCGTATCTGCCTCCTTTTCAAAACTGGCATTAGGAAAAACTTTCGAAATATGAGAAAATGCTTCAAAGAGTCAATATTGCTTTTATGGTGGATGAAAGTTCGTTAATCCTTATGCTAACAACTCTGTAGTGAATATTTGTCGAATCCGTGATGCATGTAGCTTTTCCGGAACACGGAATTTCACGATGACGGGTTCTATGTAAATTGCATGTCTATAGGGTAGAACTCGCTCCAAGAGGATTTTTCTGCAAAAACTGCATGATTTTAGAAACTGACATTAGGAGAATTCTACTAAATCAGAATAAAACTTTCTATGTATAAATATGCATTGTCAGTTGGATGAAAGATCGGTAATACACATGTTCACAACTCATTAAAGAATGTTTGTTGAATCCGTGATGCATGGAACGCGTTCAGAACACGGAATGTCACGGTGAGTGAAACTAGGTAAATTACATATCTTTTGGGTACAACTCGCTCCAAGAGCATTTTTCTGCCAAATCTGCCTCATTTTCAAAACTGGCGTTAAAACTAACCTGTGAAATCTGAGAAAATTCTTCAAAGTGTCAGTAAGCCTTGTATGGTGGATGAAAGTGCTGTAATCTACTTGCTAACAACTCTGAAGTGAATATTTGTCGCATCCGTGATGCATGTAGCGTGTTCGGAATACGGAATTTCACGGTGAGCGAATCCATTTAAATTACACGTCTATTGGTTAGACCCGCTCCAAGAGGTTATTGCCGTGAAATGGGCCTCATTTTGGAAACTGGCTTTTGGAAAGCTCTGCGGAATCAGAGAAAATGCTTCAAAGCGTCAATATGCCTTCTATTTTGATGAAAGTCCTGGAATCCACATGCAAACAACTCTGTAGTGTATTTTTGTCGAATCATTTCTGCATGTAGCGTGTTCCGAACACGGAATTTCATGGTGAGCGAATCCATGGAATTTACATATCTATTGGATAGAACACGCTCCAACAGTTTTTTCCTTTGTAAACTGCCTGATTTTCGAAACTGCTATTAGGAAAAAGCTGCGAACTCAGAGTGAATGTTTCTAGGTGTAAATATGCCTTGTATTGTGGTTGAAAAATCGGTAATCCACATGCTCACGGTCATTAAATAATGTGTGTCAAAGCCGTGATGAATGTAACGTTTTCAGAACACGGATTGTCTCGGTGAGTGAAACTATGAAAATAACAATTCTACTGGATAGAACTCGCTTGGATTGAATGTTTCTGTGAAAATTTCATGATTTTTGAAACTGGATGTAAGGACAAACCTGCGAAATCAGAATAACTACTTCTAGGTTTAAATATGCCTTGTATGGTGGATGAATGTTCGGTAATCCACATGCTCACTCTCATTAAAGAATGTTTGTCGCATCCGTGATGCATGTAGCGTGTTCGGAACACGGAATTTCACGGTGAGCGAAAACATGTAAATTACACGTCTATTGGTTAGACCCGCTCCAAGAGGTTTTTGCCGTGAAATGGATCTCATTTTGGAAACTGGCGTTTGGAAAGCTCTGCAAAATCAGAGAAAATTCTTCAAAGCGTCAATATGCCTTCTATTTTGATGAAAGTCCTGGAATCCACATGCAAACAACTCTGTAGTGTATTTTTTCGAATCATTTGTGCATGCAGTGTGTTCTGAACACGGAATTTCTCGGTGAGCGATTCCATGGAATTTACACGTCTATTTGTTAGATCCGCTCCAAGAAGTTTTTCCTTTGTAAACTGCCTGATTTTCGAAATTGCTATTAGGAAATAGCTGCGAACTCAGAGTGAATGTTTCTGGGTGAACATATGCCTTGTATGGTGGATGAAAGTTCTGTAATACACATGTACACAACTCTTTAAAAATGTTTGTCAAATTCGAGATGTATGTATCCTGTTCGGAACATGGACAGTCACGGTGAGGGAAACTATGTAAATTACATATCTATTGGTTAGAATACGCTCCAGGAAAATTTTACTGGAAAATCTGCCTCAGTTTAGAAAATGGTGTTATGAAAACGTTGCAAAATCTGAGTAAATTCTTTAAGGTGACAATATGTCTTCAAAGGGTTATTAAAGATGTGTAATTCACATGCTAACAACTCATCAGTGTATATTGGTTGAATCCGTGGTGCATGTACCGTGTTCAGAACACGGAATTTTACGGTGAAGTTACCTATGAAAATGAGATGTCTTTTGGATAGAACATGCACCAAGAGTATTTTTCTGCGAAAACTGCCTGATTTATTTAACTGACGTTAAGATAACCTGCGAAATCTAAGTAAATGTTTCTAGGTGTAATTGTGCCTTGTATTGTGGTTGAAAAATCGGTAATCCACATGCTCATGGTCATTAAATAATGTTTGTCAAAGCCGTGATGAATGTAACGTTTTCGGAACATGGAATGTCTCGGTGAGTGAAACTCTGAAAATAACAATTCAACTGGATAGAACTCACTTGAATTGAACGTTTATGTAAAAATTTCATGATTTTTGAAACTGGATGTAAGGACAAAAATGCGAAATCAGAATAACTACTTCTAGGTTTAAATATGCCTTGTATGGTGGATGAAAGTTCGGTAATCCACATGCTCACTCTCATTAAAGAATGTTTGTCGAATTCGTTATGCATGTAACGTGTTTGGAATACGGAATGTCATAGTGAAGGAAACAATGTAAGTTACATGTCTATTGGGTAGAACTCGCTTGAAGAGAATTTTTCTGCGAAATGTGCCTCATTTTCAAAACTGCCATTAGAAGAACCCTGTGAAATCTGAGAAAATGCTTCTAAGTGTCAATATGCCATGAATGGTGAATGAAAGTCCGGTAATCATCATGATAATAACAGTGTAGTAATTATTTTGTAAACCGTGATTCATGTAGCGCTTTTGGAAAACGGAATTTCACGGTAATGAAACGATGTAAATTACAATTCTATTGAGTAGAACGAGCTAGAAGAGAATGTTTCTGCGAAAATTGCATGATTATCGAATCTGAAGTTTGGAAAAAGCTGCAAAACGGGAGTCAATATTTGTAGGTGTAAATGTGCCTTTATGTTGCAAGAAAGTTCGGTAATCCACATGTTCACAACATACTAAAGAATCTTTTTCTAATCCGTGATGCATGTACCGTGTACAGAACGTGGAATTTCACGGTGATTGAAACAATGTTAATTACTTCTCTATTGGGTAGAACTAGCTCGGAGAGAGTTTTTTGGGGAAAACTTCGTCATTTTTGACTGGCATTTGCAAAACGCTGCAAAATCTGAGAAAATACTTCTAAGAATCAATATTCAATGTATTGTGACGAAAGTTCGGTAATCCACATGCTAACAAATTTGTAGTGAATATTTGTCGAAACCTTTATGCATGTAGCATGTTCGGAACACGGAATTTCACGGCCAGGGAATTTATGTTAATTACATTTCTCTTGGTTAGAAATCACTCCAAGAGATTTTTCCTGAGAACTCGGCCAGATTTTCGAAACTGGCGATAGGAAAACCCTGCGAACTCAGATTAATAGATTCTCGGTGTAAATATGCCTTTTATGGTGGATGAAAGTTCTGTAATCCGCATGCTAACAACTCTGTACTGAATATTTGTCGAATCCGAGATACGTGAAGCGTGTTTGGAACACAGAATATCACGGTGAGCGAATCTATGTAAAATACAGGTCTCTTCGGTAGAACTCGCTCCAAGAGATTTTTCTGGGATATCTGCCTCATTTTCGAAACTGGCGTTTGATAATATATGCAAAATCTGGGAAAATGCTTCAAAGTGTCAATATGCCTTGTATTGTGATGGAAGTTCATACAACCACATGCAAACAATTCTGTTTTGAATATTTGTAGAAAGCGTTATGCATGTAGCGTGATCGTATCACAGAAATTCCCGGCGATGGAATCTATGTAAATTACACGCCTATTGGATCGAATTCGCTCCAAAAAATTTCACTGAGACAACGGCCTGATTTTCAAAACTGACATTAGGAAAAATCTGCAAATTCAGAGCTAATGTTTCTAGGTGTAAATATGCCATGTATGGTGGATGAAAGTTCTGTAATCTACATGTTCACAACTCATTCGAGAAAGTTTGTTGAAACCTTGATGCATGTAGCGTGTTCGGAAATTAGAATGTCACTGTGAGGAAAACAATGTAAATTACAATTCTATTGGGAAGTACTCGCTCCACGAGTATTTTTCTGCGTATCTGCCTCCTTTTCAAAACTGGCATTAGGAAAAATTTTCGAAATATGAGAAAATGCTTCAAAGAGTCAATATGGCTTTTATGGTGGATGAAAGTTCGGTAATCCTTATGCTAACAACTCTGTAGTGAATATTTGTCGAATCCGTGATGCATGTAGCTTTTCAGGAACACGGAATTTCACGATGACGGGTTCTATGTAAATTGCATGTCTATAGGGTAGAACTCGCTCCAAGAGGATTTTTCTGCAAAAACTGCATGATTTTAGAAACTGACATTAGGAGAAATCTACTAAATCAGAATAAAACTTTCTATGTATAAATATGCATTGTCAGTTGGATGAAAGTTCGGTAATACACATGTTCACAACTCATTAAAGAATGTTTGTTGAATCCGTGATGCATGGAACGCGTTCAGAACACGGAATGTCACGGTGAGTGAAACTACGTAAATTACATATCTTTTGGGTACAACTCGCTCCAAGAGCATTTTTCTGCCAAATCTGCCTCATTTTCAAAACTGGCGTTAAAACTAACCTGTGAAATCTGAGAAAATTCTTCAAAGTGTCAGTAAGCCTTGTATGGTGGATGAAAGTGCTGTAATCTACTTGCTAACAACTCTGAAGTGAATATTTGTCGCATCCGTGATGCATGTAGCGTGTTCGGAACACGGAATTTCACGTTGAGCGAATCCATGTAAATTACACGTCTATTGGTTAGACCCGCTCCAAGAGGTTATTGCCGTGAAATGGGCCTCATTTTGGAAACTGGCTTTTGGAAAGCTCTGCGGAATCAGAGAAAATGCTTCAAAGCGTCAATATGCCTTCTATTTTGATGAAAGTCCTGGAATCCACATGCAAACAACTCTGTAGTGTATTTTTGTCGAAACATTTCTGCATGTAGCGTGTTCCGAACACGGAATTTCATGGTGAGCGAATCCATGGAATTTACATATCTATTGGATAGAACACGCTCCAACAGTTTTTTCCTTTGTAAACTGCCTGATTTTCGAAACTGCTATTAGGAAAAAGCTGCGAACTCAGAGTGAATGTTTCTAGGTGTACATATGCCTTGTATGGTGGATGAAAGTTCTGTAATACACATGTACACAACTCTTTAAAAATGTTTGTCAAATCCGTGATGTATGTAGCCTGTTCAGAACACGGACTGTCACGGTGAGGGAAACTATGTAAATTACATATCTATTGGTTAGAACACGCTCCAGGAGCATTTTACTGGAAAATCTGCCTCAGTTTGGAAACTGGTGTTATGAAAACGCTGCAAAATATGAGTAAATTCTTTAAGGTGACAATATGTCTTCAATGGGTTATTCAAGATGTGTAATTCACATGCTAACAACTCAGCAGTGTATATTGGTTGAATCCGTGGTGCATGTACCGTTTTCAGAACACGGAATGTCACGGTGATGGTATCTATGAAAATGAGATGTCTATTGGATAGAACATGCACCAAGAGTGTTTTTCTGCAAAAACTGCCTGATTTTCTTAACTGACGTTAGTAAAACCTGCGAAATCTAAGTAAATGTTTCTAGGTGTAAATATGCTTGGTATTGTGGTTGAAAAATCGGTAATCCACATGCTCACGGTCATTAAATAATGTTTGTCAAAGCCGTGGTGAATATAAAGTTTTCAGAACACGGAATGTCTCGGTGAGTGAAACTCTGAAAATAACAATTCTACTGGATAGAACTCGCTTGAATTGAATGTTTCTGTGAAAATTTCATGATTTTTGAAACTGGATGTAAGGACAAACCTGCGAAATCAGAATTACTACTTCTAGGTTTAAATATGCCTTGTATGGTGGATGAAAGTTCGGTAATCCACATGCTCACTCTCATTAAAGAATGTTTGTCGAATTCGTGATGCATGTAACGTGTTTGGAATACGGAATGTCATAGTGAAGGAAACAATGTAAGTTACATGTCTATTTTGTAGAACTCGTTTGAAGAGAATTTTTCTGCGAAATGTGCCTCATTTTCCAAACTGCCATTAGGAGAACCCTGTGAAATCTGAGAAAATGCTTCTAAGTGTCAATATGCCTTGAATGGTGAATGAAAGTCCGGTATTCCACATGTTAATAACAGTGAAGTAATTATTTTTCAAACCGTGATTCATGTAGCGCTTTTGGAAAATGGAATTTCACGGTAATGAAACGATGTAAATTACAATTCTATTGAGTAGAACGAGCTAGAAGAGAATGTTTTCGAAAATTGCATGATTATCGAATCTGAAGTTTGGAAAAAGCTGCAAAAAGGGAGTCAATATTTGTAGGTGTAAATGTGCCTTTATGTTGCAAGAAAGTTCGGTAATCCACATGTTCACAACATACTAAAGAATCTTTTTCTAATCTGTGATGCATGAACTGTGTTCAGAACGTGGAATTTCACGGTGATTGAAACAATGTAAATTACTTCTCTATTGGGTAGAACTAGCTCGGAGAGAGTTTTTTGGGGAAAACTTCGTCATTTTTGACTGGCATTTGCAAAACGCTGCAAAATCTGAGAAAATACTTCTAAGAATCAATATTCAATGTATTGTGACGAAAGTTCGGTAATCCACATGCTAACAAATTTGTAGTGAATATTTGTCGAAACCTTTATGCATGTAGCATGTTCGGAACACGGAATTTCACGGCCAGGGAATTTATGTTAATTACATTTCTCTTGGTTAGAAATCACTCCAAGAGATTTTTCCTGAGAACTCGGCCAGATTTTCGAAACTGGCGATAGGAAAACCCTGCGAACTCAGATTAATAGATTCTCGGTGTAAATATGCCTTTTATGGTGGATGAAAGTTCTGTAATCCGCATGCTAACAACTCTGTACTGAATATTTGTCGAATCCGAGATACGTGAAGCGTGTTTGGAACACAGAATATCACGGTGAGCGAATCTATGTAAAATACAGGTCTCTTCGGTAGAACTCGCTCCAAGAGATTTTTCTGGGATATCTGCCTCATTTTCGAAACTGGCGTTTGATAATATATGCAAAATCTGGGAAAATGCTTCAAAGTGTCAATATGCCTTGTATTGTGATGGAAGTTCATACAACCACATGCAAACAATTCTGTTTTGAATATTTGTAGAAAGCGTTATGCATGTAGCGTGATCGTATCACAGAAATTCCCGGCGATGGAATCTATGTAAATTACACGCCTATTGGATCGAATTCGCTCCAAAAAATTTCACTGAGACAACGGCCTGATTTTCAAAACTGACATTAGGAAAAATCTGCAAATTCAGAGCTAATGTTTCTAGGTGTAAATATGCCATGTATGGTGGATGAAAGTTCTGTAATCTACATGTTCACAACTCATTCGAGAAAGTTTGTTGAAACCTTGATGCATGTAGCGTGTTCGGAAATTAGAATGTCACTGTGAGGAAAACAATGTAAATTACAATTCTATTGGGAAGTACTCGCTCCACGAGTATTTTTCTGCGTATCTGCCTCCTTTTCAAAACTGGCATTAGGAAAAATTTTCGAAATATGAGAAAATGCTTCAAAGAGTCAATATGGCTTTTATGGTGGATGAAAGTTCGGTAATCCTTATGCTAACAACTCTGTAGTGAATATTTGTCGAATCCGTGATGCATGTAGCTTTTCAGGAACACGGAATTTCACGATGACGGGTTCTATGTAAATTGCATGTCTATAGGGTAGAACTCGCTCCAAGAGGATTTTTCTGCAAAAACTGCATGATTTTAGAAACTGACATTAGGAGAAATCTACTAAATCAGAATAAAACTTTCTATGTATAAATATGCATTGTCAGTTGGATGAAAGTTCGGTAATACACATGTTCACAACTCATTAAAGAATGTTTGTTGAATCCGTGATGCATGGAACGCGTTCAGAACACGGAATGTCACGGTGAGTGAAACTACGTAAATTACATATCTTTTGGGTACAACTCGCTCCAAGAGCATTTTTCTGCCAAATCTGCCTCATTTTCAAAACTGGCGTTAAAACTAACCTGTGAAATCTGAGAAAATTCTTCAAAGTGTCAGTAAGCCTTGTATGGTGGATGAAAGTGCTGTAATCTACTTGCTAACAACTCTGAAGTGAATATTTGTCGCATCCGTGATGCATGTAGCGTGTTCGGAACACGGAATTTCACGTTGAGCGAATCCATGTAAATTACACGTCTATTGGTTAGACCCGCTCCAAGAGGTTATTGCCGTGAAATGGGCCTCATTTTGGAAACTGGCTTTTGGAAAGCTCTGCGGAATCAGAGAAAATGCTTCAAAGCGTCAATATGCCTTCTATTTTGATGAAAGTCCTGGAATCCACATGCAAACAACTCTGTAGTGTATTTTTGTCGAAACATTTCTGCATGTAGCGTGTTCCGAACATGGAATTTCATGGTGAGCGAATCCATGGAATTTACATATCTATTGGATAGAACACGCTCCAACAGTTTTTTCCTTTGTAAACTGCCTGATTTTCGAAACTGCTATTAGGAAAAAGCTGCGAACTCAGAGTGAATGTTTCTAGGTGTACATATGCCTTGTATGGTGGATGAAAGTTCTGTAATACACATGTACACAACTCTTTAAAAATGTTTGTCAAATCCGTGATGTATGTAGCCTGTTCAGAACACGGACTGTCACGGTGAGGGAAACTATGTAAATTACATATCTATTGGTTAGAACACGCTCCAGGAGCATTTTACTGGAAAATCTGCCTCAGTTTGGAAACTGGTGTCATGAAAACGCTGCAAAATATGAGTAAATTCTTTAAGGTGACAATATGTCTTCAATGGGTTATTCAAGATGTGTAATTCACATGCTAACAACTCAGCAGTGTATATTGGTTGAATCCGTGGTGCATGTACCGTTTTCAGAACACGGAATGTCACGGTGATGGTATCTATGAAAATGAGATGTCTATTGGATAGAACATGCACCAAGAGTGTTTTTCTGCAAAAACTGCCTGATTTTCTTAACTGACGTTAGTAAAACCTGCGAAATCTAAGTAAATGTTTCTAGGTGTAAATATGCTTGGTATTGTGGTTGAAAAATCGGTAATCCACATGCTCACGGTCATTAAATAATGTTTGTCAAAGCCGTGGTGAATATAAAGTTTTCAGAACACGGAATGTCTCGGTGAGTGAAACTCTGAAAATAACAATTCTACTGGATAGAACTCGCTTGAATTGAATGTTTCTGTGAAAATTTCATGATTTTTGAAACTGGATGTAAGGACAAACCTGCGAAATCAGAATTACTACTTCTAGGTTTAAATATGCCTTGTATGGTGGATGAAAGTTCGGTAATCCACATGCTCACTCTCATTAAAGAATGTTTGTCGAATTCGTGATGCATGTAACGTGTTTGGAATACGGAATGTCATAGTGAAGGAAACAATGTAAGTTACATGTCTATTTTGTAGAACTCGCTTGAAGAGAATTTTTCTGCGAAATGTGCCTCATTTTCCAAACTGCCATTAGGAGAACCCTGTGAAATCTGAGAAAATGCTTCTAAGTGTCAATATGCCTTGAATGGTGAATGAAAGTCCGGTATTCCACATGTTAATAACAGTGAAGTAATTATTTTTCAAACCGTGATTCATGTAGCGCTTTTGGAAAATGGAATTTCACGGTAATGAAACGATGTAAATTACAATTCTATTGAGTAGAACGAGCTAGAAGAGAATGTTTTCGAAAATTGCATGATTATCGAATCTGAAGTTTGGAAAAAGCTGCAAAAAGGGAGTCAATATTTGTAGGTGTAAATGTGCCTTTATGTTGCAAGAAAGTTCGGTAATCCACATGTTCACAACATACTAAAGAATCTTTTTCTAATCTGTGATGCATGAACTGTGTTCAGAACGTGGAATTTCACGGTGATTGAAACAATGTAAATTACTTCTCTATTGGGTAGAACTAGCTCGGAGAGTGTTTTTCGGCGAAAACTTCGTCATTTTTGAAACTGGCATTTGCAAAACGCTGCAAAATCTGAGAAAATCCTTCTAAGAATCAATATTCAATGTATTGTGATGAAAGTTCGGTAATCCACATGCTAACAAATTTGTAGTGAATATTTGTCGAATCCTTTATTCATGTAGCATGTTCGGAACACGGAATTTCACGGCCAGGGATTTATGTAAATTACATTTCTCTTGGTTAGAAATCACTCCAAGAGTTTTTCCTGAGAAATCGGCCAGATTTTCGAAACTGGCGATAGGAAAACCCTGCGAACTCAGATTAATAGATTCTCGGTGTAAATATGCCTTTTATGGTGGATGAAAGTTCTGTAATCCGCATGCTAACAACTCTGTACTGAATATTTGTCGAATCCGAGATACGTGAAGCGTGTTTGGAACACAGAATATCACGGTGAGCGAATCTATGTAAAATACAGGTCTCTTCGGTAGAACTCGCTCCAAGAGATTTTTCTGGGATATCTGCCTCATTTTCGAAACTGGCGTTTGATAATATATGCAAAATCTGGGAAAATGCTTCAAAGTGTCAATATGCCTTGTATTGTGATGGAAGTTCATACAACCACATGCAAACAATTCTGTTTTGAATATTTGTAGAAAGCGTTATGCATGTAGCGTGATCGTATCACAGAAATTCCCGGCGATGGAATCTATGTAAATTACACGCCTATTGGATCGAATTCGCTCCAAAAAATTTCACTGAGACAACGGCCTGATTTTCAAAACTGGCATTAGGAAAAATCTGCAAATTCAGAGCTAATGTTTCTAGGTGTAAATATGCCATGTATGGTGGATGAAAGTTCTGTAATCTACATGTTCACAACTCATTCGAGAAAGTTTGTTGAAACCTTGATGCATGTAGCGTGTTCGGAAATTAGAATGTCACTGTGAGGAAAACAATGTAAATTACAATTCTATTGGGAAGTACTCACTCCACGAGTATTTTTCTGCGTATCTGCCTCCTTTTCAAAACTGGCATTAGGAAAAATTTTCGAAATATGAGAAAATGCTTCAAAGAGTCAATATGGCTTTTATGGTGGATGAAAGTTCGGTAATCCTTATGCTAACAACTCTGTAGTGAATATTTGTCGAATCCGTGATGCATGTAGCTTTTCAGGAACACGGAATTTCACGATGACGGGTTCTATGTAAATTGCATGTCTATAGGGTAGAACTCGCTCCAAGAGGATTTTTCTGCAAAAACTGCATGATTTTAGAAACTGACATTAGGAGAAATCTACTAAATCAGAATAAAACTTTCTATGTATAAATATGCATTGTCAGTTGGATGAAAGTTCGGTAATACACATGTTCACAACTCATTAAAGAATGTTTGTTGAATCCGTGATTCATGGAACGCGTTCAGAACACGGAATGTCACGGTGAGTGAAACTACGTAAATTACATATCTTTTGGGTACAACTCGCTCCAAGAGCATTTTTCTGCCAAATCTGCCTCATTTTCAAAACTGGCGTTAAAACTAACCTGTGAAATCTGAGAAAATTCTTCAAAGTGTCAGTAAGCCTTGTATGGTGGATGAAAGTGCTGTAATCTACTTGCTAACAACTCTGAAGTGAATATTTGTCGCATCCGTGATGCATGTAGCGTGTTCGGAACACGGAATTTCACGGTGAGAGAATCCATTTAAATTACACGTCTATTGGTTAGACCCGCTCCAAGAGGTTATTGCCGTGAAATGGGCCTCATTTTGGAAACTGGCTTTTGGAAAGCTCTGCGGAATCAGAGAAAATGCTTCAAAGCGTCAATATGCCTTCTATTTTGATGAAAGTCCTGGAATCCACATGCAAACAACTCTGTAGTGTATTTTTGTCGAAACATTTCTGCATGTAGCGTGTTCCGAACACGGAATTTCATGGTGAGCGAATCCATGGAATTTACATATCTATTGGATAGAACACGCTCCAACAGTTTTTTCCTTTGTAAACTGCCTGATTTTCGAAACTGCTATTAGGAAAAAGCTGCGAACTCAGAGTGAATGTTTCTAGGTGTACATATGCCTTGTATGGTGGATGAAAGTTCTGTAATACACATGTACACAACTCTTTAAAAATGTTTGTCAAATCCGTGATGTATGTAGCCTGTTCGGAACACGGACTGTCACGGTGAGGGAAACTATGTAAATTACATATCTATTGGTTAGAACACGCTCCAGGAGCATTTTACTGGAAAATCTGCCTCAGTTTGGAAACTGGTGTCATGAAAACGCTGCAAAATATGAGTAAATTCTTTAAGGTGACAATATGTCTTCAATGGGTTATTCAAGATGTGTAATTCACATGCTAACAACTCAGCAGTGTATATTGGTTGAATCCGTGGTGCATGTACCGTTTTCAGAACACGGAATGTCACGGTGATGGTATCTATGAAAATGAGATGTCTATTGGATAGAACATGCACCAAGAGTGTTTTTCTGCAAAAACTGCCTGATTTTCTTAACTGACGTTAGTAAAACCTGCGAAATCTAAGTAAATGTTTCTAGGTGTAAATATGCTTGGTATTGTGGTTGAAAAATCGGTAATCCACATGCTCACGGTCATTAAATAATGTTTGTCAAAGCCGTGGTGAATATAAAGTTTTCAGAACACGGAATGTCTCGGTGAGTGAAACTCTGAAAATAACAATTCTACTGGATAGAACTCGCTTGAATTGAATGTTTCTGTGAAAATTTCATGATTTTTGAAACTGGATGTAAGGACAAACCTGCGAAATCAGAATTACTACTTCTAGGTTTAAATATGCCTTGTATGGTGGATGAAAGTTCGGTAATCCACATGCTCACTCTCATTAAAGAATGTTTGTCGAATTCGTGATGCATGTAACGTGTTTGGAATACGGAATGTCATAGTGAAGGAAACAATGTAAGTTACATGTCTATTTTGTAGAACTCGCTTGAAGAGAATTTTTCTGCGAAATGTGCCTCATTTTCCAAACTGCCATTAGGAGAACCCTGTGAAATCTGAGAAAATGCTTCTAAGTGTCAATATGCCTTGAATGGTGAATGAAAGTCCGGTATTCCACATGTTAATAACAGTGAAGTAATTATTTTTCAAACCGTGATTCATGTAGCGCTTTTGGAAAATGGAATTTCACGGTAATGAAACGATGTAAATTACAATTCTATTGAGTAGAACGAGCTAGAAGAGAATGTTTTCGAAAATTGCATGATTATCGAATCTGAAGTTTGGAAAAAGCTGCAAAAAGGGAGTCAATATTTGTAGGTGTAAATGTGCCTTTATGTTGCAAGAAAGTTCGGTAATCCACATGTTCACAACATACTAAAGAATCTTTTTCTAATCTGTGATGCATGAACTGTGTTCAGAACGTGGAATTTCACGGTGATTGAAACAATGTAAATTACTTCTCTATTGGGTAGAACTAGCTCGGAGAGTGTTTTTCGGCGAAAACTTCGTCATTTTTGAAACTGGCATTTGCAAAACGCTGCAAAATCTGAGAAAATCCTTCTAAGAATCAATATTCAATGTATTGTGATGAAAGTTCGGTAATCCACATGCTAACAAATTTGTAGTGAATATTTGTCGAATCCTTTATGCATGTAGCATGTTCGGAACACGGAATTTCACGGCCAGGGATTTATGTAAATTACATTTCTCTTGGTTAGAAATCACTCCAAGAGTTTTTCCTGAGAAATCGGCCAGATTTTCGATACTGGCGAAAGGAAAACCCTGTGAACTCAGATTAAGAGATTCTCGGTGTAAATATGCCTTGTATGGTGGATGAAAGTTCGGTAATCCGCATGCTAACAACTCTGTACTGAATATTTGTCGAATCCGAGATACGTGAAGAGTTTTTGAAACACAGAATATCACTTTGAGCGAATCTATGTAAAATACAGGTCTCTTCGGTAGAACTCGCTCCAAGAGATTTTTCTGGGAAATCTGCCTCATTTTCGAAACTGGCGTTTGATAATATATGCAAAATCTGAGAAAATGCTTCAAAGTGTCAATATGCCTTGTATTGTGATGGAAGTTCGTAAAACCACATGCAAACAATTCTGTGGTGAATATTTGTAGAAAGCGTTATGCATGTAGCGTGATCGTATCACAGAAATTCCCGGCGATGGAATCTATGTAAATTACACGCCTATTGGTTCGAATTCGCTCCAAAAATGTTTCCCTGAGAAAACGGCCTGATTTTCGAAACTGGCATTAGGAAAAAGCTGCAAATTCAGAGTTAATGTTTCTAGGTGTAAATATGCCATGTATGGTGGATGAAAGTTCTGTAATCTACATGTTCACAACTCATTCGAGAAAGTTTGTTGAAACCTTGATGCATGTAGCGTGTTCGGAAATTGGAATGTCACCGTGAGGGAAACAATGTAAATTACATTTCTATTGGGAAGTACTCGCTCCACGAGTATTTTTCTGCGTATCTGCCTCCTTTTCAAAACTGGCATTAGGAAAAACTTTCGAAATATGAGAAAAAGCTTCAAAGAGTCAATATGGCTTTTATGGTGGATGAAAGTTCGGTAATCCTTATGCTAACAACTCTGTAGTGAATATTTGTCGAATCCGTGATGCATGTAGCTTTTCTGGAACATTGAATTTCACGATGACGGGTTCTATGTAAATTGCATGTCTATAGGGTAGAACTCGCTCCAAGAGGATTTTTCTGCAAAAACTGCATGATTTTAGAAACTGACATTAGGAGAAATCTACTAAATCAGAATAAAACTTTCTATGTATAAATATGCATTGTCAGTTGGATGAAAGTTCGGTAATACACATGTTCACAACTCATTAAATAATGTTTGTTGAATCCGAGATGCATGGAACACGTTCAGAAAACGGAATGTCACGGTGAGTGAAACAAGGTAAATTACATATCTTTTGGGTACAACTCGCTCCAAGAGCATTTTTCTGCCAAATCTGCCTCATTTTCAAAACTGGCGTTAAAACTAACCTGTGAAATCTGAGAAAATTCTTCAAAGTGTCAGTAAGCTTTGTATGGTGGATGAAAGTGCTGTAATCTACTTGCTAACAACTCTGAACTGAATATTTGTCGCATCTGTGATGCATGTAGCGTGTTCGGATCACGGAATTTTACGGTGAGCGAATCCATGTAAATTACACGTCTATTGGTTAGACCCGCTCCAAGAGTTTATTGCCGTGAAATGGGCCTCATTTTGGAAACTGGCTTTTGGAAAGCTCTGCGGAATCAGAGAAAATGCTTCAAAGCGTCAATATGCCTTCTATTTTGATGAAAGTCCTGGAATCCACATGCAAAAAACTCTGTAGTGCATTTTTGTCGAATCATTTCTGCATGTAGCGTGTTCCGAACACGGAATTTCATGGTGAGCGAATCCATGGAATTTACATATCTATTGGATAAAACACGCTCCAAAAGTTTTTTCCTTTGTAAACTGCCTGATTTTCGAAACTGCTATTAGGAAAAAGCTGCGAACTCAGAGTGAATGTTTCTAGGTGTACATATGCCTTGTATGGTGGATGAAAGTTCTGTAATACACATGTACACAACTCTTTAAAAATGTTTGTCAAATCCGTGATGTATGTAGCCTGTTCAGAACACGGAATGTCACGGTGATGGTATCTATGAAAATGAGATGTCTATTGGATAGAACATGCACCAAGAGTGTTTTTCTGCGAAACCTGCATGATTTTCTTAACTGACGATAGGAAAACCTGCGAAATCTAAGTAAATAATTCTAGGTGTAAATATGCCTTGTATTGTGGTTGAAAAATCGGTAATCCACATGCTCACGGTCATTAAATAATGTTTGTCAAAGCCGTGATGAATGTAACGTTTTCGGAACACGGAATGTCTCGGTGAGTGAAACTCTGAAAATAACAATTCTACTGGAAAGAACTCGCTTGAATTGAATGTTTCTGTGAAAATTTCATGCTTTTTAAAACTGGATGTAAGGAAAAACCTGCGAAATCAGAATAACTACTTCTAGGTGTAAATATGCCTTGTATGGTGGATGAAAGATTGGTAATCCACATGCTCACACTCATTAAAGAATTTTTGTCGAATTCGTGATGCATGTAACGTGTTTGGAATACGGAATGTCATAGTGAAGGAAACAATGTAAGTTACATGTCTATTGGGTAGAACTCGCTTGAAGAGAATTTTTCTGCGAAATGTGCCTCATTTTCAAAACTGCCATTAGGAGAACCCTGTGAAATCTGAGAAAATGCATCTAAGTGTCAATATGCCTTGAATGCTGAATGAAAGTTCGGTAATCCACATGTTAATAACAGTGTAGTAATTATTTTGTAAACCGTGATTCATGTAGCGCTTTTGGAAAACTGAATTTCACGGTAATGAAACAATGTAAATTAAAATTCTATTGAGTAGGACGAGCTAGAAGAGAATGTTTCTGTGAAAATTGCATGATTATCGAATCTGAAGTTTGGAAAAAGCTGCAAAACGGGAGTCAATATATGTAGGTGTAAATATGCATTTATGTTGCAAGAAAGTTCGGTAATCCACATATTCACAACATACTAAAGAATCATTTTCTAATCTGTGATGCATGAACCGTGTTCAGAATGTGGAATTTCACGGTGATTGAAACAATGTAAATTACTTCTCTATTGGGTAGAACTAGCTCGGAGAGTGTTTTTCGGTGAAAACTTCGTCATTTTTGAAACTGGCATTTGCAAAACGCTGCAAAATCTGAGAAAATACTTCTAAGAATCAATATTCAATGTATTGTGACGAAAGTTCGGTAATCCACATGCTAACAAATTTGTAGTGAGTATTTGTCGAATCCTGTATGCATGTAGCATGTTCAGAACACGGAATTTCACGGCCAGGGAATTTATGTTAATTACATTTCTCTTGGTTAGAAATCACTCCAAGAGTTTTTTCCTGATAAATCGGCCAGATTTTCGATACTGGCGAAAGGAAAGCCCTGCGAACTCAGATTAAGAGATTCTCGGTGTAAATATGCCTAGTATGGTGGATGAAAGTTCGGTAATCCGCATGCTAACAACTCTGTACTGAATATTTGTCGAATCTGAGATACGTGAAGAGTTTTTGGTACACAGAATATCACGGTGAGCGAATCTATGTAAAATACATGTCTCTTCGGTAGAACTCGCTCCAAGATATTTTTCTGGGAAATCTGCCTCATTTTCGAAACTGGCATTTGATAATATACGCAAAATTTGAGAAAATGCTTCAAAGTGTCAATATGCCTTGTATTTTGATGGAAGTTCGTAAAACCACATGCAAACAATTCTGTGGTGAATATTTGTAGAAAGCGTTATGCATGTAGCGTGATCGTATCACAGAAATTCCCGGCGATGGAATCTATGTAAATTACACGCCTATTGGTTAGAATTCGCTCCAAAAATGTTTCCCTGAGAAAACGGCCTGATTTTCGAAACTGGCATTAGGAAAAAGCTGCAAATTCAGAGTTAATGTTTCTAGGTGTAAATATGCCATGTATGGTGGATGAAAGTTCTGTAATCTACATGTTCACAACTCATTCGAGAAAGTTTGTTGAAACCTTGATGCATGTAGCGTGTTAGGAAATTGGAATGTCACCGTGAGGGAAACAATGTAAATTACATTTCTATTGGGAAGTACTCGCTCCACGAGTATTTTTCTGCGTATCTGCCTCCTTTTCAAAACTGGCATTAGGAAAAACTTTCGAAATATGAGAAAAAGCTTCAAAGAGTCAATATGGCTTTTATGGTGGATGAAAGTTCGGTAATCCTTATGCTAACAACTCTGTAGTGAATATTTGTCGAATCCGTGATGCATGTAGCTTTTCTGGAACATTGAATTTCACGATGACGGGTTCTATGTAAATTGCATGTCTATAGGGTAGAACTCGCTCCAAGAGGATTTTTCTGCAAAAACTGCATGATTTTAGAAACTGACATTAGGAGAAATCTACTAAATCAGAATAAAACTTTCTATGTATAAATATGCATTGTCAGTTGGATGAAAGTTCGGTAATACACATGTTCACAACTCATTAAATAATGTTTGTTGAATCCGAGATGCATGGAACACGTTCAGAAAACGGAATGTCACGGTGAGTGAAACAAGGTAAATTACATATCTTTTGGGTACAACTCGCTCCAAGAGCATTTTTCTGCCAAATCTGCCTCATTTTCAAAACTGGCGTTAAAACTAACCTGTGAAATCTGAGAAAATTCTTCAAAGTGTCAGTAAGCTTTGTATGGTGGATGAAAGTGCTGTAATCTACTTGCTAACAACTCTGAACTGAATATTTGTCGCATCTGTGATGCATGTAGCGTGTTCGGATCACGGAATTTTACGGTGAGCGAATCCATGTAAATTACACGTCTATTGGTTAGACCCGCTCCAAGAGTTTATTGCCGTGAAATGGGCCTCATTTTGGAAACTGGCTTTTGGAAAGCTCTGCGGAATCAGAGAAAATGCTTCAAAGCGTCAATATGCCTTCTATTTTGATGAAAGTCCTGGAATCCACATGCAAAAAACTCTGTAGTGCATTTTTGTCGAATCATTTCTGCATGTAGCGTGTTCCGAACACGGAATTTCATGGTGAGCGAATCCATGGAATTTACATATCTATTGGATAGAACACGCTCCAAAAGTTTTTTCCTTTGTAAACTGCCTGATTTTCGAAACTGCTATTAGGAAAAAGCTGCGAACTCAGAGTGAATGTTTCTAGGTGTACATATGCCTTGTATGGTGGATGAAAGTTCTGTAATACACATGTACACAACTCTTTAAAAATGTTTGTCAAATCCGTGATGTATGTAGCCTGTTCAGAACACGGAATGTCACGGTGATGGTATCTATGAAAATGAGATGTCTATTGGATAGAACATGCACCAAGAGTGTTTTTCTGCGAAACCTGCATGATTTTCTTAACTGACGATAGGAAAACCTGCGAAATCTAAGTAAATAATTCTAGGTGTAAATATGCCTTGTATTGTGGTTGAAAAATCGGTAATCCACATGCTCACGGTCATTAAATAATGTTTGTCAAAGCCGTGATGAATGTAACGTTTTCGGAACACGGAATGTCTCGGTGAGTGAAACTCTGAAAATAACAATTCTACTGGAAAGAACTCGCTTGAATTGAATGTTTCTGTGAAAATTTCATGCTTTTTAAAACTGGATGTAAGGAAAAACCTGCGAAATCAGAATAACTACTTCTAGGTGTAAATATGCCTTGTATGGTGGATGAAAGATTGGTAATCCACATGCTCACACTCATTAAAGAATTTTTGTCGAATTCGTGATGCATGTAACGTGTTTGGAATACGGAATGTCATAGTGAAGGAAACAATGTAAGTTACATGTCTATTGGGTAGAACTCGCTTGAAGAGAATTTTTCTGCAAAATGTGCCTCATTTTCAAAACTGCCATTAGGAGAACCCTGTGAAATCTGAGAAAATGCATCTAAGTGTCAATATGCCTTGAATGCTGAATGAAAGTTCGGTAATCCACATGTTAATAACAGTGTAGTAATTATTTTGTAAACCGTGATTCATGTAGCGCTTTTGGAAAACTGAATTTCACGGTAATGAAACAATGTAAATTAAAATTCTATTGAGTAGAACGAGCTAGAAGAGAATGTTTCTGTGAAAATTGCATGATTATCGAATCTGAAGTTTGGAAAAAGCTGCAAAACGGGAGTCAATATATGTAGGTGTAAATATGCATTTATGTTGCAAGAAAGTTCGGTAATCCACATATTCACAACATACTAAAGAATCATTTTCTAATCTGTGATGCATGAACCGTGTTCAGAATGTGGAATTTCACGGTGATTGAAACAATGTAAATTACTTCTCTATTGGGTAGAACTAGCTCGGAGAGTGTTTTTCGGTGAAAACTTCGTCATTTTTGAAACTGGCATTTGCAAAACGCTGCAAAATCTGAGAAAATACTTCTAAGAATCAATATTCAATGTATTGTGACGAAAGTTCGGTAATCCACATGCTAACAAATTTGTAGTGAGTATTTGTCGAATCCTGTATGCATGTAGCATGTTCAGAACACGGAATTTCACGGCCAGGGAATTTATGTTAATTACATTTCTCTTGGTTAGAAATCACTCCAAGAGTTTTTTCCTGATAAATCGGCCAGATTTTCGATACTGGCGAAAGGAAAGCCCTGCGAACTCAGATTAAGAGATTCTCGGTGTAAATATGCCTAGTATGGTGGATGAAATTTCGGTAATCCGCATGCTAACAACTCTGTACTGAATATTTGTCGAATCTGAGATACGTGAAGCGTTTTTGGTACACAGAATATCACGGTGAGCGAATCTATGTAAAATACATGTCTCTTCGGTAGAACTCGCTCCAAGATATTTTTCTGGGAAATCTGCCTCATTTTCGAAACTGGCATTTGATAATATACGCAAAATTTGAGAAAATGCTTCAAAGTGTCAATATGCCTTGTATTTTGATGGAAGTTCGTAAAACCACATGCAAACAATTCTGTGGTGAATATTTGTAGAAAGCGTTATGCATGTAGCGTGATCGTATCACAGAAATTCCCGGCGATGGAATCTATGTAAATTACACGCCTATTGGTTAGAATTCGCTCCAAAAATATTTCCCTGAGAAAACGGCCTGATTTTCGAACCTCGCATTAGGAAAAAGCTGCAAATTCAGAGTTAATGTTTCTAGGTGTAAATATGCCATGTATGGTGGATGAAAGTTCTGTAATCTACATGTTCACAACTCATTCGAGAAAGTTTGTTGAAACCTTGATGCATGTAGCGTTTTCGGAAATTGGAATGTCACTGTGAGGAAAACAATGTAAATTACAGTTCTATTGGGAAGTACTCGCTCCACGAGTATTTTTCTGCGTATCTGCCTCCTTTTCAAAACTGGCATTAGGAAAAATTTTCGAAATATGAGAAAATGCTTCAAAGAGTCAATATGGCTTTTATGGTGGATGAAAGTTCGGTAATCATTATGCTAACAACTCTGTAGTGAATATTTGTCGAATCCGTGATGCATGTAGCTTTTCCGGAACACGGAATTTCACGATGACGGGTTCTATGTAAATTGCATGTCTATAGGGTAGAACTCGCTCCAAGAGGATTTTTCTGCAAAAACTGCATGATTTTAGAAACTGACATTAGGAGAAATCTACTAAATCAGAATAAAACTTTCTATGTATAAATATGCATTGTCAGTTGGATGAAAGTTCGGTAATACACATGTTCACAACTCATTAAAGAATGTTTGTTGAATCCGTGATGCATGGAACGTGTTCAGAGCACGGAATGTCACGGTGAGTGAAACTAGGTAAATTACATATCTTTTGGGTACAACTCGCTCCAAGAGCATTTTTCTGCCAAATCTGCCTCATTTTCAAAACTGGCGTTAAAAATAAACTGTGAAATCTGAGAAAATTCTTCAAAGTGTCAGTAAGCCTTGTATGGTGGATGAAAGTGCTGTAATCTACGTGCTAACAATTATGAACTGAATATTTGTCGCATCTGTGATGCATGTAGCGTGTTCGGAACACGGAATTTCACGGTGAGCGAATCCATGTAAATTACACGTCTATTGGTTAGACCCGCTCCAAGAGGTTATTGCCGTGAAATGGGCCTCATTTTGGAAACTGGCTTTTGGAAAGCTCTGCGAAATCAGAGAAAATGCTTCAAAGCGTCAATATGCCTTCTATTTTGATGAAAGTCCTGGAATCCACATGCAAACAACTCTGTAGTTTATTTTTGTCGAATCATTTCTGCATGTAGCGTGTTCCGAACACGGAATTTCACGGTGAGCGAATCCATGGAATTTACATATCTATTGTAAAGAACACGCTCCAACAGTTTTTTCCTTTGTAAACTGCCTGATTTTCGAAACTGCTATTAGGAAAAAGCTGCGAACTCAGAGTGAATGTTTCTAGGTGTACATATGCCTTGTATGGTGGATGAAAGTTCTGTAATACACACGTACACAACTCTTTAAAAATGTTTGTCAAATCCGTGATGTATGTAGCCTGTTCGGAACACGGACTGTCACGGTGAGGGAAACTATGTAAATTACATATCTATTGGTTAGAACACGCTCCAGGAGCATTTTACTGGAAAATCTGCCTCAGTTTGGAAACTGGTGTCATGAAAACGCTGCAAAATATGAGTAAATTCTTTAAGGTGACAATATGTCTTCAATGGGTTATTCAAGATGTGTAATTCACATGCTAACAACTCAACAGCGTATATTGGTTGAATCCGTGGTGCATGTACCGTTTTCAGAACACGGAATGTCACGGTGATGGTATCTATGAAAATGAGATGTCTATTGGATAGAACATGCACCAAGAGTGTTTTTCTGCGAAAACTGCCTGATTTTCTTAACTGACGTTATTAAAACCTGCGAAATCTAAGTAAATGTTTCTAGGTGTAAATATGCTTGGTATTGTGGTTGAAAAATCGGTAATCCACATGCTCACTGTCATTAAATAATGTTTGTCAAAGCCGTGGTGAATATAAAGTTTTCAGAACACGGAATGTCTCGGTGAGTGAAACTCTGAAAATAACAATTCTACTGGATAGAACTCGCTTGAATTGAATGTTTCTGTGAAAATTTCATGATTTTTGAAACTGGATGTAAGGACAAACCTGCGAAATCAGAATTACTACTTCTAGGTTTAAATATGCCTTGTATGGTGGATGAAAGTTCGGTAATCCACATGCTCACTCTCATTAAAGAATGTTTGTCGAATTCGTGATGCATGTAACGTGTTTGGAATACGGAATGTCATAGTGAAGGAAACAATGTAAGTTACATGTCTATTGGGTAGAACTCGCTTGAAGAGAATTTTTTGCGAAATGTGCCTCATTTTCAAAACTGCCATTAGGAGAACCCTGTGAAATCTGAGAAAATGCTTCTAAGTGTCAATATGCCTTGAATGGTGAATGAAAGTCCGGTATTCCACATGTTAATAACAGTGAAGTAATTATTTTTCAAACCGTGATTCATGTAGCGCTTTTGGAAAATGGAATTTCACGGTAATGAAACGATGTAAATTACAATTCTATTGCGTAGAACGAGCTAGAAGAGAATGTTTTCGAAAATTGCATGATTATCGAATCTGAAGTTTGGAAAAAGCTGCAAAACGGGAGTCAATATTTGTAGGTGTAAATGTGCCATTATGTTGCAAGAAAGTTCGGTAATCCACATATTCACAACATACTAAAGAATCTTTTTCTAATCTGTGATGCATGAACTGTGTTCAGAACGTGGAATTTCACGGTGATTGAAACAATGTAAATTACTTCTCTATTGGGTAGAACTAGCTCGGAGAATGTTTTTCGGCGAAAACTTCGTCATTTTTGAAACTGGCTTTTGCAAAACGCTGCAAAATCTGAGAAAATACTTCTAAGAATCAATATTCAATGTATTGTGATGAAAGTTCTGTAATCCACATGCTAACAAATTTGTAGTGAATATTTGTCGAATCCTTTATTCATGTAGCATGTTCAGAACACGGAATTTCACGGCCAGGGATTTATGTAAATTACATTTCTCTTGGTTAGAAATCACTCCAAGAGTTTTTTCCTGAGAAATTGGCCAGATTTTCGATACTGGCGAAAGAAAGCCCTGCGAACTCAGATTAAGAGATTCTCGGTGTAAATATGCCTTGTATGGTGGATGAAAGTTCGGTAATCCGCATGCTAACAACTCTGTACTGAATATTTGTCGAATCCGAGATACGTGAAGCGTGTTTGGAACACAGAATATCACGGTGAGCGAATCTATGTAAAATACAGGTCTCTTCGGTAGAACTCGCTCCAAGAGATTTTTCTGAGACATCTGCCTCATTTTCGAAACTGGCGTTTGATAATATACGCAAAATCTGAGAAAATGCTTCAAAGTTTCAATATGCATTTTATTGTGATGGAAGTTCTTAAAATCACATGCAAACAATTCTGTGGTGAATATTTGTAGAAAGCGTTATGCATGTAGCGTGATCGTATCACAGAAATTCCCGGCGATGGAATCTATGTAAATTACACTCCTATTGGTTCGAAATCACTCCAAAAATGTTTCCCTGAGAAAACGGCCTGATTTTCGAACCTCGCATTAGGAAAAAGCTGCAAATTCAGAGTTAAAGTTTCAAGGCGTAAATATGCCATTTATGGTGGATGAAAGTTCTGTAATCTACATGTTCACAACTCATTTGAGAAAGTTTGTTGAAATCTTGATGCATGTAGCGTGTTCGGAAATTAGAATGTCACTGTGAGGAAAACAATGTAAATTACATTTCTATTGGGAAGTACTCGCTCCACGAGTATTTTTCTGCGTATCTGCCTCCTTTTCAATACTGGCATTAGGAAAAACTTTCGAAATATGAGAAAATGCTTCAAAGAGTCAATATGGCTTTTATGGTGGATGAAAGTTCGGTAATCCTTATGCTAACAACTCTGTAGTGAATATTTGTCGAATCCGTGATGCATGTAGCTTTTCCGGAACACGGAATTTCACGATGACGGGTTCTATGTAAATTGCATGTGTATAGGGTAGAACTCGCTCCAAGAGGATTTTTCTGCAAAAACTGCATGATTTTAGAAACTGACATTAGGAGAAATCTACTAAATTAGAATAAATCTTTCTATGTATAAATATGCATAGTCAGTTGGATGAAAGTTCGGTAATACACATGTTCACAACTCATTAAAGAATGTTTGTTGAATCCGTGATGCATGGAACGCGTTCAGAACACGGAATGTCACGGTGAGTGAAACTAGGTAAATTACATATCTTTTGGGTACAACTCCCTCCAAGAGCATTTTTCGGCCAAATCTGCCTCATTTTCAAAACTGGTGTTAAAACTAAACTGTGAAATCTGAGAAAATTCTTCAAAGTGTCAGTAAGCCTTGTATGGTGGATGAAAGTGCTGTAATCTACTTGCTAACAACTCTGAAGTGAATATTTGTCGCATCCATGATGCATGTAGCGTGTTCGGAACACGGAATTTCACGGTGAGCGAATCCATGTAAATTACACGTCTATTGGTTAGACCCGCTCCAAGAGGTTATTGCCGTGAAATGGGCCTCATTTTGGAAACTGGCTTTTGGAAAGCTCTGCGGAATCAGAGAAAATGCTTCAAAGCGTCAATATGCCTTCTATTTTGATGAAAGTCCTGGAATCCACATGCAAACAACTCTGTAGTGTATTTTTGTCGAATCATTTCTGCATGTAGCGTGTTCCGAACACGGAATTTCACGGTGAGCGAATCCATGGAATTTACATATCTATTGGATAGAACACGCTCCAACAGTTTTTTCCTTTGTAAACTGCCTGATTTTCGAAACTGCTATTAGGAAAAAGCTGCGAACTCAGATTGAATGTTTCTAGGTGTACATATGCCTTGTATGGTGGATGAAAGTTCTGTAATACACATGTACACAACTCTTTAAAAATGTTTGTCAAATCCGTGATGAATGTAGCCTGTTCGGAACACGGACTGTCACGGTGAGGGAAACTATGTAAATTACATATCTATTGGTTAGAACACGCTCCAGGAGCATTTTACTGGAAAATCTGCCTCAGTTTGGAAACTGGTGTCATGAAAACGCTGCAAAATATGAGTAAATTCTTTAAGGTGACAATATGTCTTCAATGGGTTATTCAAGATGTGTAATTCACATGCTAATAACTCAGCAGCGTATATTGGTTGAATCCGTGGTGCATGTACCGTTTTCAGAACACGGAATGTCACGGTGATGGTATCTATGAAAATGAGATGTCTATTGGATAGAACATGCACCAAGAGTGTTTTTCTGCGAAAACTGCCTGATTTTCTTAACTGACCTTAGTAAAACCTGCGAAATCTAAGTAAATGTTTCTAGGTGTAAATATGCTTGGTATTGTGGTTGAAAAATCGGTAATCCACATGCTCACTGTCATTAAATAATGTTTGTCAAAGCCGTGGTGTATATAAAGTTTTCAGAACACGGAATGTCTCGGTGAGTGAAACTCTGAAAATAACAATTCTACTGGATAGAACTCGCTTGAATTGAATGTTTCTGTGAAAATTTCATGATTTTTGAAACTGGATGTAAGGACAAACCTGCGAAATCAGAATTACTACTTCTAGGTTTAAATATGCCTTGTATGGTGGATGAAAGTTCGGTAATCCACATGCTCACTCTCATTAAAGAATGTTTGTCGAATTCGTGATGCATGTAACGTGTTTGGAATACGGAATGTCATAGTGAAGGAAACAATGTAAGTTACATGTCTATTGGGTAGAAATCGCTTGAAGAGAATTTTTTTGCGAAATGTGCCTCATTTTCCAAACTGCCATTAGGAGAACACTGTGAAATCTGAGAAAATGCTTCTAAGTGTCTATATGCCTTGAATGGTGAATGAAAGTCCGGTATTCCACTTGTTAATAACAGTGAAGTAATTATTTTTCAAACTGTGATTCATGTAGCGCTTTTGGAAAATGGAATTTCACGGTAATGAAACGATGTAAATTACAATTCTATTGAGTAGAACGAGCTAGAAGAGAATGTTTCTGTGAAAATTGCATGATTATCGAATCTGAAGTTTGGAAAAAGCTGCAAAACGGGAGTCAATATATGTAGGTGTAAATATGCATTTATGTTGCAAGAAAGTTCGGTAATCCACATTTTCACAACATACTAAAGAATCATTTTATAATCTGTGATGCATGAACTGTGTTCAGAATGTGGAATTTCATGGTGATTGAAACAATGTAAATTACTTCTCTATTGGGTAGAACTAGCTTGGAGAGTGTTTTTCGGCGAAAACTTCGTCATTTTTGAAACTGGCATTTGCAAAACGCTGCAAAATCTGAGAAAATACTTCTAAGAATCAATATTCAATGTATTGTGACGAAAGTTCGGTAATCCACATGCTAACAAATTTGTAGTGAATATTTGTCGAATCCTTTATGCATGTAGCATGTTCAGAACACGGAATTTCACGGCCAGGGAATTTATGTTAATTACATTTCTCTTGGTTAGAAATCACTCCAAGAGATTTTTCCTGAGAACTCGGCCAGATTTTCGAAACTGGCGATAGGAAAACCCTGCGAACTCAGATTAATAGATTCTCGGTGTAAATATGCCTTGTATGGTGGATGAAAGTTCTGTAATCCGCATGCTAACAACTCTGTACTGAATATTTGTCGAATCCGAGATACGTGAAGCGTGATTGGAACACAGAATATCACGGTGAGCGAATCTATGTAAAATACATGTCTCTTCGGTAGAACTCGGCCCAAGAGATTTTTCTGGGATATCTGCCTCATTTTCGAAACTGGCGTTTGATAATATATGCAAAATCTGGGAAAATGCTTCAAAGTGTCAATATGCCTTGTATTGTGATGGAAGTTCATACAACCACATGCAAACAATTCTGTGGTGAATATTTGTAGAAAGCGTTATGCATGTACCGTGATCGTATCACAGAAATTCCCGGTGTTGGAATCTATGTTAATTACACGCCTATTGGTTCGAATTCGCTCCAAAAATATTTCACTGAGACAACGGCCTGTGTTTCAAAACTGGCATTAGGAAAAAGCTGCAAATTCAGAGCTAATGTTTCTAGGTGTAAATATGCCATGTATGGTGGATGAAAGTTCTGTAATCTACATGTTCACAACTCATTCGAGAAAGTTTGTTGAAACCTTGATGCATGTAGCGTTTTCGGAAATTGGAATGTCACTGTGAGGAAAAATATGTATATTACAATTCTATTGGGAAGTACTCGCTCCACGGGAATTTTTCTGCGTATCTGCCTCCTTTTCAAAACTGGCATTAGGAAAAACTTTCGAAATATGAGAAAATGTTTCAAAGAGTCATTATGGCATTTATGGTGGATGAAAGTTCGATAATCCTTATGCTAACAACTCTGTAGTGAATATTTGTCGAATCCGTGATACATGTAGCGTGTTCGGATCACGGAATTTCACGATGACTTGTTCTATGTAAATTGCATGTGTATAGGGTAGAACTCGCTCCAAGAGGATTTTTCTGCAAAAACTGCATGATTTTAGAAACTGACATTAGGAGAAATCTACCAAATCAGAATAAAACTTTCTATGTATAAATATGCATTGTCAGTTGGATGAAAGTTCGGTAACACACATATTCGCAACTCATTAAAGAATGTTTGTTGAATCCGTGATGCATGGAACGCGTTCAGAACACGGAATGTCACGGTGAGTGAAACTAGGTAAATTACATATCTTTTGGGTACAACTCCCTCCAAGAGCATTTTTCGGCCTAATCTGCCTCATTTTCAAATCTGGTGTTAAAACTAACCTGTGAAATCTGAGAAAATTCTTCAAATTGTCAGTAAGCCTTCTATGGTGGATGAAAGTGCTGTAATCTACTTGCTAACAACTCTGAAGTGAATATTTATCTCATCCGTGATGCATGTAGCGTGTTCTGAACACAGAATTTCACGGTGAGCGAATCCATGTAAATTACACGTCTATTGGTTAGACCCGCTCCAAGAGGTTTTTGCCGTGAAATCGGCCTCAATTTGGAAACTTGCATATGGAAAGCTCTGCGAAATCAGAGAAAATGCTTCAAAGCATCAATATGTCTTCTATTTTGTTGAAAGTCCTGGAATCCACATGCAAACAACTCTGTAGTGTATTTTTGTCGAAACATTTCTGCATGTAGCGTGTTCCGAACACGGAATTTCACGGTGAGCGAATCCATGGAATTTACATATCTATTGGATAGAACACGCTCCAACAGTTTTTTCCTTTGTAAACTGCCTGATTTTCGAAACTGCTATTAGGAAAAAGCTGCGATCTCAGAGTGAATGTTTCTAGGTGTACATATGCCTTGTATGGTGGATGAAAGTTCTGTAATACACATGTACACAACTCTTTAAAAATGTTTGTCAAATCCGTGATGTATGTAGCCTGTTCGGAACACGGAGTGTCACGGTGAGGGAAACTATGTAAATTACATATCTATTGGTTAGAACACGCTCCAGGAGCATTTTAATGGAAAATCTGCCTCAGTTTTTAAACTGGTGTTATGAAAACGCTGCAAAATATGAGTAAATTCTTTAACGTGACAATATGTCTTCAATGGGTTATTCAAGATGTGTAATTCACATGCTAACAACTCAGCATCGTATATTGGTTGAATCCGTGGTGCATGTACCGTTTTCAGAACACGGAATGTCACGGTGATGGTATCTATGAAAATGAGATGTCTATTGGATAGAACATGCACCAAGAGTGTTTTTCTGCGAAAACTGCCTGATTTTCTTAACTGACGTTAGGAAAACCTGCGAAATCTAAGTAAATGTTTCTAGGTGTAAATATGCCTTGTATTGTGGTTGAAAAATCGGTAATCCACATGCTCACTGTCATTAAATAATTTTTGTCAAAGCCGTGGTGAATATAAAGTTTTCGGAACACGGAATGTCTCGGTGAGTGAAACTCTGAAAATAACAATTCTACTGGTTAGAACTCGCTTGAATTGAATGTTTCTGTGAAAATTTCATGATTTTTGAAACTGGATGTAAGGACAAACCTGCGAAATCAGAATTACTACTTCTAGGTTTAAATATGCCTTGTATGGTGGATGAAAGTTCGGTAATCCACATGCTCACTCTCATTAAAGAATGTTTGTCGAATTCGTGATGCATGTAACGTGTTTGGAATACGGAATGTCATAGTGAAGGAAACAATGTAAGTTACACGTCTATTGGGTAGAACTCGCTTGAAGAGAATTTTTCTGCGAAATGTGCCTCATTTTCCAAACTGCCTTTAGGAGAACCCTGTGAAATCTGAGAAAATGCTTCTAAGTGTCAATATGCCTTGAATGGTGAATGAAAGTCCGGTATTCCACATGTTAATAACAGTGAAGTAATTATTTTTCAAACCGTGATTCATGTAGCGCTTTTGGAAAATGGAATTTCACGGTAATGAAACGATGTAAATTACAATTCTATTGAGTAGAACGAGCTAGAAGAGAATGTTTTCGAAAATTGCATGATTATCGAATCTGAAGTTTGGAAAAAGCTGCAAAACGGGAGTCAATATTTGTAGGTGTAAATGTGCCATTATGTTGCAAGAAAGTTCGGTAATCCACATATTCACAACATACTAAAGAATCTTTTTCTAATCTGTGATGCATGAACTGTGTTCAGAACGTGGAATTTCACGGTGATTGAAACAATGTAAATTACTTCTCTATTGGGTAGAACTAGCTCGGAGAATGTTTTTCGGCGAAAACTTCGTCATTTTTGAAACTGGCTTTTGCAAAACGCTGCAAAATCTTAGAAAATACTTCTAAGAATCAATATTCAATGTATTGTGATGAAAGTTCGGTAATCCACATGCTAACAAATTTGTAGTGAATATTTGTCGAATCCTTTATTCATGTAGCATGTTCAGAACATGGAATTTCACGGCCAGGGATTTATGTAAATTACATTTCTCTTGGTTAGAAATCACTCCAAGAGTTTTTTCCTGAGAAATCGGCCAGATTTTCGATACTGGCGAAAGGAAAACCCTGCGAACTCAGATTAAGAGATTCTCGGTGTAAATATGCCTTGTATGGTGGATGAAAGTTCGGTAATCCGCATGCTAACAACTCTGTACTGAATATTTGTCGAATCCGAGATACGTGAAGCGTTTTTGGAACACAGAATATCACTGTGAGCGAATCTATGTAAAATACATTTCTCTTTGTTAGAACTTGCTCAAAGAGACTTTTCTGGGAAATCTGCCTCATTTTCGAAACTGGCGTTTGATAATATACGCAAAATCTGAGAAAATGCTTCAAAGTGTCAATATGCCTTCTATTGTGATGGAAGTTCGTAAAACCACATGCAAACAATTCTGTGGTGAATATTTGTAGAAAGCGTTATGCATGTAGCGTGATCGTATCACAGAAATTCCCGGCGATGGAATCTATGTAAATTACACTCCAATTGGTTCGAAATCACTCCAAAAATGTTTCCCTGAGAAAACGGCCTGATTTTCGAACCTCGCATTAGGAAAAAGCTGCAAATTCAGAGTTAATGTTTCTAGGTGTAAATATGCCATGTATGGTGGATGAAAGTTCTGTAATCTACATGTTCACAACTCATTTGAGAAAGTTTGTTGAAATCTTGATGCATGTAGCGTGTTCGGAAATTAGAATGTCACTGTGAGGAAAACAATGTAAATTACATTTCTGTTGGGAAGTACTCGCTCCACGAGTATTTTTCTGCGTATCTGCCTCCTTTTCAATACTGGCATTAGGAAATCTTTCGAAATATGAGAAAATGCTTCAAAGAGTCAATATGGCTTTTATGGTGGATGAAAGTTCGGTAATCCTTATGCTAACAACTCTGTAGTGAATATTTGTCGAATCCGTGATGCATGTAGCTTTTCCGGAACACGGAATTTCACGATGACGGGTTCTATGTAAATTGCATGTGTATAGGGTAGAACTCGCTCCAAGAGTATTTTTCTGCAAAAACTGCATGATTTTAGAAACTGACATTAGGAGAAATCTACTAAATCAGAATAAATCTTTCTATGTATAAATATGCATAGTCAGTTGGATGAAAGTTCGGTAATACACATGTTCACAACTCATTAAATAATGTTTGTTGAATCCGTGATGCATGGAACGCGTTCAGAACACGGAATGTCACGGTGAGTGAAACTAGGTAAATTACATATCTTTTGGGTACAACTCCCTCCAAGAGCATTTTTCGGCCAAATCTGCCTCATTTTCAAAACTGGTGTTAAAACTAAACTGTGAAATCTGAGAAAATTCTTCAAAGTGTCAGTAAGCCTTGTATGGTGGATGAAAGTGCTGTAATCTACTTGCTAACAACTCTGAAGTGAATATTTGTCGCATCCATGATGCATGTAGCGTGTTCGGAACACGGAATTTCACGGTGAGCGAATCCATGTAAATTACACGTCTATTGGTTAGACCCGCTCCAAGAGGTTATTGCCGTGAAATGGGCCTCATTTTGGAAACTGGCTTTTGGAAATCTCTGCGGAATCAGAGAAAATGATTCAAAGCGTCAATATGCCTTCTATTTTGATGAAAGTCCTGGAATCCACATGCAAACAACTCTGTAGTGTATTTTTGTCGAATCATTTCTGCATGTAGCGTGTTCCGAACACGGAATTTCACGGTGAGCGAATCCATGGAATTTACATATCTATTGGATAGAACACGCTCCAACAGTTTTTTCCTTTGTAAACTGCCTGATTTTCGAAACTGCTATTAGGAAAAAGCTGCGAACTCAGAGTGAATGTTTCTAGGTGTACATATGCCTTGTATGGTGGATGAAAGTTCTGTAATACACATGTACACAACCCTTTAAAAATGTTTGTCAAATCCGTGATGAATGTAGCCTGTTCGGAACACGGACTGTCACGGTGAGGGAAACTATGTAAATTACATATCTATTGGTTAGAACACGCTCCAGGAGAATTTTACTGGAAAATCTGCCTCAGTTTGGAAACTGGTGTCATGAAAACGCTGCAAAATATGAGTAAATTCTTTAAGGTGACAATATGTCTTCAATGGGTTATTCAAGATGTGTAATTCACATGCTAACAACTCAAAAGCGTATATTGGTTGAATCCGTGGTGCATGTACCGTTTTCAGAACACGGAATGTCACGGTGATGGTATCTATGAAAATGAGATGTCTATTGGATAGAACATGCACCAAGAG
Organism: Camelus dromedarius; assembly: GCF_036321535.1. Taxonomy (NCBI): domain Eukaryota; kingdom Metazoa; phylum Chordata; class Mammalia; order Artiodactyla; family Camelidae; genus Camelus; species Camelus dromedarius. Next base: position 1,120,612 of record NW_026989755.1, read on the forward strand.
TGTTTTTCTGCGAAAACTGCCTGATTTTCTTAACTGACGTTAGTGAAACCTGCGAAATCTAAGTAAATATTTCTAGGTGTAAATATGCTTGGTATTGTGGTTGAAAAATCGGTAATCCACATGCTCACTGTCATTAAATAATGTTTGTCAAAGCCGTGGTGAATATAAAGTTTTCAGAACACGGAATGTCTCGGTGAGTGAAACTCTGAAAATAACAATTCTACTGGATAGAACTCGCTTGGATTGAATGTTTCTGTGAAAATTTCATGATTTTTGAAACTGGATGTAAGGACAAACCTGCGAAATTAGAATTACTACTTCTAGGTTTAAATATGCCTTGTATGGTGGATGAAAGTTCGGTAATCCACATGCTCACTCTCATTAAAGAATGTTTGTCGAATTCGTGATGCATGTAACGTGTTTGGAATACGGAATGTCATAGTGAAAGAAACAATGTAAGTTACATGTCTATTGGGTAGAAATCGCTTGAAGAGAATTTTTTTGCGAAATGTGCCTCATTTTCCAAACTGCCATTAGGAGAACCCTGTGAAATCTGAGAAAATGCTTCTAAGTGTCTATATGCCTTGAATGGTGAATGAAAGTCCGGTATTCCACTTGTTAATAACAGTGAAGTAATTATTTTTCAAACTGTGATTCATGTAGCGCTTTTGGAAAATGGAATTTCACGGTAATGAAACGATGTAAATTACAATTCTATTGAGTAGAACGAGCTAGAAGAGAATGTTTTCGAAAATTGCATGATTATCGAATCTGAAGTTTGGAAAAAGCTGCAAAACGGGAGTCAATATATGTAGGTGTAAATATGCATTTATGTTGCAAGAAAGTTCGGTAATCCACATTTTCACAACATACTAAAGAATCATTTTATAATCTGTGATGCATGAACTGTGTTCAGAATGTGGAATTTCATGGTGATTGAAACAATGTAAATTACTTCTCTATTGGGTAGAACTAGCTCGGAGAGTGTTTTTCGGCGAAAACTTCGTCATTTTTGAAACTGGCATTTGCAAAACGCTGCAAAATCTGAGAAAATACTTCTAAGAATCAATATTCAATGTATTGTGACGAAAGTTCGGTAATCCACATGCTAACAAATTTGTAGTGAATATTTGTCGAATCCTTTATGCATGTAGCATGTTCAGAACACGGAATTTCACGGCCAGGGAATTTATGTTAATTACATTTCTCTTGGTTAGAAATCACTCCAAGAGATTTTTCCTGAGAACTCGGCCAGATTTTCGAAACTGGCGATAGGAAAACCCTGCGAACTCAGATTAATAGATTCTCGGTGTAAATATGCCTTGTATGGTGGATGAAAGTTCTGTAATCCGCATGCTAACAACTCTGTAATGAATATTTGTCGAATCCGAGATACGTGAAGCGTGATTGGAACACAGAATATCACGGTGAGCGAATCTATGTAAAATACATGTCTCTTCGGTAGAACTCGGCCCAAGAGATTTTTCTGGGATATCTGCCTCATTTTCGAAACTGGCGTTTGATAATATATGCAAAATCTGAGAAAATGCTTCAAAGTGTCAATATGCCTTGTATTGTGATGGAAGTTCATACAACCACATGCAAACAATTCTGTGGTGAATATTTGTAGAAAGCGTTATGCATGTACCGTGATCGTATCACAGAAATTCCCGGTGTTGGAATCTATGTTAATTACACGCCTATTGGTTCGAATTCGCTCCAAAAATATTTCACTGAGACAACGGCCTGATTTTCAAAACTGGCATTAGGAAAAAGCTGCAAATTCAGAGCTAATGTTTCTAGGTGTAAATATGCCATGTATGGTGGATGAAAGTTCTGTAATCTACATGTTCACAACTCATTCGAGAAAGTTTGTTGAAACCTTGATGCATGTAGCGTTTTCGGAAATTGGAATGTCACTGTGAGGAAAAATATGTATATTACAATTCTATTGGGAAGTACTCGCTCAACGGGAATTTTTCTGCGTATCTGCCTCCTTTTCAAAACTGGCATTAGGAAAAACTTTCGAAATATGAGAAAATGTTTCAAAGAGTCAATATGGCTTTTATGGTGGATGAAAGTTCGATAATCCTTATGCTAACAACTCTGTAGTGAATATTTGTCGAATCCGTGATACATGTAGCGTGTTCGGATCACGGAATTTCACGATGACGTGTTCTATGTAAATTGCATGTCTATTGGGTAGAACTCGCTCCAAGAGGATTTTTCTGCAAAAACTGCATGATTTTAGAAACTGACATTAGGAGAAATCTACTAAATCAGAATAAAACTTTCTATGTATAAATATGCATTGTCAGTTGGATGAAAGTTCGGTAACACACATATTCGCAACTCATTAAAGAATGTTTGTTGAATCCGTGATGCATGGAACGCGTTCAGAACACGGAATGTCACGGTGAGTGAAACTAGGTAAATTACATATCTTTTGGGTACAACTCCCTCCAAGAGCATTTTTCGGCCAAATCTGCCTCATTTTCAAATCTGGTGTTAAAACTAAACTGTGAAATCTGAGAAAATTCTTCAAAGTGTCAGTAAGCCTTGTATGGTGGATGAAAGTGCTGTAATCTACTTGCTAACAACTCTGAAGTGAATATTTGTCTCATCCGTGATGCATGTAGCGTGTTCGGAACACAGAATTTCACGGTGAGCGAATCCATGTAAATTACATGTCTATTGGTTAGACCCGCTCCAAGAGGTTTTTGCCGTGAAATCGGCCTCAATTTGGAAACTTGCATATGGAAAGCTCTGCGGAATCAGAGAAAATGCTTCAAAGCATCAATATGTCTTCTATTTTGTTGAAAGTCCTGGAATCCACATGCAAACAACTCTGTAGTGTATTTTTGTCGAAACATTTCTGCATGTAGCGTGTCCCGAACACGGAATTTCACGGTGAGCGAATCCATGGAATTTACATATCTATTGGATAGAACACGCTCCAACAGTTTTTTCCTTTGTAAACTGCCTGATTTTCGAAACTGCTATTAGGAAAAAGCTGCGATCTCAGAGTGAATGTTTCTAGGTGTACATATGCCTTGTATGGTGGATGAAAGTTCTGTAATACACATGTACACAACTCTTTAAAAATGTTTGTCAAATCCGTGATGTATGTAGCCTGTTCGGAACACGGAGTGTCACGGTGAGGGAAACTATGTAAATTACATATCTATTGGTTAGAACACGCTCCAGGAGCATTTTACTGGAAAATCTGCCTCAGTTTTTAAACTGGTGTTATGAAAACGCTGCAAAATATGAGTAAATTCTTTAAGGTGACAATATGTCTTCAATGGGTTATTCAAGATGTGTAATTCACATGCTAACAACTCAGCATCGTATATTGGTTGAATCCGTGGTGCATGTACCGTTTTCAGAACACGGAATGTCACGGTGATGGTATCTATGAAAATGAGATGTCTATTGGATAGAACATGCACCAAGAGTGTTTTTCTGCGAAAACTGCCTGATTTTCTTAACTGACGTTAGTAAAACCTGCGAAATCTAAGTAAATGTTTCTAGGTGTAAATATGCCTTGTATTGTGGTTGAAAAATCGGTAATCCACATGCTCACTGTCATTAAATAATTTTTGTCAAAGCCGTGGTGAATATAAAGTTTTCGGAACACGGAATGTCTCGGTGAGTGAAACTCTGAAAATAACAATTCTACTGGTTAGAACTCGTTTGAATTGAATGTTTCTGTGAAAATTTCATGATTTTTGAAACTGGATGTAAGGACAAACCTGCGAAATCAGAATTACTACTTCTAGGTTTAAATATGCCTTGTATGGTGGATGAAAGTTCGGTAATCCACATGCTCACTCTCATTAAAGAATGTTTGTCGAATTCGTGATGCATGTAACGTGTTTGGAATACGGAATGTCATAGTGAAGGAAACAATGTAAGTTACATGTCTATTGGGTAGAAATCGCTTGAAGAGAATTTTTCTGCGAAATGTGCCTCATTTTCCAAACTGCCTTTAGGAGAACCCTGTGAAATCTGAGAAAATGCTTCTAAGTGTCAATATGCCTTGAATGGTGAATGAAAGTCCGGTATTCCACATGTTAATAACAGTGAAGTAATTATTTTTCAAACCGTGATTCATGTAGCGCTTTTGGAAAATGGAATTTCACGGTAATGAAACGATGTAAATTACAATTCTATTGAGTAGAACGAGCTAGAAGAGAATGTTTTCGAAAATTGCATGATTATCGAATCTGAAGTTTAGAAAAAGCTGCAAAACGGGAGTCAATATTTGTAGGTGTAAATGTGCCATTATGTTGCAAGAAAGTTCGGTAATCCACATATTCACAACATACTAAAGAATCTTTTTCTAATCTGTGATGCATGAACTGTGTTCAGAACGTGGAATTTCACGGTGATTGAAACAATGTAAATTACTTCTCTATTGGGTAGAACTAGCTCGGAGAATGTTTTTCGGCGAAAACTTCGTCATTTTTGAAACTGGCTTTTGCAAAACGCTGCAAAATCTTAGAAAATACTTCTAAGAATCAATATTCAATGTATTGTGATGAAAGTTCGGTAATCCACATGCTAACAAATTTGTAGTGAATATTTGTCGAATCCTTTATTCATGTAGCATGTTCAGAACACGGAATTTCACGGCCAGGGATTTATGTAAATTACATTTCTCTTGGTTAGAAATCACTCCAAGAGTTTTTTCCTGAGAAATCGGCCAGATTTTCGATACTGGCGAAAGGAAAGCCCTGCGAACTCAGATTAAGAGATTCTCGGTGTAAATATGCCTTGTATGGTGGATGAAAGTTCGGTAATCCGCATGCTAACAACTCTGTACTGAATATTTGTCGAATCTGAGATACGTGAAGCGTGTTTGGAACACAGAATATCACTGTGAGCGAATCTATGTAAAATACATTTCTCTTCGGTAGAACTTGCTCCAAGAGACTTTTCTGGGAAATCTGCCTCATTTTCGAAACTGGCGTTTGATAATATACGCAAAATCTGAGAAAATGCTTCAAAGTGTCAATATGCCTTCTATTGTGATGGAAGTTCGTAAAACCACATGCAAACAATTCTGTGGTGAATATTTGTAGAAAGCGTTATGCATGTAGCGTGATCGTATCACAGAAATTCCCGGCGATGGAATCTATGTAAATTACACGCCTATTGGTACGAATTCGCTCCAAAAATGTTTCCCTGAGAAAACGGCCTGATTTTCGAAACTGGCATTAGGAAAAAGCTGCAAATTCAGAGTTAATGTTTCTAGGTGTAAATATGCCATGTATGGTGGATGAAAGTTCTGTAATCTACATGTTCACAACTCATTCGAGAAAGTTTGTTGAAACCTTGATGCATGTAGCGTTTTCGGAAATTGGAATGTCACTGTGAGGAAAACAATGTAAATTACATTTCTATTGGGAAGTACTCGCTCCACGAGTATTTTTCTGCGTATCTGCCTCCTTTTCAAAACTGGCATTAGGAAAAACTTTCGAAATATGAGAAAATGCTTCAAAGAGTCAATATGGCTTTTATGGTGGATGAAAGTTCGGTAATCCTTATGCTAACAACTCTGTAGTGAATATTTGTCGAATCCGTGATGCATGTATCTTTTCCGGAACACGGAATTTCACGATGACGGGTTCTATGTAAATTGCATGTGTATAGGGTAGAACTCGCTCCAAGAGGATTTTTCTGCAAAAACTGCATGATTTTAGAAACTGACATTAGGAGAAATCTACTAAATCAGAATAAAATTTTCTATGTATAAATATGCATTGTCAGTTGGATGAAAGTTCGGTAATACACATGTTCACAACTGATTAAAGAATATTTGTTGAATCCGTGATGCATGGAACACGTTCAGAACACGGAATGTCACGGTGAGTGAAACTAGGTAAATTACATATCTTTTGGGTACAACTCGCTCCAAGAGCATTTTTCTGCCAAATATGCCTCATTTTCAAACTGGCGTTAAAACTAACCTGTGAAATCTGAGAAAATTCTTCAAAGTGTCAGTAAGCCTTGTATGGTGGATGAAAGTACTGTAATCTACGTGCTAACAACTATGAACTTAATATTTGTCGCATCCGTGATGCATGTAGCGTGTTCGGAACACGGAATTTCACGGTGAGCGAATCCATGTAAATTACACGTCTATTGGTTAGACCCGCTCCAAGAGGTTATTGACGTGAAATGGGCCTCATTTTGGAAACTGGCTTTTGGAAAGCTCTGCGAAATCAGAGAAAATGCTTCAAAGCGTCAATATGCCTTCTATTTTGATGATAGTTCTGGAATCCACATGCAAACAACTCTGTAGTGTATTTTGGTCGAATCATTTCTGCATGTAGCGTGTTCCGAACACGGAATTTCACGGTGAGCGAATCCATGGAATTTACATATCTATTGGATAGAACACGCTCCAACAGTTTTTTCCTTTGTAAACTGCCTGATTTTCGAAACTGCTATTAGGAAAAAGCTGCGAACTCAGAGTGAATGTTTCTAGGTGTACATATGCCTTGTATGGTGGATGAAAGTTCTGTAATACACATGTACACAACTCTTTAAAAATGTTTGTCAAATCCGTGATGTATGTAGCCTGTTCGGAACACGGACTGTCACGGTGAGGGAAACTATGTAAATTACATATCTATTGGTTAGAACACGCTCCAGGAGCATTTTACTGGAAAATCTGCCTCAGTTTGGAAACTGGTGTCATGAAAACGCTGCAAAATATGAGTAAATTCTTTAAGGTGACAATATGTCTTCAATGGGTTATTCAAGATGTGTAATTCACATGCTAACAACTCAGCAGTGTATATTGGTTGAATCCGTGGTGCATGTACCGTTTTCAGAACACGGAATGTCACGGTGATGGTATCTATGAAAATGAGATGTCTATTGGATAGAACATGCACCAAGAGTGTTTTTCTGCGAAAACTGCCTGATTTTCTTAACTGACGTTAGGAAAATCTGCGAAATCTAAGTAAATGTTTCTAGGTGTAAATACGCCTTTTATTGTGGTTGAAAAATCGGTAATCCACATGCTCACGGTCATTAAATAATGTTTGTCAAAGCCGTGATGAATGTAACGTTTTCGGAACACGGAATGTCTCGGTGAGTGAAACTCTGAAAATAACAATTCTACTGGATAGAACTCGCTTGGATTGAATGTTTCTGTGAAAATTTCATGATTTTTGAAACTGGATGTAAGGACAAACCTGCGAAATCAGAATAACTACTTCTAGGTTTAAATATGACTTTTATGGTGGATGAAAGTTCGGTAATCCACATGCTCACTCTCATTTAAGAATGTTTGTCGAATTCGTGATGCATGTAACGTGTTTGGAATACGGAATGTCATAGTGAAGGAAACAATGTAAGTTACATGTCTATTTTGTAGAACTCGCTTGAAGAGAATTTTTCTGCGAAATGTGCCTCATTTTCAAAACTGCCATTAGGAGAACCCTGTGAAATCTGAGAAAATGCTTCTAAGTGTCAATATGCCTTGAATGGTGAATGAAAGTCCGGTATTCCACATGTTAATAACAGTGAAGTAATTATTTTTCAAACCGTGATTCATGTAGCGCTTTTGGAAACGGAATTTCACGGTAATGAAACAATGTAAATTGCAATTCTATTGAGTAGAACGAGCTAGAAGAGAATGTTTCTGTGAAAATTGCATGATTATCGAATCTGAAGTTTGGAAAAAGCTGCAAAATGGGAGACAATTTTTTTTAGGTGTAAATGTGCCTTTATGTTGCAAGAAAGTTCGGTAATCCACATATTCACAACATACTAAAGAATCTTTTTCTAATCCGTGATGCATGAACCTTGTTCAGAACGTGGAATTTCACGGTGATTGAAACAATGTAAATTACTTCTCTATTGGGTAGAACTAGCTCGGAGAGAGTTTTTCGGCGAAAACGTCGTCATTTTTAAACTAGCAATTGCAAAACGCTGCAAAATCTGAGAAAATACTTCTAAGAATCAATATTCAATGTATTGTGATGAAAGTTCGGTAATCCACATGCTAACAAATTTGTAGTGAATATTTGTCGAATCCTTTATGCATGTAGCATGTTCGGAACACGGAATTTCACGGCCAGGGGATTTATGTAATTTACATTTCTCTTGGTTAGAAATCACTCCAAGTGATTTTTCCTAGAAAATGGCCGGATTTTCTATACTGGCGAAAGGAAAACCCTGCGAACTCAGATTAAGAGATTCTCTGTGTAAATATGCCTTGTATGGTGGATGAAAGTTCGGTAATCCTTATGCTAACAACTCTGTAGTGAATATTTGTCGAATCCGTGATGCATGTAGCTTTTCCGGAACACGGAATTTCACGATGACGGGTTCTATGTAAATTGCATGTCTATAGGGTACAAATCGCTCCAAGAGGATTTTTCTGCAAAAACTGCATGATTTTAGAAACTGACATTAGGAGAAATCTACCAAATCAGAATAAAACTTTCTATGTATAAATATGCATTGTCAGTTGGATGAAAGTTCGGTAATACACATGTTCACAACTCATTAAAGAATGTTTGTTGAATCCATGATGCATGGAACGCGTTCAGAACACGGAATGTCACGGTGAGTGAAACTAGGTAAATTACATGTCTTCTGGGTACAACTCGCTCCAAGAGCATTTTTCTGCCAAATCTGCCTCATTTTCAAAACTGGCGTTAAAACTAACCTGTGAAATCTGAGAAAATACTTCAAAGTGTCAGTAAGCCTTGTATGGTGGATGAAAGTGCTGTAATCTACTTGCTAACAACTCTGAAGTGAATATTTGTCGCATCCGTGATGCATGTAGCGTGTTCGGAACACGGAATTTCACGGTGAGCGAATCCATGTAAATTACACGTCTATTGGTTAGACCCGCTCCAAGAGGTTATTGACGTGAAATGGGCCTCATTTTGGAAACTGGCATATGGAAAGCTCTGCGAAATCAGAGAAAATGCTTCAAAGCAACAATATGTCTTCTATTTTGTTGAAAGTCCTGGAATCCACATGCAAACAACTCTGTAGTGTATTTTTTCGAAACATTTCTGCATGTAGCGTGTTCCGAACACGGAATTTCACGGTGAGCGAATCCATGGAATTTACATATCTATTGGATAGAACACGCTCCAACAGTTTTTTCCTTTGTAAACTGCCTGATTTTCGAAACTGCTATTAGGAAAAAGCTGCGAACTCAGAGTGAATGTTTCTAGGTGTACATATGCCTTGTATGGTGGATGAAAGTTCTGTAATACACATGTACACAACTCTTTAAAAATGTTTGTCAAATCCGTGATGTATGTAGCCTGTTCAGAACACGGACTGTCACGGTGAGGGAAACTATGTAAATTACATATCTATTGGTTAGAACACGCTCCAGGATCATTTTACTGGAAAATCTGCCTCAGTTTGAAACTGGTGTTATGAAAACGCTGCAAAATATGAGTAAATTCTTTAAGGTGACAATATGTCTTCAATGGGTTATTCAAGATGTGTAATTCACATGCTAACAACTCAGCAGTGTATATTGGTTGAATCCGTGGTGCATGTACCGTTTTCAGAACACGGAATGTCACGGTGATGGTATCTATGAAAATGAGATGTCTATTGGATAGAACATGCACCAAGAGTGTTTTTCTGCGAAAACTGCCTGATTTTCTTAACTGACGTTAGGAAAACCTGCGAAATCTAAGTAAATGTTTCTAGGTGTAAATATGCCTTGTATTGTGGTTGAAAAATCGGTAATCCACATGCTCACTGTCATTAAATAATGTTTGTCAAAGCCGTGGTGAATATAAAGTTTTCAGAACACGGAATGTCTCGGTGAGTGAAACTCTGAAAATAACAATTCTACTGGATAGAACTCGCTTGGATTGAATGTTTCTGTGAAAATTTCATGATTTTTGAAACTGGATGTAAGGAAAAACCTGCGAAATCAGAATTACTTCTTCTAGGTTTAAATATGCCTTGTATGGTGGATGAAAGTTCGGTAATCCACATGCTCACTCTCATTAAAGAATTTTTGTCGAATTCGTGATGCATGTAACGTGTTTGGAATACAGAATGTCATAGTGAAGGAAACAATGTAAGTTACATGTCTATTGGGTAGAACTCGCTTGAAGAGAATTTTTTTGCGAAATGTGCCTCATTTTCCAAACTGCCATTAGGAGAACCCTGTGAAATCTGAGAAAATGCTTCTAAGTGTCAATATGCCTTGAATGGTGAATGAAAGTCCGGTATTCCACATGTTAATAACAGTGAAGTAATTATTTTTCAAACCGTGATTCATGTAGCGCTTTTGGAAAATGGAATTTCACGGTAATGAAACGATGTAAATTACAATTCTATTGAGTAGAACGAGCTAGAAGAGAATGGTTTCGAAAATTGCATGATTATCGAATCTGAAGTTTGGAAAAAGCTGCAAAACGGGAGTCAATATTTGTAGGTGTAAATGTGCCATTATGTTGCAAGAAAGTACGGTAATCCACATATTCACAACATACTAAAGAATCTTTTTCTAATCTGTGATGCATGAACTGTGTTCAGAACGTGGAATTTCACGGTGATTGAAACAATGTAAATTACTTCTCTATTGGGTAGAACTAGCTCGGAGAATGTTTTTCGGCGAAAACTTCGTCATTTTTAAACTGGCAATTGGAAAACGCTGGAAAATCTGAGAAAATACTTCTAAGAATCAATATTCAATGTATTGTGATGAAAGTTCGGTAATCCACATGCTAACAAATTTGTAGTGAATATTTGTCGAATCCTTTATGCATGTAGCTTTTTCGGAACACGGAATTTCACGGCCAGGGATTTATGTAAATTACATTTCTCTTGGTTAGAAATCAATCCAAGAGATTTTTCCTAGAAAAAGACCGGATTTTCTATACTGACGAAAGGAAAACACTGCGAACTCAGATTAATAGATTCTCGGTGTAAATATGCCTTGTATGGTGGATGAAAGTTCGGTAATCCGCATACTAACAACTCTGTACTGAATATTTGTCGAATCCGAGATACGTGAAGCGTGTTTGGAACACAGAATATCACGGTGAGCGAATCTATGTAAAATACATGTCTCTTCGGTAGAACTCGCTCCAAGAGATTTTTCTGGGAAATCTGCCTCATTTTCGAAACTGGCGTTTGATAATATACGCAAAATCTGAGAAAATGCTTCAAAGTGTCAATATGCCTTTTATTGTGATGGAAGTTCGTAAAACCACATGCAAACAATTCTGTGGTGAATATTTGTAGAAAGCGTTATGCATGTAGCGTGATCGTATCACAGAAATTCCCGGCGATGGAATCTATGTAAATTACACGCCTATTGGTTCGAATTCGCTCCAAAAATGTTTCCCTGAGAAAACGGCCTGATTTTCGAAACTGGCATTAGGAAAAATCTGCAAATTCAGAGTTAAAGTTTCAAGGTGCAAATATGCCATGTATGGTGGATGAAAGTTCTGTAATCTAAATGTTCACAACTCATTCGAGAAAGTTTGTTGAAATCTTGATGCATGTAGCGTGTTCGGAAATTAGAATGTCACTGTGAGGAAAACAATGTAAATTACATTTCTATTGGGAAGTACTCGCTCCACGAGTATTTTTCTGCGTATCTGCCTCCTTTTCAAAACTGACATTAGGAAAAACTTTCGAAATATGAGAAAATGCTTCAAAGAGTCAATATGGCTTTTATGGTGGATGAAAGTTCGGTAATCCTTATGCTAACAACTCTGTAGTGAATATTTGTCGAATCCGTGATGCATGTAGCTTTTCCGGAACATGGAATTTCACGATGACGGGTTCTATGTAAATTGCATGTCTATAGGGTAGAACTCGCTCCAAGAGGATTTTTCTGCAAAAACTGCATGATTTTAGAAACTGACATTAGGAGAAATCTACTAAATCAGAATAAAACTTTCTATGTATAAATATGCATTGTCAGTTGGATGAAAGTTCGGTAATACACATGTTCACAACTGATTAAAGATTGTTTGTTGAATCCGTGATGCATGGAACGCGTTCAGAACACGGAATGTCACGGTGAGTGAAACTAGGTAAATTACATATCTTTTGGGTACAACTCGCTCCAAGAGCATTTTTCTGCCAAATCTGCCTCATTTTCAAACTGGCGTTAAAACTAATCTGTGAAATCTGAGAAAATACTTCAAAGTGTCAGTAAGCCTTGTATGGTGGATGAAAGTGCTGTAATCTACTTGCTAACAACTCTGAAGTGAATATTTGTCGCATCCGTGATGCATGTAGCGTGTTCGGAACACGGAATTTCACGGTGAGCGAATCCATGTAAATTACACGTCTATTGGTTAGACCCGCTCCAAGAGGTTATTGCCGTGAAATGGGCCTCATTTTGGAAACTGGCATATCGAAAGCTCTGCGAAATCAGAGAAAATGCTTCAAAGCAACAATATGTCTTCTATTTTGTTGAAAGTCCTGGAATCCACATGCAAACAACTCTGTAGTGTATTTTTTCGAAACATTTCTGCATGTAGCGTGTTCCGAACACGGAATTTCACGGTGAGCGAATCCATGGAATTTACATATCTATTGGATAGAACACGCTCCAACAGTTTTTTCCTTTGTAAACTGCCTGATTTTCGAAACTGCTATTAGGAAAAAGCTGCGAACTCAGAGTGAATGTTTCTAGGTGTACATATGCCTTGTATGGCGGATGAAAGTTCTGTAATACACATGTACACAACTCTTTAAAAATGTTTGTCAAATCCGTGATGTATGTAGCCTGTTCAGAACACGGACTGTCACGGTGAGGGAAACTATGTAAATTACATATCTATTGGTTAGAACACGCTCCAGGAGCATTTTACTGGAAAATCTGCCTCAGTTTGAAACTGGTGTTATGAAAACGCTGCAAAATATGAGTAAATTCTTTAAGGTGACAATATGTCTTCAATGGGTTATTCAAGATGTGTAATTCACATGCTAACAACTCAGCAGTGTATATTGGTTGAATCCGTGGTGCATGTACCGTTTTCAGAACACGGAATGTCACGGTGATGGTATCTATGAAAATGAGATGTCTATTGGATAGAACATGCACCAAGAGTGTTTTTCTGCGAAAACTGCCTGATTTTCTTAACTGACGTTAGGAAAACCTGCGAAATCTAAGTAAATGTTTCTAGGTGTAAATATGCCTTGTATTGTGGTTGAAAAATCGGTAATCCACATGCTCACTGTCATTAAATAATGTTTGTCAAAGCCGTGGTGAATATAAAGTTTTCAGAACACGGAATGTCTCGGTGAGTGAAACTCTGAAAATAACAATTCTACTGGATAGAACTCGCTTGGATTGAATGTTTCTGTGAAAATTTCATGATTTTTGAAACTGGATGTAAGGAAAAACCTGCGAAATCAGAATTACTTCTTCTAGGTTTAAATATGCCTTGTATGGTGGATGAAAGTTCGGTAATCCACATGCTCACTCTCATTAAAGAATTTTTGTCGAATTCGTGATGCATGTAACGTGTTTGGAATACAGAATGTCATAGTGAAGGAAACAATGTAAGTTACATGTCTATTGGGTAGAACTCGCTTGAAGAGAATTTTTTTGCGAAATGTGCCTCATTTTCCAAACTGCCATTAGGAGAACCCTGTGAAATCTGAGAAAATGCTTCTAAGTGTCAATATGCCTTGAATGGTGAATGAAAGTCCGGTATTCCACATGTTAATAACAGTGAAGTAATTATTTTTCAAACCGTGATTCATGTAGCGCTTTTGGAAAATGGAATTTCACGGTAATGAAACGATGTAAATTACAATTCTATTGAGTAGAACGAGCTAGAAGAGAATGTTTTCGAAAATTGCATGATTATCGAATCTGAAGTTTGGAAAAAGCTGCAAAACGGGAGTAAATATTTGTAGGTGTAAATGTGCCATTATGTTGCAAGAAATTTCGGTAATCCACATGTTCACAACATACTAAAGGTTCATTTTCTCATCTGTGATGCATGAACCGTGTTCAGAATGTGGAATTTCACGGTGATTGAAACAATGTAAATTACTTCTCTATTGGGTAGAACTAGCTCGGAGAGTGTTTTTCGGCGAAAACTTCGTCATTTTTGAAACTGGCATTTGCAAAACGCTGCAAAATCTGAGAAAATACTTCTAAGAATCAATATTCAATGTATTGTGACGAAAGTTCGGTAATCCACATGCTAACAAATTTGTAGTGGATATTTGTCGAATCCTTTATTCATGTAGCATGTTCGGAACACGGAATTTCACGGCCAGGGAATTTATGTTAATTTCATTTCTCTTGGTTAGAAATCACTCCAAGAGATTTTTCCTGAGAACTCGGCCAGATTTTCGAAACTGGCGATAGGAAAACCCTGCGAACTCAGATTAATAGATTCTCGGTGTAAATATGCCTTGTATGGTGGATGAAAGTTCTTTAATCCGCATGCTAACAACTCTGTACTGAATATTTGTCGAATCCGAGATACGTGAAGCGTGTTTGGAACACAGAATATCACGGTGAGCGAATCTATTTAAAATACATGTCTCTTCGGAAGAACTCGCTCCAAGTGATTTTTGTGCGAAATCTGCCTCATTTTCGAAACTGGCGTATCATAATATACCCAAAATCTGAGAAAATGCTTCAAAGTTTCAATATGTCTTGTATTGTGATGGAAGTTCATAAAACCACATGCAAACAATTCTGTGGTGAATATTTGTAGAAAGCGTTATGCATGTAGCGTGATCGTATCACAGAAATTCCCGGCGATGGAATCTATGTAAATTACACGCCTATTGGTTAGAATTCGCTCCAAAAATGTTTCCCTGAGAAAACGGCCTGATTTTCGAAACTGGCATTAGAAAAAGCTGCAAATTCAGAGTTAATATTTCTAGGTGTAAATATGCCATGTATGGTGGATGAAAGTTCTGTAATCTACATGTTCACAACTCATTCGAGAAAGTTTGTTGAAACCTTGATGCATGTAGCGTGTTCGGAAATTGGAATGTCACTGTGAGGAAAACGATGTAAATTACATTTCTATTGGGAAGTACTCGCTCCACGAGAATTTTTCTGCGTATCTGCCTCCTTTTCAAAACTGGCATTAGGAAAAACTTTCGAAATATGAGAAAATGCTTCAAAGAGAGAATATGGCTTTTATGGAGGATGAAAGTTCGGTAATCCTTATGCTAACAACTCTGTAGTGAATATTTGTCGAATCCGTGATGCATGTAGCTTTTCCGGAACACGGAACTTCACGATGACGGGTTCTATGTAAATTGCATGTCTATAGGGTAGAACTCGCTCCAAGAGGATTTTTCTGCAAAAACTGCATGATTTTAGAAACTGACATTAGGAGAAATCTACTAAATCAGAATAAAACTTTCTATGTATAAATATGCATTGTCAGTTGGATGAAAGTTCGGTAATACACATGTTCACAACTCATTAAAGAATGTTTGTTGAATCCGTGATGCATGGAACGCGTTCAGAGCACGGAATGTCACGGTGAGTGAAACTAGGTAAATTACATATCTTTTGGGTACAACTCGCTCCAAGAGCATTTTTCTGCCAAATCTGCCTCATTTTCAAAACTGGCGTTAAAACTAACCTGTGAAATCTGAGAAAATTCTTCAAAGTGTCAGTAAGCCTTGTATGGTGGATGAATGTGCTGTAATCTACTTGCTAACAACTCTGAAGTGAATATTTGTCACATCCGTGATGCATGTAGCGTGTTCGGAACACGGAATTTCACGGTGAGCGAAACCATGTAAATTACACGTCTATTGGTTAGACCAGCTCCAAGAGGTTTTTGCCATGAAATGGACCTCATTTTGGAAACTGGCGTTTGGAAAGCTCTGCAAAATCAGAGAAAATTCTTCAAAGCGTCAATATGCCTTCTATTTTGATGAAATCCTGGAATCCACATGCAAACAACTCTGTAGTGTATATTTTCGAATCATTTGTGCATGCAGTGTGTTCCGAACACGGAATTTCTCGGTGAGCGATTCCATGGAATTTACACGTCTATTTGTTAGATCCGCTCCAAGAGGTTTTTCCTTTGTAAACTGCCTGATTTTCGAAATTGCTATTTGGAAATAGCTGCGAACTCAGAGTGAATGTTTCTAGGTGTACATATGCCTTGTATGGCGGATGAAAGTTCTGTAATACACATGTACACAACTCTTTAAAAATGTTTGTCAAATTCGAGATGTATGTATCCTGTTCAGAACACGGACAGTCACGATGATGGAAACTATGTAAATTACATATCTATTGGTTAGAATACGCTCCAGGAAAATTTTACTGGAAAATCTGCCTCAGTTTAGAAAATGGTGTTATGAAAACGTTGCAAAATATGAGTAAATTCTTTAAGGTGACAATATGTCTTCAAAGGGTTATTAAAGATGTGTAATTCACATGCTAACAACTCATCAGTGTATATTGGTTGAATCCGTGGTGCATGTACCGTGTTCAGAACACGGAATGTTACGGTGAAGTTACCTATGAAAATGAGATGTCTTTTGGATAGAACATGCACCAAGAGTGTTTTTCTGGGAAAACTGCCTGATTTATTTAACTGACGTTAAGATAACCTGCGAAATCTAAGTAAATGTTTCTAGGTGTAATTGTGCCTTGTATTGTGGTTGAAAAATCGGTAATCCACATGCTCATGGTCATTAAATAATGTTTGTCAAAGCCGTGATGAATGTAACATTTTCGGAACACGGAATGTCTCGGTGAGTGAAACTCTGAAAATAACAATTCTACTGGATAGAACTCGCTTGAATTGAGTGTTTCTGTGAAAATTTAATGATTTTTGAAACTGGATGTAAGGACAAACCTGCGAAATCAGAATAACTACTTCTAGGTGTAAATACGCCTTCTATGGTGGATGAAAGTTCGGTAATCCACATGCTCACACTCATTAAAGAATGTTTGTCGAATTCTTGATGCACGTAACGTGTTTGAAATACGGAATGTCATAGTGAAGGAAACAATGTAAGTTACATGTCTATTTTGTAGAACTCGCTTGAAGAGAATTTTTCTGCGAAATGTGCCTCATTTTCCAAACTGCCATTAGGAGAACACAGTGAAATCTGAGAAAATGCTTCTAAGTGTCAATATGCCTTGAATTGTGAATGAAATTCCGGTAATCCACCTGTTAATAACAGTGTAGTAATTATTTTGTAAACCGTGATTCATGTAGCGCTTTTGGAAAACGGAATTTCACGGTAATGAAACGATGTAAATTACAATTCTATTGAGTAGAACGAGCTACAAGAGAAAGTTTCTGTGAAAATTGCATGATTATCGAATCTGAAGTTTGGAAAAAGCTGCAAAATGGGAGTCAATATTTGTAGGATTAAATATGAATTTTTGTTGCAAGAAAGTTCGGTAATCCACATTTTCACAACATACTAAAGAATCTTTTTCTAATCCGTGATGCATGTACTGTTTTCAGAACGTGGAATTTCACGGTGATTGAAACAATGTAAATTACTTCTCTATTGGGTAGAACTAGCTCGGAGAGTGTTTTTCGGCGAAAACTTCGTCATTTTTGAAACTGGCATTTCCAAAACGCTGCAAAATCTGAGAAAATACTTCTAAGAATCAATATTCAATGTATTGTGACGAAAGTTCGGTAATCCACATGCTAACAAATTTGTAGTGAATATTTGTCGAATCCTTTATGAATGTAGCATGTTCGGAACACGGAATTTCACGGCCAGGGAATTTATGTTAATTACATTTCTCTTGGTTAGAAATCACTCCAAGAGATTTTTCCTGAGAACTCGGCCAGATTTTCAAAACTGGCGATAGTAAAACCCTGCGAACTCAGATTAATAGATTCTCGGTGTAAATATGCCTTGTATGGTGGATGAAAGTTCTGTAATCCGCATGCTAACAACTCTGTACTGAATATTTGTCGAATCCGAGATACGTGAAGCGTGTTTGGAACACAGAATATCACGGTGAGCGAATCTATGTAAAATACAGGTCTCTTCGGTAGAACTCGCTCCAAGAGATTTTTCTGGGATATCTGCCTCATTTTCGAAACTGGCATTTGATAATATATGCAAAATCTGGGAAAATGCTTCAAAGTGTCAATATGCCTTGTATTGTGATGGAAGTTCATACAACCACATGCAAACAATTCTGTGGTGAATATTTGTAGAAAGCGTTATGCATGTAGCGTGATCGTATCACAGAAATTCCCGGCGATGGAATCTATGTAAATTACACGCCTATTGGTTCGAATTCGCTCCAAAAAAGTTTCACTGAGACAACGGCCTGATTTTCAAAACTGGCATTAGGAAAAAGCTGCAAATTCAGAGCTAATGTTTCTAGGTGTAAATATGCCATGTATGGTGGATGAAAGTTCTGTAATCTACATGTTCACAACTCATTCGAGAAAGTTTGTTGAAACCTTGATGCATGTAGCGTGTTCGAAAATTGGAATGTCACTGTGAGGAAAACTATGTATATTACATTTCTATTGGGAAGTACTCGCTCCATGAGAATTTTTCTGCGTATCTGCCTCCTTTTCAAAACTGGCATTAGGAAAAACTTTCGAAATATGAGAAAATGCTTCAAAGAGTCAATATGGCTTTTATGGTGGATGAAAGTACGGTAATCCTTATGCTAACAACTCTGTAGTGAATATTTGTCGAATCCGTGATGCATGTAGCTTTTCCGGAACACGGAATTTCACGATGACGGGTTCTATGTAAATTGCATGTCTATAGGGTAGAACTCGCTCCAAGAGGATTTTTCTGCAAAAACTGCATGATTTTAGAAACTGACATTAGGAGAAATCTACTAAATCAGAATAAAACTTTCTATGTATAAATATGCATTGTCAGTTGGATGAAAGTTCGGTAATACACATGTTCACAACTCATTAAAGAATGTTTGTTGAATCCGTGATGCATGGAACGCATTCAGAAAACGGAATGTCACGGTGAGTGAAACAAGGTAAATTACATATCTTTTGGGTACAACTCGCTCCAAGAGCATTTTTCTGCCAAATCTGCCTCATTTTCAAAACTGGCGTTAAAACTAACCTGTGAAATCTGAGAAAATTCTTCAAAGTGTCAGTAAGCCTTGTATGGTGGATGAAAGTGCTGTAATCTACTTGCTAACAACTCTGAAGTGAATATTTGTCGCATCCGTGATGCATGTAGCGTGTTCGGAACACGGAATTTCACGGTGAGCGAATCCATGGAATTTACATATCTATTGGATAGAACACGCTCCAACAGTTTTTTCCTTTGTAAACTGCCTGATTTTCGAAACTGCTATTAGGAAAAAGCTGCGAACTCAGAGTGAATGTTTCTAGGTGTACATATGCCTTGTAAGGTGGATGAAAGTTCTGTAATACACATGTACACAACTCTTTAAAAATGTTTGTCAAATCCGTGATGTATGTAGCCTGTTCAGAACACGGACTGTCACGGTGAGGGAAACTATGTAAATTACATATCTATTGGTTAGAACACGCTCCAGGAGAATTTTACTGGAAAATCTGCCTCAGTTTGGAAACTGGTGTTATGAAAACGCTGCAAAATATGAGTAAATTGTTTAAGGTGACAATATGTCTTCAATGGGTTATTCAAGATGTGTAATTCACATGCTAACAACTCAGCAGTGTATATAGGTTGAATCCGTGGTGCATGTACCGTTTCCAGAACACGAAATGTCACGGAGATGGTATCTATGAAAATGAGATGTCTATTGGATAGAACATGCACCAAGAGTGTTTTTCTGCGATAACTGCCTGATTTCCTTAACTGACGTTAGTAAAACCTGCGAAATCTAAGTAAATGTTTCTAGGTGTAAATATGCCTTGTATTGTGGTTGAAAAATCGGTAATCCACATGCTCACTGTCATTAAATAATGTTTGTCAAAGCCGTGGTGAATATGAAGTTTTCGAAAAACGGAATGTCTCGGTGAGTGAAACTCTGAAAATAACAATTCTACTGGATAGAACTCGCTTGAATTGAATGTTTCTGTGAAAATTTCATGATTTTTGAAACTGGATGTAAGGACAAACCTGCGAAATCAGAATTACTACTTCTAGGTTTAAATATGCCTTGTATGGTGGAAGAAAGTTCGGTAATCCACATGCTCACTCTCATTAAAGAATGTTGTCGAATTAGTGATGCATGTAACGTGTTTGGAATACAGAATGTCATAGTGAAGGAAACAATGTAAGTTACATGTCTATTGGGTAGAACTCGCTTGAAGAGTATTTTTCTGCGAAATGTGCCTCATTTTCCAAACTGCCATTAGGAGAACCCTGTGAAATCTGAGAAAATGCTTCTAAGTGTCAATATGCCTTGAATGGTGAATGAAAGTCCGGTATTCCACATGTTAATAACAGTGAAGTAATTATTTTTCAAACCGTGATTCATGTAGCGCTTTTGGAAACTGGAATTTCACGGTAATAAAACGATGTAAATTACAATTCAATTGAGTAGAACGAGCTAGAAGAGAATGTTTTCGAAATTTGCATGATTATCGAATCTGAAGTTTGGAAAAAGCTGCAAAACTGGAGTCAATATTTGTAGGATTAAATATGCATTTATGTTGAAAGAAAGTTCGGTAATCCACATTTTCACAACATACTAAAGAATCTTTTTCTAATCTGTGATGCATGAACCGTGTTCAGGACGTGGAATTTCACGGTGATTGAAACAATGTAAATTACTTCTCTATTGGGTAGAACTAGCTCGGAGAGTGTTTTTCGGCGAAAACTTCGTCATTTTTGAAACTGGCAATTCCAAAACGCTGCAAAATCTGAGAAAATACTTCTAAGAATCAATATTCAATGTATTGTGACGAAAGTTCGGTAATCCACATGCTAACAAATTTGTAGTGAATATTTGTCGAATCCGTGATGCATGTAGCTTTTTCGGAACACGGAAATTCACGATGACGGGTTCTATGTAAATTGCATGTCTATTGGGTAGAACTCACTCCAAGAGGTTTTTTCTGCAAATACTGCATGATTTTAGAAACTGACATTAGGAGAAATCTACTAAATCAGAATAAAACATTCTATGTATAAATATGCATTGTCAGTTGGATGAAAGTTCGGTAACACACATGTTCGCAACTCATTAAATAATGTTTTTTGAATCCGTGATGCATGGAACGCGTTCAGAACACGGAAAGTCACAGTGAGTGAAACTAGCTAAATTACATATCTTTTGGGTACAACTCGCTCCAAGAGCATTTTTCTTCCAAATCTGCCTCATTTTCAAAACTGGCGTTAAAACTAACCTGTGAAATCTGAGAAAATTCTTCAAAGTGTCAGTAAGCCTTGTATGGTGGATGAAAGTGCTGTAATCTACTTGCTAACAACTCTGAAGTGAATATTTGTCGCATCCGTGATGCACGTAGCGTGTTCGGAACATGGACATTCATGGTCAGCGAATCCATGTAAATTACACGTCTATTGGTTAGACCCGCTCCAAGAGGTTTTTGCGGCGAAATGGGCCTCATTTTGGAAACTGGCTTTTGGAAAGCTCTGCGAAATCAGAGAAAATTCTTCAAAGCGTCAATATGCCTTCTCTTTTGATGAAAGTCCTGGAATCCACATGCAAACAACTCTGTAGTTTATTTTTGTCAAAACATTTCTGCATGTAGCGTGTTCCGAACACAGAATTTCAAGGTGAGCGAATCCATGAAATTTACATATCTATTGAATAGAACACGCTCCAACAGTTTTTTCCTTTGTAAACTGCCTGATGTTCGAAATTGCTATTAGGAAAAAGCTGCGAACTCAGAGTGAATGTTTCTAGGTGTACATATGCCTTGTATGGTGGATGAAAGTTCTTTGATACACATGTACACAACTTATTAAAAATGTTTGTCAAATCCGTGATGTATGTAGAATGTTCGGAACACGGACTGTCACGGTGAGTGAAACTATGTAAATTACATATCTATTTGATAGTACAAGCTCCAGGAGCATTTTACTGGAAAATATGCCTCAGTTTGGAAACTGGTGTTATGAAAATGCTGCAAAATCTGAGTAAATTCTTTAAGGTGACAATATGTCTTCAATGGGTTATTCAAGATGTGTAATTCACATGCTAACAACTCAGCAGTGTATATTGGTTGGATCCGTGGTGCATGTACCGTTTTCAGAACACGGAATGTCACGGTGATGGTATCTATGAAAATGAGATATCTATTGGATAGAATATGCCCCAAGAGTGTTTTTCTGTGAAAACTGCCTGTTTTTCTTAACTGACGTTAGGAAAACCTGCGAAATCTAAATAAAAGTTTCTAGGTGTAAATATGCCTTGCATTGTGGTTTAAAAATCGGAAATCAACATGATCACGGTCATTAAATAATGTTTCTCAAAGCCGTGATGAATGTAACGTTTTCGGAACATGGAATGTCTCGGTGAGTGAAACTCTGAAAATAACAATTCAACTGGATAGAACTCACTTGAATTGAACGTTTATGTAAAATTTTCATGATTTTTGAAACTGGATGTAAGGACAAACCTGCGAAATCAGAATAACTACTTCTAGGTTTAAATATGCCTTGTATGGTGGATGAAAGTTCGGTAATCCACATGATGACACTCATTAAAGAATGTTTGTCGAATTCGTGATTCATGTAACTTGTATGGAATACGGAATGTCATAGTGAAGGAAACAATGTAAGTTACATGTCTATTGGTTAGAACTCACTTGAAGAGAATTTTTCTGCGAAATGTGCCTCATTTTCAAAACTGCCATTAGAAGAACCCTGTGAAATCTGAGAAAATGCTTCTAAGTGTCAATATGCCTTGAATGGTGAATGAAAGTCCGGTAATCATCATGTTAATAACAGTGTAGTAATTATTTTGTAAACCGTGATTCATGTAGCGCTTTTGGAAAACGGAATTTCACGGTAATGAAACGATGTAAATTACAATTCTATTGAGTAGAACGAGCTAGAAGAGAATGTTTCTGCGAAAATTGCATGATTATCGAATCTGAAGTTTGGAAAAAGCTGCAAAACGGGAGTCAATATTTGTAGGTGTAAATGTGCCTTTATGTTGCAAGAAAGTTCGGTAATCCACATGTTCACAACATACTAAAGAATCTTTTTCTAATCCGTGATGCATGTACCGTGTTCAGAACGTGGAATTTCACGGTGATTGAAACAATGTTAATTACTTCTCTATTGGGTAGAACTAGCTCGGAGAGAGTTTTTTGGGGAAAACTTCGTCATTTTTGAAACTGGCATTTGCAAAACGCTGCAAAATCTGAGAAAATACTTCTAAGAATCAATATTCAATGTATTGTGATGAAAGTTTGGTAATCCACATGCTTAAAAATTTGTAGTGGATATTTGTCGAATCCTTTATGCATGTAGCATGTTCGGAACACGGAATTTCACGGCCAGGGGATTTATGTAAACTACATTTCTCTTGGTTAGAAATCACTCCAAGAGATTTTTTCCAGAGAAATCGGCCGGATTTTCGATACTGGCGAAAGGAAAACCCTGCGAACTCAGATTAATAGATTCTCGGTTTAAATATGCCTTGTATGGTGGATGAAAGTTCGGTAATCCGCATGCTAACAACTCTGTACTGAATATTTGTCGAATCCGAGATACGTGAAGTGTGTTTGGAACACAGAATATCACGGTGAGCGAATCTATGTAAAATACATGTCTCTTCGGAAGAACTCGCTCCAAGATATTTTTCTGGGAAATCTGCCTCATTTTCGAAACTGGCGTATCATAATATACCCAAAATCTGAGAAAATGCTTCAAAGTTTCAATATGTCTTGTATTGTGATGGAAGTTCATAAAACCACATGCAAACAATTCTGTGGTGAATATTTGTAGAAAGCGTTATGCATGTAGCGTGATCGTATCACAGAAATTCCCGGCGATGGAATCTATGTAAATTACACGCCTATTGGTTAGAATTCGCTTCAAAAATGTTTCCCTGAGAAAACGGCCTGATTTTCGAAACTGGCATTAGAAAAAGCTGCAAATTCAGAGTTAATATTTCTAGGTGTAAATATGCCATGTATGGTGGATGAAAGTTCTGTAATCTACATGTTCACAACTCATTCGAGAAAGTTTTTTGAAACCTTGATGCATGTAGCGTGTTCGGAAATTGGAATGTCACTGTGAGGAAAACGATGTAAATTACATTTCTATTGGGAAGTACTCGCTCCACGAGAATTTTTCTGCGTATCTGCCTCCTTTTCAAAACTGGCATTAGGAAAAACTTTCGAAATATGTGAAAATGCTTCAAAGAGCCAATATGGCTTTTATGGTGGATGAAAGTTCGGTAATCCTTATGCTAACAACTCTGTAGTGAATATTTGTCGAATCCGTAATGCATGTAGCTTTTCCGGATCACGGAACTTCACGATGACGGGTTCTATGTAAATTGCATGTCTATAGGGTAGAACTCGCTCCAAGAGGATTTTTCTGCAAAAACTGCATGATTTTAGAAACTGACATTAGGAGAAATCTACTAAATCAGAATAAAACTTTCTATGTATAAATATGCATTGTCAGTTGGATGAAAGTTCGGTAATACACATGTTCACAACTCATTAAAGAATGTTTGTTGAATCCGTGATGCATGGAACGCGTTCAGAGCACGGAATGTCACGGTGAGTGAAACTAGGTAAATTACATATCTTTTGGGTACAACTCGCTCCAAGAGCATTTTTCTGCCAAATCTGCCTCATTTTCAAAACTGGCATTAAAACTAACCTGTGAAATCTGAGAAAATTCTTCAAAGTGTCAGTAAGCCTTGTATGGTGGATGAAAGTGCTGTAATCTACTTGCTAACAACTCTGAAGTGAATATTTGTCACATCCGTGATGCATGTAGCGTGTTCGGAACACGGAATTTCACGGTGAGCGAAACCATGTAAATTACACGTCTATTGGTTAGACCAGCTCCAAGAGGTTTTTGCGGCGAAATGGGCCTCATTTTGGAAACTGGCGTTTGGAAAGCTGTGCAAAATCAGAGAAAATTCTTCAAAGCGTCAATATGCCTTCTATTTTGATGAAAGTCCTGGAATCCACATGCAAACAACTCTGTAGTGTATTTTTTCGAATCATTTGTGCATGCAGTGTGTTCCGAACACGGAATTTCTCGGTGAGCGGTTCCATGGAATTTACACGTCTATTTGTTAGATCCGCTCCAAGAGGTTTTTCCTTTGTAAACTGCCTGATTTTCGAAATTGCTATTTGGAAATAGCTGCGAACTCAGAGTGAATGTTTCTAGGTGTACATATGCCTTGTATGGCGGATGAAAGTTCTGTAATACACATGTACACAACTCTTTAAAAATGTTTGTCAAATTCGAGATGTATGTATCCTGTTCGGAACACGGACAGTCACGATGATGGAAACTATGTAAATTACATATCTATTGGTTAGAATACGCTCCAGGAAAATTTTACTGGAAAATCTGCCTCAGTTTAGAAAATGGTGTTATGAAAACGTTGCAAAATCTGAGTAAATTCTTTAAGGTGACAATATGTCTTCAAAGGGTTATTAAAGATGTGTAATTCACATGCTAACAACTCATCAGTGTATATTGGTTGAATCCGTGGTGCATGTACCGTGTTCAGAACACGGAATGTTACGGTGAAGTTACCTATGAAAATGAGATGTCTTTTGGATAGAACATGCACCAAGAGTGTTTTTCTGGGAAAACTGCCTGATTTATTTAACTGACGTTAGGATAACCTGCGAAATCTAAGTAAAAGTTTCTAGGTGTAATTGTGCCTTGTATTGTGGTTGAAAAATCGGTAATCCACATGCTCATGGTCATTAAATAATGTTTGTCAAAGCCGTGATGAATGTAACATTTTCGGAACACGGAATGTCTCGGTGAGTGAAACTCTGAAAATAACAATTCTACTGGATAGAACTCGCTTGAATTGAGTGTTTCTGTGAAAATTTAATGATTTTTGAAACTGGATGTAAGGACAAACCTGCGAAATCAGAATAACTACTTCTAGGTGTAAATACACCTTCTATGGTTGATGAAAGTTCGGTAATCCACATGCTCACACTCATTAAAGAATGTTTGTCGAATTCGTGATGCATGTAACGTGTTTGGAATACGGAATGTCATAGTGAAGGAAACAATGTAAGTTACATGTCTATTTTGTAGAACTCGCTTGAAGAGAATTTTTCTGCGAAATGTGCCTCATTTTCCAAACTGCCATTAGGAGAACACAGTGAAATCTGAGAAAATGCTTCTAAGTGTCAATATGCCTTGAATGGTGAATGAAAGTCCAGTAATCCACATGTTAATAACAGTGAAGTAATTATTTTTCAAACCGTGATTAATGTAGCGCTTTTGGAAAACGGAATTTCACGGTAATGAAACGATGTAAATTACAATTCTATTGAGTAGAACGAGCTAGAAGAGAATGTTTCTGCGAAAATTGCATGATTAACGAATCTGAAGTTTGGATAAAGCTGCAAAACGGGAGTCAATATTTGTAGGTGTAAATGTGCCTTTATGTTGCAAGAAAGTTCGGTAATCCACATTTTCACAACATACTAAAGAATCTTTTTCTAATCTGTGATGCATGTACCGTGTTCAGAACGTGGAATTTCACGGTGATTGAAACAATGTTAATTACTGCTCTATTGGGTAGAACTAGCTAGGAGAGTGTTTTTCTGCGAAAATTTCGTCATTTTTGAAACTGGCATTTGCAAAACACTGCAAAATCTGAGAAAATACTTCTAAGAATCAATATTAAATGTATTGTGATGTAAGGTCATTAATACACTTTCTAACATATTTGTAGTGAATATTTGTCGAATCATTTATGCATGTAGCATGTTCGGAACACGGAATTTCACGGCCAGGGGATTTATGTAAATTACATTTCTCTTGGTTAGAAATCACTCCAAGAGATTTTTCCTGAAAAATTGGCCAGATTTTCGATAATGGCGATAGAAAAAGCCTTCAAATACAGATTAATAGATTCTCGGTGTAAATAAGCCTTGTATGGTGGATGAAAGTTCGGTAATCCGCATGCCAACAACTCTGTACTGAATATTTGTCTAATCCGAGATACGTGAAGCGTGTTTGGAACACAGAATATCACGGTGAGCGAATCTATGTAAAATACATGTCTCTTCGGTAGAACTCGTCCAAGAGATTTTTCTGGGAAATCTGCCTCATTTTCGAAACTGGCGTTTGATAATATATGCAAAATTGAGAAAATGCTTCAAAGAGTCTATATGCCTTTTATTGTGATGGAAGTTCGTAAAACCACATGGAAGCAATTCAGTGGTGAATATTTGTAGAAAGTGTTATGCATGTAGCGTGATCGTATCACAGAAATTCCCGGTGATGGAATCTATGTAAATTACACGCCTATTGGTTAGAATTCACTCCAAAAATGTTTCCGTGAGAAAACGGCCTGATTTTCAAAACTGGCATTAGGAAAATCTGCAAATTCATTGTTAATGTTTCTAGGTGTAAATATGCCATGTATGGTGAATGAAAGTTCTGTAATCTACATGTTCACAACTCATTAGAGAAAGTTTGTTGAAACCTTGATGCATGTAGCGTGTTCGGAAATTGGAATGTCACTGTGAGGAAAATGATGTAAATTACATTTCTATAGGGAAGTACTCGCTCCAAGAGAATTTTTCTGCCTATCTGCCTCCTTTTCAAAACTGGCATTAGGAAAAACTTTCGAAATATGAGAAAATGCTTCAAAGAGTCAATATGGCTTTTATGGTGGATGAAAGTTTGGTAATCCTTATGCTAACATCTCTGTAGTGAATATTTGTCGAATCCGTGATGCATGTAGCTTTTCCGGAACATGGTATTTCACGATGACGGGTTCTATGTAAATTGCATGTCTATTGGGTAGAACTCACTCCAAGAGGATTTTTCTGCAAAAACTGCATGATTTTAGAAACTGACATTAAGAGAAATCTACTAAATCAGAATAAATCTTTCTATGTATAATTATGCATTGTCAGTTGGATGAAAGTTCGGTAATACACATGTTCACAACTCATTAAAGTATGTTTGTTGAATCCGTGATGCATGGAACTTGTTCAGAACACAAAATGTCACGGTGAGTGAAACTAGGTAAATTACATATCTTTTGGGTACAACCCGCTCCAAGAGCATTTTTCTGCCAAATCTGCCTCATTTTCAAAACTGGCGTTAAAACTAAACTTTGAAATCTGAGAAAATTCTTCAAAGTGTCAGTAAGCCTTTTATGGTGGATGAAAGTGCTGTAATCTACTTGCTAACAACTCTGAAGTGAATATTTGTCGCATCCGTGATGCATGTAGCGTGTTCGGAACACGGAAATTCACGGTGAGCGAATCCATGTAAATTACACGTCTATTGGTTAGACCCACTCCAAGAGGTTTTTGCCGTGAAATGGGCCTCATTTTTGAAACTGGCGATTGGAAAGTTCTGCGAATTCAGAGAAAATGCTTCAAAGCTTCAATATGTCTTCTATTTTGTTTAAACTCCTGAAATCCACATGGAAATAAATCGGTAGAGTATTTTTGTCGAATAATTTCTGCATGTAGCGTGTTCCGAACACGGAATTTCACGTTGAGCGATTCCATGGAATTTACATATATATTGGATAGAACACGCTCCAACAGTTATTTCCTTTGTAAACTGCCTGATATTCGAAACTGCTATTAGGAAAAAGCTACGAACTCAGAGTGAATGTTTCTCAGTGTACATATGCCTTGTATGGTGGATGAAATTTCTGTAATACACATGTACACAACTCATTAAAAATGTTTGTCAAATCCGTGATGTATGTAGCCTGTTCAGAACACGGACTGTCACGGTGAGGGAAACTATGAAAATTACATATCTATTGGTTAGAACACGCTCTAGGAGCATTTTACTGGAAAATCTGACTCAGTTTGAAACTGGTGTTATGAAAACGCTGCAAAATATGAGTAAGTTCTTTAAGGTGACAATATGTCTTCAATGGGTTATTCAAGATGTGTAATTCACATGCTAACAACTCAGCAGTGTATATTGGTTGAATCCGTGGTGCATGTACCGTTTTCAGAACACGGAATGTCACGGTGATGTTATCTATGAAAATGAGATATCTATTGGATAGAATATGCCCCAAGAGTGTTTTCTGTGAAAACTGCCTGTTTTTCTTAACTGACGATAGGAAAACCTGCGAAATCTAAATAAAAGTTTCTAGGTGTAAATATGCCTTGCATTGTGGTTTAAAAATCGGTAATCCACATGCTCACGGTCATTAAATAATGTTTGTCAAAGCCGTGATGAATGTAACGTTTTCAGAACACGGAATGTCTCGGTGAGTTAAACTATAAAAATAACAATTCTACTGGATAGAACTCGCTTGGATTGAATGTTTCTGTGAAAATTTCATGATTTTTGAAACTGGATGTAAAGACAAACCTGCGAAATCAGAATAACTACTTCTAGGTTTAAATATGCCTTGTATGGTGGATGAATGTTCGGTAATCCACATGCTCACTCTCATTAAAGAATGTTTGTCGCATCCGTGATGCATGTAGCGTGTTCGGAACACGGAATTTCACGGTGAGCGACACCATGTAAATTACACGTCTATTGGTTAGACCCGCTCCAAGAGGTTTTTGCCGTGAAATGGATCTCATTTTGGAAACTGGCGTTTGGAAAGCTCTGCAAAATCAGAGAAAATTCTTCAAAGCGTCAATATGCCTTCTATTTTGATGAAAGTCCTGGAATCCACATGCAAACAAATCTGTAGTGTATTTTTTCGAATCATTTGTGCATGCAGTGTGTTCTGAACACGGAATTTCTCGGTGAGCGATTCCATAGAATTTACACGTCGATTTGTTAGATCCGCTCCAAGAGGTTTTTCCTTTGTAAACTGCCTGATTTTCGAAACTGCTATTTGGAAATAGCTGCGAACTCAGAGTGAATGTTTCTAGGTGTACATATGCCTTGTATGGCGGATGAAATTTCTGTAATACACATATACACAACTCTTTAAAAATGTTTGTCAAATTCGAGATATATGTATCCTGTTCGGAACACGGACAGTCACGGTGAGGGAAACTATGTAAATTACATATCTATTGGTTAGAATACGCTCCAGGAAAATTTTACTGGAAAATCTGCCTCAGTTTAGAAAATGGTGTTATGAAAACGTTGCAAAATCTGAGTAAATTCTTTAAGGTGACAATATGTCTTCAAAGGGTTATTAAACATGTGTAATTCACATGCTAACAACTCATCAGAGTATATTGGTTGAATCCATGGTGCATGTAACGTGTTCAGAACACGGAATGTTACGGTGAAGTTACCTATGAAAATGAGATGTCTTTTGGATAGAACATGCACCAAGAGTGTTTTTCTGCGAAAACTGCCTGATTTATTTAACTGACGTTAGGATAACCTGCGAAATCTAAGTAAATGTTTCTAGGTGTAATTGTGCCTTGTATTGTGGTTGAAAAATCGGTAATCCACATGCTCATGGTCATTAAATAATGTTTGTCAAAGCCGTGATGAATGTAACGTTTTCGGAACAAGGAATGTCTCGGTGAGTGAAACTCTGAAAATAACAATTCAACTGGATAGAACTCACTTGAATTGAACGTTTATGTAAAAATTTCATGATTTTTGAACCTGGATGTAAGGACAAAAATGCGAAATCAGAATAACTACTTCTAGGTTTAAATATGCCTTGTATGGTGGATGAAAGTTCGGTAATCCACATGCTCACTCTCATTAAAGAATGTTTGTCGAATTCGTGATGCATATAACGTGTTTGGAATACAGAATGTCATAGTGAAGGAAACAATGTAAGTTACATGTCTATTGGGTAGAACTCGCTTGAAGAGAATTTTTCTGCGAAATGTGCCTCATTTTCAAAACTGCCATTAGAAGAACCCTGTGAAATCTGAGAAAATGCTTCTAAGTGTCAATATGCCATGAATGGTGAATGAAAGTCCGGTAATCATCATGATAATAACAGTGTAGTAATTATTTTGTAAACCGTGATTCATGTAGCGCTTTTGGAAAACGGAATTTCACGGTAATGAAACGATGTAAATTACAATTCTATTGAGTAGAACGAGCTAGAAGAGAATGTTTCTGCGAAAATTGCATGATTATCGAATCTGAAGTTTGGAAAAAGCTGCAAAACGGGAGTCAATATTTGTAGGTGTAAATGTGCCTTTATGTTGCAAGAAAGTTCGGTAATCCACATGTTCACAACATACTAAAGAATCTTTTTCTAATCCGTGATGCATGTACCGTGTTCAGAACGTGGAATTTCACGGTGATTGAAACAATGTTAATTACTTCTCTATTGGGTAGAACTAGCTCGGAGAGAGTTTTTTGGGGAAAACTTCGTCATTTTTGAAACTGGCATTTGCAAAACGCTGCAAAATCTGAGAAAATACTTCTAAGAATCAATATTCAATGTATTGTGACGAAAGTTCGGTAATCCACATGCTAACAAATTTGTAATGAATATTTGTCGAAACCTTTATGCATGTAGCATGTTCGGAACACGGAATTTCACGGCCAGGGAATTTATGTTAATTACATTTCTCTTGGTTAGAAATCACTCCAAGAGATTTTTCCTGAGAACTCGGCCAGATTTTCGAAACTGGCGATAGGAAAACCCTGCGAACTCAGATTAATAGATTCTCAGTGTAAATATGCCTTTTATGGTGGATGAAAGTTCTGTAATCCGCATGCTAACAACTCTGTACTGAATATTTGTCGAATCCGAGGTACGTGAAGCGTGTTTGGAACACAGAATATCACGGTGAGCGAATCTATGTAAAATACAGGTCTTTTCAGTAGAACTCGCTCCAAGAGATTTTTCTGGGATATCTGCCTCATTTTCGAAACTGGCGTTTGATAATATATGCAAAATCTGGGAAAATGCTTCAAAGTGTCAATATGCCTTGTATTGTGATGGAAGTTCATACAACCACATGCAAACAATTCTGTGGTGAATATTTGTAGAAAGCGTTATGCATGTAGCGTGATCGTATCACAGAAATTCCCGGCGATGGAATCTATGTAAATTACACGCCTATTGGTTCGAATTCGCTCCAAAAAAGTTTCCCTGAGAAAACGGCCTGATTTTCAAAACTCACATTAGGAAAAATGTGCAAATTCAGAGCTAATGTTTCTAGGTGTAAATATGCCATGTATGGTGGATGAAAGTTCTGTAATCTACATGTTCACAACTCATTCGAGAAAGTTTGTTGAAACCTTGATGCATGTAGCGTGTTCGGAAATTGGAATGTCACTGTGAGGAAAACTATGTATATTACATTTCTATTGGGAAGTACTCGCTCCATGAGAATTTTTCTGCGTATCTGCCTCCTTTTAAAAACTGGCATTAGGAAAAACTTTCGAAATATGAGAAAATGCTTCAAAGAGTCAATATGGCTTTTATGGTGGATGAAAGTTCGGTAATCCTTATGCTAACAACTCTGTAGTGAATATTTGTCGAATCCGTGATGCATGTAGCTTTTCCGGAACACGGCATTTCACGATGACGGGTTCTATGTAAATTGCATGTCTATAGGGTAGAACTCGCTCCAAGAGGATTTTTCTGCAAAAACTGCATGATTTTAGAAACTGACATTAGGAGAAATCTACTAAATCAGAATAAAACTTTCTATGTATAAATATGCATATTCAGTTGAATGAAAGTTCGGTAATACACATGTTCACAACTCATTAAAGAATGTTTGTTGAATCCGTGATGCATGGAACGCGTTCAGAACACGGAATGTCACGGTGAGTGAAACAAGGTAAATTACATATCTTTTGGGTACAACTCGCTCCAAGAGCATTTTTCTGCCAAATCTGCCTCATTTTCAAAACTGGCGTTAAAACTAACCTGTGAAATCTGAGAAAATTCTTCAAAGTGTCAGTAAGCCTTGTATGGTGGATGAAAGTGCTGTAATCTACTTGCTAACAACTCTGAACTGAATATTTGTCGCATCTGTGATGCATGTAGCGTGTTCGGAACACGGAATTTCACGGTGAGCGAATCCATGTAAATTACACGTCTATTGGTTAGACCCGATCCAAGAGGTTTTTGCCGTGAAATAGGCCTCATTTTGGAAACTGGCGTTTGGAAAGCTCTGCGAAATCAGAGAAAATGCTTCAAAGCGTCAATATGCCTTCTATTTTGATGATAGTCCTGGAATCCACATGCAAACAACTCTGTAGTGTATTTTTGTCGAAACATTTCTGCATGTAGCGTGTTCCGAACACGGAATTTCACGGTGAGCCAATCCATGGAATTTACATATCTATTGGATAGAACACGCTCCAACAGTTTTTTCCTTTGTAAACTGCCTGATTTTCGAAACTGCTATTAGGAAAAAGCTGCGAACTCAGAGTGAATGTTTCTAGGTGTACATATGCCTTGTATGGTGGATGAAAGTTCTGTAATACACATGTACACAACTCTTTAAAAATGTTTGTCAAATCCGTGATGTATGTAGCCTGTTCGGAACACGGACTGTCACGGTGAGGGAAACTATGTAAATTACATATCTATTGGTTAGAACACGCTCCAGGAGCATTTTACTGGAAAATCTGCCTCAGTTTGGAAACTGGTGTTATGAAAACGCTGCAAAATATGAGTAAATTCTTTAAGGTGACAATATGACTTCAATGGGTTATTCAAGATGTGTAATTCACATGCTTACAACTCAGCAGTGTATATAGGTTGAATCCGTGGTGCATGTACCGTTTCCAGAACACGAAATGTCACGGAGATGGTATCTATGAAAATGAGATGTCTATTGGATAGAACATGCACCAAGAGTGTTTTTCTGCGATAACTGCCTGATTTCCTTAACTGACGTTAGTAAAACCTGCGAAATCTAAGTAAATGTTTCTAGGTGTAAATATGCCTTGTATTGTGGTTGAAAAATCGGTAATCCACATGCTCACTGTCATTAAATAATGTTTGTCAAAGCCGTGGTGAATATGAAGTTTTCGAAAAACGGAATGTCTCGGTGAGTGAAACTCTGAAAATAACAATTCTACTGGATAGAACTCGCTTGAATTGAATGTTTCTGTGAAAATTTCATGATTTTTGAAACTGGATGTAAGGACAAACCTGCGAAATCAGAATTACTACTTCTAGGTTTAAATATGCCTTGTATGGTGGAAGAAAGTTCGGTAATCCACATGCTCACTCTCATTAAAGAATGTTGTCGAATTAGTGATGCATGTAACGTGTTTGGAATACAGAATGTCATAGTGAAGGAAACAATGTAAGTTACATGTCTATTGGGTAGAACTCGCTTGAAGAGTATTTTTCTGCGATATGTGCCTCATTTTCCAAACTGCCATTAGGAGAACCCTGTGAAATCTGAGAAAATGCTTCTAAGTGTCAATATGCCTTGAATGGTGAATGAAAGTCCGGTATTCCACATGTTAATAACAGTGAAGTAAATATTTTTCAAACCGTGATTCATGTAGCGCTTTTGGAAACTGGAATTTCACGGTAATAAAACGATGTAAATTACAATTCTATTGAGTAGAACGAGCTAGAAGAGAATGTTTTCGAAATTTGCATGATTATCGAATCTGAAGTTTGGAAAAAGCTGCAAAACGGGAGTCAATATTTGTAGGATTAAATATGCATTTATGTTGAAAGAAAGTTCGGTAATCCACATTTTCACAACATACTAAAGAATCTTTTTCTAATCTGTGATGCATGAACCGTGTTCAGGACGTGGAATTTCACGGTGATTGAAACAATGTAAATTACTTCTCTATTGGGTAGAACTAGCTCGGAGAGTGTTTTTCGGCGAAAACTTCGTCATTTTTGAAACTGGCAATTCCAAAACGCTGCAAAATCTGAGAAAATACTTCTAAGAATCAATATTCAATGTATTGTGACGAAAGTTCGGTAATCCACATGCTAACAAATTTGTAGTGAATATTTGTCGAATCCGTGATGCATGTAGCTTTTTCGGAACACGGAAATTCACGATGACGGGTTCTATGTAAATTGCATGTCTATTGGGTAGAACTCGCTCCAAGAGGTTTTTTCTGCAAATACTGCATGATTTTAGAAACTGACATTAGGAGAAATCTACTAAATCAGAATAAAACATTCTATGTATAAATATGCATTGTCAGTTGGATGAAAGTTCGGTAACACACATGTTCGCAACTCATTAAATAATGTTTTTTGAATCCGTGATGCATGGAACGCGTTCAGAACACGGAAAGTCACAGTGAGTGAAACTAGCTAAATTACATATCTTTTGGGTACAACTCGCTCCAAGAGCATTTTTCTTCCAAATCTGCCTCATTTTCAAAACTGGCGTTAAAACTAACCTGTGAATTCTGAGAAAATTCTTCAAAGTGTCAGTAAGCCTTGTATGGTGGATGAAAGTGCTGTAATCTACTTGCTAACAACTCTGAAGTGAATATTTGTCGCATCCGTGATGCACGTAGCGTGTTCGGAACATGGACATTCATGGTCAGCGAATCCATGTAAATTACACGTCTATTGGTTAGACCCGCTCCAAGAGGTTTTTGCGGCGAAATGGGCCTCATTTTGGAAACTGGCTTTTGGAAAGCTCTGCGAAATCAGAGAAAATTCTTCAAAGCGTCAATATGCCTTCTCTTTTGATGAAAGTCCTGGAATCCACATGCAAACAACTCTGTAGTTTATTTTTGTCAAAACATTTCTGCATGTAGCGTGTTCCGAACACAGAATTTCAAGGTGAGCGAATCCATGAAATTTACATATCTATTGGATAGAACACGCTCCAACAGTTTTTTCCTTTGTAAACTGCCTGATGTTCGAAATTGCTATTAGGAAAAAGCTGCGAACTCAGAGTGAATGTTTCTAGGTGTACATATGCCTTGTATGGTGGATGAAAGTTCTTTGATACACATGTACACAACTTATTAAAAATGTTTGTCAAATCCGTGATGTATGTAGAATGTTCGGAACACGGACTGTCACGGTGAGGGAAACTATGTAAATTACATATCTATTTGATAGTACAAGCTCCAGGAGCATTTTACTGGAAAATATGCCTCAGTTTGGAAACTGGTGTTATGAAAATGCTGCAAAATCTGAGTAAATTCTTTAAGGTGACAATATGTCTTCAATGGGTTATTCAAGATGTGTAATTCACATGCTAACAACTCAGCAGTGTATATTGGTTGGATCCGTGGTGCATGTACCGTTTTCAGAACACGGAATGTCACGGTGATGGTATCTATGAAAATGAGATATCTATTGGATAGAATATGCCCCAAGAGTGTTTTTCTGTGAAAACTGCCTGTTTTTCTTAACTGACGTTAGGAAAACCTGCGAAATCTAAATAAAAGTTTCTAGGTGTAAATATGCCTTGCATTGTGGTTTAAAAATCGGAAATCAACATGATCACGGTCATTAAATAATGTTTCTCAAAGCCGTGATGAATGTAACGTTTTCGGAACATGGAATGTCTCGGTGAGTGAAACTCTGAAAATAACAATTCAACTGGATAGAACTCACTTGAATTGAACGTTTATGTAAAATTTTCATGATTTTTGAAACTGGATGTAAGGACAAACCTGCGAAATCAGAATAACTACTTCTAGGTTTAAATATGCCTTGTATGGTGGATGAAAGTTCGGTAATCCACATGATGACACTCATTAAAGAATGTTTGTCGAATTCGTTATGCATGTAACGTGTTTGGAATACGGAATGTCATAGTGAAGGAAACAATGTAAGTTACATGTCTATTGGGTAGAACTCGCTTGAAGAGAATTTTTCTGCGAAATGTGCCTCATTTTCAAAACTGCCATTAGAAGAACCCTGTGAAATCTGAGAAAATGCTTCTAAGTGTCAATATGCCTTGAATGGTGAATGAAAGTCCGGTAATCATCATGTTAATAACAGTGTAGTAATTATTTTGTAAACCGTGATTCATGTAGCGCTTTTGGAAAACGGAATTTCACGGTAATGAAACGATGTAAATTACAATTCTATTGAGTAGAACGAGCTAGAAGAGAATGTTTCTGCGAAAATTGCATGATTATCGAATCTGAAGTTTGGAAAAAGCTGCAAAACGGGAGTCAATATTTGTAGGTGTAAATGTGCCTTTATGTTGCAAGAAAGTTCGGTAATTCACATGTTCACAACATACTAAAGAATCTTTTTCTAATCCGTGATGCATGTACCGTGTTCAGAACGTGGAATTTCACGGTGATTGAAACAATGTTAATTACTTCTCTATTGGGTAGAACTAGCTCGGAGAGAGTTTTTTGGGGAAAACTTCGTCATTTTTGAAACTGGCATTTGCAAAACGCTGCAAAATCTGAGAAAATACTTCTAAGAATCAATATTCAATGTATTGTGATGAAAGTTTGGTAATCCACATGCTTAAAAATTTGTAGTGAATATTTGTCGAATCCTTTATGCATGTAGCATGTTCGGAACACGGAATTTCACGGCCAGGGGATTTATGTAAATTACATTTCTCTTGGTTAGAAATCACTCCAAGAGATTTTTCCTGAAAAATTGGCCAGATTTTCGATAATGGCGATAGAAAAAGCCTTCAAATACAGATTAATAGATTCTCGGTGTAAATAAGCCTTGTATGGTGGATGAAAGTTCGGTAATCCGCATGCCAACAACTCTGTACTGAATATTTGTCTAATCCGAGATACGTGAAGCGTGTTTGGAACACAGAATATCACGGTGAGCGAATCTATGTAAAATACATGTCTCTTCGGTAGAACTCGTCCAAGAGATTTTTCTGGGAAATCTGCCTCATTTTCGAAACTGGCGTTTGATAATATATGCAAAATTGAGAAAATGCTTCAAAGAGTCTATATGCCTTTTATTGTGATGGAAGTTCGTAAAACCACATGGAAGCAATTCAGTGGTGAATATTTGTAGAAAGTGTTATGCATGTAGCGTGATCGTATCACAGAAATTCCCGGTGATGGAATCTATGTAAATTACACGCCTATTGGTTAGAATTCACTCCAAAAATGTTTCCGTGAGAAAACGGCCTGATTTTCAAAACTGGCATTAGGAAAATCTGCAAATTCATTGTTAATGTTTCTAGGTGTAAATATGCCATGTATGGTGAATGAAAGTTCTGTAATCTACATGTTCACAACTCATTAGAGAAAGTTTGTTGAAACCTTGATGCATGTAGCGTGTTCGGAAATTGGAATGTCACTGTGAGGAAAATGATGTAAATTACATTTCTATAGGGAAGTACTCGCTCCAAGAGAATTTTTCTGCCTATCTGCCTCCTTTTCAAAACTGGCATTAGGAAAAACTTTCGAAATATGAGAAAATGCTTCAAAGAGTCAATATGGC
The DNA here is from genome assembly GCF_036321535.1 of Camelus dromedarius. NCBI lineage: Eukaryota > Metazoa > Chordata > Mammalia > Artiodactyla > Camelidae > Camelus > Camelus dromedarius. The sequence goes on from NW_026989755.1 coordinate 1,158,965, forward strand.
TTTTATGGTGGATGAAAGTTTGGTAATCCTTATGCTAACATCTCTGTAGTGAATATTTGTCGAATCCGTGATGCATGTAGCTTTTCCGGAACATGGTATTTCACGATGACGGGTTCTATGTAAATTGCATGTCTATTGGGTAGAACTCACTCCAAGAGGATTTTTCTGCAAAAACTGCATGATTTTAGAAACTGACATTAAGAGAAATCTACTAAATCAGAATAAATCTTTCTATGTATAATTATGCATTGTCAGTTGGATGAAAGTTCGGTAATACACATGTTCACAACTCATTAAAGTATGTTTGTTGAATCCGTGATGCATGGAACTTGTTCAGAACACAAAATGTCACGGTGAGTGAAACTAGGTAAATTACATATCTTTTGGGTACAACCCGCTCCAAGAGCATTTTTCTGCCAAATCTGCCTCATTTTCAAAACTGGCGTTAAAACTAAACTTTGAAATCTGAGAAAATTCTTCAAAGTGTCAGTAAGCCTTTTATGGTGGATGAAAGTGCTGTAATCTACTTGCTAACAACTCTGAAGTGAATATTTGTCGCATCCGTGATGCATGTAGCGTGTTCAGAACACGGAAATTCACGGTGAGCGAATCCATGTAAATTACACGTCTATTTGTTAGACCCACTCCAAGAGGTTTTTGCCGTGAAATGGGCCTCATTTTTGAAACTGGCGTTTGGAAAGCTCTGCGAATTCAGAGAAAATGCTTCAAATCGTCATTATGCCTTCTATTTTGATGAAAGTCCTGGAATCCACATGCAAACAAATCTGTAGTGTATTTTTTCGAATCATTTGTGCATGCAGTTTGTTCTGAACACGGAATTTCTCGGTGAGCGATTCCATAGAATTACACGTCGATTTGTTAGATCCGCTCCAAGAGGTTTTTCCTTTGTAAACTGCCTGATTTTCGAAATTGCTATTAGGAAATAGCTGCGAACTCAGAGTGAATGTTTCTAGGTGTACATATGCCTTGTATGGCGGATGAAAGTTCTGTAATACACATGTACACAACTCTTTAAAAATGTTTGTCAAATTCGAGATGTATGTATCCTGTTCGGAACACGGACAGTCACGGTGAGGGAAACTATGTAAATTACATATCTATTGGTTAGAATACGCTCCAGGAAAATTTTACTGGAAAATCTGCCTCAGTTTAGAAAATGGTGTTATGAAAACGTTGCAAAATCTGAGTAAATTCTTTAAGGTGATAATATGTCTTCAAAGGGTTATTAAAGATGTGTAATTCACATGCTAACAACTCATCAGAGTATATTGGTTGAATCCGTGGTGCATGTAACGTGTTCAGAACACGGAATGTTACGGTGAAGTTACCTATGAAAATGAGATGTCTTTTGGATAGAACATGCACCAAGAGTGTTTTTCTGGGAAAACTGCCTGATTTATTTAACTGACGTTAGGATAACCTGCGAAATCTAAGTAAATGTTTCTAGGTGTAATTGTGCCTTGTACTGTGGTTGAAAAATTGGTAATCCACATGCTCATGGTCATTAAATAATGTTTGTCAAAGCCGTGATGAATGTAACGTTTTCGGAACAAGGAATGTCTCGGTGAGTGAAACTCTGAAAATAACAATTCTACTGGATAGAACTCGCTTGGATTGAATGTTTCTGTGAAAATTTCATGATTTTTGAAACTGGATGTAAGGACAAACCTGCGAAATCAGAATAACTACTTCTAGGTTTAAATATGCCTTGTATGGTGGATGAAAGATTGGTAATCCACATGCTCACTCTCATTAAAGAATGTTTGTCGAATTCGTGATGCATGTAACGTGTTTGGAATACGGAATGTCATAGTGAAGGAAACAATGTAAGTTACATGTCTATTTTGTAGAACTCGCTTGAAGAGAATTTTTCTGTGAAATGTGCCTCATTTTCAAAACTGCCATTAGGAGAACCCTGTGAAACCTGAGAAAATGCTTCTAAGTGTCAATATGCCTTGAATGGTGAATGAAAGTCCGGTATTCCACATGTTAATAACAGTGAAGTAATTATTTCTCAAACCGTGATTAATGTAGCGCTTTTGGAAAATGGAAATTCACGGTAATGAAACGATGTAAATTACAATTCTATTGAGTAGAACGAGCTAGAAGAGAATGTTTCTGTGAAAATTGCATGATTATCGAATCTGAAGTTTGGAAAAAACTGCAAAACGGGAGTCAATATTTGTAGGTGTAAATGTGCCGTTATGTTGCAAGAAAGTTCGGTAATCCACATGTTCACAACATACAAAAGAATCTTTTTCTAATCCGTGATGCATGAACCGTGTTCAGAACGTGGAATTTCACGGTGATTGAAACAATGTAAATTACTTCTCTATTGGGTTGAACTAGCTCGGAGAGTGTTTTTCGGCGATAACTTCGTCATTTTTAAACTGGCAATTGCAAAACGCTGCAAAATCTGAGAAAATACTTCTAAGAATCAATATTCAATGTATTGTGATGAAAGTTCGGTAATCCACATGCTAACAAATTTGTAGTGAATATTTGTCGAATCCTTTATGCATGTAGCATGTTCGGAACACGGAATTTCACGGCCAGGGGATTTATGTAAATTACATTTCTCTTGGTTAGAAATCACTCCAACAGATTTTTCCTAGAAAACGGCCGGATTTTCTATACTGGGGAAAGGAAAATCCTGCGAACTCAGATTAAGAGATTCTCGGTGTAAATATGCCTTGTATGGTGGATGAAAGTTCGGTAATCTGCATGCTAACAACTCTGTAGTGAATATTTGTCGAATCCGAGATACGTGAAGCGTGTTTGGAACACAGAATATCACGGTGAGCGAATCTATGTAAAATACATGTCTCTTCGGTAGAACTCGCTCCAAGAGATTTTTCTGGGAAACCTGCCTCATTTTCGATACTGGCGTTTGATAATATACGCAAAATCTGAGAAAATGCTTCAAAGTGTCAATATGCCTTTTATTGTGATGGAAGTTCGTAAAACCACATGCAAACAATTCTGTGGTGAATATTTGTAGAAAGCGTTATGCATGTAGCGTGATCGTATCACAGAAATTCCCGGCGATGGAATCTATGTAAATTACACGCCTATTGGTTCGAATTCGCTCCAAAAATGTTTCCCTGAGAAAACGGCCTGATTTTCGAAACTGGCATTAGGAAAAAGCTGCAAATTCAGAGTTAAAGTTTCAAGGTGTAAATATGCCACGTATGGTGGATGAAAGTTCTGTAATCTACATGTTCACAACTCATTTGAGAAAGTTTGTTGAAATCTTGATGCATGTAGCGTGTTCGGGAATTAGAATGTCACTGTGAGGAAAACAATGTAAATTACATTTCTATTGGGAAGTACTCGCTTCACGAGTATTTTTCTGCGTATCTGCCTCCTTTTCAAAACTGGCATTAGGAAAAACTTTCGAAATATGGGAAAATGCTTCAAAGAGTCAATATGGCTTTTATGGTGGATGAAAGTTCGTTAATCCTTATGCTAACAACTCTGTAGTGAATATTTGTCGAATCCGTGCTGCATGTAGCTTTTCCGGAACACGGAATTTCACGATGACGGGTTCTATGTAAATTGCATGTCTATTGGGTAGAACTCGCTCCAAGAGGATTTTTCTGCAAAAACTGCATGATTTTAGAAACTGACATTAGGAGAAATCTACTAAATCAGAAAAAAACTTTCTATGTATAAATATGCATTGTCACTTGGATGAAAGATCGGTAATACACATGTTCACAACTCATTAAAGAATGTTTGTTGAATCCGTGATGCATGGAACGTGTTCAGAACACGGAATGTCACGGTGAGTGAAACTAGGTAAATTACATATCTTTGGGTACAACTCGCTCCAAGAGCATTTTTCTGCCAAATCTGCCTCATTTTCAAAACTGGTGTTAAAACTAACCTGTGAAATCTGAGAAAATTCTTCAAAGTGCTAGTAAGCCTTGTATGGTGGATGAAAGTGCTGTAATCTACTTGCTAACAACTCTGAAGTGAATATTTGTCGCATCCGTGATGCATGTAGCGTGTTCGGAACACGGAATTTCACGGTGAGCGAATCCATTTAAATTACACGTCTATTGGTTAGACCCGCTCCAAGAGGTTATTGCCGTGAAATGGGCCTCATTTTGGAAACTGGCTTTTGGAAAGCTCTGCGAAAACAGAGAAAATGCTTCAAAGCGTCAATATGCCTTCTATTTTGATGAAAGTCCTGGAATCCACATGCAAACAACTCTGTAGTGTATTTTTGTCGAATCATTTCTGCATGTAGCGTGTTCCGAACACGGAATTTCATGGTGAGCGAATCCATGGAATTTACATATCTATTGGATAGAACACGCTCCAACAGTTTTTTCCTTTGTAAACTGCCTGATTTTCGAAACTGCTATTAGGAAAAAGCTGCGAACTCAGAGTGAATGTTTCTAGGTGTACATATGCCTTGTATGGTGGATTAAAGTTCTGTAATACATATGTACACAACTCTTTAAAAATGTTTGTCAAATCCGTGATGTATGTAGCCTGTTCGGAACACGGACTGTCACGGTGAGGGAAACTATGTAAATTACATATCTATTGGTTAGAACACACTCCAGGAGCATTTTACTGGAAAATCTGCCTCAGTTTGGAAACTGGTGTCATGAAAACGCTGCAAAATATGAGTAAATTCTTTAAGGTGACAATATGTCTTCAATTGGTTATTCAAGATGTGTAATTCACATGCTAACAACTCAGCAGCGTATATTGGTTGAATCCGTGGTGCATGTACCGTTTTCAGAACACGGAATGTCACGGTGATGGTATCTATGAAAATGAGATGTCTATTGGATAGAACATGCACCAAGAGTGTTTTTCTGCGAAAACTGCATGATTTTCTTAACTGACGATAGGAAAACCTGCGAAATCTAAGTAAATAATTCTAGGTGTAAATATGCCTTGTATTGTGGTTGAAAAATCGGTAATCCACATGCTCACGGTCATTAAATAATGTTTGTCAAAGCCGTGATGAATGTAACGTTTTCGGAACACGGAATGTCTCGGTGAGTGAAACTCTGAAAATAACAATTCTACTGGATAGAACTCGCTTGAATTGAATGTTTCTGTGAAAATTTCATGCTTTTTGAAACTGGATGTAAGGAAAAACCTGCGAAATCAGAATAACTACTTCTAGGTTTAAATATGCCTTGTATGGTGGATGAAAGATTGGTAATCCACATGCTCACACTCATTAAAGAATTTTTGTCGAATTCGTGATGCATGTAACGTGTTTGGAATACGGAATGTCATAGTGAAGGAAACAATGTAAGTTACATGTCTATTTTGTAGAACTCGCTTGAAGAGAATTCTTCTGCGAAATGTGCCTCATTTTCCAAACTGCCATTAGGAGAACCCTGTGAAATCTGAGAAAATGCTTCTAAGTGTCAATATGCCTTGAATGGTGAATGAAAGTCCGGTATTCCACATGTTAATAACAGTGAAGTAATTATTTTTCAAACCGTGATTCATGTAGCGCTTTTGGAAAACGGAATTTCACGGTAATGAAACGATGTAAATTACAATTCTATTGAGTAGAACGAGCTAGAAGAGAATGTTTCTGTGAAAATTGCATGATTATCGAATCTGAAGTTTGGAAAAAGCTGCAAAACGGGAGTCAATATTTGTAGGTGTAAATGTGCCATTATGTTGCAAGAAAGTTCGGTAATCCACATGTTCACAACATACTAAAGAATCTTTTTCTAATCTGTGATGCATGAACTGTGTTCAGAACGTGGAATTTCACGGTGATTGAAACAATGTAAATTACTTCTCTATTGGGTATAACTAGCTCGGAGAATGTTTTTCGGCGAAAACTTCGTCATTTTTGATACTGGCATTTGCAAAACGCTGCAAAATCTGAGAAAATCCTACTAAGAATCAATATTCAATGTATTGTGATGAAAGTTCGGTAATCCACATGCTAACAAATTTGTAGTGAATATTTGTCGAATCCTTTATTCATGTAGCATGTTCGGAACACGGAATTTCACGGACAGGGATTTATGTAAATTACATTTCTCTTGGTTAGAAAACACTCCAAGAGTTTTTTCCTGAGAAATCGGCCAGATTTTCGATACTGGCGAAAGGAAAACACTGCGAACTCAGATTAAGAAATTCTCGGTGTAAATATGCCTTGTATAGTGGATGAAAGTTCGGTAATCCGCATGCTAACAACTCTGTACTGAATATTTGTCGAATCCGAGATACGTGAAGCGTTTTTGGAACACAGAATATCACGGTGAGCGAATCTATGTAAAATAAAGGTCTCTTCGGTAGAACTCGCTCCAAGAGATTTTTCTGGGAAATCTGCCTCATTTTCGAAACTGGCGTTTGATAATATATGCAAAATCTGAGAAAATGATTCAAAGTGTCAATATTGCTTGTATTGTGATGGAAGTTCGTAAAACCACATGCAAACAATTCTGTGGTGAATATTTGTAGAAAGCGTTATGCATGTAGCGTGATCGTATCACAGAAATTCCCGGCGATGGAATCTATGTAAATTACACGCCTATTGGTTCGAATTCACTCCAAAAATGTTTCCCTGAGAAAACGGCCTGATTTTCGAAACTGGCATTAGGAAAAACTGCAAATTCAGAGTTAATGTTTCTAGGTGTAAATATGCCATGTATGGTGGATGAAAGTTCTGTAATCTACATGTTCACAACTCATTCGAGAAAGTTTGTTGAAACCTTGATGCATGTAGCGTTTTCGGAAATTGGAATGTCACTGTGAGGAAAAGAATGTAAATTACATTTCTATTGGGAAGTACTGGTTCCACGAGTATATTTCTGCGTATCTGCCTCCATTTCAAAACTGGCATTAGGAAAAACTTTCGAAATATGAGAAAATGCTTCAAAGAGTCAATATGGCTTTTATGGTGGATGAAAGTTCGGTAATCCTTATGCTAACAACTCTGTAGTGAATATTTGTCGAATCCGTGATGCATGTAGCTTTTCCAGAACACGGAATTTCACGATGACGGGTTCTATGTAAATTGCATGTCTATAGGGAAGAACTCACTCCAAGAGGATTTTTCTGCAAAAACTGCATGATTTTAGAAACTGACATTAGGAGAAATCTACTAAATCAGAATAAAACTTTCTATGTATAAATATGCATTGTCAGTTGGATGAAAGTTCGGTAATACACATGTTCACAACTCATTAAAGAATGTTTGTTGAATCCGAGATGCATGGAACACGTTCAGAACACGGAATGTCACGGTGAGTGAAACAAGGTAAATTACATATCTTTTGGGTACAACTCGCTCCAAGAGCATTTTTCTGCCAAATCTGCCTCATTTTCAAAACTGGCGTTAAAACTAACCTGTGAAATCTGAGAAAATTCTTCAAAGTGTCAGTAAGCTTTGTATGGTGGATGAAAGTGGTGTAATCTACTTGCTAACAACTCTGAACTGAATATTTGTCGCATCTGTGATGCATGTAGCGTGTTCGGATCACGGAATTTCACGGTGAGCGAATCCATGTAAATTACACGTCTATTGGTTAGACCCGCTCCAAGAGGTTATTGCCGTGAAATGGGCCTCATTTTGGAAACTGGCTTTTGGAAAGCTCTGCGAAATCAGAGAAAATGCTTCAAAGCGTCAATATGCCTTCTATTTTGATGAAAGTCCTGGAATCCACATGCAAAAAACTCTGTAGTTCCTTTTTTTCGAATCATTTCTGCATGTAGCGTGTTCCGAACACGGAATTTCACGGTGAGCGAATCCATGGAATTTACATATCTATTGGATAGAACACGCTCCAACAGTTTTTTCCTTTGTAAACTGCCTGATTTTCGAAACTGCTATTAGGAAAAAGCTGCGAACTCAGAGTGAATGTTTCTAGGTGTACATATGCCTTGTATGGTGGATGAAAGTTCTGTAATACATATGTACACAACTCTTTAAAAATGTTTGTCAAATCCGTGATGTATGTAGCCTGTTCGGAACACGGACTATCACGGTGAGGGAAACTATGTAAATTACATATCTATTGGTTAGAACACACTCCAGGAGCATTTTACTGGAAAATCTGCCTCAGTTTGGAAACTGATGTCATGAAAAGGCTGCAAAATATGAGTAAATTCTTTAAGGTGACAATATGTCTTCAATTGGTTATTCAAGATGTGTAATTCACATGCTAACAACTCAGCAGCGTATATTGGTTGAATCCGTGGTGCATGTACCGTTTTCAGAACACGGAATGTCACGGTGATGGTATCTATGAAAATGAGATGTCTATTGGATAGAACATGCACCAATAGTGTTTTTCTGCGGAAACTGCATGATTTTCTTAACTTACGATAGGAAAACCTGCGAAATCTAAGTAAATAATTCTAGGTGTAAATATGCCTTGTATTGTGGTTGAAAAATCGGTAATCCACATGCTCACGGTCATTAAATAATGTTTGTCAAAGCCGTGATGAATGTAACGTTTTCGGAACACGGAATGTCTCGGTGAGTGAAACTCTGAAAATAACAATTCTACTGGATAGAACTCGCTTGAATTGAATGTTTCTGTGAAAATTTCATGCTTTTTGAAACTGGATGTAAGGAAAAACCTGCGAAATCAGAATAACTACTTCTAGGTTTAAATATGCCTTGTATGGTGGATGAAAGATTGGTAATCCACATGCTCACACTCATTAAAGAATTTTTGTCGAATTCGTGATGCATGTAACGTGTTTGGAATACGGAATGTCATAGTGAAGGAAACAATGTAATTACATGTCTATTGGGTAGAACTCGCTTGAAGAGAATTTTTCTGCGAAATGTGCCTCATTTTCAAAACTGCCATTAGGAGAACCCTGTGAAATCTGAGAAAATGCATCTAAGTGTCAATATGCCTTGAATGGTGAATGAAAGTTCGGTAATCCACATGTTAATAACAGTGTAGTAATTATTTTGTAAACCGTGATTCATGTAGCGCTTTTGGAAAACTGAATTTCACGGTAATGAAACGATGTAAATTAAAATTCTATTGAGTAGAACGAGCTAGAAGAGAATGTTTCTGTGAAAATTGCATGATTATCGAATCTGAAGTTTGGAAAAAGCTGCAAAACGGGAGTCAATATATGTAGGTGTAAATATGCATTTATGTTGCAAGAAAGTTCGGTAATCCACATATTCACAACATACTAAAGAATCATTTTCTAATCTGTGATGCATGAACCGTGTTCAGAATGTGGAATTTCACGGTGATTGAAACAATGTAAATTACTTCTCTATTGGGTAGAACTAGCTCGGAGAGTGTTTTTCGTTGAAAACTTCGTCATTTTTGAAACTGGCATTTGCAAAACGCTGCAAAATCTGAGAAAATACTTCTAAGAATCAATATTCAATGTATTGTGACGAAAGTTCGGTAATCCACATGCTAACAAATTTGTAGTGAGTATTTGTCGAATCCTTTATGCATGTAGCATGTTCAGAACACGGAATTTCACGGCCAGGGAATTTATGTTAATTACATTTCTCTTGGTTAGAAATCACTCCAAGAGATTTTTCCTGAGAACTCCGCCAGATTTTCGAACCTGGCGATAGGAAAACCCTGCGAACTCAGATTAATAGTTTCTCGGTGTAAATATGCCTTGTATGGTGGATGAAAGTTCTGTAATCCGCATGCTAACAACTCTGTACTGAATATTTGTCGAATCCGAGATACGTGAAGCGTGATTGGAACACAGAATATCACGGTGAGCGAATCTATGTAAAATACAGGTCTCTTCGGTAGAACTCGCTCCAAGAGATTTTTCTGGGATATCTGACTCATTTTCGAAACTGGCGTTTGATAATATATGCAAAATCTGGGAAAATGCTTCAAAGTGTCAATATGCCTTGTATTGTGATGGAAGTTCATACAACCACATGCAAACAATTCTGTTTTGAATATTTGTAGAAAGCGTTATGCATGTAGCGTGATCGTATCACAGAAATTCCCGGCGATGGAATCTATGTAAATTACACGCCTATTGGTTCGAATTCGCTCCAAAAATATTTCACTGAGACAACGGGCTGATTTTCAAAACTGGCATTAGGAAAAAGCTGCAAATTCAGAGCTAATGTTTCTAGGTGTAAATATGCCATGTATGGTGGATGAAAGTTCTGTAATCTACATGTTCACAACTCATTCGAGAAAGTTTGTTGAAACCTTGATGCATGTAGCGTTTTCGGAAATTGGAATGTCACTGTGAGGAAAAATATGTATATTACATTTCTATTATGTAGTACTCGCTTCACAGGAATTTTTCTGCGTATCTGCCTCCTTTTCAAAACTGGCATTAGGAAAAACTTTCGAAATATGAGAAAATGCTTCAAAGAGTCAATATGGCTTTTATGGTGGATGAAAGTTCGGTAATCCTTATGCTAACAACTCTGTAGTGAATATTTGTCGAATCCGTGATACATGTAGCGTGTTCGGAACACGGAATTTCAAGATGACGTGTTCTATGTAAATTGTATGTCTATTGGGTAGAACTCGCTCCAAGAGGATTTTTCTGCAAAAACTGCATGATTTTAGAAACTGACATTAGGAGAAATCTACTAAATCAGAATAAAACTTTCTATGTATAAATATGCATTGTCAGTTGGATGAAAGTTCGGTAACACACATATTCGCAACTCATTAAAGAATGTTTGTTGAATCCATGATGCATGGAACGCGTTCAGAACACGGAATGTCACGGTGAGTGAAACTAGGTAAATTACATATCTTTTGGGTACAACTCCCTCCAAGAGCATTTTTCTGCCAAATCTGCCTCATTTTCAAACTGGCGTTAAAACTAATCTGTGAAATCTGAGAAAATTCTTCAAAGTGTCAGTAAGCCTTGTATGGTGGATGAAAGTGCTGTAATCTACTTGCTAACAACTCTGAAGTGAATATTTGTCTCATCCGTGATGCATGTAGCGTGTTCGGAACACAGAATTTCACGGTGAGCGAATCCATGTAAATTACACGTCTATTGGTTAGACCCGCTCCAAGAGGTTTTTGCCGTGAAATCGGCCTCATTTTGGAAACTGGCATATGGAAAGCTCTGCGAAATCAGAGAAAATGCTTCAAAGCATCAATATGTCTTCTATTTTGTTGAAAGCCCTGGAATCCACATGCAAACAACTCTGTAGTGTATTTTTGTCGAAACATTTCTGCATGTAGCGTGTTCCGAACACGGAATTTCATGGTGAGCGAATCCATGGAATTTACATATCTATTGGATAGAACACGCTCCAACAGTTTTTTCCTTTGTAAACTGCCTGATTTTCGAAACTGATATTAGGAAAAAGCTGCAAACTCAGAGTGAATGTTTCTAGGAGTACATATGCCTTGTATGGTGGATGAAAGTTCTGTAATACACATGTACACAACTCTTTAAAAATGTTTGTCAAATCCGTGATGTATGTAGCCTGTTCAGAACACGGAATGTCACGGTGATGGTATCTATGAAAATGAGATATCTATTGGATAGAACATGCACCAAGAGTGTTTTTCTGCGAAAACTGCATGATTTTCTTAACTGACGATAGGAAAACCTGCGAAATCTAAGTAAATAATTCTAGGTGTAAATATGCCTTGTATTGTGGTTGAAAAATCGGTAATCCACATGCTCACGGTCATTAAATAATGTTTGTCAAATCCGTGATGAATGTAACGTTTTCGGAACACGGAATGTCTCGGTGAGTGAAACTCTGAAAATAACAATTCTACTGGATAGAACTCGCTTGAATTGAATGTTTCTGTGAAAATTTCATGCTTTTTGAAACTGGATGTAAGGAAAAACCTGCGAAATCAGAATAACTACTTCTAGGTGTAAATATGCCTTGTATGGTGGATGAAAGATTGGTAATCCACATGCTCACACTCATTAAAGAATTTTTGTCGAATTCGTGATGCATGTAACGTGTTTGGAATACGGAATGTCATAGTGAAGGAAACAATGTAAGTTACATGTCTATTGGGTAGAACTCGCTTGAAGAGAATTTTTCTGCGAAATGTGCCTCATTTTCAAAACTGCCATTAGGAGAACCCTGTGAAATCTGAGAAAATGCATCTAAGTGTCAATATGCCTTGAATGGTGAATGAAAGTTCGGTAATCCACATGTTAATAACAGTGTAGTAATTATTTTGTAAACCGTGATTCATGTAGCGCTTTTGGAAAACTGAATTTCACGGTAATGAAACGATGTAAATTAAAATTCTATTGAGTAGAACGAGCTAGAAGAGAATGTTTCTGTGAAAATTGCATGATTATCGAATCTGAAGTTTGGAAAAAGCTGCAAAACGGGAGTCAATATATGTAGGTGTAAATATGCATTTATGTTGCAAGAAAGTTCGGTAATCCACATATTCACAACATACTAAAGAATCATTTTCTAATCTGTGATGCATGAACCGTGTTCAGAATGTGGAATTTCACGGTGATTGAAACAATGTAAATTACTTCTCTATTGGGTAGAACTAGCTCGGAGAGGGTTTTTCGGTGAAAACTTCGTCATTTTTGAAACTGGCATTTGCAAAACGCTGCAAAATCTGAGAAAATACTTCTAAGAATCAATATTCAATGTATTGTGATGAAAGTTCGGTAATCCACATGCTAACAAATTTGTAGTGAGTATTTGTCGAATCCTTTATGCATGTAGCATGTTCAGAACACGGAATTTCACGGCCAGGGAATTTATGTTAATTACATTTCTCTTGGTTAGAAATCACTCCAAGAGTTTTTTCCTGAGAAATCGGCCAGATTTTCGATACTCTCGAAAGGAAAGCCCTGCGAACTCAGATTAAGAGATTCTCGGTGTAAATATGCCTTGTATGGTGGATGAAAGTTCGGTAATCCGCATGCTAACAACTCTGTACTGAATATTTGTCGAATCTGAGATACGTGAAGCGTTTTTGGTACACAGAATATAACGGTGAGCGAATCTATGTAAAATACATGTCTCTTCGGTAGAACTCGCTCCAAGAGATTTTTCTGGGAAATCTGCCTCATTTTCGAAACTGGCGTTTGATAATATACGGAAAATCTGAGAAAATGCTTCAAAGGGTCAATATGCCTTGTATTTTGATGGAAGTTCGTAAAACCACATGCAAACAATTCTGTGGTGAATATTTGTAGAAAGCGTTATGCATGTAGCGTGATCGTATCACAGAAATTCCCGGCGATGGAATCTATGTAAATTACACGCCTATTGGTTAGAATTCGCTCCAAAAATATTTCCCTGAGAAAACGGCCTGATTTTCGAAACTGGCATTAGGAAAAAGCTGCAAATTCAGAGTTAATGTTTCTAGGTGTAAATATGCCATGTATGGTGGTTGAAAGTTCTGTAATCTACATGTTCACAACTCATTCGAGAAAGTTTGTTGAAACCTTGATGCATGTAGCGTTTTCGGAAATTGGAATGTCACTGTGAGGAAAACAATGTAAATTACATTTCTATTGGGAAGTACTCGCTCCACGAGTATTTTTCTGCGTATCTGCCTCCTTTTCAAAACTGGCATTAGGAAAAACTTTCGAAATATGAGAAAATGCTTCAAAGAGTCAATATGGCTTTTATGGTGGATGAAAGTTCGGTAATTCTTATGCTAACAACTCTGTAGTGAATATTTGTCGAATCCGTGATGCATGTAGCTTTTCCGGAACACGGAATTTCACGATGACGGGTTCTATGTAAATTGCATGTGTATAGGGTAGAACTCGCTCCAAGAGGATTTTTCTGCAAAAACTGCATGATTTTAGAAACTGACATTAGGAGAAATCTAGTAAATCAGAATAAAACTTTCTATTTATAAATATGCATTGTCAGTTGGATGAAAGTTCGGTAATACACATGTTCACAACTCATTAAAGAATGTTTGTTGAATCCGTGATGCATGGAACGCGTTCAGAGCACGGAATGTCACGGTGAGTGAAACTAGGTAAATTACATATCTTTTGGGTACAACTCGCTCCAAGAGCATTTTTCTGCCAAATCTGCCTCATTTTCAAAACTGGCGTTAAAAATAACCTGTGAAATCTGAGAATATTCTTCAAAGTGTCAGTAAGCCTTGTATGGTGGATGAAAGTGCTGTAATCTACGTGCTAACAATTATGAACTGAATATTTGTCGCATCTGTGATGCATGTAGCGTGTTCGGAACACGGAATTTCACGGTGAGCGAATCCATGGAATATACATATCTATTGTATAGAACACGCTCCAACAGTTTTTTCCTTTGTAAACTGCCTGATTTTCGAAACTGCTATTAGGAAAAAGCTGCGAACTCAGAGTGAATGTTTCTAGGTGTACATGTGCCTTGTATGGTGGATGAAAGTTCTGTAATACACATGTACACAACTCTTTAAAAATGTTTGTCAAATCCGTGATGTATGTAGCCTGTTCGGAACACGGACTGTCACGGTGAGGGAAACTATGTAAATTACATATCTATTGGTTAGAACACGCTACAGGAGCATTTTACTGGAAAATCTGCCTCAGTTTGGAAACTGGTGTCATGAAAACGCTGCAAAATATGAGTAAATTCTTTAAGGTGACAATATGTCTTAAATTGGTTATTCAAGATGTGTAATTCACATGCTAACAACTCAGCAGCGTATATTGGTTGAATCCGTGGTGCATATACCGTTTTCAGAACACGGAATGTCACGGTGATGATATCTATGAAAATGAGATGTCTATTGGATAGAACATGCACCAAGAGTGTTTTTCTGCGAAAACTACCTGATTTTCTTAACTGACGATAGGAAAACCTGCGAAATCTAAGTAAATGTTTCTAGGTGTAAATATGCCTTGTATTGTGGTTGAAAAATCGGTAATCCACATGCTCACGGTCATTAAATAATGTTTGTCAAAGCCGTGATGAATGTAACGTTTTCGGAACACGGAATGTCTCGGTGAGTGAAACTCTGAAAATAACAATTCTACTGGATAGAACTCGCTTGGATTGAATGTTTCTGTGAAAATTTCATGCTTTTTGAAACTGGATGTAAGGAAAAACCTGCGAAATCAGAATAACTACTTCTAGGTGTAAATTTGCCTTGTATGGTGGATGAAAGATTGGTAATCCACATGCTAACACTCATTAAAGAATGTTTGTCGAATTCGTGATGCATGTAACGTGTTTGGAATACGGAATGTCATAGTGAAGGAAACAATGTAAATTACATGTCTATTGGGTAGAACTCGCTTGAAGAGAATTTTTCTGCGAAATGTGCCTCATTTTCAAAACTGCCATTAGGAGAACCCTGTGAAATCTGAGAAAATGCATCTAAGTGTAAATATGCCTTGAATGGTGAATGAAAGTCCGGTAATCCACATGTTAATAACAGTGTAGTAATTATTTTGTAAACCGTGATTCATGTAGCGCTTTTGGAAAACTGAATTTCACGGTAATGAAACGATGTAAATTAAAATTCTATTGAGTAGAACGAGCTAGAAGAGAATGTTTCTGTGAAAATTGCATGATTATCGAATCTGAAGTTTGGAAAAAGCTGGAAAACGGGAGTCAATATATGTAGGTGTAAGTATGCATTTATGTTGCAAGAAAGTTCGGTAATCCACATATTCACAACATACTAAAGAATCATTTTCTAATCTGTGATGCATGAACCGTGTTCAGAATGTGGAATTTCACGGTGATTGAAACAATGTAAATTACTTCTCTATTGTGTAGAACTAGCTCGGAGAGTGTTATTCAGGCGAAAACTTCGTCATTTTTGAAACTGGCATTTGCAAAACGCTGCAAAATCTGAGAAAATACTTCTAAGAATCAATATTCAATGTATTGTGACGAAAGTTCGGTAATCCACATGCTAACAAATTTGTAGTGAGTATTTGTCGAATCCTTTATGCATGTAGCATGTTCAGAACACGGAATTTCACGGCCAGGGAATTTATGTTAATTACATTTCTCTTGGTTAGAAATCACTCCAAGAGATTTTTCCTGAGAACTCCGCCAGATTTTCGAACCTGGCGATAGGAAAACCCTGCGAACTCAGATTAATAGTTTCTCGGTGTAAATATGCCTTGTATGGTGGATGAAAGTTCTGTAATCCGCATGCTAACAACTCTGTACTGAATATTTGTCGAATCCGAGATACGTGAAGCGTGATTGGAACACAGAATATCACGGTGAGCGAATCAATGTAAAATACAGGTCTCTTCGGTAGAACTCGCTCCAAGAGATTTTTCTGGGATATCTGCCTCATTTTCGAAACTGGCGTTTGATAATATATGCAAAATCTGGGAAAATGCTTCAAAGTGTCAATATGCCTTGTATTGTGATGGAAGTTCATACAACCACATGCAAACAATTCTGTTTTGAATATTTGTAGAAAGCGTTATGCATGTAGCGTGATCGTATCACAGAAATTCCCGGCGATGGAATCTATGTAAATTACACGCCTATTGGTTCGAATTCGCTCCAAAAATATTTCACTGAGACAACGGGCTGATTTTCAAAACTGGCATTAGGAAAAAGCTGCAAATTCAGAGCTAATGTTTCTAGGTGTAAATATGCCATGTATGGTGGATGAAAGTTCTGTAATCTACATGTTCACAACTCATTCGAGAAAGTTTGTTGAAACCTTGATGCATGTAGCGTTTTCGGAAATTGGAATGTCACTGTGAGGAAAAATATGTATATTACATTTCTATTGGGTAGTACTCGCTTCACAGGAATTTTTCTGCGTATCTACCTCCTTTTCAAAACTGGCATTAGGAAAAACTTTCGAAATATGAGAAAATGCTTCAAAGAGTCAATATGGCTTTTATGGTGGATGAAAGTTCGGTAATCCTTATGCTAACAACTCTGTAGTGAATATTTGTCGAATCCGTGATACATGTAGCGTGTTCGGAACACGGAATTTCAAGATGACGTGTTCTATGTAAATTGTATGTCTATTGGGTAGAACTCGCTCCAAGAGGATTTTTCTGCAAAAACTGCATGATTTTAGAAACTGACATTAGGAGAAATCTACTAAATCAGAATAAAACTTTCTATGTATAAATATGCATTGTCAGTTGGATGAAAGTTCGGTAACACACATATTCGCAACTCATTAAAGAATGTTTGTTGAATCCGTGATGCATGGAACGCGTTCAGAACACGGAATGTCACGGTGAGTGAAACTAGGTAAATTACATATCTTTTGGGTACAACTCCCTCCAAGAGCATTTTTCTGCCAAATCTGCCTCATTTTCAAACTGGCGTTAAAACTAATCTGTGAAATCTGAGAAAATTCTTCAAAGTGTCAGTAAGCCTTGTATGGTGGATGAAAGTGCTGTAATCTACTTGCTAACAACTCTGAAGTGAATATTTGTCTCATCCGTGATGCATGTAGCGTGTTCGGAACACAGAATTTCACGGTGAGCGAATCCATGTAAATTACACGTCTATTGGTTAGACCCGCTCCAAGAGGTTTTTGCCGTGAAATCGGCCTCATTTTGGAAACTGGCATATGGAAAGCTCTGCGAAATCAGAGAAAATGCTTCAAAGCATCAATATGTCTTCTATTTTGTTGAAAGCCCTGGAATTAACATGCAAACAACTCTGTAGTGTATTTTTGTCGAAACATTTCTGCATGTAGCGTGTTCCGAACACGGAATTTCATGGTGAGCGAATCCATGGAATTTACATATCTATTGGATAGAACACGCTCCAACAGTTTTTTCCTTTGTAAACTGCCTGATTTTCGAAACTGCTATTAGGAAAAAGCTGCGAACTCAGAGTGAATGTTTCTAGGTGTACATGTGCCTTGTACGGTGGATGAAAGTTCTGTAATACACATGTACACAACTCTTTAAAAATGTTTGTCAAATCCGTGATGTATGTAGCCTGTTCAGAACACGGAATGTCACGGTGATGTTATCTATGAAAATGAGATATCTATTGGATAGAACATGCACCAAGAGTGTTTTTCTGCGAAAACTGCATGATTTTCTTAACTGACGATAGGAAAACCTGCGAAATCTAAGTAAATAATTCTAGGTGTAAATATGCCTTGTATTGTGGTTGAAAAATCGGTAATCCACATGCTCACGGTCATTAAATAATGTTTGTCAAAGCCGTGATGAATGTAACGTTTTCGGAACACGGAATGTCTCGGTGAGTGAAACTCTGAAAATAACAATTCTACTGGATAGAACTCGCTTGAATTGAATGTTTCTGTGAAAATTTCATGCTTTTTGAAACTGGATGTAAGGAAAAACCTGCGAAATCAGAATAACTACTTCTAGGTGTAAATATGCCTTGTATGGTGGATGAAAGATTGGTAATCCACATGCTCACACTCATTAAAGAATTTTTGTCGAATTCGTGATGCATGTAACGTGTTTGGAATACGGAATGTCATAGTGAAGGAAACAATGTAAGTTACATGTCTATTGGGTAGAACTCGCTTGAAGAGAATTTTTCTGCGAAATGTGCCTCATTTTCAAAACTGCCATTAGGAGAACCCTGTGAAATCTGAGAAAATGCATCTAAGTGTCAATATGCCTTGAATGGTGAATGAAAGTTCGGTAATCCACATGTTAATAACAGTGTAGTAATTATTTTGTAAACCGTGATTCATGTAGCGCTTTTGGAAAACTGAATTTCACGGTAATGAAACGATGTAAATTAAAATTCTATTGAGTAGAACGAGCTAGAAGAGAATGTTTCTGTGAAAATTGCATGATTATCGAATCTGAAGTTTGGAAAAAGCTGGAAAACGGGAGTCAATATATGTAGGTGTAAATATGCATTTATGTTGCAAGAAAGTTCGGTAATCCACATATTCACAACATACTAAAGAATCATTTTCTAATCTGTGATGCATGAACCGTGTTCAGAATGTGGAATTTCACGGTGATTGAAACAATGTAAATTACTTCTCTATTGGGTAGAACTAGCTCGGAGAGGGTTTTTCGGTGAAAACTTCGTCATTTTTGAAACTGGCATTTGCAAAACGCTGCAAAATCTGAGAAAATACTTCTAAGAATCAATATTCAATGTATTGTGACGAAAGTTCGGTAATCCACATGCTAACAAATTTGTAGTGAGTATTTGTCGAATCCTTTATGCATGTAGCATGTTCAGAAAACGGAATTTCACGGCCAGGGAATTTATGTTAATTACATTTCTCTTGGTTAGAAATCACTCCAAGAGTTTTTTCCTGAGAAATCGGCCAGATTTTCGATACTGGCGAAAGGAAAGCCCTGCGAACTCAGATTAAGAGATTCTCTGTGTAAATATGCCTTGTATGGTGGATGAAAGTTCGGTAATCCGCATGCTAACAACTCTGTACTGAATATTTGTCGAATCTGAGATACGTGAAGCGTTTTTGGTACACAGAATATCACGGTGAGCGAATCTATGTAAAATACATGTCTCTTCGGTAGAACTCGCTCCAAGAGATTTTTCTGGGAAATCTGCCTCATTTTCGAAACTGGCGTTTGATAATATACGGAAAATCTGAGAAAATGCTTCAAAGGGTCAATATGCCTTGTATTTTGATGGAAGTTCGTAAAACCACATGCAAACAATTATGTGGTGAATATTTGTAGAAAGCGTTATGCATGTAGCGTGATCGTATCACAGAAATTCCCGGCGATGGAATGTATGTAAATTACACGCCTATTGGTTAGAATTCACTCCAAAAATATTTCCCTGAGAAAACGGCCTGATTTTCGAAACTGGCATTAGGAAAAAGCTGCAAATTCAGAGTTAATGTTTCTAGGTGTAAATATGCCATGTATGGTGGTTGAAAGTTCTGTAATCTACATGTTCACAACTCATTCGAGAAAGTTTGTTGAAACCTTGATGCATGTAGCGTTTTCGGAAATTGGAATGTCACTGTGAGGAAAACAATGTAAATTACATTTCTATTGGGAAGTACTCGCTCCACGAGTATTTTTCTGCGTATCTGCCTCCTTTTCAAAACTGGCATTAGGAAAAACTTTCGAAATATGAGAAAATGCTTCAAAGAGTCAATATGGCTTTTATGGTGGATGAAAGTTCGCTAATCCTTATGCTAACAACTCTGTAGTGAATATTTGTCGAATCCGTGATGCATGTAGCTTTTCCGGAACACGGAATTTCACGATGACGGGTTCTATGTAAATTGCATGTGTATAGGGTAGAACTCGCTCCAAGAGGATTTTTCTGCAAAAACTGCATGATTTTAGAAACTGACATTAGGAGAAATCTACTAAATCAGAATAAAACTTTCTATGTATAAATATGCATTGTCAGTTGGATGAAAGTTCGGTAATACACATGTTCACAACTCATTAAAG
Organism: Camelus dromedarius; assembly: GCF_036321535.1. NCBI lineage: Eukaryota > Metazoa > Chordata > Mammalia > Artiodactyla > Camelidae > Camelus > Camelus dromedarius. The sequence continues at coordinate 1,179,272 of NW_026989755.1, forward strand.
AATGTTTGTTGAATCCGTGATGCATGGAACGCGTTCAGAGCACGGAATGTCACGGTGAGTGAAACTAGGTAAATTACATATCTTTTGGGTACAACTCGCTCCAAGAGCATTTTTCTGCCAAATCTGCCTCATTTTCAAAACTGGCGTTAAAAATAACCTGTGAAATCTGAGAAAATTCTTCAAAGTGTCAGTAAGCCTTGTATGGTGGATGAAAGTGCTGTAATCTACGTGCTAACAATTATGAACTGAATATTTGTCGCATCTGTGATGCATGTAGCGTGTTCGGAACACGGAATTTCACGGTGAGCGAATCCATGGAATTTACATATCTATTGTATAGAACACGCTCCAACAGTTTTTTCCTTTGTAAACTGCCTGATTTTCGAAACTGCTATTAGGAAAAAGCTGCGAACTCAGAGTGAATGTTTCTAGGTGTACATGTGCCTTGTATGGTGGATGAAAGTTCTGTAATACACATGTACACAACTCTTTAAAAATGTTTGTCAAATCCGTGATGTATGTAGCCTGTTCGGAACACGGACTGTCACGGTGAGGGAAACTATGTAAATTACATATCTATTGGTTAGAACACGCTCCAGGAGCATTTTACTGGAAAATCTGCCTCAGTTTGGAAACTGGTGTCATGAAAACGCTGCAAAATATGAGTAAATTCTTTAAGGTGACAATATGTCTTAAATTGGTTATTCAAGATGTGTAATTCACATGCTAACAACTCAGCAGCGTATATTGGTTGAATCCGTGGTGCATATACCGTTTTCAGAACACGGAATGTCACGGTGATGATATCTATGAAAATGAGATGTCTATTGGATAGAACATGCACCAAGAGTGTTTTTCTGCGAAAACTACCTGATTTTCTTAACTGACGATAGGAAAACCTGCGAAATCTAAGTAAATGTTTCTAGGTGTAAATATGCCTTGTATTGTGGTTGAAAAATCGGTAATCCACATGCTCACGGTCATTAAATAATGTTTGTCAAAGCCGTGATGAATGTAACGTTTTCGGAACACGGAATGTCTCGGTGAGTGAAACTCTGAAAATAACAATTCTACTGGATAGAACTCGCTTGGATTGAATGTTTCTGTGAAAATTTCATGCTTTTTGAAACTGGATGTAAGGAAAAACCTGCGAAATCAGAATAACTACTTCTAGGTGTAAATTTGCCTTGTATGGTGGATGAAAGATTGGTAATCCACATGCTAACACTCATTAAAGAATGTTTGTCGAATTCGTGATGCATGTAACGTGTTTGGAATACGGAATGTCATAGTGAAGGAAACAATGTAAATTACATGTCTATTGGGTAGAACTCGCTTGAAGAGAATTTTTCTGCGAAATGTGCCTCATTTTCAAAACTGCCATTAGGAGAACCCTGTGAAATCTGAGAAAATGCATCTAAGTGTAAATATGCCTTGAATGGTGAATGAAAGTCCGGTAATCCACATGTTAATAACAGTGTAGTAATTATTTTGTAAACCGTGATTCATGTAGCGCTTTTGGAAAACAGAATTTCACGGTAATATAACGATGTAAATTAAAATTCTATTGAGTAGAACGAGCTAGAAGAGAATGTTTCTGTGAAAATTGCATGATTATCGAATCTGAAGTTTGGAAAAAGCTGCAAAACGGGAGTCAATATATGTAGGTGTAAGTATGCATTTATGTTGCAAGAAAGTTCGGTAATCCACATTTTCACAACATACTAAAGAATCATTTTCTAATCTGTGATGCATGAACCGTGTTCAGAATGTGGAATTTCACGGTGATTGAAACAATGTAAATTACTTCTCTATTGTGTAGAACTAGCTCGGAGAGTGTTATTCAGGCGAAAACTTCGTCATTTTTGAAACTGGCATTTGCAAAACGCTGCAAAATCTGAGAAAATACTTCTAAGAATCAATATTCAATGTATTGTGACGAAAGTTCGGTAATCCACATGCTAACAAATTTGTAGTGAATATTTGTCGAATCCTTTATGCATGTAGCATGTTCGGAACACGGAATTTCACGGCCAGGGGATTTATGTTAATTACATTTCTCTTGGTTAGAAATCACTCCAAGAGATTTTTCCTGAGAACTCGGCCAGATTTTCGAAACTGGCGATAGGAAAACCCTGCGAACTCAGATTAATAGATTCTCGGTGTAAATATGCCTTGTATGGTGGATGAAAGTTCTGTAATCCGCATGCTAACAACTCTGTACTGAATATTTGTCGAATCCGAGATACGTGAAGCGTGATTTGAACACAGAATGTCACGGTGAGCGAATCTATGTAAAATACAGGTCTCTTCGGTAGAACTCGCTCCAAGAGATTTTTCTGGGATATCTGCCTCATTTTCGAAACTGGCGTTTGATAATATATGCAAAATCTGGGAAAATGCTTCGAAGTGTCAATATGCCTTGTATTGTGATGGAAGTTCATACAACCACATGTAAACAATTCTGTGGTGAATATTTGTAGAAAGCGTTATGCATGTATCGTGATCGTATCAGAGAAATTCCCGGCGATGGAATCTATATAAATTACACGCCTATTGGTTCGAATACGCTCCAAAAATGTTTCACTGAGAAAACGGCCTGATTTTCAAAACTGGCATTAGGAAAAAGCTGCAAATTCAGAGCTAATGTTTCTAGGTGTAAATATGCCATGTATGGTGGATGAAAGTTCTGTAATCTACATGTTCACAACTCATTCGAGAAAGTTTGTTGAAACCTTGATGCATGTAGCGTTTTCGGAAATTGGAATGTCACTGTGAGGAAAAATATGTATATTACATTTCTATTGGGAAGTACTCGCTCCACGGGAATTTTTCTGCGTATCTGCCTCCTTTTCAAAACTGGCATTAGGAAAAACTTTCGAAATATGAGAAAATGCTTCAAAGAGTCAATATGGCTTTTATGGTGGATGAAAGTTCGGTAATCCTTATGCTAACAACTCTGTAGTGAATATTTGTCGAATCCGTGATACATGTAGCGTGTTCGGAACACGGAATTTCACGATGACGTGTTCTATGTAAATTGCATGTCTATTGGGTAGAACTCGCTCCAAGAGGATTTTTCTGCAAAAACTGCATGATTTTAGAAACTGACATTAGGAGAAATCTACTAAATCAGAATAAAACTTTCTATGTATAAATATGCATTGTCAGTTGGATGAAAGTTCGGTAACACACATATTCGCAACTCATTAAAGAATGTTTGTTGAATCCGTGATGCATGGAACGCGTTCAGAACACGGAATGTCACAGTGAGTGAAACTAGGTAAATTACATATCTTTTGGGTACAACTCGCTCCAAGAGCATTTTTCTGCCAAATCTGCCTCATTTTCAAATCTGGCATTAAAACTAACCTGTGAAATCTGAGAAAATTCTTCAAAGTGTCAGTAAGCCTTGTATGGTGGATGAAAGTGCTGTAATCTACTTGCTAACAACTCTGAAGTGAATATTTGTCTCATCCTTGATTTATGTAGAGTGTTCGGAACACAGAATTTCACGGTGAGCGAATCCATGTAAATTACACGTCTATTGGGTTAGACCCGCTCCAAGAGCTTTTTGCCGTGAAATCGGCCTCATTTTGGAAACTGGCATATGGAAAGCTCTGCGAAATCAGAGAAAATGCTTCAAAGCGTCAATATGCCTTCTATTTTGATGAAAGTCCTGGAATCCACATGCAAACAACTCTGAAGTGTATTTTTGTCGAATCATTTCTGCATGTAGCGTGTTCCGAACACGGAATTTCACGGTGAGCGAATCCATGGAATTTACATATCTATTGGATAGAACAAGATCCAACAGTTTTTTCCTTTGTAAACTGCCTGATTTTCGAAACTGCTATTAGGAAAAAGCTGCGAACTCAGAGTGAATGTTTCTAGGTGTACATATGCCTTGTATGGTGGATGAAAGTTCTGTAATACACATGTACACAACTCTTTAAAAATGTTTGTCAAATCCGTGATGTATGTAGCCTGTTCAGAACACGGACTGTCACGGTGAGGGAAACTATGTAAATTACATATCTATTGGTTAGAACACGCTCCAGGAGCATTTTACTGGGTAATCTGCCTCAGTTTGGAAACTGGAGTTATGAAAACGCTGCAAAATATGAGTAAATTCTTTAAGGTGACAATATGTCTTCAATGGGTTATTCAAGATGTGTAATTCACATGCTAACAACTCAGCAGTGTATATTGGTTGAATCCGTGGTGCATGTACCGTTTTCAGAACACGGAATGTCACGGTGATGGTATCTATGAAAATGAGATGTCTATTGGATAGAACATGCACCAAGAGTGTTTTTCTGCGAAAACTGACTGATTTTCTTAACTGACGTTAGGAAAACCTGCGAAATCTAAGTAAATGTTTCTAGGTGTAAATATGCCTTGTATTGTGATTGAAAAATCGGTAATCCACATGCTTACTGTCATTAAATAATGTTTGTCAAAGCCGTGGTGAATATAAAGTTTTCGGAACACGGAATGTCTCGGTGAGTGAAACTCTGAAAATAACAATTCTACTGGATAGAACTCGCTTGAATTGAATGTTTCTGTGAAAATTTCATGATTTTTGAAACTGGATGTAAGGACAAACCTGCGAAATCAGAATTACTACTTCTAGGTTTAAATATGCCTTGTATGGTGGATGAAAGTTCGGTAATCCACATGCTCACTCTCATTAAAGAATGTTTGTCGAATTCGTGATGCATGTAACGTGTTTGGAATACGGAATGTCATAGTGAAGGAAACAATGTAAGTTACATGTCTATTTTGTAGAACTCGCTTGAAGAGAATTTTTCTGCGAAATGTGCCTCATTTTCCAAACTGCCATTAGGAGAACCCTGTGAAATCTGAGAAAATGCTTCTAAGTGTCAATATGCCTTGAATGGTGAATGAAAGTCCGGTATTCCACATGTTAATAACAGTGAAGTAATTATTTTTCAAACCGTGATTCATGTAGCGCTTTTGGAAAATGGAATTTCACGGTAATGAAACGATGTAAATTACAATTCTATTGAGTAGAACGAGCTAGAAGAGAATGTTTTCGAAAATTGCATGATTATCGAATCTGAAGTTTGGAAAAAGCTGCAAAACGGGAGTCAATATTTGTAGGTGTAAATGTGCCTTTATGTTGCAAGAAAGTTCGGTAATACACATGTTCACAACATACTAAAGAATCTTTTTCTAATCTGTGATGCATGAACTGTGTTCAGAACGTGGAATTTCACGGTGATTGAAACAATGTAAATTACTTCTCTATTGGGTAGAACTAGCTCGGAGACTGTTTTTCGGCGAAAACTTCGTCATTTTTGAAACTGGCATTTGCAAAACGCTGCAAAATCTGAGAAAATCCTTCTAAGAATCAATATTCAATGTATTGTGATGAAAGTTCGGTAATCCACATGCTAACAAATTTGTAGTGAATATTTGTCGAATCCTTTATTCATGTAGCATGTTCGGAACACGGAATTTCACGGCCAGGGATTTATGTAAATTACATTTCTCTTGGTTAGAAAACACTCCAAGAGTTTTTTCCTGAGAAATCGGCCAGATTTTCGATACTGGCGAAAGGAAAACACTGCGAACTCAGATTAAGAAATTCTCGGTGTAAATATGCCTTGTATGGTGGATGAAAGTTCGGTAATCCGCATGCTAACAACTCTGTACTGAATATTTGTCGAATCCGAGATACGTGAAGCGTTTTTGGAACACAGAATATCACGGTGAGCGAATCTATGTAAAATAAAGGTCGCTTCGGTAGAACTCGCTCCAAGAGATTTTTCTGGGAAATCTGCCTCATTTTCGAAACTGGCGTTTGATAATATATGCAAAATCTGAGAAAATGATTCAAAGTGTCAATATGGCTTGTATTGTGATGGAAGTTCGTAAAACCACATGCAAACAATTCTGTGGTGAATATTTGTAGAAAGCGTTATGCATGTAGCGTGATCGTATCACAGAAATTCCCGGCGATGGAATCTATGTAAATTACACGCCTATTGGTTCGAATTCACTCCAAAAATGTTTCCCTGAGAAAATGGCCTGATTTTCGAAACTGGCATTAGGAAAAACTGCAAATTCAGAGTTAATGTTTCTAGGTGTAAATATGCCATGTATGGTGGATGAAAGTTCTGTAATCTACATGTTCACAACTCATTCGAGAAAGTTTGTTGAAACCTTGATGTATGTAGCGTTTTCAGAAATTGGAATGTCACTGTGAGGAAAAGAATGTAAATTACATTTCTATTGGGAAGTACTCGTTCCACGAGTATATTTCTGCGTATCTGCCTCCTTTTCAAAACTGGCATTAGGAAAAACTTTCGAAATATGAGAAAATGCTTCAAAGAGTCAATATGGCTTTTATGGTGGATGAAAGTTCGGTAATCCTTATGCTAACAACTCTGTAGTGAATATTTGTCAAATCCGTGATGCATGTAGCTTTTCTAGAACACGGAATTTCACGATGACGGGTTCTATGTAAATTGCATGTCTATAGGGAAGAACTCACTCCAAGAGGATTTTTCTGCAAAAACTGCATGATTTTAGAAACTGACATTAGGAGAAATCTACTAAATCAGAATAAAACTTTCTATGTATAAATATGCATTGTCAGTTGGATGAAAGTTCGGTAATACACATGTTCACAACTCATTAAAGAATGTTTGTTGAATCCGAGATGCATGGAACACGTTCAGAACACGGAATGTCACGGTGAGTGAAACAAGGTAAATTACATATCTTTTGGGTACAACTCGCTCCAAGAGCATTTTTCTGCCAAATCTGCCTCATTTTCAAAACTGGCGTTAAAACTAACCTGTGAAATCTGAGAAAATTCTTCAAAGTGTCAATAAGCTTTGTATGGTGGATGAAAGTGCTGTAATCTACTTGCTAACAACTCTGAACTGAATATTTGTCGCATCTGTGATGCATGTAGCGTGTTCGGATCACGGAATTTCACGGTGAGCGAATCCATGTAAATTACACGTCTATTGGTTAGACCCGCTCCAAGAGGTTATTGCCGTGAAATGGGCCTCATTTTGGAAACTGGCTTTTGGAAAGCTCTGCGGAATCAGAGAAAATGCTTCAAAGCGTCAATATGCCTTCTATTTTGATGAAAGTCCTGGAATCCACATGCAAAAAACTCTGTAGTGCATTTTTGTCGAATCATTTCTGCATGTAGCGTGTTCCGAACACGGAATTTCACGGTGAGCGAATCCATGGAATTTACATATCTATTGGATAGAACACGCTCCAACAGTTTTTTCCTTTGTAAACTGCCTGATTTTCGAAACTGCTATTAGGAAAAAGCTGCGAACTCAGAGTGAATGTTTCTAGGTGTACATATGCCTTGTATGGTGGATGAAAGTTCTGTAATACATATGTACACAACTCTTTAAAAATGTTTGTCAAATCCGTGATGTATGTAGCCTGTTCGGAACACGGACTGTCACGGTGAGGGAAACTATGTAAATTACATATCTATTGGTTAGAACACACTCCAGGAGCATTTTACTGGAAAATCTGCCTCAGTTTGGAAACTGGTGTCATGAAAACGCTGCAAAATATGAGTAAATTCTTTAAGGTGACAATATGTCTTCAATTGGTTATTCAAGATGTGTAATTCACATGCTAACAACTCAGCAGCGTATATTGGTTGAATCCGTGGTGCATGTACCGTTTTCAGAACACGGAATGTCACGGTGATGGTATCTATGAAAATGAGATGTCTATTGGATAGAACATGCACCAAGAGTGTTTTTCTGCGAAAACTGCATGATTTTCTTAACTGACGATAGGAAAACCTGCGAAATCTAAGTAAATAATTCTAGGTGTAAATATGCCTTGTATTGTGGTTGAAAAATCGGTAATCCACATGCTCACGGTCATTAAATAATGTTTGTCAAAGCCGTGATGAATGTAACGTTTTCGGAACACGGAATGTCTCGGTGAGTGAAACTCTGAAAATAACAATTCTACTGGATAGAACTCGCTTGAATTGAATGTTTCTGTGAAAATTTCATGCTTTTTGAAACTGGATGTAAGGAAAAACCTGCGAAATCAGAATTACTACTTCTAGGTGTAAATATGCCTTGTATGGTGGATGAAAGATTGGTAATCCACATGCTCACACTCATTAAAGAATTTTTGTCGAATTCGTGATGCATGTAACGTGTTTGGAATACGGAATGTCATAGTGAAGGAAACAATGTAAGTTACATGTCTATTGGGTAGAACTCGCTTGAAGAGAATTTTTCTGCGAAATGTGCCTCATTTTCAAAACTGCCATTAGGAGAACCCTGTGAAATCTGAGAAAATGCATCTAAGTGTAAATATGCCTTGAATGGTGAATGAAAGTCCGGTAATCCACATGTTAATAACAGTGTAGTAATTATTTTGTAAACCGTGATTCATGTAGCGCTTTTGGAAAACGGAATTTCACGGTAATATAACGATGTAAATTAAAATTCTATTGAGTAGAACGAGCTAGAAGAGAATGTTTCTGTGAAAATTGCATGATTATCGAATCTGAAGTTTGGAAAAAGCTGGAAAACGGGAGTCAATATATGTAGGTGTAAGTATGCATTTATGTTGCAAGAAAGTTCGGTAATCCACATATTCACAACATACTAAAGAATCATTTTCTAATCTGTGATGCATGAACCGTGTTCAGAATGTGGAATTTCACGGTGATTGAAACAATGTAAATTACTTCTCTATTGTGTAGAACTAGCTCGGAGAGTGTTATTCAGGCGAAAACTTCGTCATTTTTGAAACTGGCATTTGCAAAACGCTGCAAAATCTGAGAAAATACTTCTAAGAATCAATATTCAATGTATTGTGACGAAAGTTCGGTAATCCACATGCTAACAAATTTGTAGTGAGTATTTGTCGAATCCTTTATGCATGTAGCATGTTCAGAACACGGAATTTCACGGCCAGGGAATTTATGTTAATTACATTTCTCTTGGTTAGAAATCACTCCAAGAGATTTTTCCTGAGAACTCCGCCAGATTTTCGAACCTGGCGATAGGAAAACCCTGCGAACTCCGATTAATAGTTTCTCGGTGTAAATATGCCTTGTATGGTGGATGAAAGTTCTGTAATCCGCATGCTAACAACTCTGTACTGAATATTTGTCGAATCCGAGATACGTGAAGCGTGATTGGAACACAGAATATCACGGTGAGCGAATCTATGTAAAATACAGGTCTCTTCGGTAGAACTCGCTCCAAGAGATTTTTCTGGGATATCTGCCTCATTTTCGAAACTGGCGTTTGATAATATATGCAAAATCTGGGAAAATGCTTCAAAGTGTCAATATGCCTTGTATTGTGATGGAAGTTCATACAACCACATGCAAACAATTCTGTTTTGAATATTTGTAGAAAGCGTTATGCATGTAGCGTGATCGTATCACAGAAATTCCCGGCGATGGAATCTATGTAAATTACACGCCTATTGGTTCGAATTCGCTCCAAAAATATTTCACTGAGACAACGGGCTGATTTTCAAAACTGGCATTAGGAAAAAGCTGCAAATTCAGAGCTAATGTTTCTAGGTGTAAATATGCCATGTATGGTGGATGAAAGTTCTGTAATCTACATGTTCACAACTCATTCGAGAAAGTTTGTTGAAACCTTGATGCATGTAGCGTTTTTGGAAATTGGAATGTCACTGTGAGGAAAAATATGTATATTACATTTCTATTGGGTAGTACTCGCTTCACAGGAATTTTTCTGCGTATCTGCCTCCTTTTCAAAACTGGCATTAGGAAAAACTTTCGAAATATGAGAAAATGCTTCAAAGAGTCAATATGGCTTTTATGGTGGATGAAAGTTCGGTAATCCTTATGCTAACAACTCTGTAGTGAATATTTGTCGAATCCGTGATACATGTAGCGTGTTCGGAACACGGAATTTCAAGATGACGTGTTCTATGTAAATTGTATGTCTATTGGGTAGAACTCGCTCCAAGAGGATTTTTCTGCAAAAACTGCATGATTTTAGAAACTGACATTAGGAGAAATCTACTAAATCAGAATAAAACTTTCTATGTATAAATATGCATTGTCAGTTGGATGAAAGTTCGGTAACACACATATTCGCAACTCATTAAAGAATGTTTGTTGAATCCGTGATGCATGGAACGCGTTCAGAACACGGAATGTCACGGTGAGTGAAACTAGGTAAATTACATATCTTTTGGGTACAACTCCCTCCAAGAGCATTTTTCTGCCAAATCTGCCTCATTTTCAAACTGGCGTTAAAACTAATCTGTGAAATCTGAGAAAATTCTTCAAAGTGTCAGTAAGCCTTGTATGGTGGATGAAAGTGCTGTAATCTACTTGCTAACAACTCTGAAGTGAATATTTGTCTCATCCGTGATGCATGTAGCGTGTTCGGAACACAGAATTTCACGGTGAGCGAATCCATGTAAATTACACGTCTATTGGTTAGACCCGCTCCAAGAGGTTTTTGCCGTGAAATCGGCCTCATTTTGGAAACTGGCATATGGAAAGCTCTGCGAAATCAGAGAAAATGCTTCAAAGCATCAATATGTCTTCTATTTTGTTGAAAGCCCTGGAATCCACATGCAAACAACTCTGTAGTGTATTTTTGTCGAAACATTTCTGCATGTAGCGTGTTCCGAACACGGAATTTCATGGTGAGCGAATCCATGGAATTTACATATCTATTGGATAGAACACGCTCCAACAGTTTTTTCCTTTGTAAACTGCCTGATTTTCGAAACTGATATTAGGAAAAAGCTGCAAACTCAGAGTGAATGTTTCTAGGAGTACATATGCCTTGTATGGTGGATGAAAGTTCTGTAATACACATGTACACAACTCTTTAAAAATGTTTGTCAAATCCGTGATGTATGTAGCCTGTTCAGAACACGGAATGTCACGGTGATGTTATCTATGAAAATGAGATATCTATTGGATAGAACATGCACCAAGAGTGTTTTTCTGCGAAAACTGCATGATTTTCTTAACTGACGATAGGAAAACCTGCGAAATCTAAGTAAATAATTCTAGGTGTAAATATGCCTTGTATTGTGGTTGAAAAATCGGTAATCCACATGCTCACGGTCATTAAATAATGTTTGTCAAAGCCGTGATGAATGTAACGTTTTCGGAACACGGAATGTCTCGGTGAGTGAAACTCTGAAAATAACAATTCTACTGGATAGAACTCGCTTGAATTGAATGTTTCTGTGAAAATTTCATGCTTTTTGAAACTGGATGTAAGGAAAAACCTGCGAAATCAGAATAACTACTTCTAGGTGTAAATATGCCTTGTATGGTGGATGAAAGATTGGTAATCCACATGCTCACACTCATTAAAGAATTTTTGTCGAATTCGTGATGCATGTAACGTGTTTGGAATACGGAATGTCATAGTGAAGGAAACAATGTAAGTTACAAGTCTATTGGGTAGAACTCGCTTGAAGAGAATTTTTCTGCGAAATGTGCCTCATTTTCAAAACTGCCATTAGGAGAACCCTGTGAAATCTGAGAAAATGCATCTAAGTGTCAATATGCCTTGAATGGTGAATGAAAGTTCGGTAATCCACATGTTAATAACAGTGTAGTAATTATTTTGTAAACCGTGATTCATGTAGCGCTTTTGGAAAACTGAATTTCACGGTAATGAAACGATGTAAATTAAAATTCTATTGAGTAGAACGAGCTAGAAGAGAATGTTTCTGTGAAAATTGCATGATTATCGAATCTGAAGTTTGGAAAAAGCTGGAAAACGGGAGTCAATATATGTAGGTGTAAATATGCATTTATGTTGCAAGAAAGTTCGGTAATCCACATATTCACAACATACTAAAGAATCATTTTCTAATCTGTGATGCATGAACCGTGTTCAGAATGTGGAATTTCACGGTGATTGAAACAATGTAAATTACTTCTCTATTGGGTAGAACTAGCTCGGAGAGGGTTTTTCGGTGAAAACTTCGTCATTTTTGAAACTGGCATTTGCAAAACGCTGCAAAATCTGAGAAAATACTTCTAAGAATCAATATTCAATGTATTGTGACGAAAGTTCGGTAATCCACATGCTAACAAATTTGTAGTGAGTATTTGTCGAATCCTTTATGCATGTAGCATGTTCAGAACACGGAATTTCACGGCCAGGGAATTTATGTTAATTACATTTCTCTTGGTTAGAAATCACTCTAAGAGTTTTTTCCTGAGAAATCGGCCAGATTTTCGATACTGGCGAAAGGAAAGCCCTGCGAACTCAGATTAAGAGATTCTCGGTGTAAATATGCCTTGTATGGTGGATGAAAGTTCGGTAATCCGCATGCTAACAACTCTGTACTGAATATTTGTCGAATCTGAGATACGTGAAGCGTTTTTGGTACACAGAATATCACGGTGAGCGAATCTATGTAAAATACATGTCTCTTCGGTAGAACTCGCTCCAAGAGATTTTTCTGGGAAATCTGCCTCATTTTCGAAACTGGCGTTTGATAATATACGGAAAATCTGAGAAAATGCTTCAAAGTGTCAATATGCCTTGTATTTTGATGGAAGTTCGTAAAACCACATGCAAACAATTCTGTGGTGAATATTTGTAGAAAGCGTTATGCATGTAGCGTGATCGTATCACAGAAATTCCCGGCGATGGAATCTATGTAAATTACACGCCTATTGGTTAGAATTCGCTCCAAAAATATTTCCCTGAGAAAACGGCCTGATTTTCGAAACTGGCATTAGGAAAAAGCTGCAAATTCAGAGTTAATGTTTCTAGGTGTAAATATGCCATGTATGGTGGATGAAAGTTCTGTAATCTACATGTTCACAACTCATTCGAGAAAGTTTGTTGAAACCTTGATGCATGTAGCGTTTTCGGAAATTGGAATGTCACTGTGAGGAAAACAATGTAAATTACATTTCTATTGGGAAGTACTCGCTCCACGAGTATTTTTCTGCGTATCTGCCTCCTTTTCAAAACTGGCATTAGGAAAAACTTTCGAAATATGAGAAAATGCTTCAAAGAGTCAATATGGCTTTTATGGTGGATGAAAGTTCGGTAATCCTTATGCTAACAACTCTGTAGTGAATATTTGTCGAATTCGTGATGCATGTAGCTTTTCCGGAACACGGAATTTCACGATGACGGGTTCTATGTAAATTGCATGTGTATAGGGTAGAACTCGCTCCAAGAGGATTTTTCTGCAAAAACTGCATGATTTTAGAAACTGACATTAGGAGAAATCTACTAAATCAGAATAAAACTTTCTATGTATAAATAGGCATTGTCAGTTGGATGAAAGTTCGGTAATACACATGTTCACAACTCATTAAAGAATGTTTGTTGAATCCGTGATGCATGGAACGTGTTCAGAGCACGGAATGTCACGGTGAGTGAAACTAGGTAAATTACATATCTTTTGGGTACAACTCGCTCCAAGAGCTTTTTTCTGCCAAATCTGCCTCATTTTCAAAACTGGCGTTAAAAATAACCTGTGAAATCTGAGAAAATTCTTCAAAGTGTCAGTAAGCCTTGTATGGTGGATGAAAGTGCTGTAATCTACGTGCTAACAATTATGAACTGAATATTTGTCGCATCTGTGATGCATGTAGCGTGTTCGGAACACGGAATTTCACGGTGAGCGAATCCATGGAATTTACATATCTATTGTATAGAACACGCTCCAACAGTTTTTTCCTTTGTAAACTGCCTGATTTTCGAAACTGCTATTAGGAAAAAGCTGCGAACTCAGAGTGAATGTTTCTAGGTGTACATGTGCCTTGTATGGTGGATGAAAGTTCTGTAATACACATGTACACAACTCTTTAAAAATGTTTGTCAAATCCGTGATGTATGTAGCCTGTTCGGAACACGGACTGTCACGGTGAGGGAAACTATGTAAATTACATATCTATTGGTTAGAACACGCTCCAGGAGCATTTTACTGGAAAATCTGCCTCAGTTTGGAAACTGGTGTCATGAAAACGCTGCAAAATATGAGTAAATTCTTTAAGGTGACAATATGTCTTAAATTGGTTATTCAAGATGTGTAATTCACATGCTAACAACTCAGCAGCGTATATTGGTTGAATCCGTGGTGCATATACCGTTTTCAGAACACGGAATGTCACGGTGATGATATCTATGAAAATGAGATGTCTATTGGATAGAACATGCACCAAGAGTGTTTTTCTGCGAAAACTACCTGATTTTCTTAACTGACGATAGGAAAACCTGCGAAATCTAAGTAAATGTTTCTAGGTGTAAATATGCCTTGTATTGTGGTTGAAAAATCGGTAATCCACATGCTCACGGTCATTAAATAATGTTTGTCAAAGCCGTGATGAATGTAACGTTTTCAGAACACGGAATGTCTCGGTGAGTGAAACTCTGAAAATAACAATTCTACTGGATAGAACTCGCTTGGATTGAATGTTTCTGTGAAAATTTCATGATTTTTGAAACTGGATGTAAGGAAAAACCTGCGAAATCAGAATAACTACTTCTAGGTGTAAATTTGCCTTGTATGGTGGATGAAAGATTGGTAATCCACATGCTAACACTCATTAAAGAATGTTTGTCGAATTCGTGATGCATGTAACGTGTTTGGAATACGGAATGTCATAGTGAAGGAAACAATGTAAATTACATGTCTATTGGGTAGAACTCGCTTGAAGAGAATTTTTCTGCGAAATGTGCCTCATTTTCAAAACTGCCATTAGGAGAACCCTGTGAAATCTGAGAAAATCCATCTAAGTGTAAATATGCCTTGAATGGTGAATGAAAGTCCGGTAATCCACATGTTAATAACAGTGTAGTAATTATTTTGTAAACCGTGATTCATGTAGCGCTTTTGGAAAACTGAATTTCACGGTAATGAAACGATGTAAATTAAAATTCGATTGAGTAGAACGAGCTAGAAGAGAATGTTTCTGTGAAAATTGCATGATTATCGAATCTGAATTTTGGAAAAAGCTGCAAAACGGGAGTCAATATATGTAGGTGTAAGTATGCATTTATGTTGCAAGAAAGTTCGGTAATCCACATTTTCACAACATACTAAAGAATCATTTTCTAATCTGTGATGCATGAACCGTGTTCAGAATGTGGAATTTCACGGTGATTGAAACAATGTAAATTACTTCTCTATTGTGTAGAACTAGCTCGGAGAGTGTTATTCAGGCGAAAACTTCGTCATTTTTGAAACTGGCATTTGCAAAACGCTGCAAAATCTGAGAAAATACTTCTAAGAATCAATATTCAATGTATTGTGACGAAAGTTCGGTAATCCACATGTTAACAAATTTGTAGTGAGTATTTGTCGAATCCTTTATGCATGTAGCATGTTCAGAACACGGAATTTCACGGCCAGGGGATTTATGTTAATTACATTTCTCTTGGTTAGAAATCACTCCAAGAGATTTTTCCTGAGAACTCGGCCAGATTTTCGAAACTGGCGATAGGAAAACCCTGCGAACTCAGATTAATAGATTCTCGGTGTAAATATGCCTTGTATGGTGGATGAAAGTTCTGTAATCCGCATGCTAACAACTCTGTACTGAATATTTGTCGAATCCGAGATACGTGAAGCGTGATTTGAACACAGAATATCACGGTGAGCGAATCTATGTAAAATACAGGTCTCTTCGGTAGAACTCGCTCCAAGAGATTTTTCTGGGATATCTGCCTCATTTTCGAAACTGGCGTTTGATAATATATGCAAAATCTGGGAAAATGCTTCAAAGTGTCAATATGCCTTGTATTGTGATGAAAGTTCATACAACCACATGTAAACAATTCTGTGGTGAATATTTGTAGAAAGCGTTATGCATGTATCGTGATCGTATCAGAGAAATTCCCGGCGATGGAATCTATATAAATTACACGCCTATTGGTTCGAATACGCTCCAAAAATGTTTCACTGAGAAAACGGCCTGATTTTCAAAACTGGCATTAGGAAAAATCTGCAAATTCAGAGCTAATGTTTCTAGGTGTAAATATGCCATGTATGGTGGATGAAAGTTCTGTAATCTACATGTTCACAACTCATTCGAGAAAGTTTGTTGAAACCTTGATGCATGTAGCGTTTTCGGAAATTGGAATGTCACTGTGAGGAAAAATATGTATATTACATTTCTATTGGGAAGTACTCGCTCCACGGGAATTTTTCTGCGTATCTGCCTCCTTTTCAAAACTGGCATTAGGAAAAACTTTCGAAATATGAGAAAATGCTTCAAAGAGTCAATATGGCTTTTATGGTGGATGAAAGTTCGGTAATCCTTATGCTAACAACTCTGTAGTGAATATTTGTCGAATCCGTGATACATGTAGCGTGTTCGGAACACGGAATTTCACGATGACGTGTTCTATGTAAATTGCATGTCTATTGGGTAGAACTCGCTCCAAGAGGATTTTTCTGCAAAAACTGCATGATTTTAGAAACTGACATTAGGAGAAATCTACTAAATCAGAATAAAACTTTCTATGTATAAATATGCATTGTCAGTTGGATGAAAGTTCGGTAACACACATATTCGCAACTCATTAAAGAATGTTTGTTGAATCCGTGATGCATGGAACGCGTTCAGAACACGGAATGTCACAGTGAGTGAAACTAGGTAAATTACATATCTTTTGGGTACAACTCGCTCCAAGAGCATTTTTCTGCCAAATCTGCCTCATTTTCAAATCTGGCATTAAAACTAACCTGTGAAATCTGAGAAAATTCTTCAAAGTGTCAGTAAGCCTTGTATGGTGGATGAAAGTGCTGTAATCTACTTGCTAACAACTCTGAAGGGAATATTTGTCTCATCCGTGATTTATGTAGAGTGTTCGGAACACAGAATTTCACGGTGAGCGAATCCATGTAAATTACACGTCTATTGGGTTAGACCCGCTCCAAGAGCTTTTTGCCGTGAAATCGGCCTCATTTTCGAAACTGGCATATGGAAAGCTCTGCGAAATCAGAGAAAATGCTTCAAAGCGTCAATATGCCTTCTATTTTGATGAAAGTCCTGGAATCCACATGCAAACAACTCTGAAGTGTATTTTTGTCGAGTCATTTCTGCATGTAGCGTGTTCCGAACACGGAATTTCACGGTGAGCGAATCCATGGAATTTACATATCTATTGGATAGAACAAGATCCAACAGTTTTTTCCTTTGTAAACTGCCTGATTTTCGAAACTGCTATTAGGAAAAAGCTGCGAACTCAGAGTGAATGTTTCTAGGTGTACATATGCCTTGTATGGTGGATGAAAGTTCTGTAATACACATGTACACAACTCTTTAAAAATGTTTGTCAAATCCGTGATGTATGTAGCCTGTTCAGAACACGGACTGTCACGGTGAGGGAAACTATGTAAATTACATATCTATTGGTTAGAACACGCTCCAGGAGCATTTTACTGGGTAATCTGCCTCAGTTTGGAAACTGGAGTTATGAAAACGCTGCAAAATATGAGTAAATTCTTTAAGGTTACAATATGTCTTCAATGGGTTATTCAAGATGTGTAATTCACATGCTAACAACTCAGCAGTGTATATTGGTTGAATCCGTGGTGCATGTACCGTTTTCAGAACACGGAATGTCACGGTGATGGTATCTATGAAAATGAGATGTCTATTGGATAGAACATGCACCAAGAGTGTTTTTCTGCGAAAACTGACTGATTTTCTTAACTGACGTTAGGAAAACCTGCGAAATCTAAGTAAATGTTTCTAGGTGTAAATATGCCTTGTATTGTGATTGAAAAATCGGTAATCCACATGCTCACTGTCATTAAATAATGTTTGTCAAAGCCGTGGTGAATATAAAGTTTTCGGAACACGGAATGTCTCGGTGAGTGAAACTCTGAAAATAACAATTCTACTGGATAGAACTCGCTTGAATTGAATGTTTCTGTGAAAATTTCATGATTTTTGAAACTGGATGTAAGGACAAACCTGCGAAATCAGAATTACTACTTCTAGGTTTAAATATGCCTTGTATGGTGGATGAAAGTTCGGTAATCCACATGCTCACTCTCATTAAAGAATGTTTGTCGAATTCGTGATGCATGTAACGTGTTTGGAATACGGAATGTCATAGTGAAGGAAACAATGAAAGTTACATGTCTATTGGGTAGAACTCGCTTGAAGAGAATTTTTTTGCGAAATGTGCCTCATTTTCTAAACTGCCATTAGGAGAACCCTGTGAAATCTGAGAAAATGCTTCTAAGTGTCAATATGCCTTGAATGGTGAATGAAAGTCCGGTATTCCACATGTTAATAACAGTGAAGTAATTATTTTTCAAACCGTGATTCATGTAGCGCTTTTGGAAAATGGAATTTCACGGTAATGAAACGATGTAAATTACAATTCTATTGAGTAGAACGAGCTAGAAGAGAATGTTTTCGAAAATTGCATGATTATCGAATCTGAAGTTTGGAAAAAGCTGCAAAACGGGAGTCAATATTTGTAGGTGTAAATGTGCCATTATGTTGCAAGAAAGTTCGGTAATCCACATATTCACAACATACTAAAGAATCTTTTTCTAATCTGTGATGCATGAACTGTGTTCAGAACGTGGAATTTCACGGTGATTGAAACAATGTAAATTACTTCTCTATTGGGTAGAACTAGCTTGGAGAATGTTTTTCGGCGAAAACTTCGTCATTTTTGAAACTGGCTTTTGCAAAACGCTGCAAAATCTGAGAAAATACTTCTAAGAATCAATATTCAATGTATTGTGATGAAAGTTCGGTAATCCACATGCTAACAAATTTGTAGTGAATATTTGTCGAATCCTTTATTCATGTAGCATGTTCAGAACACGGAATTTCACGGCCAGGGATTTATGTAAATTACATTTCTCTTGGTTAGAAATCACTCCAAGAGTTTTTTCCTGAGAAATCGGCCAGATTTTCGATACTGGCGAAAGGAAAACCCTGCGAACTCAGATTAAGAGATTCTCGGTGTAAATATGCCTCGTATGGTGGATGAAAGTTCGGTAATCCGCATGCTAACAACTCTGTACTGAATATTTGTCGAATCCGAGATACATGAAGCGTGTTTGGAACACAGAATATCACGATGAGCGAATTTATGTAAAATACAGGTCTCTTCGGTAGAACTCGCTCCAAGAGATTTTTCTGGGAAATCTGCCTCATTTTCGAAACTGGCGTTTGATAATATACGCAAAATCTGAGAAAATGCTTCAAAGTGTCAATATGCCTTTTATTGTGATGGAAGTTTGTAAAACCACATGCAAACAATTCTGTGGTGAATATTTGTAGAAAGCGTTATGCATGTAGCGTGATCGTATCACAGAAATTCCCGGCGATGGAATCTATGTAAATTACACTCCTATTGGTTCGAAATCACTCCAAAAATGTTTCCCTGAGAAAACGGCCTGATTTTCGAACCTCGCATTAGGAAAAAGCTGCAAATTCAGAGTTAAAGTTTCAAGGTGTAAATATGCCATGTATGGTGGATGAAAGTTCTGTAATCTACATGTTCAAAACTCATTTGAGAAAGTTTGTTGAAATCTTGATGCATGTAGCGTGTTCGGAAATTAGAATGTCACTGTGAGGAAAACAATGTAAATTACATTTCTATTGGGAAGTACTCGCTCCACGAGTATTTTTCTGTGTATCTGCCTCCTTTTCAATACTGGCATTAGGAAAAAATTTTCGAAATATGAGAAAATGCTTCAAAGAGTCAATATGGCTTTTATGGTGGATGAAAGTTCGGTAATCCTTATGCTAACAACTCTGTAGTGAATATTTGTCGAATCCGTGATGCATGTAGCTTTTCCGGAACACGGAATTTCACGATGACGGGTTCTATGTAAATTGCATGTGTATAGGGTAGAACTCGCTCCAAGAGGATTTTTCTGCAAAAACTGCATGATTTTAGAAACTGACATTAGGAGAAATCTACTAAATCAGAATAAAACTTTCTATGTATAAATATGCATTGTCAGTTGGATGAAAGTTCGGTAATACACATGTTCACAACTGATTAAAGAATATTTGTTGAATCCGTGATGCATGGAACACGTTCAGAACACGGAATGTCACGGTGAGTGAAACTAGGTAAATTACATATCTTTTGGGTACAACTCGCTCCAAGAGCATTTTTCTGCCAAATCTGCCTCATTTTCAAACTGGCGTTAAAACTAACCTGTGAAGTCTGAGAAAATTCTTCAAAGTGTCAGTAAGCCTTGTATGGTGGATGAAAGTGCTGTAATCTACGTGCTAACAACTATGAACTTAATATTTGTCGCATCCGTGATGCATGTAGCGTGTTCGGAACACGGAATTTCACGGTGAGCGAATCCATGTAAATTACACGTCTATTGGTTAGACCCGCTCCAAGAGGTTATTGACGTGAAATGGGCCTCATTTTGGAAACTGGCTTTTGGAAAGCTCTGCGAAATCAGAGAAAATGCTTCAAAGCGTCAATATGCCTTCT
This sequence comes from Camelus dromedarius, assembly GCF_036321535.1. NCBI lineage: Eukaryota > Metazoa > Chordata > Mammalia > Artiodactyla > Camelidae > Camelus > Camelus dromedarius. The sequence goes on from NW_026989755.1 coordinate 1,199,737, forward strand.
ATTTTGATGATAGTTCTGGAATCCACATGCAAACAACTCTGTAGTGTATTTTGGTCGAATCATTTCTGCATGTAGCGTGTTCCGAACACGGAATTTCACGGTGAGCGAATCCATGGAATTTACATATCTATTGGATAGAACACGCTCCAACAGTTTTTTCCTTTGTAAACTGCCTGATTTTCGAAACTGCTATTAGGAAAAAGCTGCGAACTCAGAGTGAATGTTTCTAGGTGTACATATGCCTTGTATGGTGGATGAAAGTTCTGTAATACACATGTACACAACTCTTTAAAAATGTTTGTCAAATCCGTGATGTATGTAGCCTGTTCGGAACACGGACTGTCACGGTGAGGGAAACTATGTAAATTACATATCTATTGGTTAGAACACGCTCCAGGAGCATTTTACTGGAAAATCTGCCTCAGTTAGGAAACTTGTGTTATGAAAACGCTGCAAAATATGAGTAAATTCTTTAAGGTGACAATATGTCTTCAATGGGTTATTCAAGATGTGTAATTCACATGCTAACAACTCAGCATCGTATATTGGTTGAATCCGTGGTGCATATACCGTTTTCAGAACACGGAATGTCACGGTGATGATATCTATGAAAATGAGATGTCTATTGGATAGAACATGCACCAAGAGTGTTTTTCTGCGAAAACTACCTGATTTTCTTAACTGACGATAGGAAAACCTTCGAATTCTAAGTAAATGTTTCTAGGTGTAAATATGCCTTGTATTGTGGTTGAAAAATCGGTAATCCACATGCTCACGGTCATTAAATAATGTTTGTCAAAGCCGTGATGAATGTAACGTTTTCGGAACACGGAATGTTTCGGTGAGTGAAACTATGAAAATAACAATTCTACTGGATAGAACTCGCTTGGATTGAATGTTTCTGTGAAAATTTCATGATTTTTGAAACTGGATGTAAGGAAAAACCTGCGAAATCAGAATAACAACTTCTAGGTTTAAATATGCCTTGTATGGTGGATGAAAGATTGGTAATCCACATGCTCACACTCATTAAAGAATGTTTGTCGAATTCGTGATGCATGTAACGTGTTTGGAGTACGGAATGTCATAGTGAAGGAAACAATGTAAGTTACATGTCTATTTTGTAGAACTCGCTTGAAGAGAATTTTTCTGCGAAATGTGCCTCATTTTCAAAACTGCCATTAGGAGAACCCTGTGAAATCTGAGAAAATGCATCTAAGTGTCAATATGCCTTGAATGGTGAATGAAAGTCCGGTAATCCACATGTTAATAACAGTGTAGTAATTATTTTGTAAACCGTGATTCATGTAGCGCTTTTGGAAAACGGAATTTCACGGTAATGGAACGATGTAAATTACAATTCTATTGAGTAGAACGAGCTAGAAGAGAATGTTTCTGTGAAAATTGCATGATTATCGAATCTGAAGTTTGGAAAAACCTGGAAAACGGCAGTCAATATATGAAGGTGTAAATATGCATTTATGTTGCAAGAAAGTTCGGTAATCCACATTTTCACAACATACTAAAGAATCATTTTCTAATCTGTGATGCATGAACCGTGTTCAGAATGTGGACTTTCACGGTGATTGAAACAATGTAAATTACTTCTCTATTGGGTAGAACTAGCTCGGAGAGTGTTTTTCGGCGAAAACTTCGTCATTTTTGAAACTGGCATTTGCAAAACGCTGCAAAATCTGAGAAAATACTTCTAAGAATCAATATTCAATGTATTGTGATGAAAGTTCATTAATCCACATGCTAACAAATTTGTAGTGAATATTTGTCGAATCCTTTATGCATGTAGCATGTTCGGAACACGGAATTTCACGGCCAGGGGATTTATGTTAATTACATTTCTCTTGGTTAGAAATCACTCCAAGAGATTTTTCCTGAGAACTCGGCCAGATTTTCGAAACTGGCGATAGGAAAACCCTGCGAACTCAGATTAATAGATTCTCGGTGTAAATATGCCTTGTATGGTGGATGAAAGTTCTGTAATCCGCATGCTAACAACTCTGTACTGAATATTTCTCGAATCCGAGATACGTGAAGCGTGATTGGAACACAGAATATCACGGTGAGCGAATCTATGTAAAATACAGCTCTCTTCGGTAGAACTCGCTCCAAGAGATTTTTCTGGGATATCTGCCTCATTTTCGAAACTGGCGTTTGATAATATATGCAAAATCTGGGAAAATGCTTCGAAGTGTCAATATGCCTTATATTGTGATGGAAGTTCATACAACCACATGCAAACAATTCTGTGGTGAATATTTGTAGAAAGCGTTATGCATGTAGCGTGATCGTATCACAGAATTTCCCGGCGATGGAATCTATGTAAATTACACGCCTATTGGTTCGAATACGCTCCAAAAATGTTTCACTGAGAAAACGGCCTGATTTTCAAAACTGGCATTAGGAAAAAGCTGCAAATTCAGAGCTAATGTTTCTAGGTGTCAATATGCCATGTATGGTGGATGAAAGTTCTGTAATCTACATGTTCACAACTCATTCGAGAAAGTTTGTTGAAACCTTGATGCATGTAGCGTTTTCGGAAATTGGAATGTCACTGTGAGGAAAAATATGTATATTACATTTCTATTGGGAAGTACTCGCTCCATGGGAATTTTTCTGCGTATCTGCCTCCTTTTCAAAACTGGCATTAGGAAAAACTTTCGAAATATGAGAAAATGCTTCAAAGAGTCAATATGGCTTTTATGGTGGATGAAAGTTCGGTAATCCTTATGCTAACAACTCTGTAGTGAATATTTGTCGAATCCGTGATACATGTAGCATGTTCGGAACACGGAATTTCACGATGACGTGTTCTATGTAAATTGCATGTCTATTGGGTAGAACTCGCTCCAAGAGGATTTTTCTGCAAAAACTGCATGATTTTAGAAACTGACATTAGGAGAAATCTACTAAATCAGAATAAAATTTTCTATGTATAAATATGCATTGTCAGTTGGATGAAAATTCGGTAACACACATATTCGCAACTCATTAAAGAATGTTTGTTGAATCCGTGATGCATGGAACGCGTTCAGAACACGGAATGTCACAGTGAGTGAAACTAGGTAAATTACATATCTTTTGGGTACAACTCCCTCCAAGAGCATTTTTCTGCCAAATCTGCCTCATTTTCAAATCTGGCGTTAAAACTACTCTGTGAAATCTGAGAAAATTCTTCAAAGTGTCAGTAAGCCTTGTATGGTGGATGAAAGTGCTGTAATCTACTTGCTAACAACTCTGAAGTGAATATTTGTCTCATCCGTGATGCATGTAGCGTGTTCGGAACACAGATTTTCACGGTGAGCGAATCCATGTAAATTACACGTCTATTGGTTAGACCCGCTCCAAGAGGTTTTTGCCGTGAAATCGGCCTCATTTTGGAAACTGGCATATGGAAAGCTCTGCGAAATCAGAGAAAATGCTTCAAAGCATCAATATGTCTTCTATTTTGTTGAAAGTCCTGGAATCCACATGCAAACAACTCTGTAGTGTATTTTTTCGAAACATTTCTGCATGTAGCGTGTTCCGAACACGGAATTTCACGGTGAGCGAATCCATGGAATTTACATATCTATTGGATAGAACACGCTCCAACAGTTTTTTCCTTTGTAAACTGCCTGATTTTCGAAACTGCTATTAGGAAAAAGCTGCGAACTCAGAGTGAATGTTTCTAGGTGTACATATGCCTTGTATGGTGGATGAAAGTTCTGTAATACACATGTACACAACTCTTTAAAAATGTTTGTCAAATCCGTGATGTATGTAGCCTGTTCAGAACACGGACTGTCACGGTGAGGGAAACTATGTAAATTACATATCTATTGGTTAGAACACGCTCCAGGAGCATTTTACTGGAAAATCTGCCTCAGTTTGGAAACTGGTGTTATGAAAACGCTGCAAAATATGAGTAAATTCTTTAAGGTGACAATATGTCTTCAATGGGTTATTCAAGATGTGTAATTCACATGCTAACAACTCAGCAGCATATATTGGTTGAATCCGTGGTGCATGTACCGTTTTCAGAACACGGAATGTCACGGTGATGGTATCTATGAAAATGAGATGTCTATTGGATAGAACATGCACCAAGAGTGTTTTTCTGCGAAAACTGCCTGATTTTCTTAACTGACGTTAGGAAAACCTGCGAAATCTAAGTAAATGTTTCTAGGTGTAAATATGCCTTGTATTGTGGTTGAAAAATCGGTAATCCACATGCTCACTGTCATTAAATAATGTTTGTCAAAGCCGTGGTGAATATAAAGTTTTCGGAACACGGAATGTCTCGGTGAGTGAAACTCTGAAAATAACAATTCTACTGGATAGAACTCGCTTGGATTGAATGTTTCTGTGAAAATTTCATGATTTTTGAAACTGGATGTAAGGACAAACCTGCGAAATCAGAATTACTTCTTCTAGGGTTAAATATGCCTTGTATGGTGGATGAAAGTTCGGTAATCCACATGCTCACTCTCATTAAAGAATGTTTGTCGAATTCTTGATGCATGTAACGTGTTTGGAATACGGAATGTCATAGTGAAGGAAACAATGTAAGTTACATGTCTATTGGGTAGAACTCGCTTGAAGAGAATTTTTTTGCGAAATGTGCCTCATTTTCTAAACTGCCATTAGGAGAACCCTGTGAAATCTGAGAAAATGCTTCTAAGTGTCAATATGCCTTGAATGGTGAATGAAAGTCCGGTATTCCACATGTTAATAACAGTGAAGTAATTATTTTTCAAACCGTGATTCATGTAGCGCTTTTGGAAAATGGAATTTCACGGTAATGAAACGATGTAAATTACAATTCTATTGAGTAGAACGAGCTAGAAGAGAATGTTTTCGAAAATTGCATGATTATCGAATCTGAAGTTTGGAAAAAGCTGCAAAACGGGAGTCAATATTTGTAGGTGTAAATGTGCCATTATTTTGCAAGAAAGTTCGGTAATCCACATATTCACAACATACTAAAGAATCTTTTTCTAATCTGTGATGCATGAACTGTGTTCAGAACGTGGAATTTCACGGTGATTGAAACAATGTAAATTACTTCTCTATTGGGTAGAACTAGCTCGGAGAATGTTTTTCGGCAAAAACTTCGTCATTTTTGAAACTGGCTTTTGCAAAACGCTGCAAAATCTGAGAAAATACTTCTAAGAATCAATATTCAATGTATTGTGATGAAAGTTCGGTAATCCACATGCTAACAAATTTGTAGTGAATATTTGTCGAATCCTTTATTCATGTAGCATGTTCAGAACACGGAATTTCACGGCCAGGGATTTATGTAAATTACATTTCTCTTGGTTAGAAATCACTCCAAGAGTTTTTTCCTGAGAAATCAGCCAGATTTTCGATACTGGCGAAAGGAAAACCCTGCGAACTCAGATTAAGAGATTCTCGGTGTAAATATGCCTTGTATGGTGGATGAAAGTTCGGTAATCCGCATGCTAACAACTCTGTACAGAATATTTGTCGAATCTGAGATACGAGAAGCGTGTTTGGAACACAGAATATCACGGTGAGCGAATCTATGTGAAATACAGGTCTCTTCGGTAGAACTCGCTCCAAGAGATTTTTCTGGGAAATCTGCCTCATTTTCGAAACTGACGTTTGATAATATACGCAAAATCTGAGAAAATGCTTCAATGTGTCAATATGCCTTTTATTGTGATGGAAGTTCGTAAAACCACATGCAAACAATTCTGTGGTGAATATTTGTAGAAAGCGTTATGCATGTAGCGTGATCGTATCACAGAAATTCCCGGCGATGGAATCTATGTAAATTACACGCCTATTGGTTCGAATTCACACCAAAAATGTTTCCCTGAGAAAACGGCCTGATTTTCGAAACTCGCATTAGGAAAAAGCTGCAAATTGAGATAAACTTTCAAGGTGTAAATATGCCATGTATGGTGGATGAAAGTTCTGTAATCTACATGTTCACAACTCATTTGAGAAAGTTTGTTGAAATCTTGATGCATGTAGCGTGTTCGGAAATTAGAATGTCACTGTGAGGAAAACAATGTAAATTACATTTCTATTGGGAAGTACTCGCTCCACGAGTATTTTTCTGCGTATCTGCCTCCTTTTCAAAACTGGCATTAGGAAAAACTTTCGAAATATGAGAAAATGCTTCAAAGAGTCAATATGGCTTTTATGGTGGATGAAAGTTCGGTAATCCTTATGCTAACAACTCTGTAGTGAATATTTGTCGAATCCGTGATGCATGTAGCTTTTCCGGAACACGGAATTTCACGATGACGGGTTCTATGTAAATTGCATGTCTATAGGGTAGAACTAGCTCCAAGAGGATTTTTCTGCAAAAACTGCATGATTTTAGAAACTGACATTAGGAGAAATCTACTAAATCAGAATAAAACTTTCTATGTATAAATATGCATTGTCAGTTGGATGAAAGTTCGGTAATACACATGTTCACAACTCATTAAAGAATGTTTGTTGAATCTGTGATGCATGGAACGCGTTCAGAACACGGAATGTCACGGTGAGTGAAACTAGGTAAATTACATATCTTTTGGGTACAACTCGCTCCAAGAGCATTTTTCTGCCAAATCTGCCTCATTTTCAAAACTGGCGTTAAAACTAACCTGTGAAATCTGAGAAAATACTTCAAAGTGTCAGTAAGCCTTGTATGGTGGATGAAAGTGCTGTAATCTACTTGCTAACAACTCTGAAGTGAATATTTGTCGCATCCGTGATGCATGTAGCGTGTTCGGAACACGGAATTTCACGGTGAGCGAATCCATGTAAATTACACGTATATTGGTTAGACCCGCTCCAAGAGGTTATTGCCGTGAAATGGGCCTCATTTTGGAAACTGGCTTTTGGAAAGCTCTGCGAAATCAGAGAAAATGCTTCAAAGCGTCAATATGCCTTCTATTTTGATGAAAGTCGTGGAATCCACATGCAAACAACTCTGTAGTGTATTTTTGTCGAATAATTTCTGCATGTAGCTTGTTCCGAACATGGAATTTCACGGTGAGCGAATCCATGGAATTTACATATCTATTGGATAGAACACGCTCCAACAGTTTTTTCCTTTGTAAACTGCCTGATTTTCGAAACTGCTATTAGGAAAAAGCTGCGAACTCAGAGTGAATGTTTCTAGGTGTACATATGCCTTGTATGGTGGATGAAAGTTCTGTAATACACATGTACACAACTCTTTAAAAATGTTTGTCAAATCCGTGATGTATGTAGCCTGTTCGGAACACGGACTGTCACGGTGAGGGAAACTATGTAAATTACATATCTATTGGTTAGAACACGCTCCAGGAGCATTTTACTGGAAAATCTGCCTCAGTTTGGAAACTGGTGTCATGAAAACGCTGCAAAATATGAGTAAATTCTTTAAGGTGACAATATGTCTTCAATGGGTTATTCAAGATGTGTAATTCACATGCTAACAACTCAGCAGTGTATATTGGTTGAATCCGTGGTGCATGTACCGTTTTCAGAACACGGAATGTCACGGTGATGGTATCTATGAAAATGAGATGTCTATTGGATAGAACATGCACCAAGAGTGTTTTTCTGCCAAAACTGCCTGATTTTCTTAACTGACGTTAGGAAAACCTGCGAAATCTAAGTAAATGTTTCTAGGTGTAAATACGCCTTTTATTGTGGTTGAAAAATCGGTAATCTACATGCTCACGGTCATTAAATAATGTTTGTCAAAGCCGTGATGAATGTAACTTTTTCGGAACACGGAATGTCTCGGTGAGTGAAACTCTGAAAATAACAATTCTACTGGATAGAACTCGCTTGGATTGAATGTTTCTGTGAAAATTTCATGATTTTTGAAACTGGATGTAAGGACAAACCTGCGAAATCAGAATAACTACTTCTAGGTTTAAATATGCCTTTTATGGTGGATGAAAGTTCGGTAATCCACATGCTCACTCTCATTAAAGAATGTTTGTCGAATTCGTGATGCATGTAACGTGTTTGGAATACGGAATGTCATAGTGAAGGAAACAATGTAAGTTACATGTCTATTTGTAGAACTCGCTTGAAGAGAATTTTTCTGCGAAATGTGCCTCATTTTCAAAACTGCCATTAGGAGAACCCTGTGAAATCTGAGAAAATGCTTCTAAGTGTCAATATGCCTTGAATGGTGAATGAAAGTCCGGTATTCCACATGTTAATAACAGTGAAGTAATTATTTTTCAAACCGTGATTCATGTAGCGCTTTTGGAAAACGGAATTTCACGGTAATGAAACGATGTAAATTACAATTCTATTGAGTAGAACGAGCTAGAAGAGAATGTTTCTGTGAAAATTGCATGATTATCGAATCTGGAGTTTGGAAAAAGCTGCAAAACGGGAGACAATTTTTTTTAGGTGTAAATGTGCCTTTATGTTGCAAGAAAGTTCGGTAATCCACATGTTCACAACATACAAAAGAATCTTTTTCTAATCTGTGATGCATGAACCTTGTTCAGAACGTGGAATTTCACGGTGATTGAAACAATGTAAATTACTTCTCTATTGGGTAGAACTAGCTCGGAGAGAGTTTTTCGGCGAAAACGTCGTCATTTTTAAACTAGCAATTGCAAAACGCTGCAAAATCTGAGAAAATACTTCTAAGAATCAATATTCAATGTATTGTGATGAAAGTTCGGTAATCCACATGCTAACAAATTTGTAGTGAATATTTGTCGAATCCTTTATGCATGTAGCATGTTCGGAACACGGAATTTCACGGCCAGGGGATTTATGTAAATTACATTTCTCTTGGTTAGAAATCACTCCAAGAGATTTTTCCTAGAAAACGGCCGGATTTTCTATACTGGCGAAAGGAAAACCCTGCGAACTCATATTAAGAGATTCTCTGTGTAAATATGCCTTGTATGGTGGATGAAAGTTCGGTAATCCTTATGCTAACAACTCTGTAGTGAATATTTGTCGAATCCGTGATGCATGTAGCTTTTCCGGAACACGGAATTTCACGATGACGGGTTCTATGTAAATTGCATGTCTATAGGGTAGAACTCGCTCCAAGAGGATTTTTCTGCAAAAACTGCATGATTTTAGAAACTGACATTAGGAGAAATCTACCAAATAAGAATAAAACTTTCTATGTATAAATATGCATTGTCAGTTGGATGAAAGTTCGGTAATACACATGTTCACAACTCATTAAAGAATGTTTGTTGAATCTGTGATGCATGGAACGCGTTCAGAACACGGAATGTCACGGTGAGTGAAACTAGGTAAATTACATATCTTTTGGGTACAACTCGCTCCAAGAGCATTTTTCTGCCAAATCTGCCTCATTTTCAAAACTGGCGTTAAAACTAACCTGTGAAATCTGAGAAAATACTTCAAAGTGTCAGTAAGCCTTGTATGGTGGATGAAAGTGCTGTAATCTACTTGCTAACAACTCTGAAGTGAATATTTGTCGCATCCGTGATGCATGTAGCGTGTTCGGAACACAGAATTTCACGGTGAGCGAATCCATGTAAATTACACGTATATTGGTTAGACCCGCTCCAAGAGGTTATTGCCGTGAAATGGGCCTCATTTTGGAAACTGGCTTTTGGAAAGCTCTGCGAAATCAGAGAAAATGCTTCAAAGCGTCAATATGCCTTCTATTTTGATGAAAGTCGTGGAATCCACATGCAAACAACTCTGTAGTGTATTTTTGTCGAATAATTTCTGCATGTAGCTTGTTCCGAACATGGAATTTCACGGTGAGCGAATCCATGGAATTTACATATCTATTGGATAGAACACGCTCCAACAGTTTTTTCCTTTGTAAACTGCCTGATTTTCGAAACTGCTATTAGGAAAAAGCTGCGAACTCAGAGTGAATGTTTCTAGGTGTACATATGCCTTGTATGGTGGATGAAAGTTCTGTAATACACATGTACACAACTCTTTAAAAATGTTTGTCAAATCCGTGATGTATGTAGCCTGTTCGGAACACGGACTGTCACGGTGAGGGAAACTATGTAAATTACATATCTATTGGTTAGAACACGCTCCAGGAGCATTTTACTGGAAAATCTGCCTCAGTTTGGAAACTGGTGTCATGAAAACGCTGCAAAATATGAGTAAATTCTTTAAGGTGACAATATGTCTTCAATGGGTTATTCAAGATGTGTAATTCACATGCTAACAACTCAGCAGTGTATATTGGTTGAATCCGTGGTGCATGTACCGTTTTCAGAACACGGAATGTCACGGTGATGGTATCTATGAAAATGAGATGTCTATTGGATAGAACATGCACCAAGAGTGTTTTTCTGCCAAAACTGCCTGATTTTCTTAACTGACGTTAGGAAAACCTGCGAAATCTAAGTAAATGTTTCTAGGTGTAAATACGCCTTTTATTGTGGTTGAAAAATCGGTAATCTACATGCTCACGGTCATTAAATAATGTTTGTCAAAGCCGTGATGAATGTAACTTTTTCGGAACACGGAATGTCTCGGTGAGTGAAACTCTGAAAATAACAATTCTACTGGATAGAACTCGCTTGGATTGAATGTTTCTGTGAAAATTTCATGATTTTTGAAACTGGATGTAAGGACAAACCTGCGAAATCAGAATAACTACTTCTAGGTTTAAATATGCCTTTTATGGTGGATGAAAGTTCGGTAATCCACATGCTCACTCTCATTAAAGAATGTTTGTCGAATTCGTGATGCATGTAACGTGTTTGGAATACGGAATGTCATAGTGAAGGAAACAATGTAAGTTACATGTCTATTTGTAGAACTCGCTTGAAGAGAATTTTTCTGCGAAATGTGCCTCATTTTCAAAACTGCCATTAGGAGAACCCTGTGAAATCTGAGAAAATGCTTCTAAGTGTCAATATGCCTTGAATGGTGAATGAAAGTCCGGTATTCCACATGTTAATAACAGTGAAGTAATTATTTTTCAAACCGTGATTCATGTAGCGCTTTTGGAAAACGGAATTTCACGGTAATGAAACGATGTAAATTACAATTCTATTGAGTAGAACGAGCTAGAAGAGAATGTTTCTGTGAAAATTGCATGATTATCGAATCTGGAGTTTGGAAAAAGCTGCAAAACGGGAGACAATTTTTTTTAGGTGTAAATGTGCCTTTATGTTGCAAGAAAGTTCGGTAATCCACATGTTCACAACATACAAAAGAATCTTTTTCTAATCTGTGATGCATGAACCTTGTTCAGAACGTGGAATTTCACGGTGATTGAAACAATGTAAATTACTTCTCTATTGGGTAGAACTAGCTCGGAGAGAGTTTTTCGGCGAAAACGTCGTCATTTTTAAACTAGCAATTGCAAAACGCTGCAAAATCTGAGAAAATACTTCTAAGAATCAATATTCAATGTATTGTGATGAAAGTTCGGTAATCCACATGCTAACAAATTTGTAGTGAATATTTGTCGAATCCTTTATGCATGTAGCATGTTCGGAACACGGAATTTCACGGCCAGGGGATTTATGTAAATTACATTTCTCTTGGTTAGAAATCACTCCAAGAGATTTTTCCTAGAAAACGGCCGGATTTTCTATACTGGCGAAAGGAAAACCCTGCGAACTCATATTAAGAGATTCTCTGTGTAAATATGCCTTGTATGGTGGATGAAAGTTCGGTAATCCTTATGCTAACAACTCTGTAGTGAATATTTGTCGAATCCGTGATGCATGTACCTTTTCCGGAACACGGAATTTCACGATGACGGGTTCTATGTAAATTGCATGTGTATAGGGTAGAACTCGCTCCAAGAGGATTTTTCTGCAAAAACTGCATGATTTTAGAAACTGACATTAGGAGAAATCTACTAAATCATAATAAATTTTTCTATGTATAAATATGCATAGTCAGTTGGATGAAAGTTCGGTAATACACATGTTCACAACTCATTAAAGAATGTTTGTTGAATCCGTGATGCATGGAACGCGTTCAGAACACGGAATGTCACGGTGAGTGAAACTAGGTAAATTACATATCTTTTGGGTACAACTCGCTCCAAGAGCATTTTTCTGCCAAATCTGCCTCATTTTCAAAACTGGCGTTAAAACTAACTTGTGAAATCTGAGAAAATTCTTCAAAGTGTCAGTAAGCCTTGTATGGTGGATGAAAGTGCTGTAATCTACTTGCTAACAACTCTGAAGTGAATATTTGTCTCATCCGTGATGCATGTAGTGTGTTCGGAACACAGAATTTCACGGTGAGCGAATCCATGTAAATTACACGTCTATTGGTTAGACCCGCTCCAAGAGGTTTTTGCCGTGAAATCGGCCTCAATTTGGAAACTTGCATATGGAAAGCTCTGCGAAATCAGAGAAAATGCTTCAAAGCATCAATATGTCTTCTATTTTGTTGAAAGTCCTGGAATCCACATGCAAACAACTCTGTAGTGTATTTTTGTCGAAACATTTCTGCATGTAGCGTGTTCCGAACACGGAATTTCACAGTGAGCGAATCCATGGAATTTACATATCTATTGGATAGAACACGCTCCAACAGTTTTTTCCTTTGTAAACTGCCTGATTTTCGAAACTGCTATTAGGAAAAAGCTGCGAACTCAGAGTGAATGTTTCTAGGTGTACATATGCCTTGTATGGTGGATGAAAGTTCTGTAATACACATGTACACAACTCTTTAAAAATGTTTGTCAAATCCGTGATGTATGTAGCCTGTTCGGAACACGGACAGTCACGGTGAGGGAAACTATGTAAATTACATATCTATTGGTTAGAACACGCTCCAGGAGCATTTTACTGGAAAATCTGCCTCAGTTTGAAACTGGTGTTATGAAAACGCTGCAAAATATGAGTAAATTCTTTAAGGTGAAAATATGTCTTCAATGGGTTATTCAAGATGTGTAATTCACATGCTAACAACTCAGCAGTGTATATTGGTTGAATCCGTGGTGCATGTACCGTTTTCAGAACACGGAATGTCACGGTGATGGTATCTATGAAAATGAGATGTCTGTTGGATAGAACATGCACCAAGAGTGTTTTTCTGCGAAAACTGCCTGATTTTCTTAACTGACGTTAGGAAAACCTGCGAAATCTAAGTAAATGTTTCTAGGTGTAAATATGCCTTGTATTGTGGTTGAAAAATCGGTAATCCACATGCTCACTGTCATTAAATAATGTTTGTCAAAGCCGTGGTGAATATAAAGTTTTCGGAACACGGAATGTCTCGGTGAGTGAAACTCTGAAAATAACAATTCTACTGGATAGAACTCGCTTGGATTGAATGTTTCTGTGAAAATTTCATGATTTTTGAAACTGGATGTAAGGACAAACCTGCGAAATCAGAATTACTTCTTCTAGGTTTAAATATGCCTTGTATGGTGGATGAAAGTTCGGTAATCCACATGCTCACTCTCATTAAAGAATGTTTGTCGAATTTGTGATGCATGTAACGTGTTTGGAATACGGAATGTCATAGTGAAGGAAACAATGTAAGTTACATGTCTATTGGGTAGAACTCGCTTGAAGAGAATTTTTTTGCGAAATGTGCCTCATTTTCCAAACTGCCATTAGGAGAACCCTGTGAAATCTGAGAAAATGCTTCTAAGTGTCAATATGCCTTGAATGGTGAATGAAAGTCCGGTATTCCACATGTTAATAACAGTGAAGTAATTATTTTTCAAACCGTGATTCATGTAGCGCTTTTGGAAAATGGAATTTCACGGTAATGAAACGATGTAAATTACAATTCTATTGAGTAGAACGAGCTAGAAGAGAATGTTTTCGAAAATTGCATGATTATCGAATCTGAAGTTTGGAAAAAGCTGCAAAACGGGAGTCAATATTTGTAGGTGTAAATGTGCCATTATGTTGCAAGAAAGTACGGTAATCCACATATTCACAACATACTAAAGAATCTTTTTCTAATCTGTGATGCATGAACTGTGTTCAGAACGTGGAATTTCACGGTGATTGAAACAATGTAAATTACTTCTCTATTGGGTAGAACTAGCTCGGAGAATGTTTTTCGGCGAAAACTTCGTCATTTTTGAAACTGGCTTTTGCAAAACGCTGCAAAATCTGAGAAAATACTTCTAAGAATCAATATTCAATGTATTGTGATGAAAGTTCGGTAATCCACATGCTAACAAATTTGTAGTGAATATTTGTCGAATCCTTTATTCATGTAGCATGTTCAGAACATGGAATTTCACGGCCAGGGATTTATGTAAATTACATTTCTCTTGGTTAGAAATCACTCCAAGAGTTTTTTCCTGAGAAATCGGCCAGATTTTCGATACTGGCGAAAGGAAAACCCTGCGAACTCAGATTAAGAGATTCTCGGTGTAAATATGCCTTGTATGGTGGATGAAAGTTCGGTAATCCGCATGCTAACAACTCTGTACTGAATATTTGTCGAATCCGAGATACGTGAAGCGTGTTTGGAACACAGAATATCACGGTGAGTGAATCTATGTAAAATACAGGTCTCTTCGGTAGAACTCGCTCCAAGAGATTTTTCTGGGAAATCTGCCTCATTTTCGAAACTGGCGTTTGATAATATACGCAAAATCTGAGAAAATGCTTCAAAGTGTCAATATGCCTTTTATTGTGATGGAAGTTCGTAAAATCACATGCAAACAATTCTGTGGTGAATATTTGTAGAAAGCGTTATGCATGTAGCGTGATCGTATCACAGAAATTCCCGGCGATGGAATCTATGTAAATTACACTCCTATTGGTTCGAAATCACTCCAAAAATGTTTCCCTGAGAAAACGGCCTGATTTTCGAACCTCGCATTAGGAAAAAGCTGCAAATTCAGAGTTAAAGTTTCAAGGTGTAAATATGCCATGTATGGTGGATGAAAGTTCTGTAATCTACATGTTCACAACTCATTTGAGAAAGTTTGTTGAAATCTTGATGCATGTAGCGTGTTCGGAAATTAGAATGTCACTGTGAGGAAAACAATGTAAATTACATTTCTATTGGGAAGTACTCGCTCCACGAGTATTTTTCTGCGTATCTGCCTCCTTTTCAATACTGGCATTAGGAAAAACTTTCGAAATATGAGAAAATGCTTCAAAGAGTCAATATGGCTTTTATGGTGGATGAAAGTTCGGTAATACTTATGCTAACAACTCTGTAGTGAATATTTGTCGAATCCGTGATGCATGTAGCTTTTCCGGAACACGGAATTTCACGATGACGGGTTCTATGTAAATTGCATGTGTATAGGGTAGAACTCGCTCCAAGAGGATTTTTCTGCAAAAACTGCATGATTTTAGAAACTGACATTAGGAGAAATCTACTAAATCATAATAAATTTTTCTATGTATAAATATGCATAGTCAGTTGGATGAAAGTTCGGTAATACACATGTTCACAACTCATTAAAGAATGTTTGTTGAATCCGTGATGCATGGAACGCGTTCAGAACACGGAATGTCACGGTGAGTGAAACTAGGTAAATTACATATCTTTTGGGTAAAACTCGCTCCAAGAGAATTTTTCTGCCAAATCTGCCTCATTTTCAAAACTGGCGTTAAAACTAACTTGTGAAATCTGAGAAAATTCTTCAAAGTGTCAGTAAGCCTTGTATGGTGGATGAAAGTGCTGTAATCTACTTGCTAACAACTCTGAAGTGAATATTTGTCTCATCCGTGATGCATGTAGTGTGTTCGGAACACAGAATTTCACGGTGAGCGAATCCATGTAAATTACACGTCTATTGGTTAGACCCGCTCCAAGAGGTTTTTGCCGTGAAATCGGCCTCAATTTGGAAACTTGCATATGGAAAGCTCTGCGAAATCAGAGAAAATGCTTCAAAGCATCAATATGTCTTCTATTTTGTTGAAAGTCCTGGAATCCACATGCAAACAACTCTGTAGTGTATTTTTGTCGAAACATTTCTGCATGTAGCGTGTTCCGAACACGGAATTTCACGGTGAGCGAATCCATGGAATTTACATATCTATTGGATAGAACACGCTCCAACAGTTTTTTCCTTTGTAAACTGCCTGATTTTCGAAACTGCTATTAGGAAAAAGCTGCGAACTCAGAGTGAATGTTTCTAGGTGTACATATGCCTTGTATGGTGGATGAAAGTTCTGTAATACACATGTACACAACTCTTTAAAAATGTTTATCAAATCCGTGATGTATGTAGCCTGTTCGGAACACGGACTGTCACGGTGAGGGAAACTATGTAAATTACATATCTATTGGTTAGAACACGCTCCAGGAGCATTTTACTGGAAAATCTGCCTCAGTTTGGAAACTGGTGTTATGAAAACGCTGCAAAATATGAGTAAATTCTTTAAGGTGACAATATGTCTTCAATGGGTTATTCAAGATGTGTAATTCACATGCTAACAACTCAGCAGTTTATATTGGTTGAATCCGTGGTGCATGTACCGTTTTCAGAACACGGAATGTCACGGTGATGGTATCTATGAAAATGAGATGTCTATTGGATAGAACATGCACCAAGAGTGTTTTTCTGCGAAAACTGCCTGATTTTCTTAACTGACGTTAGTAAAACCTGCGAAATCTAAGTAAATGTTTCTAGGTGTAAATATGCCTTGTATTGTGGTTGAAAAATCGGTAATCCACATGCTCACTGTCATTAAATAATTTTTGTCAAAGCCGTGGTGAATATAATGTTTTCGGAACACGGAATGTCTCGGTGAGTGAAACTCTGAAAATAACAATTCTACTGGTTAGAACTCGCTTGAATTGAATGTTTCTGTGAAAATTTCATGATTTTTGAAACTGGATGTAAGGACAAACCTGCGAAATCAGAATTACTACTTCTAGGTTTAAATATGCCTTGTATGGTGGATGAAAGTTCGGTAATCCACATGCTCACTCTCATTAAAGAATGTTTGTCGAATTCGTGATGCATGTAACGTGTTTGGAATACGGAATGTCATAGTGAAGGAAACAAAGTAAGTTACATGTCTATTGGGTAGAACTCGCTTGAAGAGAATTTTTCTGCGAAATGTGCCTCAGTTTCCAAACTGCCTTTAGTAGAACCCTGTGAAATCTGAGGAAATGTTTCTAAGTGTCAATATGCCTTGAATGGTGAATGAAAGTCCGGTATTCCACATGTTAATAACAGTGAAGTAATTATTTTTCAAACCGTGATTCATGTAGCGCTTTTGGAAAATGGAATTTCACGGTAATGAAACGATGTAAATTACAATTCTATTGAGTAGAACGAGCTAGAAGAGAATGTTTTCGAAAATTGCATGATTATCGAATCTGAAGTTTGGAAAAAGCTGCAAAACGGGAGTCAATATTTGTAGGTGTAAATGTGCCATTATGTTGCAAGAAAGTTCGGTAATCCACATATTCACAACATACTAAAGAATCTTTTTCTAATCTGTGATGCATGAACTGTGTTCAGAACGTGGAATTTCACGGTGATTGAAACAATGTAAATTACTTCTCTATTGGGTAGAACTAGCTTGGAGAATGTTTTTCGGCGAAAACTTCGTCATTTTTGAAACTGGCTTTTGCAAAACGCTGCAAAATCTGAGAAAATACTTCTAAGAATCAATATTCAATGTATTGTGATGAAAGTTCGGTAATCCACATGCTAACAAATTTGTAGTGAATATTTGTCGAATCCTTTATTCATGTAGCATGTTCAGAACACGGAATTTCACGGCCAGGGATTTATGTAAATTACATTTCTCTTGGTTAGAAATCACTCCAAGAGTTTTTTCCTGAGAAATCGGCCAGATTTTCGATACTGGCGAATGGAAAGCCCTGCGAACTCAGATTAAGAGATTCTCGGTGTAAATATGCCTTGTATGGTGGATGAAAGTTCGGTAATCCGCATGCTAACAACTCTGTACTGAATATTTGTCAAATCTGAGATACGTGAAGCGTTTTTGGAACACAGAATATCACTGTGAGCGAATCTATGTAAAATACAGGTCTCTTCGGTAGAACTTGCTCCAAGAGACTTTTCTGGGAAATCTGCCTCATTTTCGAAACTGGCGTTTGATAATATACGCAAAATCTGAGAAAATGCTTCAAAGTGTCAATATGCCTTCTATTGTGATGGAAGTTCGTAAAACCACATGCAAACAATTCTGTGGTGAATATTTGTAGAAAGCGTTATGCATGTAGCGTGATCGTATCACAGAAATTCCCGGCGATGGAATCTATGTAAATTACACGCCTATTGGTTAGAATTCGCTCCAAAAATGTTTCCCTGAGAAAACGGCCTGATTTTCGAAACTGGCATTAGGAAAAACCTGCAAATTCAGAGTTAATGTTTCTAGGTGTAAATATGCCATGTATGGTGGATGAAAGTTCTGTAATCTACATGTTCACAACTCATTCGAGAAAGTTTGTTGAAACCTTGATGCATGTAGCATGTTCGGAAATTGGAATGTCACTGTGAGGAAAACAATGTAAATTACATTTCTATTGGGAAGTACTCGCTCCACGAGTATTTTTCTGCGTATCTACCTCCTTTTCAAAACTGGCATTAGGAAAAACTTTCGAAATATGAGAAAATGATTCAAAGAGTCAATATGGCTTTTATGGTGGATGAAAGTTCGGTAATCCTTATGCTAACAACTCTGTAGTGAATATTAGTCGAATCAGTGATGCATGTAGCTTTTCCGGAACACGGAATTTCACGATGACGGGTTCTATGTAAATTGCATGTGTATAGGGTAGAACTCGCTCCAAGAGGATTTTTCTGCAAAAACTGCATGATTTTAGAAACTGACATTAGGAGAAATCTACTAAATCAGAATAAAACTTTCTATGTATAAATATGCATTGTCAGTTGGATGAAAGTTCGGTAATACACATGTTCACAACTGATTAAAGAATATTTGTTGAATCCGTGATGCATGGAACACGTTCAGAACACGGATGTCACGGTGAGTGAAACTAGGTAAATTACATATCTTTTGGGTACAACTCGCTCCAAGAGCATTTTTCTGCCAAATCTGCCTCATTTTCAAACTGGCGTTAAAACTAACCTGTGAAGTCTGAGAAAATTCTTCAAAGTGTCAGTAAGCCTTGTATGGTGGATGAAAGTGCTGTAATCTACGTGCTAACAACTATGAACTTAATATTTGTCGCATCCGTGATGCATGTAGCGTGTTCGGAACACGGAATTTCACGGTGAGCGAATCCATGTAAATTACACTTCTATTGGTTAGACCCGCTCCAAGAGGTTATTGACGTGAAATGGGCCTCATTTTGGAAACTGGCTTTTGGAAAGCTCTGCGAAATCAGAGAAAATGCTTCAAAGCGTCAATATGCCTTCTATTTTGATGATAGTTCTGGAATCCACATGCAAACAACTCTGTAGTGTATTTTGGTCGAATCATTTCTGCATGTAGCGTGTTCCGAACACGGAATTTCACGGTGAGCGAATCCATGGAATTTACATATCTATTGTATAGAACACGCTCCAACAGTTTTTTCCTTTGTAAACTGCCTGATTTTCGAAACTGCTATTAGGAAAAAGCTGCGAACTCAGAGTGAATGTTTCTAGGTGTACATATGCCTTGTATGGTGGATGAAAGTTCTGTAATACACATGTACACAACTCTTTAAAAATGTTTGTCAAATCCGTGATGTATGTAGCCTGTTCGGAACACGGACTGTCACGGTGAGGGAAACTATGTAAATTACATATCTATTGGTTAGAACACGCTCCAGGAGCATTTTACTGGAAAATCTGCCTCAGTTAGGAAACTTGTGTTATGAAAACGCTGCAAAATATGAGTAAATTCTTTAAGGTGACAATATGTCTTCAATGGGTTATTCAAGATGTGTAATTCACATGCTAACAACTCAGCATCGTATATTGGTTGAATCCGTGGTGCATATACCGTTTTCAGAACACGGAATGTCACGGTGATGATATCTATGAAAATGAGATGTCTATTGGATAGAACATGCACCAAGAGTGTTTTTCTGCGTAAACTACCTGATTTTCTTAACTGACGATAGGAAAACCTTCGAAATCTAAGTAAATGTTTCTAGGTGTAAATATGCCTTGTATTGTGGTTGAAAAATCGGTAATCCACATGCTCACGGTCATTAAATAATGTTTGTCAAAGCCGTGATTAATGTAACGTTTTCGGAACACGGAATGTCTCGGTGAGTGAAACTCTGAAAATAACAATTCTACTGGATAGAACTCGCTTGGATTGAATGTTTCTGTGAAAATTTCATGCTTTTTGAAACTGGATGTAAGGAAAAACCTGCGAAATCAGAATAACAACTTCTAGGTGTAAATATGCTTGTATGGTGGATGAAAGATTGGTAATCCACATGCTCACACTCATTAAAGAATGTTTGTCGAATTCGTGATGCATGTAACGTGTTTGGAGTACGGAATGTCATAGTGAAGGAAACAATGTAAGTTACATGTCTATTGGGTAGAACTCGCTTGAAGAGAATTTTTCTGCGAAATGTGCCTCATTTTCAAAACTGCCATTAGGAGAACCCTGTGAAATCTGAGAAAATGCATCTAAGTGTCAATATGCCTTGAATGGTGAATGAAAGTCCGGTAATCCACATGTTAATAACAGTGAAGTAATTATTTTGTAAACCGTGATTCATGTAGCGCTTTTGGAAAACGGGATTTCACGGTAATGAAACGATGTAAATTAAAATTCTATTGAGTAGAACGAGCTAGAAGAGAATGTTTCTGTGAAAATTGCATGATTATCGAATCTGAAGTTTGGAAAAAGCTGGAAAACGGGAGTCAATATATGTAGGTGTAAATATGCATTTATGTTGCAAGAAAGTTCGGTAATCCACATTTTCACAACATACTAAAGAATCATTTTCTAATCTGTGATGCATGAACCGTGTTCAGAATGTGGAATTTCACGGTGATTGAAACAATGTAAATTACTTCTCTATTGGGTAGAACTAGCTCGGAGAGTGTTTTTCGGCGAAAACTTCGTCATTTTTGAAACTGGCATTTGCAAAACGCTGCAAAATCTGAGAAAATACTTCTAAGAATCAATATTCAATGTATTGTGATGAAAGTACATTAATCCACATGCTAACAAATTTGTACTGAATATTTGTCGAATCCTTTATGCATGTAGCATGTTCGGAACACGGAATTTCACGGCCAGGGGATTTATGTTAATTACATTTCTCTTGGTTAGAAATCACTCCAAGAGATTTTTCCAGAGAAATCGGCCAGATTTTCGAAACTGGCGATAGGAAAACCCTGCGAACTCAGATTAATAGATTCTCGGTGTAAATATGCCTTGTATGGTGGATGAAAGTTCGGTAATCCGCATGCTAACAACTCTGTACTGAATATTTGTCGAATCCGAGATACGTGAAGCGTGATTGGAACACAGAATATCACGGTGAGCAAATCTATGTAAAATACAGCTCTCTTCGGTAGAACTCGCTCCAAGAGATTTTTCTGGGATATCTGCCTCATTTTCGAAACTGGCGTTTGATAATATATGCAAAATCTGGGAAAATGCTTCGAAGTGTCAATATGCCTTATATTGTGATGGAAGTTCATACAACCACATGCAAACAATTCTGTGGTGAATATTTGTAGAAAGCGTTATGCATGTACCGTGATCGTATCACAGAAATTCCCGGCGATGGAATCTATGTAAATTACATGCCTATTGGTTCGAATACGCTCCAAAAATGTTTCACTGGGAAAACGGCCTGATTTTCAAAACTGGCATTAGGAAAAAGCTGCAAATTCAGAGCTAATGTTTCAAGGTGTAAATATGCCATGTATGGTGGATGAAAGTTCTGTAATCTACATGTTCACAACTCATTCGAGAAAGTTTGTTGAAACCTTGATGCATGTAGCGTTTTCGGAAATTGGAATGTCACTGTGAAGAAAAATATGTATATTACATTTCTATTGGGAAGTACTCGCTCCATGGGAATTTTTCTGCGTATCTGCCTCCTTTTCAAAACTGGCATTAGGAAAAACTTTCGAAATATGAGAAAATGCTTCAAAGAGTCAATATGGCTTTTATGGTGGATGAAAGTTCGGTAATCCTTATGCTAACAACTCTGTAGTGAATATTTGTCGAATCCGTGATACATGTAGCATGTTCGGAACACGGAATTTCACAATGACGTGTTCTATGTAAATTGCATGTCTATTGGGTAGAACTCGCTCCAAGAGGATTTTTCTGCAAAAACTGCATGATTTTAGAAACTGACATTAGGAGAAATCTACTAAATCAGAATAAAACTTTCTATGTATAAATATGCATTGTCAGTTGGATGAAAATTCGGTAACACACATATTCGCAACTCATTAAAGAATGTTTGTTGAATCCGTGATGCATGGAACGCGTTCAGAACACGGAATGTCACAGTGAGTGAAACTAGGTAAATTACATATCTTTTGGGTACAACTCCCTCCAAGAGCATTTTTCTGCCAAATCTGCCTCATTTTCAAATCTGGCGTTAAAACTACACTGTGAAATCTGAGAAAATTCTTCAAAGTGTCAGTAAGCCTTGTATGGTGGATGAAAGTGCTGTAATCTACTTGCTAACAACTCTGAAGTGAATATTTGTCGCATCCGTGATGCATGTAGCGTGTTCGGAACACAGAATTTCACGGTGAGAGAATCCATGTAAATTACACGTCTATTGGTTAGACCCGCTCCAAGAGGTTTTTGCCGTGAAATCGGCCTCATTTTGGAAACTGGCATATGGAAAGCTCTGCGAAATCAGAGAAAATGCTTCAAAGCATCAATATGTCTTCTATTTTGTTGAAAGTCCTGGAATCCACATGCAAACAACTCTGTAGTGTATTTTTTCGAAACATTTCTGCATGTAGCGTGTTCCGAACACGGAATTTCACGGTGAGCGAATCCATGGAATTTACATATCTATTGGATAGAACACGCTCCAACAGTTTTTTCCTTTGTAAACTGCCTGATTTTCGAAACTGCTATTAGGAAAAAGCTGCGAACTCAGAGTGAATGTTTCTAGGTGTACATATGCCTTGTATGCTGGATGAAAGTTCTGTAATACACATGTACACAACTCTTTAAAAATGTTTGTCAAATCCGTGATGTATGTAGCCTGTTCAGAACACGGACTGTCACGGTGAGGGAAACTATGTAAATTACATATCTATTGGTTAGAACACGCTCCAGGAGCATTTTACTGGAAAATCTGCCTCAGTTTGGAAACTGGTGTTATGAAAACGCTGCAAAATATGAGTAAATTCTTTAAGGTGACAATATGTCTTCAATGGGTTATTCAAGATGTGTAATTCACATGCTAACAACTCAGCAGCGTATATTGGTTGAATCCGTGGTGCATGTACCGTTTTCAGAACACGGAATGTCACGGTGATGGTATCTATGAAAATGAGATGTCTATTGGATAGAACATGCACCAAGAGTGTTTTTCTGCGAAAACTGCCTGATTTTCTTAACTGATGTTAAGAAAACCTGCGAAATCTAAGTAAATGTTTCTAGGTGTAAATATGCCTTGTATTGTGGTTGAAAACTCGGGAATCCACATGCTCACTGTCATTAAATAATGTTTGTCAAAGCCGTGGTGAATATAAAGTTTTCGGAACACGGAATGTCTCGGTGAGTGAAACTCTGAAAATAACAATTCTACTGGATAGAACTCGCTTGGATTGAATGTTTCTGTGAAAATTTCATGATTTTTGAAACTGGATGTAAGGACAAACCTGCGAAATCAGAATTACTTCTTCTAGGTTTAAATATGCCTTGTATGGTGGATGAAAGTTCGGTAATCCACCTGCTCACTCTCATTAAAGAATGTTTGTCGAATTCGTGATGCATGTAACGTGTTTGGAATACGGAATGTCATAGTGAAGGAAACAATGTAAGTTACATGTCTATTGGGTAGAACTCGCTTGAAGAGAATTTTTTTGCGAAATGTGCCTCATTTTCTAAACTGCCATTAGGAGAACCCTGTGAAATCTGAGAAAATGCTTCTAAGTGTCAATATGCCTTGAATGGTGAATGAAAGTCCGGTATTCCACATGTTAATAACAGTGAAGTAATTATTTTTCAAACCGTGATTCATGTAGCGCTTTTGGAAAATGGAATTTCACGGTAATGAAACGATGTAAATTACAATTCTATTGAGTAGAACGAGCTAGAAGAGAATGTTTTCGAAAATTGCATGATTATCGAATCTGAAGTTTGGAAAAAGCTGCAAAAGGGGAGTCAATATTTGTAGGTGTAAATGTGCCATTATGTTGCAAGAAAGTTCGGTAATCCACATATCCACAACATACTAAAGAATCTTTTTCTAATCTGTGATGCATGAACTGTGTTCAGAACGTGGAATTTCACGGTGATTGAAACAATGTAAATTACTTCTCTATTGGGTATAACTAGCTCGGAGAATGTTTTTCGGCGAAAACTTCGTCATTTTTGAAACTGGCTTTTGCAAAACGCTGCAAAATCTGAGAAAATACTTCTAAGAATCAATATTCAATGTATTGTGATGAAAGTTCGGTAATCCACATGCTAACAAATTTGTAGTGAATATTTGTCGAATCCTTTATTCATGTAGCATGTTCAGAACACGGAATTTCACGGCCAGGGATTTATGTAAATTACATTTCTCTTGGTTAGAAATCACTCCAAGAGTTTTTTCCTGAGAAATCAGCCAGATTTTCGATACTGGCGAAAGGAAAGCCCTGCGAACTCAGATTAAGAGATTCTCGGTGTAAATATGCCTTGTATGGTGGATGAAAGTTCGGTAATCCGCATGCTAACAACTCTGTACTGAATATTTGTCGAATCTGAGATACGAGAAGCGTGTTTGGAACACAGAATATCACGGTGAGCGAATCTATGTGAAATACAGGTCTCTTCGGTAGAACTCGCTCCAAGAGATTTTTCTGGGAAATCTGCCTCATTTTCGAAACTGGCGTTTGATAATATACGCAAAATCTGAGAAAATGCTTCAATGTGTCAATATGCCTTTTATTGTGATGGAAGTTCGTAAAACCACATGCAAACAATTCTGTGGTGAATATTTGTAGAAAGCGTTATGCATGTAGCGTGATCGTATCACAGAAATTCCCGGCGATGGAATCTATGTAAATTACACGCCTATTGGTTCGAATTCACACCAAAAATGTTTCCCTGAGAAAACGGCCTGATTTTCGAAACTCGCATTAGGAAAAAGCTGCAAATTGAGTTAAAGTTTCAAGGTGTAAATATGCCATGTATGGTGGATGAAAGTTCTGTAATCTACATGTTCACAACTCATTTGAGAAAGTTTGTTGAAATCTTGATGCATGTAGCGTGTTCGGAAATTAGAATGTCACTGTGAGGAAAACAATGTAAATTACATTTCTATTGGGAAGTACTCGCTCCACGAGTATTTTTCTGCGTATCTGCCTCCTTTTCAAAACTGGCATTAGGAAAAACTTTCGAAATATGAGAAAATGCTTCAAAGAGTCAATATGGCTTTTATGGTGGATGAAAGTTCGGTAATCCTTATGCTAACAACTCTGTAGTGAATATTTGTCGAATCCGTGATGCATGTAGCTTTTCCGGAACACGGAATTTCACGATGACGGGTTCTATGTAAATTGCATGTCTATAGGGTAGAACTCGCTCCAAGAGGATTTTTCTGCAAAAACTGCATGATTTAAAAACTGACATTAGGAGAAATCTACTAAATCAGAATAAAACTTTCTATGTATAAATATGCATTGTCAGTTGGATGAAAGTTCGGTAATACACATGTTCACAACTCATTAAAGAATGTTTGTTGAATCTGTGATGCATGGAACGCGTTCAGAACACGGAATGTCACGGTGAGTGAAACTAGGTAAATTACATATCTTTTGGGTACAACTCGCTCCAAGAGCATTTTTCTGCCAAATCTGACTCATTTTCAAAACTGGCGTTAAAACTAACCTGTGAAATCTGAGAAAATACTTCAAAGTGTCAGTAAGCCTTGTATGGTGGATGAAAGTGCTGTAATCTACTTGCTAACAACTCTGAAGTGAATATTTGTCGCATCCGTGATGCATGTAGCGTGTTCGGAACACGGAATTTCACGGTGAGCGAATCCATGTAAATTACACGTATATTGGTTAGACCCGCTCCAAGAGGTTATTGCCGTGAAATGGGCCTCATTTTGGAAACTGGCTTTTGGAAAGCTCTGCGAAATCAGAGAAAATGCTTCAAAGCGTCAATATGCCTTCTATTTTGATGAAAGTCGTGGAATCCACATGCAAACAACTCTGTAGTGTATTTTTGTCGAATAATTTCTGCATGTAGCTTGTTCCGAACATGGAATTTCACGGTGAGCGAATCCATGGAATTTACATATCTATTGGATAGAACACGCTCCAACAGTTTTTTCCTTTGTAAACTGCCTGATTTTCGAAACTGCTATTAGGAAAAAGCTGCGAACTCAGAGTGAATGTTTCTAGGTGTACATATGCCTTGTATGGTGGATGAAAGTTCTGTAATACACATGTACACAACTCTTTAAAAATGTTTGTCAAATCCGTGATGTATGTAGCCTGTTCGGAACACGGACTGTCACGGTGAGGGAAACTATGTAAATTACATATCTATTGGTTAGAACACGCTCCAGGAGCATTTTACTGGAAAATCTGCCTCAGTTTGGAAACTGGTGTCATGAAAACGCTGCAAAATATGAGTAAATTCTTTAAGGTGACAATATGTCTTCAATGGGTTATTCAAGATGTGTAATTCACATGCTAACAACTCAGCAGTGTATATTGGTTGAATCCGTGGTGCATGTACCGTTTTCAGAACACGGAATGTCACGGTGATGGTATCTATGAAAATGAGATGTCTATTGGATAGAACATGCACCAAGAGTGTTTTTCTGCCAAAACTGCCTGATTTTCTTAACTGACGTTAGGAAAACCTGCGAAATCTAAGTAAATGTTTCTAGGTGTAAATACGCCTTTTATTGTGGTTGAAAAATCGGTAATCTACATGCTCACGGTCATTAAATAATGTTTGTCAAAGCCGTGATGAATGTAAATTTTTCGGAACACGGAATGTCTCGGTGAGTGAAACTCTGAAAATAACAATTCTACTGGATAGAACTCGCTTGGATTGAATGTTTCTGTGAAAATTTCATGATTTTTGAAACTGGATGTAAGGACAAACCTGCGAAATCAGAATAACTACTTCTAGGTTTAAATATGCCTTTTATGGTGGATGAAAGTTCGGTAATCCACATGCTCACTCTCATTAAAGAATGTTTGTCGAATTCGTGATGCATGTAACGTGTTTGGAATACGGAATGTCATAGTGAAGGAAACAATGTAAGTTACATGTCTATTTGTAGAACTCGCTTGAAGAGAATTTTTCTGCGAAATGTGCCTCATTTTCAAAACTGCCATTAGGAGAACCCTGTGAAATCTGAGAAAATGCTTCTAAGTGTCAATATGCCTTGAATGGTGAATGAAAGTCCGGTATTCCACATGTTAATAACAGTGAAGTAATTATTTTTCAAACCGTGATTCATGTAGCGCTTTTGGAAAACGGAATTTCACGGTAATGAAACGATGTAAATTACAATTCTACTGAGTAGAACGAGCTAGAAGAGAATGTTTCTGTGAAAATTGCATGATTATCGAATCTGGAGTTTGGAAAAAGCTGCAAAACGGGAGACAATTTTTTTTAGGTGTAAATGTGCCTTTATGTTGCAAGAAAGTTCGGTAATCCACATGTTCACAACATACAAAAGAATCTTTTTCTAATCTGTGATGCATGAACCTTGTTCAGAACGTGGAATTTCACGGTGATTGAAACAATGTAAATTACTTCTCTATTGGGTAGAACTAGCTCGGAGAGAGTTTTTCGGTGAAAACTTCGTCATTTTTAAACTAGCAATTGCAAAACGCTGCAAAATCTGAGAAAATACTTCTAAGAATCAATATTCAATGTATTGTGATGAAAGTTCGGTAATCCACATGCTAACAAATTTGTAGTGAATATTTGTCGAATCCTTTATGCATGTAGCATGTTCGGAACACGGAATTTCACGGCCAGGGGATTTATGTAAATTACATTTCTCTTGGTTAGAAATCACTCCAAGAGATTTTTCCTAGAAAACGGCCGGATTTTCTATACTGGCGAAAGGAAAACCCTGCGAACTCAGATTAAGGGATTCTCTGTGTAAATATGCCTTGTATGGTGGATGAAAGTTCGGTAATCCTTATGCTAACAACTCTGTAGTGAATATTTGTCGAATCCGTGATGCATGTAGCTTTTCCGGAACACGGAATTTCACGATGATGGGTTCTATGTAAATTGCATGTCTATAGGGTAGAACTCGCTCCAAGAGGATTTTTCTGCAAAAACTGCATGATTTTAGAAACTGACATTAGGAGAAATCTACCAAATCAGAATAAAACTTTCTATGTATAAATATGCATTGTCAGTTGGATGAAAGTTCGGTAATACACATGTTCACAACTCATCAAAGAATGTTTGTTGAATCCATGATGCATGGAACGCGTTCAGAACACGGAATGTCACGGTGAGTGAAACTAGGTAAATTACATATCTTCTGGGTACAACTCGCTCCAAGAGCATTTTTCTGCCAAATCTGCCTCATTTTCAAAACTGGCGTTAAAACTAACCTGTGAAATCTGAGAAAATACTTCAAAGTGTCAGTAAGCCTTGTATGGTGGATGAAAGTGCTGTAATCTACTTGCTAACAACTCTGAAGTGAATATTTGTCTCATCCGTGATGCATGTAGCTTGTTCGGAACACAGAATTTCACGGTGAGCGAATCCATGTAAATTACACGTCTATTGGTTAGACCCGCTCCAAGAGGTTTTTGCCGTGAAATCGGCCTCATTTTGGATACTGGCATATGGAAAGCTCTGCGAAATCAGAGAAAATGCTTCAAAGCAACAATATGTCTTCTATTTTGTTGAAAGTCCTGGAATCCACATGCAAACAACTCTGTAGTGTATTTTTTCGAAACATTTCTGCATGTAGCGTGTTCCGAACACGGAATTTCCCGGTGAGCGAATCCATGGAATTTACATATCTATTGGATAGAACACGCTCCAACGGTTTTTTCCTTTGTAAACTGCCTGATTTTCGAAACTGCTATTAGGAAAAAGCTGCGAACTCAGAGTGAATGTTTCTAGGTGTACATGTGCCTTGTATGGTGGATGAAAGTTCTGAAATACACATGTACACAACTCTTTAAAAATGTTTGTCAAATCCGTGATGTATGTAGCCTGTTCAGAACACGGACTGTCACGGTGAGGGAAACTATGTAAATTACATATCTATTGGTTAGAACACGCTCCAGGAGCATTTTACTGGAAAATCTGCCTCAGTTTGAAACTGGTGTTATGAAAACGCTGCAAAATATGAGTAAATTCTTTAAGGTGACAATATGTCTTCAATGGGTTATTCAAGATGTGTAATTCACATGCTAACAACTCAGCAGTGTATATTGGTTGAATCCGTGGTGCATGTACCGTTTTCAGAACACGGAATGTCACGGTGATGGTATCTATGAAAATGAGATGTCTATTGGATAGAACATGCACCAAGAGTGTTTTTCTGCGAAAACTGCCTGATTTTCTTAACTGACGTTAGGAAAACCTGCGAAATCTAAGTAAATGTTTCTAGGTGTAAATATGCCTTGTATTGTGGTTGAAAAATCGGTAATCCACATGCTCACGGTCATTAAATAATGTTTGTCAAAGCCGTGGTGAATATAAAGTTTTCGGAACACGGAATGTCTCGGTGAGTGAAACTCTGAAAATAACAATTCTACTGGATAGAACTCGCTTGGATTGAATGTTTCTGTGAAAATTTCATGATTTTTGAAACTGGATGTAAGGACAAACCTGCGAAATCAGAATTACTTCTTCTAGGTTTAAATATGCCTTGTATGGTGGATGAAAGTTCGGTAATCCACATGCTCACTCTCATTAAAGAATGTTTGTCGAATTCGTGATGCATGTAACGTGTTTGGAATACGGAATGTCATAGTGAAGGAAACAATGTAAGTTACATGTCTATTGGGTAGAACTCGCTTGAAGAGAATTTTTTTGCGAAATGTGCCTCATTTTCCAAACTGCCATTAGGAGAACACTGTGAAATCTGAGAAAATGCTTCTAAGTGTCAATATGCCTTGAATGGTGAATGAAAGTCCGGTATTCCACATGTTAATAACAGTGAAGTAATTATTTTTCAAACCGTGATTCATGTAGCGCTTTTGGAAAATGGAATTTCACGGTAATGAAACGATGTAAATTACAATTCTATTGAGTAGAACGAGCTAGAAGAGAATGTTTTCGAAAATTGTATGATTATCGAATCTGAAGTTTGGAAAAAGCTGCAAAACGGGAGTCAATATTTGTAGGTGTAAATGTGCCATTATGTTGCAAGAAAGTACGGTAATCCACATATTGACAACATACTAAAGAATCTTTTTCTAATCTGTGATGCATGAACTGTGTTCAGAACGTGGAATTTCACGGTGATTGAAACAATGTAAATTACTTCTCTATTGGGTAGAACTAGCTCGGAGAATGTTTTTCGGCGAAAACTTCGTCATTTTTGAAACTGGCTTTTGCAAAACGCTGCAAAATCTGAGAAAATACTTCTAAGAATCAATATTCAATGTATTGTGATGAAAGTTCGGTAATCCACATGCTAACAAATTTGTAGTGAATATTTGTCGAATCCTTTATTCATGTAGCATGTTCAGAACACGGAATTTCAAGGCCAGGGATTTATGTAAATTACATTTCTCTTGGTTAGAAATCACTCCAAGAGTTTTTTCCTGAGAAATCGGCCAGATTTTCGATACTGGCGAAAGGAAAACCCTGCGAACTCAGATTAAGAGATTCTCGGTGTAAATATGCCTTGTATGGTGGATGAAAGTTCGGTAATCCGCATGCTAACAACTCTGTACTGAATATTTGTCGAATCCGAGATACGTGAAGCGTGTTTAGAACACAGAATATCACGGTGAGCGAATCTATGTAAAATACAGGTCTCTTCGGTAGAACTCGCTCCAAGAGATTTTTCTGGGAAATCTGCTTCATTTTCGAAACTGGCGTTTGATAATATACGCAAAATCTGAGATAATGCTTCAAAGTGTCAATATGCCTTTTATTGTGATGGAAGTTCGTAAAATCACATGCAAACAATTCTGTGGTGAATATTTGTAGAAAGCGTTATGCATGTAGCGTGATCGTATCACAGAAATTCCCGGCGATGGAATCTATGTAAATTACACGCCTATTGGTTCGAATTCACACCAAAAATGTTTCCCTGAGAAAACGGCCTGATTTTCGAAACTCGCATTAGGAAAAAGCTGCAAATTCAGAGTTAAAGTTTCAAGGTGTAAATATGCCATGTATGGTGGATGAAAGTTCTGTAATCTACATGTTCACAACTCATTTGAGAAAGTTTGTTGAAATCTTGATGCATGTAGCATGTTCGGAAATTAGAATGTCACTGTGAGGAAAACAATGTAAATTACATTTCTATTGGGAAGTACTCGCTCCACGAGTATTTTTCTGCGTATCTGCCTCCTTTTCAAAACTGGCATTAGGAAAAAGTTTCGAAATATGAGAAAATGCTTCAAAGAGTCAATATGGCTTTTATGGTGGATGAAAGTTCGGTAATCCTTATGCTAACAACTCTGTAGTGAATATTTGTCGAATCCGTGATGCATGTAGCTTTTCCGGAACACGGAATTTCACGATGACGGGTTCTATGTAAATTGCATGTCTATAGGGTAGAACTCGCTCCAAGAGGATTTTTCTGCAAAAACTGCATGATTTTAGAAACTGACATTAGGAGAAATCTACTAAATCAGAATAAAACTTTCTATGTATAAATATGCATTGTCAGTTGGATGAAAGTTCGGTAATACACATGTTCACAACTCATTAAAGAATGTTTGTTGAATCTGTGATGCATGGAACGCGTTCAGAACACGGAATGTCACGGTGAGTGAAACTAGGTAAATTACATATCTTTTGGGTACAACTCGCTCCAAGAGCATTTTTCTGCCAAATCTGACTCATTTTCAAAACTGGCGTTAAAACTAACCTGTGAAATCTGAGAAAATACTTCAAAGTGTCAGTAAGCCTTGTATGGTGGATGAAAGTGCTGTAATCTACTTGCTAACAACTCTGAAGTGAATATTTGTCGCATCCGTGATGCATGTAGCGTGTTCGGAACACGGAATTTCACGGTGAGCGAATCCATGTAAATTACACGTATATTGGTTAGACCCGCTCCAAGAGGTTATTGCCGTGAAATGGGCCTCATTTTGGAAACTGGCTTTTGGAAAGCTCTGCGAAATCAGAGAAAATGCTTCAAAGCGTCAATATGCCTTCTATTTTGATGAAAGTCGTGGAATCCACATGCAAACAACTCTGTAGTGTATTTTTGTCGAATAATTTCTGCATGTAGCTTGTTCCGAACATGGAATTTCACGGTGAGCGAATCCATGGAATTTACATATCTATTGGATAGAACACGCTCCAACAGTTTTTTCCTTTGTAAACTGCCTGATTTTCGAAACTGCTATTAGGAAAAAGCTGCGAACTCAGAGTGAATGTTTCTAGGTGTACATATGCCTTGTATGGTGGATGAAAGTTCTGTAATACACATGTACACAACTCTTTAAAAATGTTTGTCAAATCCGTGATGTATGTAGCCTGTTCGGAACACGGACTGTCACGGTGAGGGAAACTATGTAAATTACATATCTATTGGTTAGAACACGCTCCAGGAGCATTTTACTGGAAAATCTGCCTCAGTTTGGAAACTGGTGTCATGAAAACGCTGCAAAATATGAGTAAATTCTTTAAGGTGACAATATGTCTTCAATGGGTTATTCAAGATGTGTAATTCACATGCTAACAACTCAGCAGTGTATATTGGTTGAATCCGTGGTGCATGTACCGTTTTCAGAACACGGAATGTCACGGTGATGGTATCTATGAAAATGAGATGTCTATTGGATAGAACATGCACCAAGAGTGTTTTTCTGCGAAAACTGCCTGATTTTCTTAACTGAAATTAGGAAAACCTGCGAAATCTAAGTAAATGTTTCTAGGTGTAAATACGCCTTTTATTGTGGTTGAAAAATCGGTAATCTACATGCTCACGGTCATTAAATAATGTTTGTCAAAGCCGTGATGAATGTAACTTTTTCGGAACACGGAATGTCTCGGTGAGTGAAACTCTGAAAATAACAATTCTACTGGATAGAACTCGCTTGGATTGAATGTTTCTGTGAAAATTTCATGATTTTTGAAACTGGATGTAAGGACAAACCTGCGAAATCAGAATAACTACTTCTAGGTTTAAATATGCCTTGTATGGTGGATGAAAGTTCGGTAATCCACATGCTCACTCTCATTAAAGAATGTTTGTCGAATTCGTGATGCATGTAACGTGTTTGGAATACGGAATGTCATAGTGAAGGAAACAATGTAAGTTACATGTCTATTTGTAGAACTCGCTTGAAGAGAATTTTTCTGCGAAATGTGCCTCATTTTCAAAACTGCCATTAGGAGAACCCTGTGAAATCTGAGAAAATGCTTCTAAGTGTCAATATGCCTTGAATGGTGAATGAAAGTCCGGTATTCCACATGTTAATAACAGTGAAGTAATTATTTTTCAAAACGTGATTCATGTAGCGCTTTTGGAAAACGGAATTTCACGGTAATGAAACGATGTAAATTACAATTCTACTGAGTAGAACGAGCTAGAAGAGAATGTTTCTGTGAAAATTGCATGATTATCGAATCTGGAGTTTGGAAAAAGCTGCAAAACGGGAGACAATTTTTTTTAGGTGTAAATGTGCCTTTATGTTGCAAGAAAGTTCGGTAATCCACATGTTCACAACATACAAAAGAATCTTTTTCTAATCCGTGATGCATGAACCGTGTTCAGAACGTGGAATTTCACGGTGATTGAAACAATGTAAATTACTTCTCTATTGGGTAGAACTAGCTCGGAGAGAGTTTTTCGGCGAAAACGTCGTCATTTTTAAACTAGCAATTGCAAAATGCTGCAAAATCTGAGAAAATACTTCTAAGAATCAATATTCAATGTATTGTGATGAAAGTTCGGTAATCCACATGCTAACAAATTTGTAGTGAATATTTGTCGAATCCTTTATGCATGTAGCATGTTCGGAGCACGGAATTTCACGGCCAGGGGATTTATGTAAATTACATTTCTCTTGGTTAGAAATCACTCCAAGAGATTTTTCCTAGAAAACGGCCGGATTTTCTATACTGGCGAAAGGAAAACCCTGCGAACTCAGATTAAGAGATTCTCTGTGTAAATATGCCTTGTATGGTGGATGAAAGTTCGGTAATCCTTATGCTAACAACTCTGTAGTGAATATTTGTCGAATCCGTGATGCATGTAGCTTTTCCGGAACACGGAATTTCACGATGATGGGTTCTATGTAAATTGCATGTCTATAGGGTAGAACTCGCTCCAAGAGGATTTTTCTGCAAAAACTGCATGATTTTAGAAACTGACATTAGGAGAAATCTACCAAATCAGAATAAAACTTTCTATGTATAAATATGCATTGTCAGTTGGATGAAAGTTCGGTAATACACATGTTCACAACTCATCAAAGAATGTTTGTTGAATCCATGATGCATGGAACGCGTTCAGAACACGGAATGTCACGGTGAGTGAAACTAGGTAAATTACATATCTTCTGGGTACAACTCGCTCCAAGAGCATTTTTCTGCCAAATCTGCCTCATTTTCAAAACTGGCGTTAAAACTAACCTGTGAAATCTGAGAAAATACTTCAAAGTGTCAGTAAGCCTTGTATGGTGGATGAAAGTGCTGTAATCTACTTGCTAACAACTCTGAAGTGAATATTTGTCTCATCCGTGATGCATGTAGCTTGTTCGGAACACAGAATTTCACGGTGAGCGAATCCATGTAAATTACACGTCTATTGGTTAGACCCGCTCCAAGAGGTTTTTGCCGTGAAATCGGCCTCATTTTGGATACTGGCATATGGAAAGCTCTGCGAAATCAGAGAAAATGCTTCAAAGCAACAATATGTCTTCTATTTTGTTGAAAGTCCTGGAATCCACATGCAAACAACTCTGTAGTGTATTTTTTCGAAACATTTCTGCATGTAGCGTGTTCCGAACACGGAATTTCCCGGTGAGCGAATCCATGGAATTTACATATCTATTGGATAGAACACGCTCCAACAGTTTTTCCTTTGTAAACTGCCTGATTTTCGAAACTGCTATAAGGAAAAGCTGCGAACTCAGAGTGAATGTTTCTAGGTGTACATATGCCTTGTATGGCGGATGAAAGTTCTGTAATACACATGTACACAACTCATTAAAAATGTTTGTCAAATCCGTGATGAATGTAGCCTGTTCGGAACACGGACTGTCACGGTGAGGGAAACTATGTAAATTACATATCTATTGGTTAGAACACGCTCCAGGAGCATTTTACTGAGAAATCTGCCTCAGTTTGGAAACTGGTGTCATGAAAACGCTGCAAAATATGAGTAAATTCTTTAAGGTGACAATATGTCTTCAATTGGTTATTCAAGATGTGTAATTCACATGCTAACAACTCAGCAGCGTATATTGGTTGAATCCGTGGTGCATGTACCGTTTTCAGAACACGGAATGTCACGGTGATGGTATCTATGAAAATGAGATGTCTATTGGATAGAACATGCACCAAGAGTGTTTTTCTGCGAAAACTGCCTGATTTTCTTAACTGACGTTAGGAAAACCTGCAAAATCTAAGTAAATGTTTCTAGGTGTAAGTACATCTTGTATTGTGGTTGAAAAATCGGTAATCCATATGCTCACGGTCATTAAATAATGTTTGTCAAAGCCGTGATGAATGTAACATTTTCGGAACACGGAATGTCTCGGTGAGTGAAACTCTGAAAATAACAATTCTACTGGATAGAACTCGCTTGGATTGAATGTTTCTGTGAAAATTTCATGATTTTTGAAACTGGATGTAAGGACAAACCTGCGAAATCAGAATAACTACTTCTAGGTTTAAATATGCCTTGTATGGTGGATGAAAGTTCGGTAATCCACATGCTCACTCTCATTAAAGAATGTTTGTCGAATTCGTGATGCATGTAACGTGTTTGGAATACGGAATGTCATAGTGAAGGAAACAATGTAAGTTACATGTCTATTTGTAGAACTCGCTTGAAGAGAATTTTTCTGCGAAATGTGCCTCATTTTCAAAACTGCCATTAGGAGAACCCTGTGAAATCTGAGAAAATGCTTCTAAGTGTCAATATGTCTTGAATGGTGAATGAAAGTCCGGTATTCCACATGTTAATAACAGTGAAGTAATTATTTTTCAAACCGTGATTCATGTAGCGCTTTTGGAAAACGGAATTTCACGGTAATGAAACGATGTAAATTACAATTCTATTGAGTAGAACGAGCTAGAAGAGAATGTTTCTGTGAAAATTGCATGATTATCGAATCTGAAGTTTGGAAAAAGCTGCAAAACGGGAGTCAATTTTTTTTAGGTGTAAATGTGCCTTTATGTTGCAAGAAAGTTCGGTAATCCACATGTTCACAACATACAAAAGAATCTTTTTCTAATCCGTGATGCATGAACCGTGTTCAGAACGTGGAATTTCACGGTGATTGAAACAATGTAAATTACTTCTCTATTGGGTAGAACTAGCTCGGAGAGAGTTTTTCGGCGAAAACGTCGTCATTTTTAAACTAGCAATTGCAAAATGCTGCAAAATCTGAGAAAATACTTCTAAGAATCAATATTCAATGTATTGTGATGAAAGTTCGGTAATCCACATGCTAACAAATTTGTAGTGAATATTTGTCGAATCCTTTATGCATGTAGCATGTTCGGAGCACGGAATTTCACGGCCAGGGGATTTATGTAAATTACATTTCTCTTGGTTAGAAATCACTCCAAGAGATTTTTCCTAGAAAACGGCCGGATTTTCTATACTGGCGAAAGGAAAACCCTGCGAACTCAGATTAATAGATTCTCTGTGTAAATATGCCTTGTATGGTGGATGAAAGTTCGGTAATCCGCATGCTAACAACTCTGTACTGAATATTTGTCGAATCCGAGATACGTGAAGCATGTTGGGAACACAGAATATCACGGTGAGCGAATCTATGTAAAATACAGGTCTCTTCGGTAGAACTCGCTCCAAGAGATTTTTCTGGGAAATCTGCCTCATTTTCGAAACTGGCGTTTGATAATATACGCAAAATCTGAGAAAATGCTTCAAAGTGTCAATATGCCTTTTATTGTGATGGAAGTTCGTAAAACCACATGCAAACAATTCTGTGGTGAATATTTGTAGAAAGCGTTATGCATGTAGCGTGATCGTATCACAGAAATTCCCGGCGATGGAATCTATGTAAATTACACGCCTATTGGTTCGAATTCGCTCCAAAAATGTTTCCCTGAGAAAACGGCCTGATTTTCGAAACTGGCATTAGGAAAAAGCTGCAAATTCAGAGTTAAAGTTTCAAGGTGTAAATATGCCATGTATGGTGGATGAAAGTTCTGTAATCTACATGTTCACAACTCATTTGAGAAAGTTTTTTGAAATCTTGATGCATGTAGCGTGTTCGGAAATTAGAATGTCACTGTGAGGAAAATAATGTAAATTACATTTCTATTGGGAAGTACTCGCTCCACGAGTATTTTTCTGCGTATCTGCCTCCTTTTCAAAACTGGCATTAGGAAAAAATTTTCGAAATATGAGAAAATGCTTCAAAGAGTCAATATGGCTTTTATGGTGGATGAAAGTTCGGTAATCCTTATGCTAACAACTCTGTAGTGAATATTTGTCGAATCCGTGATGCATGTAGCTTTTCCGGAACACGGAATTTCACGATGACGGGTTCTATGTAAATTGCATGTCTATAGGGTAGAACTCGCTCCAAGAGGATTTTTCTGCAAAAACTGCATGATTTTAGAAACTGACATTAGGAGAAATCTACCAAATCAGAATAAAACTTTCTATGTATAAATATGCATTGTCAGTTGGATGAAATTTCGGTAATACACATGTTCACAACTCATTAAAGAATGTTTGTTGAATCCATGATGCATGGAACACGTTCAGAACACGGAATGTCACGGTGAGTGAAACTAGGTAAATTACATATCTTTTGGGTACAACTCGCTCCAAGAGCATTTTTCTGCCAAATCTGCCTCATTTTCAAAACTGGCGTTAAAACTAACCTGTGAAATCTGAGAAAATACTTCAAAGTGTCAGTAAGCCTTGTATGGTGGATGAAAGTGCTGTAATCTACTTGCTAACAACTCTGAAGTGAATATTTGTTGCATCCGTGATGCATGTAGCGTGTTCGGAACACGGAATTTCACGGTGAGCGAATCCATGTAAATTACACGTCTATTGGTTAGACCCGCTCCAACAGTTTTTTCCTATGTAAACTGCCTGATTTTCGAAACTGCTATTAGGAAAAAGCTGCGAACTCAGAGTGAATGTTTCTAGGTGTACATATGCCTTGTATGGTGGATGAAAGTTCTGTAATACACATGTACACAACTCTTTAAAAATGTTTGTCAAATCCGTGATGTATGTAGCCTGTTCGGAACACGGACTGTCACGGTGAGGGAAACTATGTAAATTACATATCTATTGGTTAGAACACGCTCCAGGAGCATTTTACTGGAAAATCTGCCTCAGTTTGGAAACTGCTGTCATGAAAACGCTGCAAAATATGAGTAAATTCTTTAAGGTGACAATATGTCTTCAATGGGTTATTCAAGATGTGTAATTCACATGCTAACAACTCAGCAGCGTATATTGGTTGAATCCGTGGTGCATGTACCGTTTTCAGAACACGGAATGTCACGGTGATGGTATCTATGAAAATGAGATGTCTATTGGATAGAACATGCACCAAGAGTGTTTTTCTGCGAAAACTGCCTGATTTTCTTAACTGACGTTAGGAAAACCTGCGAAATCTAAGTAAATGTTTCTAGGTGTAAATACGCCTTGTATTGTGGTTGAAAAATCGGTAATCCATATGCTCACGGTCATTAAATAATGTTTGTCAAAGCCGTGATGAATGTAACATTTTCGGAACACGGAATGTCTCGGTGAGTGAAACTCTGAAAATAACAATTCTACTGGATAGAACTCGCTTGGATTGAATGTTTCTGTGAAAATTTCATGATTTTTGAAACTGGATGTAAGGACAAACCTGCGAAATCAGAATAACTACTTCTAGGTTTAAATATGCCTTGTATGGTGGATGAAAGTTCGGTAATCCACATGCTCACTCTCATTAAAGAATGTTTGTCGAATTCGTGATGCATGTAACGTGTTTGGAATACGGAATGTCATAGTGAAGGAAACAATGTAAGTTACATGTCTATTTGTAGAAATCGCTTGAAGAGAATTTTTCTGCGAAATGTGCCTCATTTTCCAAACTGCCATTAGGAGAACCCTGTGAAATCTGAGAAAATGCTTCTAAGTGTCAATATGCCTTGAATGGTGAATGAAAGTCCGGTATTCCACATGTTAATAACAGTGAAGTAATTATTTTTCAAACCGTGATTCATGTAGCGCTTTTGGAAAACGGAATTTCACGGTAATGAAACGATGTAAATTACAATTCTATTGAGTAGAACGAGCTAGAAGAGAATGTTTCTGTGAAAATTGCATGATTATCGAATCTGAAGTTTGGAAAAAGCTGCAAAACGGGAGTCAATTTTTTTAGGTGTAAATGTGCCTTTATGTTGCAAGAAAGTTCGGTAATCCACATGTTCACAACATACAAAAGAATCTTTTTCTAATCCGTGATGCATGAACCGTGTTCAGAACGTGGAATTTCACGGTGATTGAAACAATGTAAATTACTTCTCTATTGGGTAGAACTAGCTCGGAGAGAGTTTTTCGGCGAAAACGTCGTCATTTTTAAACTAGCAATTGCAAAACGCTGCAAAATCTGAGAAAATACTTCTAAGAATCAATATTCAATGTATTGTGATGAAAGTTCGGTAATCCACATGCTAACAAATTTGTAGTGAATATTTGTCGAATCCTTTATGCATGTAGCATGTTCGGAGCACGGAATTTCACGGCCAGGGGATTTATGTAAATTACATTTCTCTTGGTTAGAAATCACTCCAAGAGATTTTTCCTAGAAAACGGCCGGATTTTCTATACTGGCGAAAGGAAAACCCTGCGAACTCAGATTAATAGATTCTCTGTGTAAATATGCCTTGTATGGTGGATGAAAGTTCGGTAATCCGCATGCTAACAACTCTGTACTGAATATTTGTCGAATCCGAGATACGTGAAGCATGTTGGGAACACAGAATATCACGGTGAGCGAATCTATGTAAAATACAGGTCTCTTCGGTAGAACTCGCTCCAAGAGATTTTTCTGGGAAATCTGCCTCATTTTCGAAACTGGCGTTTGATAATATACGCAAAATCTGAGAAAATGCTTCAAAGTGTCAATATGCCTTTTATTGTGATGGAAGTTCGTAAAACCACATGCAAACAATTCTGTGGTGAATATTTGTAGAAAGCGTTATGCATGTAGCGTGATCGTATCACAGAAATTCCCGGCGATGGAATCTATGTAAATTACACGCCTATTGGTTCGAATTCGCTCCAAAAATGTTTCCCTGAGAAAACGGCCTGATTTTCGAAACTGGCATTAGGAAAAAGCTGCAAATTCAGAGTTAAAGTTTCAAGGTGTAAATATGCCATGTATGGTGGATGAAAGTTCTGTAATCTACATGTTCACAACTCATTTGAGAAAGTTTTTTGAAATCTTGATGCATGTAGCGTGTTCGGAAATTAGAATGTCACTGTGAGGAAAATAATGTAAATTACATTTCTATTGGGAAGTACTCGCTCCACGAGTATTTTTCTGCGTATCTGCCTCCTTTTCAAAACTGGCATTAGGAAAAAATTTTCGAAATATGAGAAAATGCTTCAAAGAGTCAATATGGCTTTTATGGTGGATGAAAGTTCGGTAATCCTTATGCTAAAAACTCTGTAGTGAATATTTGTCGAATCCGTGATGCATGTAGCTTTTCCGGAACACGGAATTTCACGATGACGGGTTCTATGTAAATTGCATGTCTATAGGGTAGAACTCGCTCCAAGAGGATTTTTCTGCAAAAACTGCATGATTTTAGAAACTGACATTAGGAGAAATCTACCAAATCAGAATAAAACTTTCTATGTATAAATATGCATTGTCAGTTGGATGAAATTTCGGTAATACACATGTTCACAACTCATTAAAGAATGTTTGTTGAATCCATGATGCATGGAACACGTTCAGAACACGGAATGTCACGGTGAGTGAAACTAGGTAAATTACATATCTTTTGGGTACAACTCGCTCCAAGAGCATTTTTCTGCCAAATCTGCCTCATTTTCAAAACTGGCGTTAAAACTAACCTGTGAAATCTGAGAAAATACTTCAAAGTGTCAGTAAGCCTTGTATGGTGGATGAAAGTGCTGTAATCTACTTGCTAACAACTCTGAAGTGAATATTTGTTGCATCCGTGATGCATGTAGCGTGTTCGGAACACGGAATTTCACGGTGAGCGAATCCATGTAAATTACACGTCTATTGGTTAGACCCGCTCCAACAGTTTTTTCCTATGTAAACTGCCTGATTTTCGAAACTGCTATTAGGAAAAAGCTGCGAACTCAGAGTGAATGTTTCTAGGTGTACATATGCCTTGTATGGTGGATGAAAGTTCTGTAATACACATGTACACAACTCTTTAAAAATGTTTGTCAAATCCGTGATGTATGTAGCCTGTTCGGAACACGGACTGTCACGGTGAGGGAAACTATGTAAATTACATATCTATTGGTTAGAACACGCTCCAGGAGCATTTTACTGGAAAATCTGCCTCAGTTTGGAAACTGCTGTCATGAAAACGCTGCAAAATATGAGTAAATTCTTTAAGGTGACAATATGTCTTCAATG
The DNA here is from genome assembly GCF_036321535.1 of Camelus dromedarius. Lineage (NCBI taxonomy): Eukaryota > Metazoa > Chordata > Mammalia > Artiodactyla > Camelidae > Camelus > Camelus dromedarius. The sequence goes on from NW_026989755.1 coordinate 1,241,714, forward strand.
GGTTATTCAAGATGTGTAATTCACATGCTAACAACTCAGCAGCGTATATTGGTTGAATCCGTGGTGCATGTACCGTTTTCAGAACACGGAATGTCACGGTGATGGTATCTATGAAAATGAGATGTCTATTGGATAGAACATGCACCAAGAGTGTTTTTCTGCGAAAACTGCCTGATTTTCTTAACTGACGTTAGGAAAACCTGCGAAATCTAAGTAAATGTTTCTAGGTGTAAATACGCCTTGTATTGTGGTTGAAAAATCGGTAATCCATATGCTCACGGTCATTAAATAATGTTTGTCAAAGCCGTGATGAATGTAACATTTTCGGAACACGGAATGTCTCGGTGAGTGAAACTCTGAAAATAACAATTCTACTGGATAGAACTCGCTTGGATTGAATGTTTCTGTGAAAATTTCATGATTTTTGAAACTGGATGTAAGGACAAACCTGCGAAATCAGAATAACTACTTCTAGGTTTAAATATGCCTTGTATGGTGGATGAAAGTTCGGTAATCCACATGCTCACTCTCATTAAAGAATGTTTGTCGAATTCGTGATGCATGTAACGTGTTTGGAATACGGAATGTCATAGTGAAGGAAACAATGTAAGTTACATGTCTATTTGTAGAAATCGCTTGAAGAGAATTTTTCTGCGAAATGTGCCTCATTTTCCAAACTGCCATTAGGAGAACCCTGTGAAATCTGAGAAAATGCTTCTAAGTGTCAATATGCCTTGAATGGTGAATGAAAGTCCGGTATTCCACATGTTAATAACAGTGAAGTAATTATTTTTCAAACCGTGATTCATGTAGCGCTTTTGGAAAACGGAATTTCACGGTAATGAAACGATGTAAATTACAATTCTATTGAGTAGAACGAGCTAGAAGAGAATGTTTCTGTGAAAATTGCATGATTATCGAATCTGAAGTTTGGAAAAAGCTGCAAAACGGGAGTCAATTTTTTTAGGTGTAAATGTGCCTTTATGTTGCAAGAAAGTTCGGTAATCCACATGTTCACAACATACAAAAGAATCTTTTTCTAATCCGTGATGCATGAACCGTGTTCAGAACGTGGAATTTCACGGTGATTGAAACAATGTAAATTACTTCTCTATTGGGTAGAACTAGCTCGGAGAGAGTTTTTCGGCGAAAACGTCGTCATTTTTAAACTAGCAATTGCAAAACGCTGCAAAATCTGAGAAAATACTTCTAAGAATCAATATTCAATGTATTGTGATGAAAGTTCGGTAATCCACATGCTAACAAATTTGTAGTGAATATTTGTCGAATCCTTTATGCATGTAGCATGTTCGGAACACGGAATTTCACGGCCAGGGGATTTATGTAAATTACATTTCTCTTGGTTAGAAATCACTCCAAGAGATTTTTCCTAAAAAACGGCCGGATTTTCTATACTGGCGAAAGGAAAACCCTGCGAACTCAGATTAATAGATTCTCTGTGTAAATATGCCTTGTATGGTGGATGAAAGTTCGGTAATCCGCATGCTAACAACTCTGTACTGAATATTTGTCGAATCCGAGATACGTGAAGCATGTTGGGAACACAGAATATCACGGTGAGCGAATCTATTTATAATACAGGTCTCTTCGGTAGAACTCGCTCCAAGAGATTTTTCTGGGAAATCTGCCTCATTTTCGAAACTGGCGTTTGATAATATACGCAAAATCTGAGAAAATGCTTCAAAGTGTCAATATGCCTTTTATTGTGATGGAAGTTCGTAAAACCACATGCAAACAATTCTGTGGTGAATATTTGTAGAAAGCGTTATGCATGTAGCGTGATCGTATCACAGAAATTCCCGGCGATGGAATCTATGTAAATTACACGCCTATTGGTTCGAATTCGCTCCAAAAATGTTTCCCTGAAAAAACGGCCTGATTTTCGAAACTGGCATTAGGAAAAAGCTGCAAATTCAGAGTTAAAGTTTCAAGGTGTAAATATGCCATGTATGGTGGATGAAAGTTCTGTAATCTACATGTTCACAACTCATTTGAGAAAGTTTTTTGAAATCTTGATGCATGTAGCGTGTTCGGAAATTAGAATGTCACTGTGAGGAAAATAATGTAAATTACATTTCTATTGGGAAGTACTCGCTCCACGAGTATTTTTCTGCGTATCTGCCTCCTTTTCAAAACTGGCATTAGGAAAAAATTTTCGAAATATGAGAAAATGCTTCAAAGAGTCAATATGGCTTTTATGGTGGATGAAAGTTCGGTAATCCTTATGCTAACAACTCTGTAGTGAATATTTGTCGAATCCGTGATGCATGTAGCTTTTCCGGAACACGGAATTTCACGATGACGGGTTCTATGTAAATTGCATGTCTATAGGGTAGAACTCGCTCCAAGAGGATTTTTCTGCAAAAACTGCATGATTTTAGAAACTGACATTAGGAGAAATCTACCAAATCAGAATAAAACTTTCTATGTATAAATATGCATTGTCAGTTGGATGAAAGTTCGGTAATACACATGTTCACAACTCATTAAAGAATGTTTGTTGAATCCGTGATGCATGGAACGCGTTCAGAACACGGAATGTCACGGTGAGTGAAACTAGGTAAATTACATATCTTTTGGGTACAACTCGCTCCAAGAGCATTTTTCTGCCAAATCTGCCTCATTTTCAAAACTGGCGTTAAAACTAACCTGTGAAATCTGAGAAAATACTTCAAAGTGTCAGTAAGCCTTGTATGGTGGATGAAAGTGCTGTAATCTACTTGCTAACAACTCTGAAGTGAATATTTGTTGCATCCGTGATGCATGTAGCGTGTTCGGAACACGGAATTTCACGGTGAGCGAATCCATGTAAATTACACGTCTATTGGTTAGACCCGCTCCAACAGTTTTTTCCTATGTAAACTGCCTGATTTTCGAAACTGCTATTAGGAAAAAGCTGCGAACTCAGAGTGAATGTTTCTAGGTGTACATATGCCTTGTATGGTGGATGAAAGTTCTGTAATACACATGTACACAACTCTTTAAAAATGTTTGTCAAATCCGTGATGTATGTAGCCTGTTCGGAACACGGACTGTCACGGTGAGGGAAACTATGTAAATTACATATCTATTGGTTAGAACACGCTCCAGGAGCATTTTACTGGAAAATCTGCCTCAGTTTGGAAACTGCTGTCATGAAAACGCTGCAAAATATGAGTAAATTCTTTAAGGTGACAATATGTCTTCAATGGGTTATTCAAGATGTGTAATTCACATGCTAACAACTCAGCAGCGTATATTGGTTGAATCCGTGGTGCATGTACCGTTTTCAGAACACGGAATGTCACGGTGATGGTATCTATGAAAATGAGATGTCTATTGGATAGAACATGCACCAAGAGTGTTTTTCTGCGAAAACTGCCTGATTTTCTTAACTGACGTTAGGAAAACCTGCGAAATCTAAGTAAATGTTTCTAGGTGTAAATACGCCTTGTATTGTGGTTGAAAAATCGGTAATCCATATGCTCACGGTCATTAAATAATGTTTGTCAAAGCCGTGATGAATGTAACATTTTCGGAACACGGAATGTCTCGGTGAGTGAAACTCTGAAAATAACAATTCTACTGGATAGAACTCGCTTGGATTGAATGTTTCTGTGAAAATTTCATGATTTTTGAAACTGGATGTAAGGACAAACCTGCGAAATCAGAATAACTACTTCTAGGTTTAAATATGCCTTGTATGGTGGATGAAAGTTCGGTAATCCACATGCTCACTCTCATTAAAGAATGTTTGTCGAATTCGTGATGCATGTAACGTGTTTGGAATACGGAATGTCATAGTGAAGGAAACAATGTAAGTTACATGTCTATTTGTAGAACTCGCTTGAAGAGAATTTTTCTGCGAAATGTGCCTCATTTTCCAAACTGCCATTAGGAGAACCCTGTGAAATCTGAGAAAATGCTTCTAAGTGTCAATATGTCTTGAATGGTGAATGAAAGTCCGGTATTCCACATGTTAATAACAGTGAAGTAATTATTTTTCAAACCGTGATTCATGTAGCGCTTTTGGAAAACGGAATTTCACGGTAATGAAACGATGTAAATTACAATTCTATTGAGTAGAACGAGCTAGAAGAGAATGTTTCTGTTAAAATTGCATGATTATCGAATCTGAAGTTTGGAAAAAGCTGCAAAACGGGAGACAATTTTTTTTAGGTGTAAATGTGCCTTTATGTTGCAAGAAAGTTCGGTAATCCACATGTTCACAACATACAAAAGAATCTTTTTCTAATCCGTGATGCATGAACCGTGTTCAGAACGTGGAATTTCACGGTGATTGAAACAATGTAAATTACTTCTCTATTGGGTAGAACTAGCTCGGAGAGTGTTTTTCGGCGAAAACGTCGTCATTTTTAAACTAGCAATTGCAAAACGCTGCAAAATCTGAGAAAATACTTCTAAGAATCAATATTCAATGTATTGTGATGAAAGTTCGGTAATCCACATGCTAACAAATTTGTAGTGAATATTTGTCGAATCCTTTATGCATGTAGCATGTTCGGAACACGGAATTTCACGGCCAGGGGATTTATGTAAATTACATTTCTCTTGGTTAGAAATCACTCCAAGAGATTTTTCCTAGAAAACGGTCGGATTTTCTATACTGGCGAAAGGAAAACCCTGCGAACTCAGATTAATAGATTCTCTGTGTAAATATGCCTTGTATGGTGGATGAAAGTTCGGTAATCCGCATGCTAACAACTCTGTACTGAATATTTGTCGAATCCGAGATACGTGAAGCATGTTGGGAACACAGAATATCACGGTGAGCGAATCTATGTAAAATACAGGTCTCTTCGGTAGAACTCGCTCCAAGAGATTTTTCTGGGAAATCTGCCTCATTTTCGAAACTGGCGTTTGATAATATACGCAAAATCTGAGAAAATGCTTCAAAGTGTCAATATGCCTTTTATTGTGATGGAAGTTCGTAAAACCACATGCAAGCAATTCTGTGGTGAATATTTGTAGAAAGCGTTATGCATGTAGCGTGATCGTATCACAGAAATTCCCGGCGATGGAATCTATGTAAATTACACGCCTATTGGTTCGAATTCGCTCCAAAAATGTTTCCCTGAGAAAACGGCCTGATTTTCGAAACTGGCATTAGGAAAAAGCTGCAAATTCAGAGTTAAAGTTTCAAGGTGTAAATATGCCATGTATGGTGGATGAAAGTTCTGTAATCTACATGTTCACAACTCATTTGAGAAAGTTTTTTGAAATCTTGATGCATGTAGCGTGTTCGGAAATTAGAATGTCACTGTGAGGAAAATAATGTAAATTACATTTCTATTGGGAAGTACTCGCTCCACGAGTATTTTTCTGCGTATCTGCCTCCTTTTCAAAACTGGCATTAGGAAAAAATTTTCGAAATATGAGAAAATGCTTCAAAGAGTCAATATGGCTTTTATGGTGGATGAAAGTTCGGTAATCCTTATGCTAAAAACTCTGTAGTGAATATTTGTCGAATCCGTGATGCATGTAGCTTTTCCGGAACACGGAATTTCACGATGACGGGTTCTATGTAAATTGCATGTCTATAGGGTAGAACTCGCTCCAAGAGGATTTTTCTGCAAAAACTGCATGATTTTAGAAACTGACATTAGGAGAAATCTACCAAATCAGAATAAAACTTTCTATGTATAAATATGCATTGTCAGTTGGATGAAAGTTCGGTAATACACATGTTCACAACTCATTAAAGAATGTTTGTTGAATCCGTGATGCATGGAACGCGTTCAGAACACGGAATGTCACGGTGAGTGAAACTAGGTAAATTACATATCTTTTGGGTACAACTCGCTCCAAGAGCATTTTTCTGCCAAATCTGCCTCATTTTCAAAACTGGCGTTAAAACTAACCTGTGAAATCTGAGAAAATACTTCAAAGTGTCAGTAAGCCTTGTATGGTGGATGAAAGTGCTTTAATCTACTTGCTAACAACTCTGAAGTGAATATTTGTTGCATCCGTGATGCATGTAGCGTGTTCGGAACACGGAATTTCACGGTGAGCGAATCCATGTAAATTACACGTATATTGGTTAGACCCGCTCCAAGAGGTTATTGCCGTGAAATGGGCCTCATTTTGGAAACTGGCTTTTGGAAAGCTCTGCGAAATCAGAGAAAATGCTTCAAAGCGTCAATATGCCTTCTATTTTGATGAAAGTCGTGGAATCCACATGCAAACAACTCTGTAGTGTATTTTTGTCGAATAATTTCTGCATGTTGCTTGTTCCGAACACGGAATTTCACGGTGAGCGAATCCATGGAATTTACATATCTATTGGATAGAACACGCTCCAACAGTTTTTTCCTTTGTAAACTGCCTGATTTTCGAAACTGCTATTAGGAAAAAGCTGCGAACTCAGAGTGAATGTTTCTAGGTGTACATATGCCTTGTATGGTGGATGAAAGTTCTGTAATACACATGTACACAACTCTTTAAAAATGTTTGTCAAATCCGTGATGTATGTAGCCTGTTCGGAACACGGACTGTCACGGTGAGGGAAACTATGTAAATTACATATCTATTGGTTAGAACACGCTCCAGGAGCATTTTACTGGAAAATCTGCCTCAGTTTGGAAACTGGTGTCATGAAAACGCTGCAAAATATGAGTAAATTCTTTAAGGTGACAATATGTCTTCAATGGGTTATTCAAGATGTGTAATTCACATGCTAACAACTCAGCAGTGTATATTGGTTGAATCCGTGGTGCATGTACCGTTTTCAGAACACGGAATGTCACGGTGATGGTATCTATGAAAATGAGATGTCTATTGGATAGAACATGCACCAAGAGTGTTTTTCTGCGAAAACTGCCTGATTTTCTTAACTGACGTTAGGAAAACCTGCGAAATCTAAATAAATGTTTCTAGGTGTAAATACGCCTTTTATTGTGGTTGAAAAATCGGTAATCCACATGCTCACGGTCATTAAATAATGTTTGTCAAAGCCGTGATGAATGTAACTTTTTCGGAACACGGAATGTCTCGGTGAGTGAAACTCTGAAAATAAAAATTCTACTGGATAGAACTCGCTTGGATTGAATGTTTCTGTGAAAATTTCATGATTTTTGAAACTGGATGTAAGGACAAACCTGCGAAATCAGAATAACTACCTCTAGGTTTAAATATGCCTTTTATGGTGGATGAAAGTTCGGTAATCCACATGCTCACACTCATTAAAGAATGTTTGTCGAATTCGTGATACATGTAACGTGTTTGGAATACGGAATGTCATAGTGAAGGAAACAATGTAAGTTACATGTCTATTTTGTAGAACTCGCTTGAAGAGAATTTTTCTGCGTAATGTGCCTCATTTTCCAAACTGCCATTAGGAGAACCCTGTGAAATCTGAGAAAATGCTTCTAAGTGTCAATATGCCTTGAATGGTGAATGAAAGTCCGGTATTCCACATGTTAATAACAGTGAAGTAATTATTTTTCAAACCGTGATTCATGTAGCGCTTTTGGAAAACGGAATTTCACGGTAATGAAACGATGTAAATTACAATTCTATTGAGTAGAACGAGCTAGAAGAGAATGTTTCTGTGAAAATTGCATGATTATCGAATCTGAAGTTTGGAAAAAGCTGCAAAACGGGAGACAATTTTTTTTAGGTGTAAATGTGCCTTTATGTTGCAAGAAAGTTCGGTAATCCACATGTTCACAACATACAAAAAAATCTTTTTCTAATCCGTGATGCATGAACCTTGTTCAGAACGTGGAATTTCACGGTGATTGAAACAATGTAAATTACTTCTCTATTGGGTAGAACTAGCTCGGAGAGAGTTTTTCGGCGAAAACGTCGTCATTTTTAAACTAGCAATTGCAAAACGCTGCAAAATCTGAGAAAATACTTCTAAGAATCAATATTCAATGTATTGTGTTGAAAGTTCGGTAATCCACATGCTAACAAATTTGTAGTGAATATTTGTCGAATCCTTTATGCATGTAGCATGTTCGGAACACGGAATTTCACGGCCAGGGGATTTATGTAAATTACATTTCTCTTGGTTAGAAATCACTCCAAGAGATTTTTCCTGAGAAATCGGCCAGATTTTCGATACTGGCGAAAGGAAAACCCTGCGAACTCAGATTAAGAGATTCTCGGTGTAAATATGCCTTGTATGGTGGATGAAAGTTCGGTAATCCGCATGCTAACAACTCTGTACTGAATATTTGTCGAATCCGAGATACGTGAAGCGTGTTTGGAACACAGAATATCACGGTGAGCGAATCTATGTAAAATACAGGTCTCTTCGGTAGAACTCGCTCCAAGAGATTTTTCTGGGAAATCTGCCTCATTTTCGAAACTGGCGTTTGATAATATACGCAAAATCTGAGATAATGCTTCAAAGTGTCAATATGCCTTTTATTGTGATGGAAGTTCGTAAAATCACATGCAAACAATTCTGTGGTGAATATTTGTAGAAAGCGTTATGCATGTAGCGTGATCGTATCACAGAAATTCCCGGCGATGGAATCTATGTAAATTACACGCCTATTGGTTCGAATTCACACCAAAAATGTTTCCCTGAGAAAACGGCCTGATTTTCGAAACTCGCATTAGGAAAATGCTGCAAATTCAGAGTTAAAGTTTCTAGGTGTAAATATGCCATGTATGGTGGATGAAAGTTCTGTAATCTACATGTTCACAACTCATTTGAGAAAGTTTGTTGAAATCTTGATGCATGTAGCGTGTTCGGAAATTAGAATGTCACTGTGAGGAAAACAATGTAAATTACATTTCTATTGGGAAGTACTCGCTCCACGAGTATTTTTCTGCGTATCTGCCTCCTTTTCAAAACTGGCATTAGGAAAAACTTTCGAAATATGAGAAAATGATTCAAAGAGTCAATATGGTTTTATGGTGGATGAAAGTTCGGTAATCCTTATGCTAACAACTCTGTAGTGAATATTTGTCGAATCCGTGATGCATGTAGCTTTTCCGGAACACGGAATTTCACGATGACGGGTTCTATGTAAATTGCATGTCTATAGGGTAGAACTCGCTCCAAGAGGATTTTTCTGCAAAAACTGCATGATTTTAGAAACTGACATTAGGAGAAATCTACTAAATCAGAATAAAACTTTCTATGTATAAATATGCATTGTCAGTTGGATGAAAGTTCGGTAATACACATGTTCACAACTCATTAAAGAATGTTTGTTGAATCTGTGATGCATGGAACGCGTTCAGAACACGGAATGTCACGGTGAGTGAAACTAGGTAAATTACATATCTTTTGGGTACAACTCGCTCCAAGAGCATTTTTCTGCCAAATCTGCCTCATTTTCAAAACTGGCGTTAAAACTAACCTGTGAAATCTGAGAAAATACTTCAAAGTGTCAGTAAGCCTTGTATGGTGGATGAAAGTGCTGTAATCTACTTGCTAACAACTCTGAAGTGAATATTTGTTGCATCCGTGATGCATGTAGCGTGTTCGGAACACGGAATTTCACGGTGAGCGAATCCATGTAAATTACACGTATATTGGTTAGACCCGCTCCAAGAGGTTATTGCCGGGAAATGGGCCTCATTTTGGAAACTGGCTTTTGGAAAGCTCTGCGAAATCAGAGAAAATGCTTCAAAGCGTCAATATGCCTTCTATTTTGATGAAAGTCGTGGAATCCACATGCAAACAACTCTGTAGTGTATTTTTGTCGAATAATTTCTGCATGTAGCTTGTTCCGAACACGGAATTTCACGGTGAGCGAATCCATGGAATTTACATATCTATTGGATAGAACACGCTCCAACAGTTTTTTCCTTTGTAAACTGCCTGATTTTCGAAACTGCTATTAGGAAAAAGCTGCGAACTCAGAGTGAATGTTTCTAGGTGTACAAATGCCTTGTATGGTGGATGAAAGTTCTGTAATACACATGTACACAACTCTTTAAAAATGTTTGTCAAATCCGTGATGTATGTAGCCTGTTCGGAACACGGACTGTCACGGTGAGGGAAACTATGTAAATTACATATCTATTGGTTAGAACACGCTCCAGGAGCATTTTACTGGAAAATCTGCCTCAGTTTGGAAACTGGTGTCATGAAAACGCTGCAAAATATGAGTAAATTCTTTAAGGTGACAATATGTCTTCAATGGGTTATTCAAGATGTGTAATTCACATGCTAACAACTCAGCAGTGTATATTGGTTGAATCCGTGGTGCATGTACCGTTTTCAGAACACGGAATGTCACGGTGATGGTATCTATGAAAATGAGATGTCTATTGGATAGAACATGCACCAAGAGTGTTTTTCTGCGAAAACTGCCTGATTTTCTTAACTGACGTTAGGAAAACCTGCGAAATCTAAGTAAATGTTTCTAGGTGTAAATACGCCTTTTATTGTGGTTGAAAAATCGGTAATCCACATGCTCACGGTCATTAAATAATGTTTGTCAAAGCCGTGATGAATGTAACTTTTTCGGAACACGGAATGTCTCGGTGAGTGAAACTCTGAAAATAACAATTCTACTGGATAGAACTCGCTTGGATTGAATGTTTCTGTGAAAATTTCATGATTTTTGAAACTGGATGTAAGGACAAACCTGCGAAATCAGAATAACTACCTCTAGGTTTAAATATGCCTTTTATGGTGGATGAAAGTTCGGTAATCCACATGCTCACACTCATTAAAGAATGTTTGTCGAATTCGTGATACATGTAACGTGTTTGGAATACGGAATGTCATAGTGAAGGAAACAATGTAAGTTACATGTCTATTTTGTAGAACTCGCTTGAAGAGAATTTTTCTGCGTAATGTGCCTCATTTTCCAAACTGCCATTAGGAGAACCCTGTGAAATCTGAGAAAATGCTTCTAAGTGTCAATATGCCTTGAATGGTGAATGAAAGTCCGGTATTCCACATGTTAATAACAGTGAAGTAATTATTTTTCAAACCGTGATTCATGTAGCGCTTTTGGAAAACGGAATTTCACGGTAATGAAACGATGTAAATTACAATTCTATTGAGTAGAACGAGCTAGAAGAGAATGTTTCTGTGAAAATTGCATGATTATCGAATCTGAAGTTTGGAAAAAGCTGCAAAACGGGAGACAATTTTTTTTAGGTGTAAATGTGCCTTTATGTTGCAAGAAAGTTCGGTAATCCACATGTTCACAACATACAAAAAAATCTTTTTCTAATCCGTGATGCATGAACCTTGTTCAGAACGTGGAATTTCACGGTGATTGAAACAATGTAAATTACTTCTCTATTGGGTAGAACTAGCTCGGAGAGAGTTTTTCGGCGAAAACGTCGTCATTTTTAAACTAGCAATTGCAAAACGCTGCAAAATCTGAGAAAATACTTCTAAGAATCAATATTCAATGTATTGTGTTGAAAGTTCGGTAATCCACATGCTAACAAATTTGTAGTGAATATTTGTCGAATCCTTTATGCATGTAGCATGTTCGGAACACGGAATTTCACGGCCAGGGGATTTATGTAAATTACATTTCTCTTGGTTAGAAATCACTCCAAGAGATTTTTCCTGAGAAATCGGCCAGATTTTCGATACTGGCGAAAGGAAAACCCTGCGAACTCAGATTAAGAGATTCTCGGTGTAAATATGCCTTGTATGGTGGATGAAAGTTCGGTAATCCGCATGCTAACAACTCTGTACTGAATATTTGTCGAATCCGAGATACGTGAAGCGTGTTTGGAACACAGAATATCACGGTGAGCGAATCTATGTAAAATAAAGGTCTCTTCGGTAGAACTCGCTCCAAGAGATTTTTCTGGGAAATCTGCCTCATTTTCGAAACTGGCGTTTGATAATATACGCAAAATCTGAGATAATGCTTCAAAGTGTCAATATGCCTTTTATTGTGATGGAAGTTCGTAAAATCACATGCAAACAATTCTGTGGTGAATATTTGTAGAAAGCGTTATGCATGTAGCGTGATCGTATCACAGAAATTCCCGGCGATGGAATCTATGTAAATTACACGCCTATTGGTTCGAATTCACACCAAAAATGTTTCCCTGAGAAAACGGCCTGATTTTCGAAACTCGCATTAGGAAAAAGCTGCAAATTCAGAGTTAAAGTTTCAAGGTGTAAATATGCCATGTATGGTGGATGAAAGTTCTGTAATCTACATGTTCACAACTCATTTGAGAAAGTTTGTTGAAATCTTGATGCATGTAGCGTGTTCGGAAATTAGAATGTCACTGTGAGGAAAACAATGTAAATTACATTTCTATTGGGAAGTACTCGCTCCACGAGTATTTTTCTGCGTATCTGCCTCCTTTTCAAAACTGGCATTAGGAAAAACTTTCGAAATATGAGAAAATGATTCAAAGAGTCAATATGGTTTTATGGTGGATGAAAGTTCGGTAATCCTTATGCTAACAACTCTGTAGTGAATATTTGTCGAATCCGTGATGCATGTAGCTTTTCCGGAACACGGAATTTCACGATGACGGGTTCTATGTAAATTGCATGTCTATAGGGTAGAACTCGCTCCAAGAGGATTTTTCTGCAAAAACTGCATGATTTTAGAAACTGACATTAGGAGAAATCTACTAAATCAGAATAAAACTTTCTATGTATAAATATGCATTGTCAGTTGGATGAAAGTTCGGTAATACACATGTTCACAACTCATTAAAGAATGTTTGTTGAATCTGTGATGCATGGAACGCGTTCAGAACACGGAATGTCACGGTGAGTGAAACTAGGTAAATTACATATCTTTTGGGTACAACTCGCTCCAAGAGCATTTTTCTGCCAAATCTGCCTCATTTTCAAAACTGGCGTTAAAACAAAACTGTGAAATCTGAGAAAATTCTTCAAAGTGTCAGTAAGCCTTGTATGGTGGATGAAAGTGCTGTAATCTACTTGCTAACAACTCTGAAGTGAATATTTGTCGCATCCGTGATGCATGTAGCGTGTTCGGAACACGGAATTTCACGGTGAGCGAATCCATGTAAATTACACGTCTACTGGTTAGACCCGCTCCAAGAGGTTATTGCCGTGAAATGGGCCTCATTTTGGAAACTGGCTTTTGGAAAGCTCTGCGAAATCAGAGAAAATGCTTCAAAGCGTCAATATGCCTTTTATTTTGTTGAAAGTCCTGGAATCCACATGCAAACAACTCTGTAGTGTATTTTTGTCGAATCATTTCTCCATGTAGAGTGTTCCGAACACGGAATTTCACGGTGAGCGAATCCATGGAATTTACATATCTATTGGATAGAACACGCTCCAACAGTTTTTCCTTTGTAAACTGCCTGATTTTCGAAACTGCTATAAGGAAAAGCTGCGAACTCAGAGTGAATGTTTCTAGGTGTACATATGCCTTGTATGGCGGATGAAAGTTCTGTAATACACATGTACACAACTCATTAAAAATGTTTGTCAAATCCGTGATGAATGTAGCCTGTTCGGAACACGGACTGTCACGGTGAGGGAAACTATGTAAATTACATATCTATTGGTTAGAACACGCTCCAGGAGCATTTTACTGAGAAATCTGCCTCAGTTTGGAAACTGGTGTCATGAAAACGCTGCAAAATATGAGTAAATTCTTTAAGGTGACAATATGTCTTCAATGGGTTATTCAAGATGTGTAATTCACATGCTAACAACTCAGCAGTGTATATTGGTTGAATCCGTGGTGCATGTACCGTTTTCAGAACACGAAATGTCACGGTGATGGTATCTATGAAAATGAGATGTCTATTGGATAGAACATGCACCAAGAGTGTTTTTCTGCGAAAACTGCCTGATTTTCTTAACTGACGTTAGGAAAACCTGCGAAATCTAAGTAAATGTTTCTAGGTGTAAATACGCCTTGTATTGTGGTTGAAAAATCGGTAATCCATATGCTCACGGTCATTAAATAATGTTTGTCAAAGCCGTGATGAATGTAACGTTTTCGGAATACGGAATGTCTCGGTGAGTGAAACTCTGAAAATAACAATTCTACTGGATAGAACTCGCTTGGATTGAATGTTTCTGTGAAAATTTCATGATTTTTGAAACTGGATGTAAGGACAAACCTGCGAAATCAGAATAACTGCTTCTAGGTTTAAATATGCCTTGTATGGTGGATGAAAGTTCGGTAATCCACATGCTCACTCTCATTAAAGAATGTTTGTCGAATTCGTGATGCATGTAACATGTTTGGAATACGGAATGTCATAGTGAAGGAAACAATGTAAGTTACATGTCTATTTGTAGAACTCGCTTGAAGAGAATTTTTCTGCGAAATGTGCCTCATTTTCAAAACTGCCATTAGGAGAACCCTGTGAAATCTGAGAAAATGCTTCTAAGTGTCAATATGTCTTGAATGGTGAATGAAAGTCCGGTATTCCACATGTTAATAACAGTGAAGTAATTATTTTTCAAACCGTGATTCATGTAGCGCTTTTGGAAAACGGAATTTCACGGTAATGAAACGATGTAAATTACAATTCTATTGAGTAGAACGAGCTAGAAGAGAATGTTTCTGTGAAAATTGCATGATTATCGAATCTGAAGTTTGGAAAAAGCTGAAAAACGGGAGTCAATTTTTTTTAGGTGTAAATGTGCCTTTATGTTGCAAGAAAGTTCGGTAATCCACATGTTCACAACATACAAAAGAATCTTTTTCTAATCCGTGATGCATGAACCGTGTTCAGAACGTGGAAATTCACGGTGATTGAAACAATGTAAATTACTACTCTATTGGGTAGAACTAGCTCGGAGAGAGTTTTTCGGCGAAAACGTCGTCATTTTTAAACTAGCAATTGCAAAACGCTGCAAAATCTGAGAAAATACTTCTAAGAATCAATATTCAATGTATTGTGTTGAAAGTTCGGTAATCCACATGCTAACAAATTTGTAGTGAATATTTGTCGAATCCTTTATGCATGTAGCATGTTCGGAACACGGAATTTCACGGCCAGGGGATTTATGTAAATTACATTTCTCTTGGTTAGAAATCACTCCAAGAGATTTTTCCTGAGAAATCGGCCAGATTTTCGATACTGGCGAAAGGAAAACCCTGCGAACTCAGATTAAGAGATTCTCGGTGTAAATATGCCTTGTATGGTGGATGAAAGTTCGGTAATCCGCATGCTAACAACTCTGTACTGAATATTTGTCGAATCCGAGATACGTGAAGCGTGTTTGGAACACAGAATATCACGGTGAGCGAATCTATGTAAAATACAGGTCTCTTCGGTAGAACTCGCTCCAAGAGATTTTTCTGGGAAATCTGCCTCATTTTCGAAACTGGCGTTTGATAATATACGCAAAATCACGCAGCGCTCGACTGTGTGTCAATATGCCTTTTATTGTGATGGAAGTTCGTAAAATCACATGCAAACAATTCTGTGGTGAATATTTGTAGAAAGCGTTATGCATGTAGCGTGATCGTATCACAGAAATTCCCGGCGATGGAATCTATGTAAATTACACGCCTATTGGTTCGAATTCACACCAAAAATGTTTCCCTGAGAAAACGGCCTGATTTTCGAAACTCGCATTAGGAAAAAGCTGCAAATTCAGAGTTAAAGTTTCAAGGTGTAAATATGCCATGTATGGTGGATGAAAGTTCTGTAATCTACATGTTCACAACTCATTTGAGAAAGTTTGTTGAAATCTTGATGCATGTAGCGTGTTCGGAAATTAGAATGTCACTGTGAGGAAAACAATGTAAATTACATTTCTATTGGGAAGTACTCGCTCCACGAGTATTTTTCTGCGTATCTGCCTCCTTTTCAAAACTGGCATTAGGAAAAACTTTCGAAATATGAGAAAATGATTCAAAGAGTCAATATGGTTTTATGGTGGATGAAAGTTCGGTAATCCTTATGCTAACAACTCTGTAGTGAATATTTGTCGAATCCGTGATGCATGTAGCTTTTCCGGAACACGGAATTTCACGATGACGGGTTCTATGTAAATTGCATGTCTATAGGGTAGAACTCGCTCCAAGAGGATTTTTCTGCAAAAACTGCATGATTTTAGAAACTGACATTAGGAGAAATCTACTAAATCAGAATAAAACTTTCTATGTATAAATATGCATTGTCAGTTGGATGAAAGTTCGGTAATACACATGTTCACAACTCATTAAAGAATGTTTGTTGAATCTGTGATGCATGGAACGCGTTCAGAACACGGAATGTCACGGTGAGTGAAACTAGGTAAATTACATATCTTTTGGGTACAACTCGCTCCAAGAGCATTTTTCTGCCAAATCTGCCTCATTTTCAAAACTGGCGTTAAAACAAAACTGTGAAATCTGAGAAAATTCTTCAAAGTGTCAGTAAGCCTTGTATGGTGGATGAAAGTGCTGTAATCTACTTGCTAACAACTCTGAAGTGAATATTTGTCGCATCCGTGATGCATGTAGCGTGTTCGGAACACGGAATTTCACGGTGAGCGAATCCATGTAAATTACACGTCTACTGGTTAGACCCGCTCCAAGAGGTTATTGCCGTGAAATGGGCCTCATTTTGGAAACTGGCTTTTGGAAAGCTCTGCGAAATCAGAGAAAATGCTTCAAAGCGTCAATATGCCTTTTATTTTGTTGAAAGTCCTGGAATCCACATGCAAACAACTCTGTAGTGTATTTTTGTCGAATCATTTCTCCATGTAGAGTGTTCCGAACACGGAATTTCACGGTGAGCGAATCCATGGAATTTACATATCTATTGGATAGAACACGCTCCAACAGTTTTTCCTTTGTAAACTGCCTGATTTTCGAAACTGCTATAAGGAAAAGCTGCGAACTCAGAGTGAATGTTTCTAGGTGTACATATGCCTTGTATGGCGGATGAAAGTTCTGTAATACACATGTACACAACTCATTAAAAATGTTTGTCAAATCCGTGATGAATGTAGCCTGTTCGGAACACGGACTGTCACGGTGAGGGAAACTATGTAAATTACATATCTATTGGTTAGAACACGCTCCAGGAGCATTTTACTGAGAAATCTGCCTCAGTTTGGAAACTGGTGTCATGAAAACGCTGCAAAATATGAGTAAATTCTTTAAGGTGACAATATGTCTTCAATGGGTTATTCAAGATGTGTAATTCACATGCTAACAACTCAGCAGTGTATATTGGTTGAATCCGTGGTGCATGTACCGTTTTCAGAACACGAAATGTCACGGTGATGGTATCTATGAAAATGAGATGTCTATTGGATAGAACATGCACCAAGAGTGTTTTTCTGCGAAAACTGCCTGATTTTCTTAACTGACGTTAGGAAAACCTGCGAAATCTAAGTAAATGTTTCTAGGTGTAAATACGCCTTGTATTGTGGTTGAAAAATCGGTAATCCATATGCTCACGGTCATTAAATAATGTTTGTCAAAGCCGTGATGAATGTAACGTTTTCGGAATACGGAATGTCTCGGTGAGTGAAACTCTGAAAATAACAATTCTACTGGATAGAACTCGCTTGGATTGAATGTTTCTGTGAAAATTTCATGATTTTTGAAACTGGATGTAAGGACAAACCTGCGAAATCAGAATAACTGCTTCTAGGTTTAAATATGCCTTGTATGGTGGATGAAAGTTCGGTAATCCACATGCTCACTCTCATTAAAGAATGTTTGTCGAATTCGTGATGCATGTAACATGTTTGGAATACGGAATGTCATAGTGAAGGAAACAATGTAAGTTACATGTCTATTTGTAGAACTCGCTTGAAGAGAATTTTTCTGCGAAATGTGCCTCATTTTCAAAACTGCCATTAGGAGAACCCTGTGAAATCTGAGAAAATGCTTCTAAGTGTCAATATGTCTTGAATGGTGAATGAAAGTCCGGTATTCCACATGTTAATAACAGTGAAGTAATTATTTTTCAAACCGTGATTCATGTAGCGCTTTTGGAAAACGGAATTTCACGGTAATGAAACGATGTAAATTACAATTCTATTGAGTAGAACGAGCTAGAAGAGAATGTTTCTGTGAAAATTGCATGATTATCGAATCTGAAGTTTGGAAAAAGCTGAAAAACGGGAGTCAATTTTTTTTAGGTGTAAATGTGCCTTTATGTTGCAAGAAAGTTCGGTAATCCACATGTTCACAACATACAAAAGAATCTTTTTCTAATCCGTGATGCATGAACCGTGTTCAGAACGTGGAAATTCACGGTGATTGAAACAATGTAAATTACTACTCTATTGGGTAGAACTAGCTCGGAGAGAGTTTTTCGGCGAAAACGTCGTCATTTTTAAACTAGCAATTGCAAAACGCTGCAAAATCTGAGAAAATACTTCTAAGAATCAATATTCAATGTATTGTGTTGAAAGTTCGGTAATCCACATGCTAACAAATTTGTAGTGAATATTTGTCGAATCCTTTATGCATGTAGCATGTTCGGAACACGGAATTTCACGGCCAGGGGATTTATGTAAATTACATTTCTCTTGGTTAGAAATCACTCCAAGAGATTTTTCCTGAGAAATCGGCCAGATTTTCGATACTGGCGAAAGGAAAACCCTGCGAACTCAGATTAAGAGATTCTCGGTGTAAATATGCCTTGTATGGTGGATGAAAGTTCGGTAATCCGCATGCTAACAACTCTGTACTGAATATTTGTCGAATCCGAGATACGTGAAGCGTGTTTGGAACACAGAATATCACGGTGAGCGAATCTATGTAAAATACAGGTCTCTTCGGTAGAACTCGCTCCAAGAGATTTTTCTGGGAAATCTGCCTCATTTTCGAAACTGGCGTTTGATAATATACGCAAAATCTGAGATAATGCTTCAAAGTGTCAATATGCCTTTTATTGTGATGGAAGTTCGTAAAATCACATGCAAACAATTCTGTGGTGAATATTTGTAGAAAGCGTTATGCATGTAGCGTGATCGTATCACAGAAATTCCCGGCGATGGAATCTATGTAAATTACACGCCTATTGGTTCGAATTCACACCAAAAATGTTTCCCTGAGAAAACGGCCTGATTTTCGAAACTCGCATTAGGAAAAAGCTGCAAATTCAGAGTTAAAGTTTCAAGGTGTAAATATGCCATGTATGGTGGATGAAAGTTCTGTAATCTACATGTTCACAACTCATTTGAGAAAGTTTGTTGAAATCTTGATGCATGTAGCGTGTTCGGAAATTAGAATGTCACTGTGAGGAAAACAATGTAAATTACATTTCTATTGGGAAGTACTCGCTCCACGAGTATTTTTCTGCGTATCTGCCTCCTTTTCAAAACTGGCATTAGGAAAAACTTTCGAAATATGAGAAAATGATTCAAAGAGTCAATATGGTTTTATGGTGGATGAAAGTTCGGTAATCCTTATGCTAACAACTCTGTAGTGAATATTTGTCGAATCCGTGATGCATGTAGCTTTTCCGGAACACGGAATTTCACGATGACGGGTTCTATGTAAATTGCATGTCTATAGGGTAGAACTCGCTCCAAGAGGATTTTTCTGCAAAAACTGCATGATTTTAGAAACTGACATTAGGAGAAATCTACTAAATCAGAATAAAACTTTCTATGTATAAATATGCATTGTCAGTTGGATGAAAGTTCAGTAATACACATGTTCACAACTCATTAAAGAATGTTTGTTGAATCTGTGATGCATGGAACGCGTTCAGAACACGGAATGTCACGGTGAGTGAAACTAGGTAAATTACATATCTTTTGGGTACAACTCGCTCCAAGAGCATTTTTCTGCCAAATCTGCCTCATTTTCAAAACTGGCGTTAAAACAAAACTGTGAAATCTGAGAAAATTCTTCAAAGTGTCAGTAAGCCTTGTATGGTGGATGAAAGTGCTGTAATCTACTTGCTAACAACTCTGAAGTGAATATTTGTCGCATCCGTGATGCATGTAGCGTGTTCGGAACACGGAATTTCACGGTGAGCGAATCCATGTAAATTACACGTCTACTGGTTAGACCCGCTCCAAGAGGTTATTGCCGTGAAATGGGCCTCATTTTGGAAACTGGCTTTTGGAAAGCTCTGCGAAATCAGAGAAAATGCTTCAAAGCGTCAATATGCCTTTTATTTTGTTGAAAGTCCTGGAATCCACATGCAAACAACTCTGTAGTGTATTTTTGTCGAATCATTTCTCCATGTAGAGTGTTCCGAACACGGAATTTCACGGTGAGCGAATCCATGGAATTTACATATCTATTGGATAGAACACGCTCCAACAGTTTTTCCTTTGTAAACTGCCTGATTTTCGAAACTGCTATAAGGAAAAGCTGCGAACTCAGAGTGAATGTTTCTAGGTGTACATATGCCTTGTATGGCGGATGAAAGTTCTGTAATACACATGTACACAACTCATTAAAAATGTTTGTCAAATCCGTGATGAATGTAGCCTGTTCGGAACACGGACTGTCACGGTGAGGGAAACTATGTAAATTACATATCTATTGGTTAGAACACGCTCCAGGAGCATTTTACTGAGAAATCTGCCTCAGTTTGGAAACTGGTGTCATGAAAACGCTGCAAAATATGAGTAAATTCTTTAAGGTGACAATATGTCTTCAATGGGTTATTCAAGATGTGTAATTCACATGCTAACAACTCAGCAGTGTATATTGGTTGAATCCGTGGTGCATGTACCGTTTTCAGAACACGAAATGTCACGGTGATGGTATCTATGAAAATGAGATGTCTATTGGATAGAACATGCACCAAGAGTGTTTTTCTGCGAAAACTGCCTGATTTTCTTAACTGACGTTAGGAAAACCTGCGAAATCTAAGTAAATGTTTCTAGGTGTAAATACGCCTTGTATTGTGGTTGAAAAATCGGTAATCCATATGCTCACGGTCATTAAATAATGTTTGTCAAAGCCGTGATGAATGTAACGTTTTCGGAATACGGAATGTCTCGGTGAGTGAAACTCTGAAAATAACAATTCTACTGGATAGAACTCGCTTGGATTGAATGTTTCTGTGAAAATTTCATGATTTTTGAAACTGGATGTAAGGACAAACCTGCGAAATCAGAATAACTGCTTCTAGGTTTAAATATGCCTTGTATGGTGGATGAAAGTTCGGTAATCCACATGCTCACTCTCATTAAAGAATGTTTGTCGAATTCGTGATGCATGTAACATGTTTGGAATACGGAATGTCATAGTGAAGGAAACAATGTAAGTTACATGTCTATTTGTAGAACTCGCTTGAAGAGAATTTTTCTGCGAAATGTGCCTCATTTTCAAAACTGCCATTAGGAGAACCCTGTGAAATCTGAGAAAATGCTTCTAAGTGTCAATATGTCTTGAATGGTGAATGAAAGTCCGGTATTCCACATGTTAATAACAGTGAAGTAATTATTTTTCAAACCGTGATTCATGTAGCGCTTTTGGAAAACGGAATTTCACGGTAATGAAACGATGTAAATTACAATTCTATTGAGTAGAACGAGCTAGAAGAGAATGTTTCTGTGAAAATTGCATGATTATCGAATCTGAAGTTTGGAAAAAGCTGAAAAACGGGAGTCAATTTTTTTTAGGTGTAAATGTGCCTTTATGTTGCAAGAAAGTTCGGTAATCCACATGTTCACAACATACAAAAGAATCTTTTTCTAATCCGTGATGCACGAACCGTGTTCAGAACGTGGAAATTCACGGTGATTGAAACAATGTAAATTACTACTCTATTGGGTAGAAGTAGCTCGGAGAGTGTTTTTCGGCGAAAACTTCGTCATTTTTAACTGGCAATTGCAAAACGCTGCAAAATCTGAGAAAATACTTCTAAGAATCAATATTCAATGTATTGTGATGAAAGTTCGGTAATCCACATGCTAACAAATTTGTAGTGAATATTTGTCTAATCCTTTATGCATGTAGCATGTTCGGAACACGGAATTTCACGGCCAGGGGATTTATGTAAATTACATTTCTCTTGGTTAGAAATCACTCCAAGAGATTTTTCCTAGAAAACGCCCGGATTTTCTATACTGGCGAAAGGAAAACCCTGCGAACTCAGATTAATAGATTCTCTGGGTAAATATGCCTTGTATGGTGGATGAAAGTACGGTAATCCGCATTCTAACAACTCTGTACTGAATATTTGTCGAATCCGAGATACGTGAAGCATGTTGGGAACACAGAATATCACGGTGAGCGAATCTATGTAAAATACAGGTCTCTTCGGTAGAACTCGCTCCAAGAGATTTTTCTGGGAAATCTGCCTCATTTTCGAAACTGGCGTTTGATAATATACGCAAAATCTGAGAAAATGCTTCAAAGTGTCAATATGCCTTTTATTGTGATGGAAGTTTGTAAAACCACATGCAAACAATTCTGTGGTGAATATTTGTAGAAAGCGTTATGCATGTAGCGTGATCGTATCACAGAAATTCCCGGCGATGGAATCTATGTAAATTACACGCCTATTGGTTCGAATTCGCTCCAAAAATGTTTCCCTGAGAAAACGGCCTGATTTTCGAAACTGGCATTAGGAAAAAGCTGCAAATTCAGAGTTAATGTTTCTAGGTGTAAATATGCCATGTATGGTGGATGAAAGTTCTGTAATCTACATGTTCACAACTCATTCGAGAAAGTTTGTTGAAACCTTGATGCATGTAGCGTTTTCGGAAATTGGAATGTCACTGTGAGGAAAACAATGTAAATTACATTTCTATTGGGAAGTACTCGCTCCACTGAGAATTTTTCTGCGTATCTGCCTCCTTTTCAAAACTGGCATTAGGAAAAACTTTCGAAATATGAGAAAATGCTTCAAAGAGTCAATATGGCTTTTATGGTGGATGAAAGTTCGGTAATCCTTATGCTAACAACTCTGTAGTGAATATTAGTCGAATCCGTGATGCATGTAGCTTTTCCGGAACACGGAATTTCACAATGACGTGTTCTATGTAAATTGCATGTCTATTGGGTAGAACTCGCTCCAAGATGATTTTTCTGCAAAAACTGCATGATTTTAGAAACTGACATTAGGAGAAATCTACCAAATCAGAATAAAACTTTCTATGTATAAATATGCATTGTCAGTTGGATGAAAGTTCGGTAATACACATGTTCACAACTCATTAAAGAATGTTTGTTGAATCCATGATGCATGGAACGCGTTCAGAACACGGAATGTCACGGTGAGTGAAACTAGGTAAATTACATATCTTTTGGGTACAACTCGCTCCAAGAGCATTTTTCTGCCAAATCTGCCTCATTTTCAAAACTGGCGTTAAAACTAACCTGTGAAACCTGAGAAAATTCTTCAAAGTGTCAGTAAGCCTTGTATGGTGGATGAAAGTGCTGTAATCTACTTGCTAACAACTCTGAAGTGAATATTTGTCGCATCCGTGATGCATGTAGCGTGTTCGAAACATGGAATTTCACGGTGAGCGAATCCATGTAAATTACACGTCTATTGGTTAGACCCGCTCCAAGAGGTTATTGCCGTGAAATGGGCCTCATTTTGGAAACTGGCTTTTGGAAATCTCTGCGAAATCAGAGAAAATGCTTCAAAGCGTCAATATGCCTTCTATTTTGATGAAAGTCCTGGAATCCACATGCAAACAACTCTGAAGTGTATTTTTGTCGAATCATTTCTGCATGTAGAGTGTTCCGAACACGGAATTTCACGGTGAGCGAATCCATGGAATTTACATATCTATTGGATAGAACACGCTCCAACAGTTTTTTCCTTTGTAAACTGCCTGATTTTCGAAACTGCTATTAGGAAAAAGCTGCGAACTCAGAGTGAATGTTTCTAGGTGTACATATGCCTTGTATGGTGGATGAAAGTTCTGTAATACACATGTACACAACTCTTTAAAAATGTTTGTCAAATCCGTGATGTATGTAGCCTGTTCGGAACACGGACTGTCACGGTGAGGGAAACTATGTAAATTACATATCTATTGGTTAGAACAAGCTCCAGGAGCATTTTACTGGAAAATCTGCCTCAGTTTGGAAACTGGTGTCATGAAAACGCTGCAAAATATGAGTAAATTCTTTAAGGTGACAATATGACTTCAATGGGTTATTCAAGATGTGTAATTCACATGCTAACAACTCAGCAGTTTATATTGGTTGAATCCGTGGTGCATGTACCGTTTTCAGAACACGGAATGTCACGGTGATGATATCTATGAAAATGAGATGTCTATTGGATAGAACATGCACCAAGAGTGTTTTTCTGCGAAAACTGCCTGATTTTCTTAACTGACGTTAGGAAAACCTGCGAAATTTAAGTAAATGTTTCTAGGGGTAAATACGCCTTGTATTGTGGTTGAAAAATCGGTAATCCACATGCTCACGGTCATTAAATAATGTTTGTCAAAGCCGTGATGAATGTAACGTTTTCGGAACACGGAATGTCTCGGTGAGTGAAACTCTGAAAATAACAATTCTACTGGATAGAACTCGCTTGGATTGAATGTTTCTGTGAAAATTTCATGATTTTTGAAACTGGATGTAAGGACAAACCTGCGAAATCAGTATAACTACTTCTAGGTTTAAATATGCCTTGTATGGTGGATGAAAGTTCGGAAATCCACATGCTCACTCTCATTAAAGAATATTTGTCGAATTCGTGATGCATGTAACGTGTTTGGTATACGGAATGTCATAGTGAAGGAAACAATGTAAGTTACATGTCTATTTTGTAGAACTCGCTTGAAGAGGATTTTTCTGCGAAATGTGCCTCATTTTCCAAACTGCCATTAGGAGAACCCTGTGAAATCTGAGAAAATGCTTCTAAGTGTCAATATGCCTTGAATGGTGAATGAAAGTCCGGTATTCCACATGTTAATAACAGTGAAGTAATTATTTTTCAAACCGTGATTCATGTAGCGCTTTTGGAAAACGGAATTTCACGGTAATGAAACGATGTAAATTACAATTCTATTGAGTAGAACGAGCTAGAAGAGAATGTTTCTGTGAAATTTGCATGATTATCGAATCTGAAGTTTGGAAAAAGCTGCAAAAGGGGAGTCAATATATGTAGGTGTAAATGTACCTTTATGTTGCAAGAAAGTTCGGTAATCCACATGTTCACAACATACTAAAGAATCTTTTTCTAATCCGTGATGCATGAACCGTGTTCAGAACGTGGAATTTCACGGTGATTGAAACAATGTAAATTACTTCTCTATTGGGTAGAACTAGCTCGGAGAATGTTTTTCGGCGAAAACTTCGTCATTTTTGAAACTGGCTTTTGCAAAACGCTGCAAAATCTGAGAAAATACTTCTAAGAATCAATATTCAATGTATTGTGATGAAAGTTCGGTAATCCACATGCTAACAAATTTGTAGTGAATATTTGTCGAATCCTTTATTCATGTAGCATGTTCAGAACACGGAATTTCACGGCCAGGGATTTATGTAAATTACATTTCTCTTGGTTAGAAATCACTAAAAGAGTTTTTTCCTGAGAAATCGGCCAGATTTTCGATACTGGCGAAAGGAAAACCCTGCGAACTCAGATTAAGAGATTCTCGGTGTAAATAAGCCTTGTATGGTGGATGAAAGTTCGGTAATCCGCATGCTAACAACTCTGTACTGAATATTTGTCGAATCCGAGATACGTGAAGCGTGTTTGGAACACAGAATATCACGGTGAGCGAATCTATGTAAAATACAGGTCTCTTCGGTAGAACTCGCTCCAAGAGATTTTTCTGGGAAATCTGCCTCATTTTCGAAACTGGCGTTTGATAATATACGCAAAATCTGAGATAATGCTTCAAAGTGTCAATATGCCTTTTATTGTGATGGAAGTTCGTAAAATCACATGCAAACAATTCTGTGGTGAATATTTGTAGAAAGCGTTATGCATGTAGCGTGATCGTATCACAGAAATTCCCGGCGATGGAATCTATGTAAATTACACGCCTATTGGTTCGAATTCACACCAAAAATGTTTCCCTGAGAAAACGGCCTGATTTTCGAAACTCGCATTAGGAAAAAGCTGCAAATTCAGAGTTAAAGTTTCAAGGTGTATATATGCCATGTATGGTGGATGAAAGTTCTGTAATCTACATGTTCACAACTCATTTGAGAAAGTTTGTTGAAATCTTGATGCATGTAGCGTGTTCGGAAATTAGAATGTCACTGTGAGGAAAACAATGTAAATTACATTTCTATTGGGAAGTACTCGCTCCACGAGTATTTTTCTGCGTATCTGCCTCCTTTTCAAAACTGGCATTAGGAAAAACTTTCGAAATATGAGAAAATGATTCAAAGAGTCAATATGGCTTTTATGGTGGATGAAAGTTCGGTAATCCTTATGCTAACAACTCTGTAGTGAATATTTGTCGAATCCGTGATGCATGTAGCTTTTCCGGAACACGGAATTTCACGATGACGGGTTCTATGTAAATTGCATGTCTATAGGGTAGAACTCGCTCCAAGAGGATTTTTCTGCAAAAACTGCATGATTTTACAAACTGACATTAGGAGAAATCTACTAAATCAGAATAAAAATTTCTATGTATAAATATGCATTGTCAGTTGGATGAAAGTTCGGTAATACACATGTTCACAACTCATTAAAGAATGTTTGTTGAATCTGTGATGCATGGAACGCGTTCAGAACACGGAATGTCACGGTGAGTGAAACTAGGTAAATTACATATCTTTTGGGTACAACTCGCTCCAAGAGCATTTTTCTGCCAAATCTGCCTCATTTTCAAAACTGGCGTTAAAACTAACCTGTGAAATCTGAGAAAATACTTCAAAGTGTCAGTAAGCCTTGTATGGTGGATGAAAGTGCTGTAATCTACTTGCTAACAACTCTGAAGTGAATATTTGTCGCATCCGTGATGCATGTAGAGTGTTCGGAACACGGAATTTCACGGTGAGCGAATCCATGTAAATTACACGTCTACTGGTTAGACCCGCTCCAAGAGGTTATTGCCGTGAAATGGGCCTCATTTTGGAAACTGGCTTTTGGAAAGCTCTGCGAAATCAGAGAAAATGCTTCAAAGCGTCAATATGCCTTTTATTTTGTTGAAAGTCCTGGAATCCACATGCAAACAACTCTGTAGTGTATTTTTGTCGAATCATTTCTCCATGTAGAGTGTTCCGAACACGGAATTTCAAGGTGAGCGAATCCATGGAATTTACATATCTATTGGATAGAACACGCTCCAACAGTTTTTCCTTTGTAAACTGCCTGATTTTCGAAACTGCTATTAGGAAAAAGCTGCGAACTCAGAGTGAATGTTTCTAGGTGTACATATGCCTTGTATGGTGGATGAAAGTTCTGTAATACACATGTACACAACTCTTTAAAAATGTTTGTCAAATCCATGATGTATGTAGCCTGTTCGGAACACGGACTGTCACGGTGAGGGAAACTATGTAAATTACATATCTATTGGTTAGAACACGCTCCAGGAGCATTTTACTGGAAAATCTGCCTCAGTTTGGAAACTGCTGTCATGAAAACGCTGCAAAATATGAGTAAATTCTTTAAGGTGACAATATGTCTTCAATGGGTTATTCAAGATGTGTAATTCACATGCTAACAACTCAGCAGTGTATATTGGTTGAATCCGTGGTGCATGTACCGTTTTCAGAACACGGAATGTCACGGTGATGATATCTATGAAAATGAGATGTCTATTGGATAGAACATGCACCAAGAGTGTTTTTCTGCGAAAACTGCCTGATTTTCTTAACTGACGTTAGGAAAACCTGCGAAATCTAAGTAAATGTTTCTAGGTGTAAATACGCCTTGTATTGTGGTTGAAAAATCGGTAATCCATATGCTCACGGTCATTAAATAATGTTTGTCAAAGCCGTGATGAATGTAACATTTTCGGAACACGGAATGTCTCGGTGAGTGAAACTCTGAAAATAACAATTCTACTGGATAGAACTCGCTTGGATTGAATGTTTCTGTGAAAATTTCATGATTTTTGAAACTGGATGTAAGGACAAACCTGCGAAATCAGTATAACTACTTCTAGGTTTAATTATGCCTTGTATGGTGGATGAAAGTTCGGTAATCCACATTCTCACTCTCATTAAAGAATGTTTGTCGAATTCGTGATGCATGTAACGTGTTTGGAATACGGAATGTCATAGTGAAGGAAACAATGTAAGTTACATGTCTAATTTGTAGAACTCGTTTGAAGAGAATTTTTCTGCGAAATGTGCCTCATTTTCCAAACTGCCATTAGGAGAACCCTGTGAAATCTGAGAAAATGCTTCTAAGTGTCAATATGCCTTGAATGGTGAATGAAAGTCCGGTATTCCACATGTTAATAACAGTGAAGTAATTATTTTTCAAACCGTGATTCATGTAGCGCTTTTGGAAAACGGAATTTCACGGTAATGAAACGATGTAAATTACAATTCTATTGAGTAGAACGAGCTAGAAGAGAATGTTTGTGTGAAAATTGCATGATTATCGAATCTGAAGTTTGGAAAAAGCTGCAAAACGGGAGTCAATTTTTTTTAGGTGTAAATGTGCCTTTATGTTGCAAGAAAGTACGATAATCCACATGTTCACAACATACAAAAGAATCTTTTTCTAAACCGTGATGCATGAACCGTGTTCAGAACGTGGAAATTCACGGTGATTGAAACAATGTAAATTACTTCTCTATTGGGTAGAACTAGCTCGGAGAGTGTTTTTCGGCGAAAACTTCGTCATTTTTAACTGGCAATTGCAAAACGCTGCAAAATATGAGAAAATACTTCTAAGAATCAATATTCAATGTATTGTGATGAAAGTTCGGTAATCCACATGCTAACAAATTTGTAGTGAATATTTGTCGAATCCTTTATGCATGTAGCATGTTCGGAACACGGAATTTCACGGCCAGGGGATTTATGTAAATTACATTTCTCTTGGTTAGAAATCACTCCAAGAGATTTTTCCTAGAAAACGCCCGGATTTTCTATACTGGCGAAAGGAAAATCCTGCGAACTCAGATTAATAGATTCTCTGGGTAAATATGCCTTGTATGGTGGATGAAAGTACGGTAATCCGCATTCTAACAACTCTGTACTGAATATTTGTCGAATCCGAGATACGTGAAGCATGTTGGGAACACAGAATATCACGGTGAGCGAATCTATGTAAAATACAGGTCTCTTCGGTAGAACTCGCTCCAAGAGATTTTTCTGGGAAATCTGCCTCATTTTCGAAACTGCCGTTTGATAATATACGCAAAATCTGAGAAAATGCTTCAAAGTGTCAATATGCCTTTTATTGTGATGGAAGTTTGTAAAACCACATGCAAACAATTCTGTGGTGAATATTTGTAGAAAGCGTTATGCATGTAGCGTGATCGTATCACAGAAATTCCCGGCGATGGAATCTATGTAAATTACACGCCTATTGGTTCGAATTCGCTCCAAAAATGTTTCCCTGAGAAAACGGCCTGATTTTCGAAACTGGCATTAGGAAAAAGCTGCAAATTCAGAGTTAAAGTTTCAAGGTGTAAATATGCCATGTGTGGTGGATGAAAGTTCTGTAATCTACATGTTCACAACTCATTTGAGAAAGTTTGTTGAAATCTTGATGCATGTAGCGTGTTCGGAAATTAGAATGTCACTGTGAGGAAAACAATGTAAATTACATTTCTATTGGGAAGTACTCGCTCCACGAGTATTTTTCTGCGTATCTGCCTCCTTTTCAAAACTGGCATTAGGAAAAAATTTTCGAAATATGAGAAAATGCTTCAAAGAGTCAATATGGCTTTTATGGTGGATGAAAGTTCGGTAATCCTTATGCTAACAACTCTGTAGTGAATATTTGTCGAATCCATGATGCATGTAGCTTTTCCGGAACACGGAATTTCACGATGACGGGTTCTATGTAAATTGCATGTGTATAGGGTAGAACTCGCTCCAAGAGGATTTTTCTGCAAAAACTGCATGATTTTAGAAACTGACATTAGGAGAAATCTACCAAATCAGAATAAAACTTTCTATGTATAAATATGCATTGTCAGTTGGATGAAAGTTCGGTAATACACATGTTCAAAACTCATTAAAAATGTTTGTTGAATCCGTGATGCATGGAACGCGTTCAGAACACGGAATGTCACGGTGAGTGAAACAAGGTAAATTACATATCTTTTGGGTACAACTCGCTCCAAGAGCATTTTTCTGCCAAATCTGCCTCATTTTCAAAACTGGCGTTAAAACTAACCTGTGAAATCTGAGAAAATACTTCAAAGTGTCAGTAAGCCTTCTATGGTGGATGAAAGTGCTGTAATCTACTTGCTAACAACTCTGAAGTGAATATTTGTCGCATCCGTGATGCATGTAGCGTGTTCGGAACACGGAATTTCACGGTGAGCGAATCCATGTAAATTACACGTCTATTGGTTAGACCCGCTCCAAGAGGTTATTGCCGTGAAATGGGCCTCATTTTGGAAACTGGCTTTTGGAAAGCTCTGCGAAATCAGAGAAAATGCTTCAAAGCGTCAATATGCCTTCTATTTTGATGAAAGTCCTGGAATCCACATGCAAACAACTCTGTAGTGTATTTTTGTCGAATCATTTCTGCATGTAGCGTGTTCCGAACACGGAATTTCACGGTGAGCGAATCCATGGAATTTACATATCTATTGGATAGAACACGCTCCAACAGTTTTTTCCTTTGTAAACTGCCTGATTTTCGAAACTGCTATTAGGAAAAAGCTGCGAACTCAGAGTGAATGTTTCTAGGTGTACATATGCCTTGTATGGTGGATGAAAGTTCTGTAATACACATGTACACAACTCTTTAAAAATGTTTGTCAAATCCGTGATGTATGTAGCCTGTTCGGAACACGGACTGTCACGGTGAGGGAAACTATGTAAATTACATATCTATTGGTTAGAACACGCTCCAGGAGCATTTTACTGGAAAATCTGCCTCAGTTTGGAAACTGGTGTCATGAAAACGCTGCAAAATATGAGTAAATTCTTTAAGGTGACAATATGTCTTCAATGGGTTATTCAAGATGTGTAATTCACATGCTAACAACTTAGCAGTGTATATTGGTTGAATCCGTGGTGCATGTACCGTTTTCAGAACACGGAATGTCACGGTGATGATATCTAAGAAAATGAGATGTCTATTGGATAGAACATGCACCAAGAGTGTTTTTCTGCGAAAACTGCCTGATTTTCTTAACTGATGTTAGGAAAACCTGCGAAATCTAAGTAAATGTTTCTAGGTGTAAATACGCCTTGTATTGTGGTTGAAAAATCGGTAATCCACATGCTCACGGTCATTAAATAATGTTTGTCAAAGCCGTGATGAATGTAACGTTTTCGGAACACGGAATGTCTCGGTGAGTGAAACTCTGAAAATAACAATTCTACTGGATAGAACTCGCTTGGATTGAATGTTTCTGTGAAAATTTCATGATTTTTGAAACTGGATGTAAGGACAAACCTGCGAAATCAGAATAACTACTTCTAGGTTTAAATATGCCTTGTATGGTGGATGAAAGTTCGGTAATCCACATGCTCACTCTCATTAAAGAATGTTTGTCGAATTCGTAATGCATGTAACGTGTTTGGAATACGGAATGTCATAGTGAAGGAAACAATGTAAGTTACATGTCTATTTTGTAGAACTCGCTTGAAGAGAATTTTTCTGCGAAATGTGCCTCATTTTCCAAACTGCCATTAGGAGAACCCTGTGAAATCTGAGAAAATGCTTCTAAGTGTCAATATGCCTTGAATGGTGAATGAAAGTCCGGTATTCCACATGTTAATAACAGTGAAGTAATTATTTTTCAAACCGTGATTCATGTAGCGCTTTTGGAAAACGGAATTTCACGGTAATGAAACGATGTAAATTAAAATTCTATTGAGTATAACGAGCTAGAAGAGAATGTTTCTGTGAAAATTGCATGATTATCGAGTCTGAAGTTTGGAAAAAGCTGCAAAAGGGGAGTCAATATTTCTAGGTGTAAATGTGCCTTTATGTTGCAAGAAAGTTCGGTAATCCACATGTTCACAACATACTAAAGAATCTTTTTCTAATCCGTGATGCATGAACCGTGTTCAGAACGTGGAATTTCACGGTGATTGAAACAATGTAAATTACTTCTCTATTGGGTAGAACTAGCTCGGAGAGTGTTTTTCGGCAAAAACTTCGTCATTTTTTAACTGGCAATTGCAAAACGCTGCAAAATCTGAGAAAATACTTCTAAGAACCAATATTCAATGTATTGTGATGAAAGTTCGGTAATCCACATGCTAACAAATTTGTAGTGAATATTTGTCGAATCCTTTATGCATGTAGCATGTTCGGAACACGGAATTTCACGGCCAGGGGATTTATGTAAATTACATTTCTCTTGGTTAGAAATCACTCCAAGAGATTTTTCCTAGAAAACGGCCGGATTTTCTATACTGGCGAAAGGAAAACACTGCGAACTCAGATTAATAGATTCTCGGTGTAAATATGCCTTGTATGGTGGATGAAAGTTCGGTAATCCGCATGCTAACAACTCTGTACTGAATATTTGTCGAATCCGAGATACGTGAAGCGTTTTTGGAACACAGAATATCACGGTGAGCGAATCTATGTAAAATACATGTCTCTTCGGTAGAACTCGCTCCAAGAGATTTTTCTGGGAAATCTGCCTCATTTTCGAAACTGGCGTTTGATAATATATGCAAAATCTGAGAAAATGCTTCAAAGTGTCAATATGCCTTGTATTGTGATGGAAGTTCGTAAAACCACATGCAAACAATTCTGTGGTGAATATTTGTAGAAAGCGTTATGCATGTAGCGTGATCGTATCACAGAAATTCCCGGCGATGGAATCTATGTAAATTACACGCCTATTGGTTAGAATTCGCTCCAAAAATGTTTCCCTGAGAAAACGGCCTGATTTTCGAAACTGGCATTAGGAAAAAGCTGCAAATTCAGAGTTAATGTTTCTAGGTGTAAATATGCCATGTATGGTGGATGAAAGTTCTGTAATCTACATGTTCACAACTCATTCGAGAAAGTTTGTTGAAACCTTGATGCATGTAGCGTTTTCGGAAATTGGAATGTCACTGTGAGGAAAACAATGTAAATTACATTTCTATTGGGAAGTACTCGCTCCACTGAGAATTTTTCTGCGTATCTGCCTCCTTTTCAAAACTGGCATTAGGAAAAACTTTCGAAATATGAGAAAATGCTTCAAAGAGTCAATATGGCTTTTATGGTGGATGAAAGTTCGGTAATCCTTATGCTAACAACTCTGTAGTGAATATTAGTCGAATCCGTGATGCATGTAGCTTTTCTGGAACACGGAATTTCACAATGACGGGTTCTATGTAAATTGCATGTCTATAGGGTAGAACTCGCTCCAAGAGGATTTTTCTGCAAAAACTGCATGATTTTAGAAACTGACATTAGGAGAAATATACCAAATCAGAATAAAACTTTCTATGTATAAATATGCATTGTCAGTTGGATGAAAGTTCGGTAATACACATGTTCACAACTCATTAAAGAATGTTTGTTGAATCCGTTATGCATGGAACGCGTTCAGAACACGGAATGTCACGGTGAGTGAAACTAGGTAAATTACATATCTTTTGGGTACAACTCGCTCCAAGAGCATTTTTCTGCCAAATCTGCCTCATTTTCAAAACTGGCGTTAAAACTAACCTGTGAAACCTGAGAAAATTCTTCAAAGTGTCAGTAAGCCTTGTATTGTGGATGAAAGTGCTGTAATCTACTTGCTAACAACTCTGAAGTGAATATTTGTCGCATCCGTGATGCATGTAGCGTGTTCGAAACATGGAATTTCACGGTGAGCGAATCCATGTAAATTAAACGTCTATTGGTTAGACCCGCTCCAAGAGGTTATTGCCGTGAAATGGGCCTCATTTTGGAAACTGGCTTTTGGAAAGCTCTGCGAAATCAGAGAAAATGCTTCAAAGCGTCAATATGCCTTCTATTTTGATGAAAGTCCTGGAATCCACATGCAAACAACTCTGAAGTGTATTTTTGTCGAATCATTTCTGCATGTAGCGTGTTCCGAACACGGAATTTCACGGTGAGCGAATCCATGGAATTTACATATCTATTGGATAGAACACGCTCCAACAGTTTTTTCCTTTGTAAACTGCCTGATTTTCGAAACTGCTATTAGGAAAAAGCTGCGAACTCAGAGTGAATGTTTCTAGGTGTACATATGCCTTGTATGGTGGATGAAAGTTCTGTAATACACATGTACACAACTCTTTAAAAATGTTTGTCAAATCCGTGATGTATGTAGCCTGTTCGGAACACGGACTGTCACGGTGAGGGAAACTATGTAAATTACATATCTATTGGTTAGAACAAGCTCCAGGAGCATTTTACTGGAAAATCTGCCTCAGTTTGGAAACTGGTGTCATGAAAACGCTGCAAAATATGAGTAAATTCTTTAAGGTGACAATATGTCTTCAATGGGTTATTCAAGATGTGTAATTCACATGCTAACAACTCAGCAGTTTATATTGGTTGAATCCGTGGTGCATGTACCGTTTTCAGAACACGGAATGTCACGGTGATGATATCTATGAAAATGAGATGTCTATTGGATAGAACATGCACCAAGAGTGTTTTTCTGCGAAAACTGCCTGATTTTCTTAACTGACGTTAGGAAAACCTGCGAAATCTAAGTAAATGTTTCTAGGTGTAAATATGCCTTGTATTGTGGTTGAAAAATCGGTAATCCATATGCTCACGGTCATTAAATAATGTTTGTCAAAGCCGTGATGAATGTAACGTTTTCGGAACACGGAATGTCTCGGTGAGTGAAACTCTGAAAATAACAATTCTACTGGATAGAACTCGCTTGGATTGAATGTTTCTGTGAAAATTTCATGATTTTTGAAACTGGATGTAAGGACAAACCTGCGAAATCAGTATAACTACTTCTAGGTTTAAATATGCCTTGTATGGTGGATGAAAGTTCGGTAATTCACATGCTCACCCTCATTAAAGAATATTTGTCGAATTCGTGATGCATGTAACGTGTTTGGAATACGGAATGTCATAGTGAAGGAAACAATGTAAGTTACATGTCTATTTTGTAGAACTCGCTTGAAGAGAATTTTTCTGCGAAATGTGCCTCATTTTCCAAACTGCCATAAGGAGAACCCTGTGAAATCTGAGAAAATGCTTCTAAGTGTCAATATGCCTTGAATGTTGAATGAAAGTCCGGTATTCCACATGTTAATAACAGTGAAGTAATTATTTTTCAAACCGTGATTCATGTAGCGCTTTTGGAAAACGGAATTTCACGGTAATGAAACGATGTAAATTACAATTCTATTGAGTAGAACGAGCTAGAAGAGAATGTTTCTGTGAAATTTGCATGATTATCGAATCTGAAGTTTGGAAAAAGCTGCAAAACGGGAGTCAATATTTGTAGGTGTAAATGTGCCTTTATGTTGCAAGAAAGTTCGGTAATCCACATGTACACAATATACAAAAGAATCTTTTTCTAATCCGTGATGCATGAACTGTGTTCAGAACGTGGAATTTCACGGTGATTGAAACAATGTAAATTACTTCTCTATTGGGTAGAACTAGCTCGGAGAGTGTTTTTCGGCGAAAACTTCGTCATTTCTGAAACTGGCATTTGGAAAACGCTGCAAAATCTGAGAAAATACTTCTAAGAATCAATATTCAATGTATTGTGATGAAAGTTCGGTAATCCACATGCTAACAAATTTGTAGTGAATATTTGTCGAATCCTTTATGCATGTAGCATGTTCGGAACACGGAATTTCACGGCCAGGGGATTTATGTAAATTACATTTCTCTTGGTTAGAAATCACTCCAAGAGATTTTTCCTAGAAAACGGCCGGATTTTCTATACTGGCGAAAGGAAAACCCTGCGAACTCAGATTAATAGATTCTCTGGGTAAATATGCCTTGTATGGTGGATGAAAGTACGGTAATCCGCATTCTAACAACTCTGTACTGAATATTTGTCGAATCTGATATACGTGAAGCATGTTGGTAACACAGAATATCACGGTGAGCGAATCTATGTAAAATACAGGTCTCTTCGGTAGAACTCGCTCCAAGAGATTTTTCTGGGAAATCTGCCTCATTTTCGAAACTGGCGTTTGATAATATACGCAAAATCTGAGAAAATGCTTCAAAGTGTCAATATGCCTTTTATTGTGATGGAAGTTTGTAAAACCACATGCAAAAAATTCTGTGGTGAATATTTGTAGAAAGCGTTATGCATGTAGCGTGATCATATCACAGAAATTCCCGGCGATGGAATCTATGTAAATTACACGCCTATTGGTTCGAATTCGCTCCAAAAATGTTTCCCTGAGAAAACGGCCTCATTTTCGAAACTGGCATTAGGAAAAAGCTGCAAATTCAGAGTTAAAGTTTCAAGGTGTAAATATGCCATGTATGGTGGATGAAAGTTCTGTAATCTACATGTTCACAACTCATTCGAGAAAGTTTGTTGAAATCTTGATGCATGTAGTGTGTTCGGAAATTAGAATGTCACTGTGAGGAAAACAATGTAAATTACATTTCTATTGGGAAGTACTCGCTCCACGAGTATTTTTCTGCGTATCTGCCTCCTTTTCAAAACTGGCATTAGGAAAAAATTTTCGAAATATGAGAAAATGCTTCAAAGAATCAATATGGCTTTTATGGTGGATGAAAGTTCGGTAATCCTTATGCTAACAACTCTCTAGTGAATATTTGTCGAATCCGTGATGCATGTAGCTTTTCCGGAACACGGAATTTCACGATGACGGGTTCTATGTAAATTGCTTGTCTATAGGGTAGAACTCGCTCCAAGAGGATTTTTCTGCAAAAACTGCATGATTTTAGAAACTGACATTAGGAGATATCTACTAAATCAGAATAAAAATTTCTATGTATAAATATGCATTGTCAGTTGGATGAAAGTTCGGTAATACACATGTTCACAACTCATTAAAGAATGTTTGTTGAATCCGTGATGCATGGAACGTGTTCAGAGCACGGAATGTCACGGTGAGTGAAACTAGGTAAATTACATATCTTTTGGGTACAACTCGCTCCAAGAGCATTTTTCTGCCAAATCTGCCTCATTTTCAAAACTGGCGTTAAAACTAATCTGTGAAATCTGAGAAAATTCTTCAAAGTGTCAGGAAGCCTTGTATGGTGGATGAAAGTGCTGTAATCTACTTGCTAACAACTCTGAAGTGAATATTTGTCGCATCCGTGATGCATGTAGCGTGTTCGGAACACGGAATTTCACGGTGAGCGAATCCATGTAAATTACACGTCTATTGGTTAGACCCGCTCCAAGAGGTTATTGCCGTGAAATGGGCCTCATTTTGGAAACTGGCTTTTGGAAAGCTCTGCGGAATCAGAGAAAATGCTTCAAAGCATCAATATGCCTTCTATTTTGATGAAAGTCCTGGAATCCACATGCAAACAACTATGTAGTGTATTTTTGTCGAATCATTTCTGCATGTAGCGTGTTCCGAACACGGAATTTCACGGTGAGCGAATCCATGGAATTTACATATCTATTGGATAGAACACGCTCCAACAGTTTTTTCCTTTGTAAACTGCCTGATTTTCGAAACTGCTATTAGGAAAAAGCTGCGAACTCAGAGTGAATGTTTCTAGGTGTACATATGCCTTGTATGGTGGATGAAAGTTCTGTAATACACATGTACACAACTCTTTAAAAATGTTTGTCAAATCCGTGATGTATGTAGCCTGTTCGGAACACGGACTGTCACGGTGAGGGAAACTGTGTAAATTACATATCTATTGGTTAGAACACGCTCCAGGAGCATTTTACTGGAAAATCTGCCTCAGTTTGGAAACTGGTGTCATGAAAACGCTGCAAAATATGAGTAAATTATTTAAGGTGACAATATGTCTTCAATGGGTTATTCAAGATGTGTAATTCACATGCTAACAACTCAGCAGCGTATATTGGTTGAATCCGTGGTGCATGTACCGTTTTCAGAACACGGAATGTCACGGTGATGGTATCTATGAAAATGAGATGTCTATTGGATAGAACATGCACCAAGAGTGTTTTTCTGCGAAAACTGCATGATTTTCTTAACTGACGATAGGAAAACCTGCGAAATCTAAGTAAATGTTTCTAGGTGTAAATATGCCTTGTATTGTGGTTGAAAAATCGGTAATCCACATGCTCACGGTCATTAAATAATGTTTGTCAAAGCCGTGATGAATGTAACGTTTTCGGAACACGGAATGTCTCGGTGAGTGAAACTCTGAAAATAACAATTCTACTGGATAGAACACGCTTGAATTGAATGTTTCTGTGAAAATTTCATGCTTTTCGAAACTGGATGTAAGGAAAAACCTGCGAAATCAGAATAACTACTTCTAGGTGTAAATATGCCTTGTATGGTGGATGAAAGTTCTGTAATCCGCATGCTAACAACTCTGTACTGAATATTTGTCAAATCCGAGATACGTGAAGCGTGATTGGAACACAGAATATCACGGTGAGCGAATCTATGTAAAATACAGGTCTCTTCGGTAGAACTCGCTCCAAGAGATTTTTCTGGGATATCTGACTCATTTTCGAAACTGGCGTTTGATAATATATGCAAAATCTGGGAAAATGCTTCAAAGTGTCAATATGCCTTGTATTGTGATGGAAGTTCATACAACCACATGCAAACAATTCTGTGGTGAATATTTGTAGAAAGCGTTATGCATGTAGCGTGATCGTATCACAGAAATTCCCGGCGATGGAATCTATGTAAATTACACGCGTAATGGTTCGAATTCGCTCCAAAAATATTTCACTGAGACAACGGCCGGATTTTCAAAACTGGCATTAGGAAAAAGCTGCAAATTCAGAGCTAATGTTTCTAGGTGTAACTATGCCATGTATGGTGGATGAAAGTTCTGTAATCTACATGTTCACAACTCATTCGAGAAAGTTTGTTGAAACCTTGATGCATGTAGCGTGTTCGGAAATTGGAATGTCACTGTGAGGAAAAATATGTATATTACATTTCTATTGGGAAGTACTCGCTCCACGAGTATTTTTCTGCGTATCTGCCTCCTTTTCAAAACTGGCATTAGGAAAAACTTTCGAAATATGAGAAAATGCTTCAAAGAGTCAATATGGCTTTTATGGTGGATGAAAGTTCGGTAATCCTTATGCTAACAACTCTGTAGTGAATATTTGTCGAATCCGTGATACATGTAGCGTGTTCGGAACACGGAATTTCACGATGACGTGTTCTATGTAAATTGCATGTCTATTGGGTAGAACTCGCTCCAAGAGGATTTTTCTGCAAAAACTGCATGATTTTAGAAACTGACATTAGGAGAAATCTACTAAATCAGAATAAAACTTTCTATGTATAAATATGCATTGTCAGTTGGATGAAAGTTCGGTAACACACATATTCGCAACTCATTAAAGAATGTTTGTTGAATCCGTGATGCATGGAACGCGTTCAGAACACGGAATGTCACAGTGAGTGAAACTAGGTAAATTACATATCTTTTGGGTATAACTCGCTCCAAGAGCATTTTTCTGCCAAATCTGCCTCATTTTCAAAACTGGCGTTAAAACTAACCTGTGAAACCTGAGAAAATTCTTCAAAGTGTCAGTAAGCCTTGTATGGTGGATGAAAGTGCTTTAATCTACTTGCTAACAACTCTGAAGTGAATATTTGTCGCATCCGTGATGCATGTAGCGTGTTCGGAACACGGAATTTCACGGTGAGCGAATCCATGTAAATTACACGTCTATTGGTTAGACCCGCTCCAAGAGGTTATTGCCGTGAAATGGGCCTCATTTTGGAAACTGGCTTTTGGAAAGCTCTGCGAAATCAGAGAAAATGCTTCAAAGCGTCAATATGCCTTCTATTTTGATGAAAGTCCTGGAATCCACATGCAAACAACTCTGAAGTGTATTTTTGTCGAATCATTTCTGCATGTAGCGTGTTCCGAACACGGAATTTCACGATGAGCGAATCCATGGAATTTACATATCTATTGGATAGAACACGCTCCAACAGTTTTTTCCTTTGTAAACTGCCTGATTTTCGAAACTGCTATTAGGAAAAAGCTGCGAACTCAGAGTGAATGTTTCTAGGTGTACATATGCCTTGTATGGTGGATGAAAGTTCTGTAATACACATGTACACAACTCTTTAAAAATGTTTGTCAAATCCGTGATGTATGTAGCCTGTTCGGAACACGGACTGTCACGGTGAGGGAAACTATGTAAATTACATATCTATTGGTTAGAACACGCTCCAGGAGAATTTTACTGGAAAATCTGCCTCAGTTTGGAAACTGGTGTCATGAAAACGCTGCAAAATATGAGTAAATTCTTTAAGGTGACAATATGTCTTCAATGGGTTATTCAAGATGTGTAATTCACATGCTAACAACTCAGCAGTGTATATTGGTTGAATCCGTGGTGCATGTACCGTTTTCAGAACACGGAATGTCACGGTGATGATATCTAAGAAAATGAGATGTCTATTGGATAGAACATGCACCAAGAGTGTTTTTCTGCGAAAACTGCCTGATTTTCTTAACTGACGTTAGGAAAACCTGCGAAATCTAAGTAAATGTTTCTAGGTGTAAATACGCCTTGTATTGTGGTTGAAAAATCGGTAATCCACATGCTCACGGTCATTAAATAATGTTTGTCAAAGCCGTGATGAATGTAACGTTTTCGGAACACGGAATGTCTCGGTGAGTGAAACTCTGAAAATAACAATTCTACAGGATAGAACTCGCTTGGATTGAATGTTTCTGTGAAAATTTCATGATTTTTGAAACTGGATGTAAGGACAAACCTGCGAAATCAGTATAACTACTTCTAGGTTTAAATATGCCTTGTATGGTGGATGAAAGTTCGGTAATCCACATGCTCACTCTCATTAAAGAATATTTGTCGAACTCGTGATGCATGTAACGTGTTTGGAATACGGAATGTCATAGTGAAGGAAACAATGTAAGTTACATGTCTATTTTGTAGAACTCGCTTGAAGAGGATTTTTCTGCGAAATGTGCCTCATTTTCCAAACTGCCATTAGGAGAACCCTGTGAAATCTGAGAAAATGTTTCTAAGTGTCAATATGCCTTGAATGGTGAATGAAAGTCCGGTATTCCACATGTTAATAACAGTGAAGTAATTATTTTTCAAACCGTGATTCATGTAGCGCTTTTGGAAAACGGAATTTCACGGTAATGAAACGATGTAAATTACAATTCTATTGAGTAGAACGAGCTAGAAGAGAATGTTTCTGTGAAATTTGCATGATTATCGAATCTGAAGTTTGGAAAAAGCTGCAAAACGGGAGTCAATATTTGTAGGTGTAAATGTGCCTTTATGTTGCAAGAAAGTTTGGTAATATACATGTTCACAACATACAAAAGAATCTTTTTCTAATCCGTGATGCATGAACCGTGTTCAGAACGTGGAATTTCACGGTGATTGAAACAATGTAAATTACTTCTCTATTGGGTAGAACTAGCTCGGAGAGTGTTTTTCGGCGAAAACTTCGTCATTTTTAAACTGGCAATTGCAAAACGCTGCAAAATCTGAGAAAATACTTCTAAGAATCCATATTCAATGTATTGTGATGAAAGTTCGGTAATCCACATGCTAACAAATTTGTAGTGAATATTTGTCGAATCCTTTATGCATGTAGCATGTTCGGAACACGGAATTTCACGGCCAGGGGATTTATGTAAATTACATTTCTCTTGGTTAGAAATCACTCCAAGAGATTTTTCCTAGAAAACGGCCGGATTTTCTATACTGGCGAAAGGAAAACCCTGCGAACTCAGATTAAGAGATTCCGGTGTAAATATGCCTTGTATGGTGGATGAAAGTTCGGTAATCCGCATGCTAACAACTCTGTACTGAATATTTGTCGAATCCGAGATACGTGAAGCATGATGGGAACACAGAATATCACGGTGAGCGAATCTATGTAAAATACATGTCTCTTCGGTTGAACTCGCTCCAAGAGATTTTTCTGGGAAATATGCCTCATTTTCGAAACTGACGTTTGATAATATATGCAAAATCTGAGAAAATGCTTCAAAGTGTCAATATGCCTTGTATTGTGATGGAAGTTCGTAAAACCACATGCAAACAATTCTGTGGTGAATATTTGTAGAAAGCGTTATGCATGTAGCGTGATCGTATCACAGAAATTCCCGGCGATGGAATCTATGTAAATTACACGCCTATTGGTTCGAATTCGCTCCAAAAATGTTTCCCTGAGAAAACGGCCTGATTTTCGAAACTGGCATTAGGAAAAAGCTGCAAATTCAGAGTTAATGTTTCTAGGTGTAAATATGCCATGTATGGTGGATGAAAGTTCTGTAATCTACATGTTCACAACTCATTCGAGAAAGTTTGTTGAAACCTTGATGCATGTAGCGTTTTCGGAAATTGGAATGTCACTGTGAGGAAAACAATGTAAATTACATTTCTATTGGGAAGTACTCGCTCCACGAGTATTTTTCTACGTATCTGCCTCCTTTTCAAAACTGGCATTAGGAAAAACTTTCGAAATATGTGAAAATGCTTCAAAGAGTCAATATGGATTTTATGGTGGATGAAAGTTCGGTAATCCTTATGCTAACAACTCTGTAGTGAATATTTGTCGAATCCGTGATGCATGTAGCTTTTCCGGAACACGGAATTTCACGATGACGGGTTCTATGTAAATTGCATGTCTATAGGGTAGAACTCGCTCCAAGAGGATTTTTCTGCAAAAACTGCATGATTTTAGAAACTGACATTAGGAGATATCTACTAAATCAGAATAAAAATTTCTATGTATAAATATGCATTGTCAGTTGGATGAAAGTTCTGTAATACACATGTTCACAACTCATTAAAGAATGTTTGTTGAATCCGTGATGCATGGAACGTGTTCAGAGCACGGAATGTCACGGTGAGTGAAACTAGGTAAATTACATATCTTTTGGGTACAACTCGCTCCAAGAGCATTTTTCTGCCAAATCTGCCTCATTTTCAAAACTGGCATTAAAACTAACCTGTGAAATCTGAGAAAATTCTTCAAAGTGTCAGTAAGCCTTGTATGGTGGATGAAAGTGCTGTAATCTACTTTCTAACAACTCTGAAGTGAATATTTGTCGCATCCGTGATGCATGTAGCGTGTTCGGAACACGGAATTTCACGGTGAGCGAATCCATGTAAATTACACGTCTATTGGTTAGACCCGCTCCAAGAGGTTATTGCCGTGAAATGGGCCTCATTTTGGAAACTGGCTTTTGGAAAGCTCTGCGGAATCAGAGAAAATGCTTCAAAGCGTCAATATGCCTTCTATTTTGATGAAAGTCCTGGAATCAACATGCAAACAACTCTGTAGTGTATTTTTGTCGAATCATTTCTGCATGTAGCGTGTTCCAAACACGGAATTTCACGGTGAGCGAATCCATGGAATTTACATATCTATTGGATAGAACACGCTCCAACAGTTTTTTCCTTTGTAAACTGCCTGATTTTCGAAACTGCTATTAGGAAAAAGCTGCGAACTCAGAGTGAATGTTTCTAGGTGTACATATGCCTTGTATGGTGGATGAAAGTTCTGTAATACACATGTACA
The DNA here is from genome assembly GCF_036321535.1 of Camelus dromedarius. Classification (NCBI taxonomy): domain Eukaryota; kingdom Metazoa; phylum Chordata; class Mammalia; order Artiodactyla; family Camelidae; genus Camelus; species Camelus dromedarius. The sequence goes on from NW_026989755.1 coordinate 1,285,219, forward strand.
CAACTCTTTAAAAATGTTTGTCAAATCCGTGATGTATGTAGCCTGTTCGGAACACGGACTGTCACGGTGAGGGAAACTGTGTAAATTACATATCTATTGGTTAGAACACGCTCCAGGAGCATTTTACTGGAAAATCTGCCTCAGTTTGGAAACTGGTGTCATGAAAACGCTGCAAAATATGAGTAAATTCTTTAAGGTGACAATATGTCTTCAATGGGTTATTCAAGATGTGTAATTCACATGCTAACAACTCAGCAGCGTATATTGGTTGAATCCGTGGTGCATGTACCGTTTTCAGAACACGGAATGTCACGGTGATGGTATCTATGAAAATGAGATGTCTATTGGATAGAACATGCACCAAGAGTGTTTTTCTGCGAAAACTGCCTGATTTTCTTAACTGACGATAGGAAAACCTGCGAAATCTAAGTAAATGTTTCTAGGTGTAAATATGCCTTGTATTGTGGTTGAAAAATCGGTAATCCACATGCTCACGGTCATTAAATAATGTTTGTCAAAGCCGTGATGAATGTAACGTTTTCGGAACACGGAATGTCTCGGTGAGTGAAACTCTGAAAATAACAATTCTACTGGATAGAACACGCTTGAATTGAATGTTTCTGTGAAAATTTCATGCTTTTTGAAACTGGATGTAAGGAAAAACCTGCGAAATCAGAATAACTACTTCTAGGTGTAAATATGCCTTGTATGGTGGATGAAAGTTCTGTAATCCGCATGCTAACAACTCTGTACTGAATATTTGTCGAATCCGAGATACGTGAAGCGTGATTGGAACACAGAATATCACGGTGAGCGAATCTATGTAAAATACAGGTCTCTTCGGTAGAACTCGCTCCAAGAGATTTTTCTGGGATATCTGACTCATTTTCGAAACTGGCGTTTGATAATATATGCAAAATCTGGGAAAATGCTTCAAAGTGTCAATATGCCTTGTATTGTGATGGAAGTTCATACAACCACATGCAAAAAATTCTGTGGTGAATATTTGTAGAAAGCGTTATGCATGTAGCGTGATCGTATCACAGAAATTCCCGGCGATGGAATCTATGTAAATTACACGCGTAATGGTTCGAATTCGCTCCAAAAATATTTCACTGAGACAACGGCCGGATTTTCAAAACTGGCATTAGGAAAAAGCTGCAAATTCAGAGCTAATGTTTCTAGGTGTAAATATGCCATGTATGGTGGATGAAAGTTCTGTAATCTACATGTTCACAACTCATTCGAGAAAGTTTGTTGAAACCTTGATGCATGTAGCGTGTTCGGAAATTGGAATGTCACTGTGAGGAAAAATATGTATATTACATTTCTATTGGGAAGTACTCGCTCCACGAGTATTTTTCTGCGTATCTGCCTCCTTTTCAAAACTGGCATTAGGAAAAACTTTCGAAATATGAGAAAATGCTTCAAAGAGTCAATATGGCTTTTATGGTGGATGAAAGTTCGGTAATCCTTATGCTAACAACTCTGTAGTGAATATTTGTCGAATCCGTGATACATGTAGCGTGTTCGGAACACGGAATTTCACGATGACGTGTTCTATGTAAATTGTATGTCTATTGGGTAGAACTCGCTCCAAGAGGATTTTTCTGCAAAAACTGCATGATTTTAGAAACTGACATTAGGAGAAATCTACTAAATCAGAATAAAACTTTCTATGTATAAATATGCATTGTCAGTTGGATGAAAGTTCGGTAACACACATATTCGCAACTCATTAAAGAATGTTTGTTGAATCCGTGATGCATGGAACGCGTTCAGAACACGGAATGTCACAGTGAGTGAAACTAGGTAAATTACATATCTTTTGGGTATAACTCGCTCCAAGAGCATTTTTCTGCCAAATCTGACTCATTTTCAAAACTGGCGTTAAAACTAACCTGTGAAACCTGAGAAAATTCTTCAAAGTGTCAGTAAGCCTTGTATGGTGGATGAAAGTGCTGTAATCTACTTGCTAACAACTCTGAAGTGAATATTTGTCGCATCCGTGATGCATGTAGCGTGTTCGGAACACGGAATTTCACGGTGAGCGAATCCATGTAAATTACACGTCTATTGGTTAGACCCGCTCCAAGAGGTTATTGCCGTGAAATGGGCCTCATTTTGGAAACTGGCTTTTGGAAAGCTCTGCGAAATCAGAGAAAATGCTTCAAAGCGTCAATATGCCTTCTATTTTGATGAAAGTCCTGGAATCCACATGCAAACAACTCTGAAGTGTATTTTTGTCGAATCATTTCTGCATGTAGCGTGTTCCGAACACGGAATTTCACGATGAGCGAATCCATGGAATTTACATATCTATTGGATAGAACACGCTCCAACAGTTTTTTCCTTTGTAAACTGCCTGATTTTCGAAACTGCTATTAGGAAAAAGCTGCGAACTCAGAGTGAATGTTTCTAGGTGTACATATGCCTTGTATGGTGGATGAAAGTTCTGTAATACACATGTACACAACTCTTTAAAAATGTTTGTCAAATCCGTGATGTATGTAGCCTGTTCGGAACACGGACTGTCACGGTGAGGGAAACTATGTAAATTACATATCTATTGGTTAGAACACACTCCAGGAGCATTTTACTGGAAAATCTGCCTCAGTTTGGAAACTGGTGTCATGAAAACGCTGCAAAATATGAGTAAATTCTTTAAGGTGACAATATGACTTCAATGGGTTATTCAAGATGTGTAATTCACATGCTAACAACTCAGCAGTGTATATTGGTTGAATCCGTGGTGCATGTACCGTTTTCAGAACACGGAATGTCACGGTGATGATATCTATGAAAATGAGATGTCTATTGGATAGAACATGCACCAAGAGTGTTTTTCTGCGAAAACTGCCTGATTTTCTTAACTGACGTTAGGAAAACCTGCGAAATCTAAGTAAATGTTTCTAGGTGTAAATACGCCTTGTATTGTGGTTGAAAAATCGGTAATCCATATGCTCACGGTCATTAAATAATGTTTGTCAAAGCCGTGATGAATGTAACGTTTTCGGAACACGGAATGTCTCGGTGAGTGAAACTCTGAAAATAACAATTCTACTGGATAGAACTCGCTTGGATTGAATGTTTCTGTGAAAATTTCATGATTTTTGAAACTGGATGTAAGGACAAACCTGCGAAATCAGTATAACTACTTCTAGGTTTAAATATGCCTTGTATGGTGGATGAAAGTTCGGTAATCCACATGCTCACTCTCATTAAAGAATATTTGTCGAACTCGTGATGCATGTAACGTGTTTGGAATACGGAATGTCATAGTGAAGGAAACAATGTAAGTTACATGTCTATTTTGTAGAACTCGCTTGAAGAGAATTTTTCTGCGAAATGTGCCTCATTTTCAAAACTGCCATTAGGAGAACCCTGTGAAATCTGAGAAAATGTTTCTAAGTGTCAATATGCCTTGAATGGTGAATGAAAGTCCGGTATTCCACATGTTAATAACAGTGAAGTAATTATTTTTCAAACCGTGATTCATGTAGCGCTTTTGGAAAACGGAATTTCACGGTAAAGAAACGATGTAAATTACAATTCTATTGAGTAGAACGAGCTAGAAGAGAATGTTTCTGTGAAATTTGCATGATTATCGAATCTGAAGTTTGGAAAAAGCTGCAAAACGGGAGTCAATATTTGTAGGTGTAAATGTGCCTTTATGTTGCAAGAAAGTTCGGTAATCCACATGTTCACAACATACAAAAGAATGTTTTTCTAATCTGTGATGCATGAACCGTGTTCAGAACGTGGAATTTCACGGTGATTGAAACAATGTAAATTACTTCTCTATTGGGTAGAACTAGCTCGGAGAGTGTTTTTCGACGAAAACTTCGTCATTTTCAAACTGGCAATTGCAAAACGCTGCAAAATCTGAGAAAATACTTCTAAGAATCCATATTCAATGTATTGTGATGAAAGTTCGGTAATCCACATGCTAACAAATTTGTAGTGAATATTTGTCGAATCCTTTATGCATGTAGCATGTTCGGAACACGGAATTTCACGGCCAGGGGATTTATGTAAATTACATTTCTCTTGGTTAGAAATCACTCCAAGAGATTTTTCCTAGAAAACGGCCGGATTTTCTATACTGGCGAAAGGAAAACCCTGCGAACTCAGATTAAGAGATTCTCGGTGTAAATATGCCTTGTATGGTGGATGAAAGTTCGGTAATCCGCATGCTAACAACTCTGTACTGAATATTTGTCGAATCCAAGATACGTGAAGCATGATGGGAACACAGAATATCACGGTGAGCGAATCCATGGAAAATACATGTCTCTTCGGTAAAACTCGCTCCAAGAGATTTTTCTGGGAAATCTGCCTCATTTTCGAAACTGACGTTTGATAATATATGCAAAATCTGAGAAAATGCTTCAAAGTGTCAATATGCCTTGTATTGTGATGGAAGTTCGTAAAACCACATGCAAACAATTCTGTGGTGAATATTTGTAGAAAGCGTTATGCATGTAGCGTGATCGTATCACAGAAATTCCCGGCGATGGAATCTATGTAAATTACACGCCTATTGGTTCGAATTCGCTCCAAAAATGTTTCCCTGAGAAAACGGCCTGATTTTCGAAACTGGCATTAGGAAAAAGCTGCAAATTCAGAGTTAATGTTTCTAGGTGTAAATATGCCATGTATGGTGGATGAAAGTTCTGTAATCTACATGTTCACAACTCATTCGAGAAAGTTTGTTGAAACCTTGATGCATGTAGCGTTTTCGGAAATTGGAATGTCACTGTGAGGAAAACAATGTAAATTACAATTCTATTGGGAAGTACTCGCTCCACGAGTATTTTTCTGTGTATCTGCCTCCTTTTCAAAACTGGCATTAGGAAAAACTTTCAAAATATGAGAAAATGCTTCAAAGAGTCAATATGGCTTTTATGGTGGATGAAAGTTCGGTAATCCTTATGCTAACAACTCTGTAGTGAATATTTGTCGAATCCGTGATGCATGTAGCTTTTCCGGAACACGGAATTTCACGATGACGGGTTCTATGTAAATTGCATGTCTATAGTGTAGAACTCGCTCCAAGAGGATTTTTCTGCAAAAACTGCATGATTTTAGAAACTGACATTAGGAGAAATCTACTAAATCAGAATAAAATTTTGTATGTATAAATATGCATTGTCAGTTGGATGAAAGTTCGGTAATACACATGTTCACAACTCATTAAAGAATGTTTGTTGAATCCGTGATGCATGGAACGCGTTCAGAACACGGAATGTCACGGTGAGTTAAACTAGGTAAATTACATATCTTTTGGGTACAACTCGCTCCAAGAGCATTTTTCTGCCAAATCTGCCTCATTTTCAAAACTGGCGTTAAAACTAACCTGTGAAACCTGAGAAAATTCTTCAAAGTGTCAGTAAGCCTTGTATGGTGGATGAAAGTGCTGTAATCTACTTGCTAACAACTCTGAAGTGAATATTTGTCGCATCCGTGATGCATGTAGCGTGTTCGGAACACGGAATTTCACGTTGAGCGAATCCATGTAAATTACACGTCTATTGGTTAGACCCGCTCCAAGAGGTTATTGCCGTGAAATGGGCCTCATTTTGGAAACTGGCTTTTGGAAAGCTCTGCGAAATCAGAGAAAATGCTTCAAAGCGTCAATATGCCTTCTATTTTGATGAAAGTCCTGGAATCCACATGCAAACAACTCTGTAGTGTATTTTTGTCGAATCATTTCTGCATGTAGCGTGTTCCAAACACGGAATTTCACGGTGAGCGAATCCATGGAATTTACATATCTATTGGATAGAACACGCTCCAACAGTTTTTTCCTTTGTAAACTGCCTGATTTTCGAAACTGCTATTAGGAAAAAGCTGCGAACTCAGAGTGAATGTTTCTAGGTGTACATATGCCTTGTATGGTGGATGAAAGTTCTGTAATACACATGTACACAACTCTTTAAAAATGTTTGTCAAATCCGTGATGTATGTAGCCTGTTCGGAACACGGACTGTCACGGTGAGGGAAACTATGTAAATTACATATCTATTGGTTAGAACAAGCTCCAGGAGCATTTTACTGGAAAATCTGCCTCAGTTTGGAAACTGGTGTCATGAAAACGCTGCAAAATATGAGTAAATTCTTTAAGGTGACAATATGTCTTCAATGGGTTATTCAAGATGTGTAATTCACATGCTAACAACTCAGAAGTGTATATTGGTTGAATCCGTGGTGCATGTACCGTTTTCAGAACACGGAATGTCACGGTGATGATATCTATGAAAATGAGATGTCTATTGGATAGAACATGCACCAAGAGTGTTTTTCTGCGAAAACTGCCTGATTTTCTAAACTGACGTTAGGAAAATCTGTGAAATCTAAGTAAATGTTTCTAGGTGTAAATACGCCTTGTATTGTGGTTGAAAAATCGGTAATCCATATGCTCACGGTCATTAAATAATGTTTGTCAAAGCCGTGATGAATGTAACGTTTTCGGAACACGGAATGTCTCGGTGAGTGAAACTCTGAAAATAACAATTCTACTGGATAGAACTCGCTTGGATTGAATGTTTCTGTGAAAATTTCATGATTTTTGAAACTGGATGTAAGGACAAACCTGCGAAATCAGTATAACTACTTCTAGGTTTAAATATGCCTTGTATGGTTGATGAAAGTTTGGTAATCCACATGCTCACTCTCATTAAAGAATATTTGTCGAATTCGTGATGCATGTAACGTGTTTGGAATACGGAATGTCATAGTGAAGGAAACAATGTAAGTTACATGTCTATTTTGTAGAACTCGCTTGAAGAGGATTTTTCTGCGAAATGTGCCTCATTTTCCAAACTGCCATTAGGAGAACCCTGTGAAATCTGAGAAAATGCTTCTAAGTGTCAATATGCCTTGAATGGTGAATGAAAGTCCGGTATTCCACATGTTAATAACAGTGAAGTAATTATTTTTCAAACCGTGATTCATGTAGCGCTTTTGGAAAACGGAATTTCACGGTAATGAAACGATGTAAATTACAATTCTATTGAGTAGAACGAGCTAGAAGAGAATGTTTCTGTGAAATTTGCATGATTATCGAATCTGAAGTTTGGAAAAAGCTGCAAAACGGGAGTCAATATTTGTAGGTGTAAATGTGCCTTTATGTTGCAAGAAAGTTCGGTAATCCACATGTTCACAACATACAAAAGAATCTTTCTCTAATCCGTGATGCATGAACCGTGTTCAGAACGTGGAATTTCACGGTGATTGAAACAATGTAAATTACTTCTCTATTGGGTAGAACTAGCTCGGAGAGTGTTTTTCGGCGAAAACTTCGTCATTTTTAAACTGGCAATTGCAAAACGCTGCAAAATCTGAGAAAATACTTCTAAGAATCCATATTCAATGTATTGTGATGAAAGTTCGGTAATCCACATGCTAACAAATTTGTAGTGAATATTTGTCGAACCCTTTATGCATGTAACTTGTTTGGAAAACGGAATTTCACGATGACGGGTTCTATGGACATTGCATGTCTGTTGGGTAGAACTCGCTCCAAGAGGATTTCCCTGTGGAAACTGCATGATTTTAGAAACTGACATTAGGAGATATCAACTAAATCAGAATAAAAATTTCTATGTATAAATATGCATTGTCAGTTGGATGAAAGTTCTGTAATACACATGTTCACAACTCATTAAAGAATGTTTGTTGAATCCGTGATGCATGGAACGTGTTCAGAGCACGGAATGTCACGGTGAGTGAAACTAGGTAAATTACATATCTTTTGGGTACAACTCGCTCCAAGAGCATTTTTCTGCCAAATCTGCCTCATTTTCAAAACTGGCGTTAAAACTAACCTGTGAAATCTGAGAAAATTCTTCAAAGTGTCAGTAAGCCTTGTATGGTGGATGAAAGTGCTGTAATCTACTTGCTAACAACTCTGAAGTGAATATTTGTCGCATCCGTGATGCATGTAGCGTGTTCGGAACACGGAATTTCACGGTGAGCGAATCCATGTAAATTACACGTCTATTGGTTAGACCCGCTCCAAGAGGTTATTGCCGTGAAATGGGCCTCATTTTGGAAACTGGCTTTTGGAAAGCTCTGCGGAATCAGAGAAAATGCTTCAAAGCGTCAATATGCCTTCTATTTTGATGAAAGTCCTGGAATCCACATGCAAACAACTCTGTAGTGTATTTTTGTCGAATCATTTCTGCATGTAGCGTGTTCCGAACACGGAATTTCACGGTGAGCGAATCCATGGAATTTACATATCTATTGGATAGAACACGCTCCAACAGTTTTTTCCTTTGTAAACTGCCTGATTTTCGAAACTGCTATTAGGAAAAAGCTGCGAACTCAGAGTGAATGTTTCTAGGTGTACATATGCCTTGTATGGTGGATGAAAGTTCTGTAATACACATGTACACAACTCTTTAAAAATGTTTGTCAAATCCGTGATGTATGTAGCCTGTTCGGAACACGGACTGTCACGGTGAGGGAAACTATGTAAATTACATATCTATTGGTTAGAACACGCTCCAGGAGCATTTTACTGGAAAATCTGCCTCAGTTTGGAAACTGGTGTCATGAAAACGCTGCAAAATATGAGTAAATTCTTTAAGGTGACAATATGTCTTCAATGGGTTATTCAAGATGTGTAATTCACATGCTAAAAACTCAGCAGCGTATATTGGTTGAATCCGTGGTGCATGTACCGTTTTCAGAACACGGAATGTCACGGTGATGGTATCTATGAAAATGAGATGTCTATTGGATAGAACATGCACCAAGAGTGTTTTTCTGCGAAAACTGCCTGATTTTCTTAACTGACGATAGGAAAACCTGCGAAATCTAAGTAAATGTTTCTAGGTGTAAATATGCCTTGTATTGTGGTTGAAAAATCGGTAATCCACATGCTCACGGTCATTAAATAATGTTTGTCAAAGCCGTGATGAATGTAACGTTTTCGGAACACGGAATGTCTCGGTGAGTGAAACTCTGAAAATAACAATTCTACTGGATAGAACTCGCTTGAATTGAATGTTTCTGTGAAAATTTCATGCTTTTTGAAACTGGATGTAAGGAAAAACCTGCGAAATCAGAATAACTACTTCTAGGTGTAAATATGCCTTGTATGGTGGATGAAAGTTCTGTAATCCGCATGCTAACAACTCTGTACTGAATATTTGTCGAATCCGAGATACGTGAAGCGTGATTGGAACACAGAATATCACGGTGAGCGAATCTATGTAAAATACAGGTCTCTTCGGTAGAACTCGCTCCAAGAGATTTTTCTGGGATATCTGACTCATTTTCGAAACTGGCGTTTGATAATATATGCAAAATCTGGGAAAATGCTTCAAAGTGTCAATATGCCTTGTATTGTGATGGAAGTTCATACAACCACATGCAAACAATTCTGTGGTGAATATTTGTAGAAAGCGTTATGCATGTAGCGTGATCGTATCACAGAAATTCCCGGCGATGGAATCTATGTAAATTACACGCGTAATGGTTCGAATTCGCTCCAAAAATATTTCACTGAGACAACGGCCGGATTTTCAAAACTGGCATTAGGAAAAAGCTGCAAATTCAGAGCTAATGTTTCTAGGTGTAAATATGCCATGTATGGTGGATGAAAGTTCTGTAATCTATATGTTCACAACTCATTCGAGAAAGTTTGTTGAAACCTTGATGCATGTAGCGTGTTCGGAAATTGGAATGTCACTGTGAGGAAAAATATTTATATTACATTTCTATTGGGAAGTACTCGCTCCACGGGAATTTTTCTGCGTATCTGCCTCCTTTTCAAAACTGGCATTAGGAAAAACTTTCGAAATATGAGAAAATGCTTCAAAGAGTCAATATGGCTTTTATGGTGGATGAAAGTTCGGTAATCCTTATGCTAACAACTCTGTAGTGAATATTTGTCGAATCTGTGATACATGTAGCGTGTTCGGAACACGGAATTTCACGATGACGTGTTCTATGTAAATTGCATGTCTATTGTGTATAACACGCTCCAAGAGGATTTTTCTGCAAAAACTGCATGATTTTAGAAACTGACATTAGGAGAAATTTACTAAATCAGAATAAAACTTTCTATGTATAAATATGCATTGTCAGTTGGATGAAAGTTCGGTAACACACATATTCGCAACTCATTAAAGAATGTTTGTTGAATCCGTGATGCATGGAACGCGTTCAGAACACGGAATGTCACAGTGAGTGAAACTAGGTAAATTACATATCTTTTGGGTATAACTCGCTCCAAGAGCATTTTTCTGCCAAATCTGCCTCATTTTCAAAACTGGCGTTAAAACTAACCTGTGAAATCTGAGAAAATTCTTCAAAGTGTCAGTAAGCCTTGTATGGTGGATGAAAGTGCTGTAATCTACTTGCTAACAACTCTGAAGTGAATATTTGTCGCATCCGTGATGCATGTAGCGTGTTCAGAACACGGAAATTCACGGTGAGCGAATCCATGTAAATTACACGTCTATTGGTTAGACCCGCTCCAAGAGGTTATTGCCGTGAAATGGGCCTCATTTTGGAAACTGGCTTTTGGAAAGCTCTGCGAAATCAGAGAAAATGCTTCAAAGCGTCAATATGCCTTCTATTTTGATGAAAGTCCTGGAATCCTCATGCAAACAAATCTGAAGTGTATTTTTGTCGAATCATTTCTGCATGTAGCGTGTTCCGAACACGGAATTTCACGGTGAGCGAATCCATGGAATTTACATATCTATTGGATAGAACACGCTCCAACAGTTTTTTCCTTTGTAAACTGCCTGATTTTCGAAACTGCTATTAGGAAAAAGCTGCGAACTCAGAGTGAATGTTTCTAGGTGTACATATGCCTTGTATGGTGGATGAAAGTTCTGTAATACACATGTACACAACTCTTTAAAAATGTTTGTCAAATCCGTGATGTATGTAGCCTGTTCGGAACACGGACTGTCACGGTGAGGGAAACTATGTAAATTACATATCTATTGGTTAGAACAAGCTCCAGGAGCATTTTACTGGAAAATCTGCCTCAGTTTTGAGACTGGTGTCATGAAAACGCTGCAAAATATCAGTAAATTCTTTAAGGTGACAATATGTCTTCAATGGGTTATTCAAGATGTGTAATTCACATGCTAACAACTCAGCAGTGTATATTGGTTGAATCCGTGGTGCATGTACCGTTTTCAGAACACGGAATGTCACGGTGATGATATCTATGAAAATGAGATGTCTATTGGATAGAACATGCACCAAGAGTGTTTTTCTACGAAAACTGCCTGATTTTCTTAACTGACGTTAGGAAAACCTGCGAAATCTAAGTAAATGTTTCTAGGTGTAAATACGCCTTGTATTGTGGTTGAAAAATCGGTAATCCATATGCTCACGGTCATTAAATAATGTTTGTCAAAGCCGTGATGAATGTAACGTTTTCGGAACACGGAATGTCTCGGTGAGTGAAACTCTGAAAATAACAATTCTACTGGATAGAACTCGCTTGGATTGAATGTTTCTGTGAAAATTTCATGATTTTTGAAACTGGATGTAAGGACAAACCTGCGAAATCAGTATAACTACTTCTAGGTTTAAATATGCCTTGTATGGTGGATGAAAGTTCGGTAATCCACATGCTCACTCTCATTAAAGAATATTTGTCGAATTCGTGATGCATGTAACGTGTTTGGAATACGGAATGTCATAATGAAGGAAACAATGTAAGTTACATGTCTATTTTGTAGAACTCGCTTGAAGAGGATTTTTCTGCGAAATGTGCCTCATTTTCCAAACTGCCATTAGGAGAACCCTGTGAAATCTGAGAAAATGCTAATAAGTGTCAATATGCTTTGAATGGTGAATGGAAGTCCGGTATTCCACATGTTAATAACAGTGAAGTAATTATTTTTCAAACCGTGATTCATGTAGCGCTTTTGGAAAACAGAATTTCACGGTAATGAAACGATGTAAATTACAATTCTATTGAGTAGAACGAGCTAGAAGAGAATGTTTCTGTGAAATTTGCATGATTATCGAATCTGAAGTTTGGAAAAAGCTGCAAAACGGGAGTCAATATTTGTAGGTGTAAATGTGCCTTTATGTTGCAAGAAAGTTCGGTAATCCACATGTTCACAACATACAAAATAATCTTTTTCTAATCCGTGATGCATGAACCGTGTTCAGAACGTGGAATTTCACGGTGATTGAAACAATGTAAATTACTTCTCTATTGGGTAGAACTAGCTCGGAGAGTGTTTTTCGGCGAAAACTTCGTCATTTTTAAACTGGCAATTGCAAAACGCTGCAAAATCTGAGAAAATACTTCTAAGAATCCATATTCAATGTATTGTGATGAAAGTTCGGTAATCCACATGCTAACAAATTTGTAGTGAATATTTGTCGAATCCTTTATGCATGTAGCATGTTCGGAACACGGAATTTCACGGCCAGGGGATTTATGTAAATTACATTTCTCTTGGTTAGAAATCACTCCAAGAGATTTTTCCTAGAAAACGGCCGGATATTCTATACTGGCGAAAGGAAAACCCTGCGAACTCAGATTAATAGATTCTCGGTGTAAATATGCCTTGTATGGTGGATGAAAGTTCGGTAATCCGCATGCTAACAACTCTGTACTGAATATTTGTCGAATCCGAGATACGTGAAGAGTTTTTGGAACACAGAATATCACGGTGAGCGAATCTATGTAAAATACATGTCTCTTCGGTAGAACTCGCTCCAAGAGATTTTTCTGGGAAATATGCCTCATTTTCGAAACTGACGTTTGATAATATATGCAAAATCTGAGAAAATGCTTCAAAGTGTCAATATGCCTTGTATTGTGATGGAAGTTCGTAAAACCACATGCAAACAATTCTGTGGTGAATATTTGTAGAAAGCGTTATGCATGTAGCGTGATCGTATCACAGAAATTCCCGGCGATGGAATCTATGTAAATTACACGCCTATTGGTTCGAATTCGCACCAAAAATGTTTCCCTGAGAAAACGGCCTGATTTTCGAAACTGGCATTAGGAAAAAGCTGCAAATTCAGAGTTAATGTTTCTAGGTGTAAATATGCCATGTATGGTGGATGAAAGTTCTGTAATCTACATGTTCACAACTCATTCGAGAAAGTTTGTTGAAACCTTGATGCATGTAGCGTTTTCGGAAATTGGAATGTCACTGTGAGGAAAACAATGTAAATTACATTTCTATTGGGAAGTACTCGCTCCACGAGTATTTTTCTGCGTATCTGCCTCCTTTTCAAAACTGGCATTAGGAAAAACTTTCGAAATATATGAAAATGCTTCAAAGAGTCAATATGGCTTTTATGGTGGATGAAAGTTCGGTAATCCTTATGCTAACAACTCTGTAGTGAATATTTGTCGAATCCGTGATGCATGTAGCTTTTCCGGAACACGGAATTTCACGATGACGGGTTCTATGTAAATTGCATGTCTATAGGGTAGAACTCGCTCCAAGAGGATTTTTTGCAAAAACTGCATGATTTTAGAAACTGACATTAGGAGATATCTACTAAATCAGAATAAAAATTTCTATGTATAAATATGCATTGTCAGTTGGATGAAAGATCGGTAACACACATATTCGCAACTCATTAAAGAATGTTTGTTGAATCCGTGATGCATGGAACGCGTTCAGAACACGGAATGTCACAGTGAGTGAAACTAGGTAAATTACATATCTTTTGGGTATAACTCGCTCCAAGAGCATTTTTCTGCCAAATCTGCCTCATTTTCAAAACTGGCGTTAAAACTAACCTGTGAAATCTGAGAAAATTCTTCAAAGTGTCATTAAGCCTTGTATGGTGGATGAAAGTGCTGTAATCTACTTGCTAACAACTCTGAAGTGAATATTTGTCTCATCCGTGATGCATGTAGCGTGTTCGGAACACAGATTTTCACGGTGAGCGAATCCATGTAAATTACACGTCTATTGGTTAGACCCGCTCCAAGAGGTTATTGCCGTGAAATGGGCCTCAGTTTGGAAACTGGCTTTTGGAAAGCTCTGCGGAATCAGAGAAAATGCTTCAAAGCGTCAATATGCCTTCTATTTTGATGAAAGTCCTGGAATCCACATGCAAACAACTCTGTAGTGTATTTTTGTCGAATCATTTCTGCATGTAGCGTGTTCCGAACACGGAATTTCACGGTGAGTGAATCCATGGAATTTACATATCTATTGGATAGAACACGCTCCAACAGTTTTTTCCTTTGTAAACTGCCTGATTTTCGAAACTGCTATTAGGAAAAAGCTGCGAACTCAGAGTGAATGTTTCTAGGTGTACATATGCCTTGTATGGTGGATGAAAGTTCTGTAATACACATGTACACAACTCTTTAAAAATGTTTGTCAAATCCGTGATGTATGTAGCCTGTTCGGAACACGGACTGTCACGGTGAGGGAAACTATGTAAATTACATATCTATTGGTTAGAACAAGCTCCAGGAGCATTTTACTGGAAAATCTGCCTCAGTTTGAAAACTGGTGTCATGAAAACGCTGCAAAATATGAGTAAATTCTTTAAGGTGACAATATGTCTTCAATGGGTTATTCAAGATGTGTAATTCACATGCTAACAACTCAGCAGCGTATATTGGTTGAATCCGTGGTGCATGTACCGTTTTCAGAACACGGAATGTCACGGTGATGGTATCTATGAAAATGAGATGTCTATTGGATAGAACATGCACCAAGAGTGTTTTTCTGCGAAAACTGCCTGATTTCCTTAACTGACGATAGGAAAACCTGCGAAATCTAAGTAAATGTTTCTAGGTGTAAATATGCCTTGTATTGTGGTTGAAAAATCGGTAATCCACATGCTCACGGTCATTAAATAATGTTTGTCAAAGCCGTGATGAATGTAACGTTTTCGGAACACGGAATGTCTCGGTGAGTGAAACTCTGAAAATAACAATTCTACTGGATAGAACTCGCTTGAATTGAATGTTTCTGTGAAAATTTCATGCTTTTTGAAACTGGATGTAAGGAAAAACCTGCGAAATCAGAATAACTACTTCTAGGTGTAAATATGCCGTGTATGGTGGATGAAAGTTCTGTAATCCGCATGCTAACAACTCTGTACTGAATATTTGTCAAATCCGAGATACGTGAAGCGTGTTTGGAACACAGAATATCACGGTGAGCGAATCTATGTAAAATACAGGTCTCTTCGGTAGAACTCGCTCCAAGAGATTTTTCTGGGTTATCTGACTCATTTTCGAAACTGGCGTTTGATAATATATGCAAAATCTGGGAAAATGCTTCAAAGTGTCAATATGCCTTGTATTGTGATGGAAGTTCATACAACCACATGCAAACAATTTTGTGGTGAATATTTGTAGAAAGCGTTATGCATGTAGCGTGATCGTATCACAGAAATTCCCGGCGATGGAATCTATGTAAATTACACGCGTAATGGTTCGAATTCGCTCCAAAAATATTTCACTGAGACAACGGCCGGATTTTCAAAACTGGCATTAGGAAAAAGCTGCAAATTCAGAGCTAATGTTTCTAGGTGTAAATATGCCATGTATGGTGGATGAAAGTTCTGTAATCTACATGTTCACAACTCATTCGAGAAAGTTTGTTGAAACCTTGATGCATGTAGCGTGTTCGGAAATTGTAATGTCACTGTGAGGAAAAATATGTATATTACATTTCTATTACGAATTACTCGCTCCACGGGGATTTTTCTGCGTATCTGCCTCCTTTTCAAAACTGGCATTAGGAAAAACTTTCGAAATATGAGAAAATGCTTCAAAGAGTCAATATGGCTTTTATGGTGGATGAAAGTTCGGTAATCCTTATGCTAACAACTCTGTAGTGAATATTTGTCGAATCCGTGATACATGTAGCGTGTTCGGAACACGGAATTTCACGATGACGTGTTCTATGTAAATTGCATGTCTATTGGGTAGAACTCGCTCCAAGAGGATTTTTCTGCAAAAACTGCATGATTTTAGAAACTGACATTAGGAGAAATCTACTAAATCAGAATAAAACTTTCTATGTATAAATATGCATTGTCAGTTGGATGAAAGTTCGGTAACACACATATTCGCAACTCATTAAAGAATGTTTGTTGAATCCGTGATGCATGGAACGCGTTCAGAACACGGAATGTCACAGTGAGTGAAACTAGGTAAATTACATATCTTTTGGGTATAACTCGCTCCAAGAGCATTTTTCTGCCAAATCTGCCTCATTTTCAAAACTGGCGTTAAAACTAACCTGTGAAATCTGAGAAAATTCTTCAAAGTGTCAGTAAGCCTTGTATGGTGGATGAAAGTGCTGTAATCTACTTGCTAACAACTCTGAAGTGAATATTTGTCTCATCCGTGATGCATGTAGCGTGTTCGGAACACAGATTTTCACGGTGAGCGAATCCATGTAAATTACACGTCTATTGGTTAGACCCGCTCCAAGAGGTTTTTGCCGTGAAATGGGCCTCAATTTGGAAACTGGCATATTGAAAGCTCTGCGAAATCAGAGAAAATGCTTCAAAGCATCAATATGTCTTCTATTTTGTTGAAAGTCCTGGAATCCACATGCAAACAACTCTGTAGTGTATTTTTTCGAAACATTTCTGCATGTAGCGTGTTCCGAACACGGAATTTCACGGTGAGCGAATCCATGGAATTTACATATCTATTGGATAGAACAAGCTCCAACAGTTTTTTCCTTTGTAAACTGCCTGATTTTCGAAACTGCTATTAGGAAAAAGCTGCGAACTCAGAGTGAATGTTTCTAGGTGTACATATGCCTTGTATGGTGGATGAAAGTTCTGTAATACACATGTACACAACCCTTTAAAAATGTTTGTCAAATCCTTGATGAATGTAGCCTGTTCAGAACACGGACAGTCACGGTGAGGGAAACTATGTAAATTACATATCTATTGGTTAGAACACGCTCCAGGAGCATTTTACTGGAAAATCTGCCTCAGTTTGGAAACTGGTGTTATGAAAACGCTGCAAAATATGAGTAAATTCTTTAAGGTGACAATATGTCTTCAATGGGTTATTCAAGATGTGTAATTCACATGCTAACAACTCAGCAGTGTATATTGGTTGAATCCGTGGTGCATGTACCGTTTTCAGAACACGGAATGTCACGGTGATGGTATCTATGAAAATGAGATGTCTATTGGATAGAACATGCACCAAGAGTGTTTTTCTGCGAAATCTGCCAGATTTTCTTAACTGACGTTAGTAAAATCTGCGAAATCTAAGTAAATGTTTCTAGGTGTAAATATGCCTTGTATTGTGGTTGAAAAATCGGTAATCCACATGCTCACTGTCATTAAATAATGTTTGTCAAAGCCGTGATGAATGTAACGTTTTCGGAACACGGAATGTCTCGGTGAGTGAAACTCTGAAAATAACAATTCTACTGGATAGAACTCGCTTGAATTGAATGTTTCTGTGAAAATTTCATGATTTTTGAAACTGGATGTAAGGACAAACCTGCGAAATCAGAATTACTACTTCTAGGTTTAAATATGCCTTGTATGGTGGATGAAAGTTCGGTAATCCACATGCTCACTCTCATTAAAGAATGTTTGTCGAATTCGTGATGCATGTAACGTGTTTGGAATACGGAATGTCATAGTGAAGGAAACAATGTAAGTTACATGTCTATTGGGTAGAACTCGCTTGAAGAGAATTTTTCTGTGAAATGTGCCTCATTTTCCAAACTGCCATTAGGAGAACCCTGTGAAATCTGAGAAAATACTTCTAAGTGTCAATATGCCTTGAATGGTGAATGAAAGTCCGGTATTCCACATGTTAATAACAGTGAAGTAATTATTTTTCAAACCGTGATTCATGTAGCGCTTTTGGAAAATGGAATTTCACGGTAATGAAACGATGTAAATTACAATTCTATTGAGTAGAACGAGCTAGAAGAGAATGTTTTCGAAAATTGCATGATTATCGAATCTGAAGTTTGGAAAAAGCTGCAAAACGGGAGTCAATATTTGTAGGTGTAAATGTGCCATTATGTTGCAAGAAAGTTCGGTAATCCACATATTCACAACATACTAAAAATCTTTTTCTAATCTGTGATGCATGAACTGTGTTCAGAACGTGGAATTTCACGGTGATTGAAACAATGTAAATTAGTTCTCTATTGGGTAGAACTAGCTCGGAGAATGTTTTTCGGCGAGAACTTCGTCATTTTTGAAACTGGCTTTTGCAAAACGCTGCAAAATCTGAGAAAATACTTCTAAGAATCAATATTCAATGTATTGTGATGAAAGTTCGGTAATCCACATGCTAACAAATTTGTAGTGAATATTTGTCGAATCCTTTATTCATGTAGCATGTTCGGAACACGGAATTTCACGGCCAGGGATTTATGTAAATTACATTTCTCTTGGTTAGAAATCACTCCAAGAATTTTTTCCTGAGAAACCGGCCAGATTTTCGATACTGGCGAAAGGAAAACACTGCGAACTCAGATTAAGAGATTCTCGGTGTAAATATGCATTGTATGGTGGATGAAAGTTCGGTAATCCGCATGCTAACAACTCTGTACTGAATATTTGTCGAATCCGAGATACGTGAAGCTTTTTTGGAACACAGAATATCACGGTGAGCGAATCTATGTAAAATACATGTCTCTTCGGTAGAACTCGCTACAAGAGGTTTTTCTGGGAAATCTGCCTCATTTTCGAAACTGGCGTTTGATAATATACGCAAAATCTGAGAAAATGCTTCAAAGTGTCAATATGCCTTGTATTGTGATGGAAGTTCGTAAAACCACATGCAAACAATTCTGTGGTGAATATTTGTAGAAAGCGTTATGCATGTAGCGTGATCGTATCACAGAAATTCCCGGCGATGGAATCTATGTAAATTACACGCCTATTGGTTAGAATTCACTACAAAAATGTTTCCCTGAGAAAACGGCCTGATTTTCGAAACTGGCATTAGGAAAAAGCTGCAAATTCAGAGTTAATGTTTCTAGGTGTAAATATGCCATGTATGGTGGATGAAAGTTCTGTAATCTACATGTTCACAACTCATTCGAGAAAGTTTGTTGAAACCTTGATGCATGTAGCGTTTTCGGAAATTGGAATGTCACTGTGAGGAAAACAATGTAAATTACATTTCTATTGGGAAGTACTCGCTCCACGAGTATTTTTCTGCGTATCTGCCTCCTTTTCAAAACTGATATTAGGAAAAAGTTTCGAAATATGAGAAAATGCTTCAAAGAGTCAATATGGCTTTTATGGTGGATGAAAGTTCGGTAATCCTTATGCTAACAACTCTGTAGTGAATATTTGTCGAATCCGTGATGCATGTAGCTTTTCCGGAACACGGAATTTCACGATGACGGGTTCTATGTAAATTGCATGTCTATAGGGTAGAACTCGCTCCAAGAGGATTTTTCTGCAAAAACTGCATGATTTTAGAAACTGACATTAGGAGAAATCTACTAAATCAGAATAAAACTTTCTATGTATAAATATGCATTGTCAGTTGGATGAAAGTTCGGTAATACACATGTTCACAACTCATTAAAGAATGTTTGTTGAATCCGTGATGCATGGAACGTGTTCAGAGCACGGAATGTCACGGTGAGTGAAACTAGGTAAATTACATATCCTTTGGGTACAACTCGCTCCAAGAGCATTTTTCTGCCAAATCTGCCTCATTTTCAAAACTGGCGTTAAAACTAAACTGTGAAATCTGAGAAAATTCTTCAAAGTGTCAGTAAGCCTTGTATGGTGGATGAAAGTGCTGTAATCTACTTGCTAACAACTCTGAACTGAATATTTGTCGCATCTTTGATGCATGTAGCGTGTTCGGAACACGGAATTTCACGGTGAGCGAATCCATGTAAATTACACGTCTATTGGTTAGACCCGCTCCAAGAGGTTATTGCCGTGAAATGGGCCTCATTTTGGAAACTGGCTTTTGGAAAGCTCTGCGGAATCAGAGAAAATGCTTCAAAGCGTCAATATGCCTTCTATTTTGATGAAAGTCCTGGAATCCACATGCAAACAACTCTGTAGTGTATTTTGGTCGAATAATTTCTGCATGTAGCGTGTTCCGATCACGGAATTTCAAGGTGAGCGAATCCATGGAATTTACATATCTATTGGATAGAACACGCTCCAACAGTTTTTTCCTTTGTAAACTGCCTGATTTTCGAAACTGCTATTAGGAAAAAGCTGCGAACTCAGAGTGAATGTTTCTAGGTGTACATATGCCTTGTATGGTGGATGAAAGTTCTGTAATACACATGTACACAACTCTTTAAAAATGTTTGTCAAATCCGTGATGTATGTAGCCTGTTCGGAACACGG
The DNA here is from genome assembly GCF_036321535.1 of Camelus dromedarius. Lineage (NCBI taxonomy): Eukaryota > Metazoa > Chordata > Mammalia > Artiodactyla > Camelidae > Camelus > Camelus dromedarius. The sequence continues at coordinate 1,305,535 of NW_026989755.1, forward strand.
ACTGTCACGGTGAGGGAAACTATGTAAATTACATATCTATTGGTTAGAACACGCTCCAGGAGCATTTTACTGGAAAATCTGCCTCAGTTTGGAAACTGGTGTCATGAAAACGCTGCAAAATATGAGTAAATTCTTTAAGGTGACAATATGTCTTCAATGGGTTATTCAAGATGTGTAATTCACATGCTAACAACTCAGCAGCGTATATTGGTTGAATCCGTGGTGCATGTACCGTTTTCAGAACACGGAATGTCACGGTGATGGTATCTATGAAAATGAGATGTCTATTGGATAGAACATGCACCAAGAGTGTTTTTCTGCGAAAACTGACTGATTTTCTTAACTGACGTTAGGAAAACCTGCGAAAACTAAGTAAATGTTTCTAGGTGTAAATATGCCTTGTATTGTGGTTGAAAAATCGGTAATCCACATGCTCACGGTCATTAAATAATGTTTGTCAAAGCCGTGATGAATGTAACGTTTTCGGAACACGGAATGTCTCGGTGAGTGAAACTCTGAAAATAACAATTCTACTGGATAGAACTCGCTTGGATTGAATGTTTCTGTGAAAATTTCATGATTTTTGAAACTGGATGTAAGGACAAACCTGCGAAATCAGAATAACTACTTCTAGGTTTAAATATGCCTTTTATGGTGGATGAATGTTCGGTAATCCACATGCTCCCTCTCATTAAAGAATGTTTGTCGAATTCGTGATGCATGTAACGTGTTTGGAATACGGAATGTCATAGTGAAGGAAACAATGTAAGTTACATGTCTATTTTGTAGAACTCGCTTGAAGAGTATTTTTCTGCGAAATGTGCCTCATTTTCCAAACTGCCATTAGGAGAACCCTGTGAAATCTGAGAAAATGCTTCTAAGTGTCAATATGCCTTGAATGGTGAATGAAAGTCCGGTATTCCACATGTTAATAACAGTGAAGTAATTATTTTTCAAACCGTGATTCATGTAGCGCTTTTGGAAAACGGAATTTCACGGTAATGAAACGATGTAAATTACAATTCTATTGAGTAGAACGAGCTAGAAGAGAATGTTTCTGTGAAAATTGCATGATTATTGAATCTGAAGTTTGGAAAAAGCTGCAAAACGGGAGTCAATATTTGTAGGTGTAAATGTGCCTTTATGTTGCAAGAAAGTTCGGTAATCCACATGTTCACAACATACAAAAGAATCTTTTTCTAATCCGTGATGCATGAACCGTGTTCAGAACGTGGAATTTCACGGTGATTGAAACAATGTTAATTACTCTTCTATTGGGTAGAACTAGCTCGGAGAGTGTTTTTCGGCGAAAACTTCGTCATTTTTAAACTGGCAATTGCAAAACGCTGCAAAATCTGAGAAAATACTTCTAAGAATCAATATTCAATGTATTGTGATGAAAGTTCGGTAATCCACATGCTAACAAATTTGTAGTGAATATTTGTCGAATCCTTTATGCATGTAGCATGTTCGGAACACGGAATTTCACGGCCAGGGGATTTATGTAAGTTACATTTCTCTTGGTTAGAAATCACTCCAAGAGATTTTTCCTAGAAAACGGCCGGATATTCTATACTGGCGAAAGGAAAACCCTGCGAACTCAGATTAATAGATTCTCGGTGTAAATATGCCTTGTATGGTGGATGAAAGTTCGGTAATCCGCATGCTAACAACTCTGTACTGAATATTTGTCGAATCCGAGATACGTGAAGAGTTTTTGGAACACAGAATATCACGGTGAGCGAATCTATGTAAAATACATGTCTCTTCGGTAGAACTCGCTCCAAGAGATTTTTCTGGGAAATATGCCTCATTTTCGAAACTGACGTTTGATAATATATGCAAAATCTGAGAAAATGCTTCAAAGTGTCAATATGCCTTGTATTGTGATGGAAGTTCGTAAAACCACATGCAAACAATTCTGTGGTGAATATTTGTAGAAAGCGTTATGCATGTAGCGTGATCGTATCACAGAAATTCCCGGCGATGGAATCTATGTAAATTACACGCCTATTGGTTCGAATTCGCACCAAAAATGTTTCCCTGAGAAAACGGCCTGATTTTCGAAACTGGCATTAGGAAAAAGCTGCAAATTCAGAGTTAATGTTTCTAGGTGTAAATATGCCATGTATGGTGGATGAAAGTTCTGTAATCTACATGTTCACAACTCATTCGAGAAAGTTTGTTGAAACCTTGATGCATGTAGCGTTTTCGGAAATTGGAATGTCACTGTGAGGAAAACAATGTAAATTACATTTCTATTGGGAAGTACTCGCTCCACGAGTATTTTTCTGCGTATCTGCCTCCTTTTCAAAACTGGCATTAGGAAAAACTTTCGAAATATATGAAAATGCTTCAAAGAGTCAATATGGCTTTTATGGTGGATGAAAGTTCGGTAATCCTTATGCTAACAACTCTGTAGTGAATATTTGTCGAATCCGTGATGCATGTAGCTTTTCCGGAACACGGAATTTCACGATGACGGGTTCTATGTAAATTGCATGTCTATAGGGTAGAACTCGCTCCAAGAGGATTTTTTGCAAAAACTGCATGATTTTAGAAACTGACATTAGGAGATATCTACTAAATCAGAATAAAAATTTCTATGTATAAATATGCATTGTCAGTTGGATGAAAGATCGGTAACACACATATTCGCAACTCATTAAAGAATGTTTGTTGAATCCGTGATGCATGGAACGCGTTCAGAACACGGAATGTCACAGTGAGTGAAACTAGGTAAATTACATATCTTTTGGGTATAACTCGCTCCAAGAGCATTTTTCTGCCAAATCTGCCTCATTTTCAAAACTGGCGTTAAAACTAACCTGTGAAATCTGAGAAAATTCTTCAAAGTGTCATTAAGCCTTGTATGGTGGATGAAAGTGCTGTAATCTACTTGCTAACAACTCTGAAGTGAATATTTGTCTCATCCGTGATGCATGTAGCGTGTTCGGAACACAGATTTTCACGGTGAGCGAATCCATGTAAATTACACGTCTATTGGTTAGACCCGCTCCAAGAGGTTATTGCCGTGAAATCGGCCTCAGTTTGGAAACTGGCTTTTGGAAAGCTCTGCGGAATCAGAGAAAATGCTTCAAAGCGTCAATATGCCTTCTATTTTGATGAAAGTCCTGGAATCCACATGCAAACAACTCTGTAGTGTATTTTTGTCGAATCATTTCTGCATGTAGCGTGTTCCGAACACGGAATTTCACGGTGAGTGAATCCATGGAATTTACATATCTATTGGATAGAACACGCTCCAACAGTTTTTTCCTTTGTAAACTGCCTGATTTTCGAAACTGCTATTAGGAAAAAGCTGCGAACTCAGAGTGAATGTTTCTAGGTGTACATATGCCTTGTATGGTGGATGAAAGTTCTGTAATACACATGTACACAACTCTTTAAAAATGTTTGTCAAATCCGTGATGTATGTAGCCTGTTCGGAACACGGACTGTCACGGTGAGGGAAACTATGTAAATTACATATCTATTGGTTAGAACAAGCTCCAGGAGCATTTTACTGGAAAATCTGCCTCAGTTTGGAAACTGGTGTCATGAAAACGCTGCAAAATATGAGTAAATTCTTTAAGGTGACAATATGTCTTCAATGGGTTATTCAAGATGTGTAATTCACATGCTAACAACTCAGCAGCGTATATTGGTTGAATCCGTGGTGCATGTACCGTTTTCAGAACACGGAATGTCACGGTGATGGTATCTATGAAAATGAGATGTCTATTGGATAGAACATGCACCAAGAGTGTTTTTCTGCGAAAACTGCCTGATTTCCTTAACTGACGATAGGAAAACCTGCGAAATCTAAGTAAATGTTTCTAGGTGTAAATATGCCTTGTATTGTGGTTGAAAAATCGGTAATCCACATGCTCACGGTCATTAAATAATGTTTGTCAAAGCCGTGATGAATGTAACGTTTTCGGAACACGGAATGTCTCGGTGAGTGAAACTCTGAAAATAACAATTCTACTGGATAGAACTCGCTTGAATTGAATGTTTCTGTGAAAATTTCATGCTTTTTGAAACTGGATGTAAGGAAAAACCTGCGAAATCAGAATAACTACTTCTAGGTGTAAATATGCCGTGTATGGTGGATGAAAGTTCTGTAATCCGCATGCTAACAACTCTGTACTGAATATTTGTCGAATCCGAGATACGTGAATCGTGTTTGGAACACAGAATATCACGGTGAGCGAATCTATGTAAAATACAGGTCTCTTCGGTAGAACTCGCTCCAAGAGATTTTTCTGGGTTATCTGACTCATTTTCGAAACTGGCGTTTGATAATATATGCAAAATCTGGGAAAATGCTTCAAAGTGTCAATATGCCTTGTATTGTGATGGAAGTTCATACAACCACATGCAAACAATTTTGTGGTGAATATTTGTAGAAAGCGTTATGCATGTAGCGTGATCGTATCACAGAAATTCCCGGCGATGGAATCTATGTAAATTACACGCGTAATGGTTCGAATTCGCTCCAAAAATATTTCACTGAGACAACGGCCGGATTTTCAAAACTGGCATTAGGAAAAAGCTGCAAATTCAGAGCTAATGTTTCTAGGTGTAAATATGCCATGTATGGTGGATGAAAGTTCTGTAATCTACATGTTCACAACTCATTCGAGAAAGTTTGTTGAAACCTTGATGCATGTAGCGTGTTCGGAAATTGTAATGTCACTGTGAGGAAAAATATGTATATTACATTTCTATTACGAATTACTCGCTCCACGGGGATTTTTCTGCGTATCTGCCTCCTTTTCAAAACTGGCATTAGGAAAAACTTTCGAAATATGAGAAAATGCTTCAAAGAGTCAATATGGCTTTTATGGTGGATGAAAGTTCGGTAATCCTTATGCTAACAACTCTGTAGTGAATATTTGTCGAATCCGTGATACATGTAGCGTGTTCGGAACACGGAATTTCACGATGACGTGTTCTATGTAAATTGCATGTCTATTGGGTAGAACTCGCTCCAAGAGGATTTTTCTGCAAAAACTGCATGATTTTAGAAACTGACATTAGGAGAAATCTACTAAATCAGAATAAAACTTTCTATGTATAAATATGCATTGTCAGTTGGATGAAAGTTCGGTAACACACATATTCGCAACTCATTAAAGAATGTTTGTTGAATCCGTGATGCATGGAACGCGTTCAGAACACGGAATGTCACAGTGAGTGAAACTAGGTAAATTACATATCTTTTGGGTATAACTCGCTCCAAGAGCATTTTTCTGCCAAATCTGCCTCATTTTCAAAACTGGCGTTAAAACTAACCTGTGAAATCTGAGAAAATTCTTCAAAGTGTCAGTAAGCCTTGTATGGTGGATGAAAGTGCTGTAATCTACTTGCTAACAACTCTGAAGTGAATATTTGTCTCATCCGTGATGCATGTAGCGTGTTCGGAACACAGATTTTCACGGTGAGCGAATCCATGTAAATTACACGTCTATTGGTTAGACCCGCTCCAAGAGGTTTTTGCCGTGAAATGGGCCTCAATTTGGAAACTGGCATATTGAAAGCTCTGCGAAATCAGAGAAAATGCTTCAAAGCATCAATATGTCTTCTATTTTGTTGAAAGTCCTGGAATCCACATGCAAACAACTCTGTAGTGTATTTTTTCGAAACATTTCTGCATGTAGCGTGTTCCGAACACGGAATTTCACGGTGAGCGAATCCATGGAATTTACATATCTATTGGATAGAACAAGCTCCAACAGTTTTTTCCTTTGTAAACTGCCTGATTTTCGAAACTGCTATTAGGAAAAAGCTGCGAACTCAGAGTGAATGTTTCTAGGTGTACATATGCCTTGTATGGTGGATGAAAGTTCTGTAATACACATGTACACAACCCTTTAAAAATGTTTGTCAAATCCTTGATGAATGTAGCCTGTTCAGAACACGGACAGTCACGGTGAGGGAAACTATGTAAATTACATATCTATTGGTTAGAACACGCTCCAGGAGCATTTTACTGGAAAATCTGCCTCAGTTTGGAAACTGGTGTTATGAAAACGCTGCAAAATATGAGTAAATTCTTTAAGGTGACAATATGTCTTCAATGGGTTATTCAAGATGTGTAATTCACATGCTAACAACTCAGCAGTGTATATTGGTTGAATCCGTGGTGCATGTACCGTTTTCAGAACACGGAATGTCACGGTGATGGTATCTATGAAAATGAGATGTCTATTGGATAGAACATGCACCAAGAGTGTTTTTCTGCGAAATCTGCCAGATTTTCTTAACTGACGTTAGTAAAATCTGCGAAATCTAAGTAAATGTTTCTAGGTGTAAATATGCCTTGTATTGTGGTTGAAAAATCGGTAATCCACATGCTCACTGTCATTAAATAATGTTTGTCAAAGCCGTGATGAATGTAACGTTTTCGGAACACGGAATGTCTCGGTGAGTGAAACTCTGAAAATAACAATTCTACTGGATAGAACTCGCTTGAATTGAATGTTTCTGTGAAAATTTCATGATTTTTGAAACTGGATGTAAGGACAAACCTGCGAAATCAGAATTACTACTTCTAGGTTTAAATATGCCTTGTATGGTGGATGAAAGTTCGGTAATCCACATGCTCACTCTCATTAAAGAATGTTTGTCGAATTCGTGATGCATGTAACGTGTTTGGAATACGGAATGTCATAGTGAAGGAAACAATGTAAGTTACATGTCTATTGGGTAGAACTCGCTTGAAGAGAATTTTTCTGTGAAATGTGCCTCATTTTCCAAACTGCCATTAGGAGAACCCTGTGAAATCTGAGAAAATACTTCTAAGTGTCAATATGCCTTGAATGGTGAATGAAAGTCCGGTATTCCACATGTTAATAACAGTGAAGTAATTATTTTTCAAACCGTGATTCATGTAGCGCTTTTGGAAAATGGAATTTCACGGTAATGAAACGATGTAAATTACAATTCTATTGAGTAGAACGAGCTAGAAGAGAATGTTTTCGAAAATTGCATGATTATCGAATCTGAAGTTTGGAAAAAGCTGCAAAACGGGAGTCAATATTTGTAGGTGTAAATGTGCCATTATGTTGCAAGAAAGTTCGGTAATCCACATATTCACAACATACTAAAAATCTTTTTCTAATCTGTGATGCATGAACTGTGTTCAGAACGTGGAATTTCACGGTGATTGAAACAATGTAAATTAGTTCTCTATTGGGTAGAACTAGCTCGGAGAATGTTTTTCGGCGAGAACTTCGTCATTTTTGAAACTGGCTTTTGCAAAACGCTGCAAAATCTGAGAAAATACTTCTAAGAATCAATATTCAATGTATTGTGATGAAAGTTCGGTAATCCACATGCTAACAAATTTGTAGTGAATATTTGTCGAATCCTTTATTCATGTAGCATGTTCGGAACACGGAATTTCACGGCCAGGGATTTATGTAAATTACATTTCTCTTGGTTAGAAATCACTCCAAGAATTTTTTCCTGAGAAACCGGCCAGATTTTCGATACTGGCGAAAGGAAAACACTGCGAACTCAGATTAAGAGATTCTCGGTGTAAATATGCATTGTATGGTGGATGAAAGTTCGGTAATCCGCATGCTAACAACTCTGTACTGAATATTTGTCGAATCCGAGATACGTGAAGCTTTTTTGGAACACAGAATATCACGGTGAGCGAATCTATGTAAAATACATGTCTCTTCGGTAGAACTCGCTACAAGAGGTTTTTCTGGGAAATCTGCCTCATTTTCGAAACTGGCGTTTGATAATATACGCAAAATCTGAGAAAATGCTTCAAAGTGTCAATATGCCTTGTATTGTGATGGAAGTTCGTAAAACCACATGCAAACAATTCTGTGGTGAATATTTGTAGAAAGCGTTATGCATGTAGCGTGATCGTATCACAGAAATTCCCGGCGATGGAATCTATGTAAATTACACGCCTATTGGTTAGAATTCACTCCAAAAATGTTTCCCTGAGAAAACGGCCTGATTTTCGAAACTGGCATTAGGAAAAAGCTGCAAATTCAGAGTTAATGTTTCTAGGTGTAAATATGCCATGTATGGTGGATGAAAGTTCTGTAATCTACATGTTCACAACTCATTCGAGAAAGTTTGTTGAAACCTTGATGCATGTAGCGTTTTCGGAAATTGGAATGTCACTGTGAGGAAAACAATGTAAATTACATTTCTATTGGGAAGTACTCGCTCCACGAGTATTTTTCTGCGTATCTGCCTCCTTTTCAAAACTGATATTAGGAAAAAGTTTCGAAATATGAGAAAATGCTTCAAAGAGTCAATATGGCTTTTATGGTGGATGAAAGTTCGGTAATCCTTATGCTAACAACTCTGTAGTGAATATTTGTCGAATCCGTGATGCATGTAGCTTTTCCGGAACACGGAATTTCACGATGACGGGTTCTATGTAAATTGCATGTCTATAGGGTAGAACTCGCTCCAAGAGGATTTTTCTGCAAAAACTGCATGATTTTAGAAACTGACATTAGGAGAAATCTACTAAATCAGAATAAAACTTTCTATGTATAAATATGCATTGTCAGTTGGATGAAAGTTCGGTAATACACATGTTCACAACTCATTAAAGAATGTTTGTTGAATCCGTGATGCATGGAACGTGTTCAGAGCACGGAATGTCACGGTGAGTGAAACTAGGTAAATTACATATCCTTTGGGTACAACTCGCTCCAAGAGCATTTTTCTGCCAAATCTGCCTCATTTTCAAAACTGGCGTTAAAACTAAACTGTGAAATCTGAGAAAATTCTTCAAAGTGTCAGTAAGCCTTGTATGGTGGATGAAAGTGCTGTAATCTACTTGCTAACAACTCTGAACTGAATATTTGTCGCATCTTTGATGCATGTAGCGTGTTCGGAACACGGAATTTCACGGTGAGCGAATCCATGTAAATTACACGTCTATTGGTTAGACCCGCTCCAAGAGGTTATTGCCGTGAAATGGGCCTCATTTTGGAAACTGGCTTTTGGAAAGCTCTGCGGAATCAGAGAAAATGCTTCAAAGCGTCAATATGCCTTCTATTTTGATGAAAGTCCTGGAATCCACATGCAAACAACTCTGTAGTGTATTTTGGTCGAATAATTTCTGCATGTAGCGTGTTCCGATCACGGAATTTCAAGGTGAGCGAATCCATGGAATTTACATATCTATTGGATAGAACACGCTCCAACAGTTTTTTCCTTTGTAAACTGCCTGATTTTCGAAACTGCTATTAGGAAAAAGCTGCGAACTCAGAGTGAATGTTTCTAGGTGTACATATGCCTTGTATGGTGGATGAAAGTTCTGTAATACACATGTACACAACTCTTTAAAAATGTTTGTCAAATCCGTGATGTATGTAGCCTGTTCGGAACACGGACTGTCACGGTGAGGGAAACTATGTAAATTACATATCTATTGGTTAGAACACGCTCCAGGAGCATTTTACTGGAAAATCTGCCTCAGTTTGGAAACTGGTGTCATGAAAACGCTGCAAAATATGAGTAAATTCTTTAAGGTGACAATATGTCTTCAATGGGTTATTCAAGATGTGTAATTCACATGCTAACAACTCAGCAGCGTATATTGGTTGAATCCGTGGTGCATGTACCGTTTTCAGAACACGGAATGTCACGGTGATGGTATCTATGAAAATGAGATGTCTATTGGATAGAACATGCACCAAGAGTGTTTTTCTGCGAAAACTGACTGATTTTCTTAACTGACGTTAGGAAAACCTGCGAAAACTAAGTAAATGTTTCTAGGTGTAAATATGCCTTGTATTGTGGTTGAAAAATCGGTAATCCACATGCTCACGGTCATTAAATAATGTTTGTCAAAGCCGTGATGAATGTAACGTTTTCGGAACACGGAATGTCTCGGTGAGTGAAACTCTGAAAATAACAATTCTACTGGATAGAACTCGCTTGGATTGAATGTTTCTGTGAAAATTTCATGATTTTTGAAACTGGATGTAAGGACAAACCTGCGAAATCAGAATAACTACTTCTAGGTTTAAATATGCCTTGTATGGTGGATGAATGTTCGGTAATCCACATGCTCCCTCTCATTAAAGAATGTTTGTCGAATTCGTGATGCATGTAACGTGTTTGGAATACGGAATGTCATAGTGAAGGAAACAATGTAAGTTACATGTCTATTTTGTAGAACTCGCTTGAAGAGTATTTTTCTGCGAAATGTGCCTCATTTTCCAAACTGCCATTAGGAGAACCCTGTGAAATCTGAGAAAATGCTTCTAAGTGTCAATATGCCTTGAATGGTGAATGAAAGTCCGGTATTCCACATGTTAATAACAGTGAAGTAATTATTTTTCAAACCGTGATTCATGTAGCGCTTTTGGAAAACGGAATTTCACGGTAATGAAACGATGTAAATTACAATTCTATTGAGTAGAACGAGCTAGAAGAGAATGTTTCTGTGAAAATTGCATGATTATTGAATCTGAAGTTTGGAAAAAGCTGCAAAACGGGAGTCAATATTTGTAGGTGTAAATGTGCCTTTATGTTGCAAGAAAGTTCGGTAATCCACATGTTCACAACATACAAAAGAATCTTTTTCTAATCCGTGATGCATGAACCGTGTTCAGAACGTGGAATTTCACGGTGATTGAAACAATGTTAATTACTCTTCTATTGGGTAGAACTAGCTCGGAGAGTGTTTTTCGGCGAAAACTTCGTCATTTTTAAACTGGCAATTGCAAAACGCTGCAAAATCTGAGAAAATACTTCTAAGAATCAATATTCAATGTATTGTGATGAAAGTTCGGTAATCCACATGCTAACAAATTTGTAGTGAATATTTGTCGAATCCTTTATGCATGTAGCATGTTCGGAACACGGAATTTCACGGCCAGGGGATTTATGTAAGTTACATTTCTCTTGGTTAGAAATCACTCCAAGAGATTTTTCCTAGAAAACGGTCGGATTTTCTATACTGGCGAAAGGAAAACCCTGCGAACTCAGATTAAGAGATTCTCGGTGTAAATATGCCTTGTATGGTGGATGAAAGTTCGGTAATCCGCATGCTAACAACTCTGTACTGAATATTTGTCGAATCCGAGATACGTGAAGCATGTTGGGAACACAGAATATCACGGTGAGCGAATCTATGTAAAATACATGTCTCTTCGGTAGAACTCGCTCCAAGAGATTTTTCTGGGAAATCTGCCTCATTTTCGAAACTGGCGTTTGATAATATACGCAAAATCTGAGAAAATGCTTCAAAGTGTCAATATGCCTTTTATTGTGATGGAAGTTCGTAAAACCACATGCAAACAATTCTGTGGTGAATATTTGTAGAAAGCGTTATGCATGTAGCGTGATCGTATCACAGAAATTCCCGGCGATGGAATCTATGTAAATTACACGCCTATTGGTTCGAATTCGCTCCAAAAATGTTTCCCTGAGAAAACGGCCTGATTTTCGAAACTGGCATTAGGAAAAAGCTGCAAATTCAGAGTTAATGTTTCTAGGTGTAAATATGCCATGTATGGTGGATGAAAGTTCTGTAATCTACATGTTCACAACTCATTCGAGAAAGTTTGTTGAAACCTTGATGCATGTAGCGTTTTCCGAAATTGGAATATCACTGTGAGGAAAACAATGTAAATTACATTTCTATTGGGAAGTACTCGCTCCACGAGTATTTTTCTGCGTATCTGACTCCTTTTCAAAACTGGCATTAGGAAAAACTTTCGAAATATGAGAAAATGCTTCAAAGAGTCAATATGGCTTTTATGGTGGATGAAAGTTCGGTAATCCTTATGCTAACAACTCTGTAGTGAATATTTGTCGAATCCGTGATGCATGTAGCTTTTCCGGAACACGGAATTTCACGATGACGGGTTCTATGTAAATTGCATGTCTATAGGGTAGAACTCGCTCCAAGAGGATTTTTCTGCAAAAACTGCATGATTTTAGAAACTGACATTAGGAGAAATCTACTAAATCAGAATAAAACTTTCTATGTATAAATATGCATTGTCAGTTGGATGAAAGTTCGGTAATACACATGTTCACAACTCATTAAATAATGTTTGTTGAATCCGTGATGCATGGAACGCGTTCAGAACACGGAATGTCACAGTGAGTGAAACTAGCTAAATTACATACTTTTGGGTACAACTCGCTCCAAGAGCATTTTTCTGCCAAATCTAACTCATTTTCAAAACTGGCGTTAAAACTAACCTGTGAAATCTGAGAAAATTCTTCAAAGTGTCAGTAAGCCTTGTATGGTGGATGAAAGTGTTGTAATCTACTTGCTAACAACTCTGAACTGAATATTTGTCGCATCTTTGATGCATGTAGCGTGTTCGGAACACGGAATTTCACGTTGAGCGAATCCATGTAAATTACACGTCTATTGGTTAGACCCGCTCCAAGAGGTTATTGCCGTGAAATGGGCCTCATTTTGGAAACTGGCTTTTGGAAAGTTCTGCGGAATCAGAGAAAATGCTTCAAAGCGTCAATATGCCTTCTATTTTGATGAAAGTCCTGGAATCCACATGCAAACAACTCTGTAGTGTATTTTGGTCGAATTATTTCTGCATGTAGCGTGTTCCGAACACGGAATTTCAAGGTGAGCGAATCCATGGAATTTACATATCTATTGGATAGAACACGCTCCAACAGTTTTTTCCTTTGTAAACTGCCTGATTTTCGAAACTGCTATTAGGAAAAAGCTGCGAACTCAGAGTGAATGTTTCTAGGTGTACATATGCCTTGTATGGTGGATGAAAGTTCTGTAATACACATGTACACAACTCTTTAAAAATGTTTGTCAAATCCGTGATGTATGTAGCCTGTTCGGAACACGGACTGTCACGGTGAGGGAAACTATGTAAATTACATATCTATTGGTTAGAACACGCTCCAGGAGCATTTTACTGGAAAATCTGCCTCAGTTTGGAAACTGGTGTCATGAAAACGCTGCAAAATATGAGTAAATTCTTTAAGGTGACAATATGTCTTCAATGGGTTATTCAAGATGTGTAATTCACATGCTAACAACTCAGCAGCGTATATTGGTTGAATCCGTGGTGCATGTACCGTTTTCAGAACACGGAATGTCACGGTGATGGTATCTATGAAAATGAGATGTCTATTGGATAGAACATGCACCAAGAGTGTTTTTCTGCGAAAACTGCCTGATTTTCTTAACTGACGATAGGAAAACCTGCGAAATCTAAGTAAATGTTTCTAGGTGTAAATATGCCTTGTATTGTGGTTGAAAAATCGGTAATCCACATGCTCACGGTCATTAAATAGTGTTTGTCAAAGCCGTGATGAATGTAACATTTTCGGAACACGGAATGTCTCGGTGAGTGAAACTCTGAAAATAACAATTCTACTGGATAGAACTCGCTTGGATTGAATGTTTCTGTGAAAATTTCATGATTTTTGAAACTGGATGTAAGGACAAACCTGCGAAATCAGAATAACTACTTCTAGGTTTAAATATGCCTTGTATGGTGGATGAAAGTTCGGTAATCCACATGCTCCCTCTCATTAAAGAATGTTTGTCGAATTCGTGATGCACGTAACGTGTTTGGAATACGGAATGTCATAGTGAAGGAAACAATGTAAGTTACATGTCTATTTTGTAGAACTCGCTTGAAGAGTATTTTTCTGCGAAATGTGCCTCATTTTCCAAACTGCCATTAGGAGAACCCTGTGAAATCTGAGAAAATGCTTCTAAGTGTCAATATGCCTTGAATGGTGAATGAAAGTCCGGTATTCCACATGTTAATAACAGTGAAGTAATTATTTTTCAAACCGTGATTCATGTAGCGCTTTTGGAAAACGGAATTTCACGGTAATGAAACGATGTAAATTACAATTCTATTGAGTAGAACGAGCTAGAAGAGAATGTTTCTGTGAAAATTGCATGATTATTGAATCTGAAGTTTGGAAAAAGCTGCAAAACGGGAGTCAATATTTGTAGGTGTAAATGTGCCTTTATGTTGCAAGAAAGTTCGGTAATCCACATGTTCACAACATACAAAAGAATCTTTTTCTAATCCGTGATGCATGAACCGTGTTCAGAACGTGGAATTTCACGGTGATTGAAACAATGTTAATTACTCTTCTATTGGGTAGAACTAGCTCGGAGAGTGTTTTTCGGCGAAAACTTCGTCATTTTTAAACTGGCAATTGCAAAACGCTGCAAAATCTGAGAAAATACTTCTAAGAATCAATATTCAATGTATTGTGATGAAAGTTCGGTAATCCACATGCTAACAAATTTGTAGTGAATATTTGTCGAATCCTTTATGCATGTAGCATGTTCGGAACACGGAATTTCACGGCCAGGGGATTTATGTAAGTTACATTTCTCTTGGTTAGAAATCACTCCAAGAGATTTTTCCTAGAAAACGGTCGGATTTTCTATACTGGCGAAAGGAAAACCCTGCGAACTCAGATTAAGAGATTCTCGGTGTAAATATGCCTTGTATGGTGGATGAAAGTTCGGTAATCCGCATGCTAACAACTCTGTACTGAATATTTGTCGAATCCGAGATACGTGAAGCATGTTGGGAACACAGAATATCACGGTGAGCGAATCTATGTAAAATACATGTCTCTTCGGTAGAACTCGCTCCAAGAGATTTTTCTGGGAAATCTGCCTCATTTTCGAAACTGGCGTTTGATAATATACGCAAAATCTGAGAAAATGCTTCAAAGTGTCAATATGCCTTTTATTGTGATGGAAGTTCGTAAAACCACATGCAAACAATTCTGTGGTGAATATTTGTAGAAAGCGTTATGCATGTAGCGTGATCGTATCACAGAAATTCCCGGCGATGGAATCTATGTAAATTACACGCCTATTGGTTCGAATTCGCTCCAAAAATGTTTCCCTGAGAAAACGGCCTGATTTTCGAAACTGGCATTAGGAAAAAGCTGCAAATTCAGAGTTAATGTTTCTAGGTGTAAATATGCCATGTATGGTGGATGAAAGTTCTGTAATCTACATGTTCACAACTCATTCGAGAAAGTTTGTTGAAACCTTGATGCATGTAGCGTTTTCCGAAATTGGAATATCACTGTGAGGAAAACAATGTAAATTACATTTCTATTGGGAAGTACTCGCTCCACGAGTATTTTTCTGCGTATCTGACTCCTTTTCAAAACTGGCATTAGGAAAAACTTTCGAAATATGAGAAAATGCTTCAAAGAGTCAATATGGCTTTTATGGTGGATGAAAGTTCGGTAATCCTTATGCTAACAACTCTGTAGTGAATATTTGTCGAATCCGTGATGCATGTAGCTTTTCCGGAACACGGAATTTCACGATGACGGGTTCTATGTAAATTGCATGTCTATAGGGTAGAACTCGCTCCAAGAGGATTTTTCTGCAAAAACTGCATGATTTTAGAAACTGACATTAGGAGAAATCTACTAAATCAGAATAAAACTTTCTATGTATAAATATGCATTGTCAGTTGGATGAAAGTTCGGTAATACACATGTTCACAACTCATTAAATAATGTTTGTTGAATCCGTGATGCATGGAACGCGTTCAGAACACGGAATGTCACAGTGAGTGAAACTAGCTAAATTACATACTTTTGGGTACAACTCGCTCCAAGAGCATTTTTCTGCCAAATCTAACTCATTTTCAAAACTGGCGTTAAAACTAACCTGTGAAATCTGAGAAAATTCTTCAAAGTGTCAGTAAGCCTTGTATGGTGGATGAAAGTGTTGTAATCTACTTGCTAACAACTCTGAACTGAATATTTGTCGCATCTTTGATGCATGTAGCGTGTTCGGAACACGGAATTTCACGTTGAGCGAATCCATGTAAATTACACGTCTATTGGTTAGACCCGCTCCAAGAGGTTATTGCCGTGAAATGGGCCTCATTTTGGAAACTGGCTTTTGGAAAGCTCTGCGGAATCAGAGAAAATGCTTCAAAGCGTCAATATGCCTTCTATTTTGATGAAAGTCCTGGAATCCACATGCAAACAACTCTGTAGTGTATTTTGGTCGAATTATTTCTGCATGTAGCGTGTTCCGAACACGGAATTTCAAGGTGAGCGAATCCATGGAATTTACATATCTATTGGATAGAACACGCTCCAACAGTTTTTTCCTTTGTAAACTGCCTGATTTTCGAAACTGCTATTAGGAAAAAGCTGCGAACTCAGAGTGAATGTTTCTAGGTGTACATATGCCTTGTATGGTGGATGAAAGTTCTGTAATACACATGTACACAACTCTTTAAAAATGTTTGTCAAATCCGTGATGTATGTAGCCTGTTCGGAACACGGACTGTCACGGTGAGGGAAACTATGTAAATTACATATCTATTGGTTAGAACACGCTCCAGGAGCATTTTACTGGAAAATCTGCCTCAGTTTGGAAACTGGTGTCATGAAAACGCTGCAAAATATGAGTAAATTCTTTAAGGTGACAATATGTCTTCAATGGGTTATTCAAGATGTGTAATTCACATGCTAACAACTCAGCAGCGTATATTGGTTGAATCCGTGGTGCATGTACCGTTTTCAGAACACGGAATGTCACGGTGATGGTATCTATGAAAATGAGATGTCTATTGGATAGAACATGCACCAAGAGTGTTTTTCTGCGAAAACTGCCTGATTTTCTTAACTGACGATAGGAAAACCTGCGAAATCTAAGTAAATGTTTCTAGGTGTAAATATGCCTTGTATTGTGGTTGAAAAATCGGTAATCCACATGCTCACGGTCATTAAATAGTGTTTGTCAAAGCCGTGATGAATGTAACATTTTCGGAACACGGAATGTCTCGGTGAGTGAAACTCTGAAAATAACAATTCTACTGGATAGAACTCGCTTGGATTGAATGTTTCTGTGAAAATTTCATGATTTTTGAAACTGGATGTAAGGACAAACCTGCGAAATCAGAATAACTACTTCTAGGTTTAAATATGCCTTGTATGGTGGATGAAAGTTCGGTAATCCACATGCTCCCTCTCATTAAAGAATGTTTGTCGAATTCGTGATGCACGTAACGTGTTTGGAATACGGAATGTCATAGTGAAGGAAACAATGTAAGTTACATGTCTATTTTGTAGAACTCGCTTGAAGAGTATTTTTCTGCGAAATGTGCCTCATTTTCCAAACTGCCATTAGGAGAACCCTGTGAAATCTGAGAAAATGCTTCTAAGTGTCAATATGCCTTGAATGGTGAATGAAAGTCCGGTATTCCACATGTTAATAACAGTGAAGTAATTATTTTTCAAACCGTGATTCATGTAGCGCTTTTGGAAAACGGAATTTCACGGTAATGAAACGATGTAAATTACAATTCTATTGAGTAGAACGAGCTAGAAGAGAATGTTTCTGTGAAAATTGCATGATTATCGAATCTGAAGTTTGGAAAAAGCTGCAAAACGGGAGTCAATATTTGTAGGTGTAAATGTGCCTTTATGTTGCAAGAAAGTTCGGTAATCCACATGTTCACAACATCCAAAAAATCTATTTCTAATCCGTGATGCATGAACCGTGTTCAGAACGTGGAATTTCACGGTGATTGAAACAATGTAAATTACTCTTCTATTGGGTAGAACTAGCTCGGAGAGAGTTTTTCGGCGAAAACTTCGTCATTTTTAAACTGGCAATTGCAAAACGCTGCAAAATCTGAGAAAATACTTCTAAGAATCAATATTCAATGTATTGTGATGAAAGTTCGGTAATCCACATGCTAACAAATTTGTAGTGAATATTTGTCGAATCCTTTATGCATGTAGCATGTTCGGAACACGGAATTTCACGGCCAGGGGATTTATGTAAGTTACATTTCTCTTGGTTAGAAATCACTCCAAGAGATTTTTCCTAGAAAACGGCCGGATTTTATATACTGGCGAAAGGAAAACCCTGCGAACTCAGATTAATAGATTCTCGGTGTAAATATGCCTTGTATGGTGGATGAAAGTTCGGTAATCCGCATGCTAACAACTCTGTACTGAATATTTGTCGAATCCGAGATACGTGAAGCGTGTTTGGAACACAGAATATCACGGTGAGCGAATCTATGTAAAATACATGTCTCTTCGGTAGAACTCGCTCCAAGAGATTTTTCTGGGAAATCTGCCTCATTTTCGAAACTGGCGTTTGATAATATACGCAAAATCTGAGAAAATGCTTCAAAGTGTCAATATGCCTTGTATTGTGATGGAAGTTCGTAAAACCACATGCAAACAATTCTGTGGTGAATATTTGTAGAAAGCGTTATGCATGTAGCGTGATCGTATCACAGAAATTCCCGGCGATGGAATCTATGTAAATTACACGCCTATTGGTTCGAATTCACTCCAAAAATGTTTCCCTGAGAAAACGGCCTGATTTTCGAAACTGGCATTAGGAAAAAGCTGCAAATTCAGAGTTAATGTTTCTAGGTGTAAATATGCCATGTATGGTGGATGAAAGTTCTGTAATCTACATGTTCACAACTCATTCGAGAAAGTTTGTTGAAACCTTGATGCATGTAGCGTTTTCGGAAATTGGAATGTCACTGTGAGGAAAACAATGTAAATTACATTTCTATTGGGAAGTACTCGCTCCACGAGTATTTTTCTGCGTATCTGCCTCCTTTTCAAAACTGATATTAGGAAAAAGTTTCGAAATATGAGAAAATGCTTCAAAGAGTCAATATGGCTTTTATGGTGGATGAAAGTTCGGTAATCCTTATGCTAACAACTCTGTAGTGAATATTTGTCGAATCCGTGATGCATGTAGCTTTTCCGGAACACGGAATTTCACGATGACGGGTTCTATGTAAATTGCATGTCTATAGGGTAGAACTCGCTCCAAGAGGATTTTTCTGCAAAAACTGCATGATTTTAGAAACTGACATTAGGAGAAATCTACTAAATCAGAATAAAACTTTCTATGTATAAATATGCATTGTCAGTTGGATGAAAGTTCGGTAATACACATGTTCACAACTCATTAAAGAATGTTTGTTGAATCCGTGATGCATGGAACGTGTTCAGAGCACGGAATGTCACGGTGAGTGAAACTAGGTAAATTACATATCCTTTGGGTACAACTCGCTCCAAGAGCATTTTTCTGCCAAATCTGCCTCATTTTCAAAACTGGCGTTAAAACTAAACTGTGAAATCTGAGAAAATTCTTCAAAGTGTCAGTAAGCCTTGTATGGTGGATGAAAGTGCTGTAATCTACTTGCTAACAACTCTGAACTGAATATTTGTCGCATCTTTGATGCATGTAGCGTGTTCGGAACACGGAATTTCACGGTGAGCGAATCCATGTAAATTACACGTCTATTGGTTAGACCCGCTCCAAGAGGTTATTGCCGTGAAATGGGCCTCATTTTGGAAACTGGCTTTTGGAAAGCTCTGCGGAATCAGAGAAAATGCTTCAAAGCGTCAATATGCCTTCTATTTTGATGAAAGTCCTGGAATCCACATGCAAACAACTCTGTAGTGTATTTTGGTCGAATAATTTCTGCATGTAGCGTGTTCCGATCACGGAATTTCAAGGTGAGCGAATCCATGGAATTTACATATCTATTGGATAGAACACGCTCCAACAGTTTTTTCCTTTGTAAACTGCCTGATTTTCGAAACTGCTATTAGGAAAAAGCTGCGAACTCAGAGTGAATGTTTCTAGGTGTACATATGCCTTGTATGGTGGATGAAAGTTCTGTAATACACATGTACACAACTCTTTAAAAATGTTTGTCAAATCCGTGATGTATGTAGCCTGTTCGGAACACGGACTGTCACGGTGAGGGAAACTATGTAAATTACATATCTATTGGTTAGAACACGCTCCAGGAGCATTTTACTGGAAAATCTGCCTCAGTTTGGAAACTGGTGTCATGAAAACGCTGCAAAATATGAGTAAATTCTTTAAGGTGACAATATGTCTTCAATGGGTTATTCAAGATGTGTAATTCACATGCTAACAACTCAGCAGCGTATATTGGTTGAATCCGTGGTGCATGTACCGTTTTCAGAACACGGAATGTCACGGTGATGGTATCTATGAAAATGAGATGTCTATTGGATAGAACATGCACCAAGAGTGTTTTTCTGCGAAAACTGACTGATTTTCTTAACTGACGTTAGGAAAACCTGCGAAAACTAAGTAAATGTTTCTAGGTGTAAATATGCCTTGTATTGTGGTTGAAAAATCGGTAATCCACATGCTCACGGTCATTAAATAATGTTTGTCAAAGCCGTGATGAATGTAACGTTTTCGGAACACGGAATGTCTCGGTGAGTGAAACTCTGAAAATAACAATTCTACTGGATAGAACTCGCTTGGATTGAATGTTTCTGTGAAAATTTCATGATTTTTGAAACTGGATGTAAGGACAAACCTGCGAAATCAGAATAACTACTTCTAGGTTTAAATATGCCTTGTATGGTGGATGAATGTTCGGTAATCCACATGCTCCCTCTCATTAAAGAATGTTTGTCGAATTCGTGATGCATGTAACGTGTTTGGAATACGGAATGTCATAGTGAAGGAAACAATGTAAGTTACATGTCTATTTTGTAGAACTCGCTTGAAGAGTATTTTTCTGCGAAATGTGCCTCATTTTCCAAACTGCCATTAGGAGAACCCTGTGAAATCTGAGAAAATGCTTCTAAGTGTCAATATGCCTTGAATGGTGAATGAAAGTCCGGTATTCCACATGTTAATAACAGTGAAGTAATTATTTTTCAAACCGTGATTCATGTAGCGCTTTTGGAAAACGGAATTTCACGGTAATGAAACGATGTAAATTACAATTCTATTGAGTAGAACGAGCTAGAAGAGAATGTTTCTGTGAAAATTGCATGATTATTGAATCTGAAGTTTGGAAAAAGCTGCAAAACGGGACGCAGCGCTCGACTGT